>NC_044555.1:42453576-43126247 GCF_007565055.1 Rhinopithecus roxellana
CTCAATTGAAGGCACCTAACTCTGCTTACATGAAGTCTTCTTTCTCTAATTTTCTTTTTATTTATTTATTTATTTATTTTTTTATTATACTTTAAGCTCTAGGGTACATGTGCATAACGTGCAGGTTTGTTACATATGTATATTTGTGCCATGTTGGTGTGCTGCACCCACCAACTCGTCAGCACCCATCAATTCATCATTTATATCATGTATAACTCCCCAATGCAATCCCTCCCTCCTCCCCCCTCCCCATGATAGGCCCCAGTGTGTGATGATCCCCTTCCCGAGTCCAAGTGATCTCATTGTTCAGTTCCCACCTATGAGTGAGAACATGCGGTGTTTGGTTTTCTCTTCTTGTGATAGTTTGCTAAGAATGATGGTTTCCAGCTGCATCCATGTCCCTACAAAGGACGCAAACTCATCCTTAACCAGCCTACACAACAAGGACTGGAGATCTTCATTTTCTTAACTAAAACTGGCTTCTCCACAATAAGTCTGAATGCTGTTCTGCTTATTTTTTCTGCAGACTGTGAGATGGCCTTGGGGACAAGTTAGCTGCTTCTCTACTTTTGCTTTATGTATCACATGACTTTTTCTCTGCTTAACACTGGGAAGACCATGACTCCACCAACTCCCTATTACCTATTATGCATTTTTAATTCCTGCTACACTATAAGACCAGGTTTTCCAGTGGCTCTTGAGGCGATTTGTTCACCTCCATAGGGCATCTGTCTGTAGCCCATTAATATTGTCTCCCATCTCCCTTCCACAGTTATCCCTACTTTAAGAAGAGGGACAATTCTTTCTCTAGCTTTTGTGGTCAACCATCCCAAACTCCTTCACCCTCTGGTGATTTATCCTCTTGTCAAGAATGCCAATAAGCATTGTCCTTTTTGTTCTGAGCACTGATTTTTGTGAATGCACAAAAACATCTCACAAACGTCCTTTCTTTCTCTCCCATTCCCACCAATCTCAGAGAAATTGCCCTGCTTTTTAAATACTTGTTTTGCATGCTGCCTCAAGAACCCACATTGGGTTCCAGGCTAGTGCCTGGAATGGGGGTCTCATCACTCTGACTAGTGCCTTATCCTGCTATGGATGAGGTAGCATCCAAGATGCAAGACAAAGTCTCCTCTTTCCTTTCCTCTCCTTAAGCAAAAAGAAAGGGTCTCTTCTGGAGCCATGAGCTGTGCAGCCTGGGATTAGGAGAGTGGTACTGCCATCACGCCCTTGGCTGCCCCAGCTGTTGCTTCAGTATGTTGCATTCCCTCTCAATCCACTGTCTCTTGGCCTAGTTCAATACTAGGACTCACCTAAGAGCTGCAGTCTTTATGCCCTAGACTGCTTTTCAGGTTTGCTTGGAGACACAGTGTGCTGTAGTCCTTGCTAATGAGGTTTGCAAGCACTCAAGTTTAGACTACTGGGATTTGTGATTCCCTTTTGCTAGGGCTGGTTTGAATGCTCCCTTCATGGGCGAGCATCAACTGAGTTTGGTCATGTGTTTCTGTCTGCTCTTTCAGGGTAGCACTGAGTTCATTGTCTCACAATTGCTGTCTTTTCTCTCCCCCAGCATTCAGAGATGCTCTCTGCACCAGGCCACTGCCCTTAGGGGTGTGGGAAGGGTGTTGGCAGTTCAGGACTTTTTAAATTATCTCTTCAATTTCTTTATTAGCGATATGAATTTAATACCAGGTACTATAAGTGCTTACCTGATATTTGGTACTTATGAAGGTTGTTTTTTGTTTTGTTTTGTTTTTGCTTTTTTGTTCTGTGTGGATTTTGACTTGGTGTATTTCTTGGGGGGTGGGGATGATCAGTGAAGCTTTTTTATTCAGCCACCTCATTTAACCTCTGATTCCAGCTGGACCTTTTCTGCCACCATCAGGGTAAATAGTCAGGGCCTATTTATAAACCTTCATAGCCTGGAGGGAAGACCTTAATCCTTGTAAAACTTTTAAGGCAGACTTCATCATCATAGCTATGCTTAGCCACCTGCTCCAGGACGCTCCATTAGGAGGCCTTGGACCCTTACCTGCTGAATACCTTCTGATATTTCTCTTCCAAAAGCCAAAGGGAAAAACTGCCTCCTCTTGTACAGGCCAAATTTAAAAATGTCACCCCGGGCTCCTCCCCCTATTTATGCCACTCCCAGACCTTTGGAATTGACCTTACCCTACACCAGGCTCCTTATTTCTCCCTCCAGTCCCTGCCCATTACAGGAGGTAAGAGACCCAATCAGACCCATCCAGGTCCAGGTCCAGGTCCCATTTTCCATGCAGGACCTTTGGCATGTTAGGAAAACCTAGGAAAGTTCTTGGAAGACCCCAAAAATCTAAAGGAGGGCTTCCAATTTTCTTTTAATATTTAGATTATCTCGGATGAACATAAATTTTGGAGGGGAGAAGCCCTCAAATGAGAGAAAACAGAAACTGTGAAAGCAGCAATTTATTGTGAGGATGACATACACCTGGCAAATCCTACCCACACTGAAGGGACTACAGTTGTTTCCCAACAAAACCCCAGTTGGGACTACAATACCCAAATGGGAATATGGGCCAGCAGCCATATCCTCCTAATAGAGGCAGTAAAATAGAGTAAGTTCAATGCTACAAACCATAATAAAATACGCACAGCACATTAAGAGGCCAAATGAAATTTTTTGCATTGCTCTGATGCTATTTATTACTATTTCTGCCACCTATATCTTTTCTTTTATTATTACACTTTAAGTTCTGGGGTACATGTGCAGAACGTGCAGCTTTGTTACCTAGGTATATACGTGCCATGGTGGTTTGCTGCACCCATCAACTCATCATCTATATTAGGTATTTCTCCTAATACTATCCCTCCCCTAGCCCCCACACTCCAACAGGCCACAGTATGTGATGTTCCCCTCCCTGTGTCCATGTGTTCTCATTGTTCAACTCCCACTTATGAGTGAGAACATGCAGTGTTTGGTTTTCTGTTCCTATGTTAGGTTACTGAGAATGATGGGTTCCAGCTTCATCCATATCCCTACAAAGGACATGAACTCATCCTTTATATGGTTGCATAGTATTCCACTGTGTATATGTGCCACATTTTCTTTATCCAATCTATCATTGATGGGCATTTGGGTTGCTTCTAAAGTCTTTGCTGTCATGAATAGTGCCGCAATAAACATACGTGTGCGTGCGTTTTTATAGTAGAATGATTTATAATCCTTTGGGTGCATACCCAGTAATGGGATTGCTGGGTCAAATGATATTTCTGGCTCTAGATCCTTGAGGAATTGCCACACTGTCTTCCATAATGGTTGAATTAATTTACACTGCCATCAACAGTATAAGGCATTCCTATTTCTCCACATCCTCTCTAGCATCTGTTGTTTCCTGACTTTTTGATGATCATCATTCTAACTGGCTTGAGATGGTATCTCATTGTGGTTTGATTTGCATTTCTCTAATGACCAGTGATGATGAATTTTTTTCATATGTTTGTTGGCTGCATAAATGTCTTCTTTTGATAAGTGTCTATTCATATCCTTCACCCACTTTTTGATGGGGTTGTTTGTTTTTTCTTGTAAATTCGTTTACGTTGTTTGTAGATTCTGGATATTAGCCCTTTGTCAGATGGATAGATTGCAAAATTTTCCTCCCATTGCTGTTCACTTTGATAATAGTTTCTTTTGCTGTGCAGAAGCTCATTAGTTTAATTAGATCCCATTTGTTAATGTTGGCTTTTGTTGCAATTGCTTTTGGTGTTTTAGTCATGAAGTTTTTGCCCATGCCTATGACCTGAATGGTATTGCCTAGGTTTTCTTCTAGAATTTTTATGGTTTTAGGTCTGACGTTTAAATCTTTAATCCATCTTGAGATAATTTATGCATAAGGTGTAAGAAAGGGGTCCGTTTTCAGTTTTCTGCGTATGGCTAGCCTGTTTTCCCAACACCATTTATTAAATAGGGAGTCCTTTCCCCATTGCTTGTTTTTGTCAGGTTTGTCAGAGATCAGATGGTTGTAGATGTGTGGTGTTATTTCTGAGGCCTCTGTTCTGTTCCATTGGTCTATATCTCTGTTTTGGGACCAGTACCATGCTGTTTTGGTTACTGCAGCCTTGTAGTGTAGTTTGAAGTCAGGAAGCATGATGTCTCCAGCTTTGTTCTTTTTGCTTAGGATCGTCTTGACAATGTGGGCTCTTTTTTGGTTCCATATGAAATTTAAAGGAGTTTTTTCTAATTATGTGAAGAAAGTCAATTGTAGCTTGATGGGGTTAGCATTGAATCTATAAATTACTTTGGGCAGTATGGCCATTTTCACGATATTGATTATTCCTATCCATGAGCATGGAATATTTTCCCATTTATTTGTGTCCTCTTTTATTTCCTTGAGCAGTGGTTTGTAGTTCTCCTTGAAGAGGTCCTTCACATCCCTTGTAAGTTGTATTCTCTTTGCAGCAATTGTGAATGGGAGTTCACTTATGATTCCTCTGTTTGTCTGTTCTTGGTGTATAGGAATGCTTGTGATTTTTGCACATTGATTTTGTATCCTGAGACTTTGCTGAAGTTGCTTATCAGCTTAAGGAGATTTTGGGCTGAGACAATGGGGTTTTCTAAATATAAAATCATGTCATCTGCAAACAGAGACAATTTGACTTCCTCTTTTCCTATTTGAATACCCTTGATTTCTTTCTCTTGCCTGATTGCCCTGGCCAGAACTTCCAATACTATGTTGAACAGGAATGGTGAGAGAGAGAGGGCATCCTTGTCTTGTGCCAGTTTTCAAAGGGAGTGCTTCCAGCTTTTGCCCACATAGTATGGTAT
This sequence comes from Rhinopithecus roxellana, assembly GCF_007565055.1. Taxonomy (NCBI): domain Eukaryota; kingdom Metazoa; phylum Chordata; class Mammalia; order Primates; family Cercopithecidae; genus Rhinopithecus; species Rhinopithecus roxellana. The sequence continues at coordinate 42,458,378 of NC_044555.1, forward strand.
TGGCTGTGGGTTTGTCATAAATAGCAATTATTATTTTGAGATATGTTCCATCAATATCTAGTTTATTGAGAGATTTTAGAATGAAGGGGTGTGAATTTTGTCCAAGGCCTTTTCTGTATCTATTGAGATAATCATGTGTTTTTTGTCTTTGTTTTGTTTATGTGATGGATTACGTTTATTGATTTGCATATGTTGAACCTGGCTTGCATTCCAGGTATGAAGCCAACTTGATCATGGTGGATAAGTTTTTTGATGTGCTGCTGGATTCAGTTTGCCAATGTGTTATTGAGGATTTTTGCATAGATATTCATCAGAAATATTGGCCTGGATTTTCTTTTTTGTTGTGTCTCTGACAGGTTTTGGTATCCAGATGATGCTGGCCTCATAAAATGAGTTAGGGAGGATTCCCTCTTTTTCTATTGTTTGGAATAGTTTCAGAAGGAATGGTACTAGCTCCTCTTTGTAGTTCTTGTGGAATTCAGCTGTGAATCTGTCTGGTCCTGGACTTTTTTTTTGGTTGGTAGGCTATTAATTACTGCCTCTATTTCAGAACTTGCTATTGGTCTGTTCAGAGATTTGACTTCTTCCTGTTTTAGACTTGGGAGAGTGTATGTGTCCAGGAATTTTTCTCTTTCTTCTAGACTTTCTAGTTTATTTGTGTAGAGGTGTTTATAGTATTCTCTGATGGTATTTTGTATTTCTGTGGGATTGGTAGTGATATCCCCTTTATCATTTTTTATTGTGTCTATTTGATTCTTCTCTCTTTTCTTCTTTATTAGTCTGGCTAGGGGCTATCTTTTTTGTTCATTTTTTCAAAAAACCAGCTCCCATATTCATTGATTTTTTGAAGTGTTTTTCGTGTCTCTATCACCTTCAGTTCTTCTCTGATCTTAGTTATTTCTTGTCTTCTGCTAGCTTTTGAATGCATTTGCTCTTGTTTCTCTAGTTCTTTTAATTGTGCTATTAGGGTGTCAATTTTATATCTTACTTTCTCTTGTGGGAATTTAGTGCCATAAATTTCCCTCTAAACACTGCTTTAAATGTGTTTCAGAGATTCTGGTATGTTGTGTCTTTGTTCTCATTGGTTTCAAAGAACATCTTTGTTTCTGCCTTCATTTCGTTATTTACCCAGTAGTCATTCAGGAGCAGATTGTTCAGTTTCCATGTAGTTGTGTGGTTTTGAGTGAGTTTCTTAATCCTGAGTTCTAATTTGGTTGCACTGTGCTCTAAGAGACTCTTTATTATGATTTCTATTTTTTTTTTCCATTTGCTGAGGAGTGTTTTGCTTCCAACTATGTAGTCTCTTTTAGAATAAGTGTGGTGTGGTGCTGAGAAGAATGCATATTCTGTTTATTTGGGGTGGAGAGTTCTGTAGATGTCTCTTAGGTTCACTTGGTCCAGAGCTGAGTTCAAGTCCTGAATATCCTTGTTAATTTTCTGTCTCGTTGATCTGTCTAATATTGACAGACTCCCACTACTATTGTGTGGGAGTCTAAATCTCTTTGTCAGTCTCTAAGAACTTGCTTTATGAATGCGAGTGCTCCTTTATTGGGTACATATATATTTAAGATAGTTAGCTCTTCTTGTTGGATTGATCCCTTTACCATTATGTAATGCCCTTCTTTGTCTCTTTTGATCTTTGTTGGTTTAAAGTCTGCTGTATCAGAGACTAGTACTGCAACCCCTGCTGTTTTTTTGCTTTCCATTTGTTTGGAAAATCTTCCTCCATCCCTTTGTTTTGAGCCTATGTGTTTCATTGCATGTGAGATGGATCTCCTGAATACAGCACACCAATGGGTCTTGACTCCTTATCTAATTTGCCAGTCTGTGCCTTTTAATTGGAGCATTTAACCCATTTACATTTAAGGTTAATATTGTTATGTGTCAATTTGATCCTGTCACTATGATGATAGCAGGTTATTTTTCCTGTTAGTTTATGCAGTTTCTTCATAGTGTCAATGGTCTTTACAATTTGGTAAGTTTTCGCAGTTGCTGGTATTAGTTGTTCCTTTCCATGTTTAGTGTTTCCTTCAGGAGCTCTTGTAAGGCAGGACTGGTGGTGACAAAATCTCTCAGCATTTGTTTGTCTTTAAAGGATTTTATTTCTCTTTATGAAACTTAGTTTGGCTGGATATAAAATTCTGGGTTGAAAATTCTTTTATTTAAGAATGTTGACTATTGACCCCCACTCTCTTCTGGCTTGTAGGGTTTCTGCATACAGATCCACTGTTAGTCTGATGGGCTTCCCTTTGTGGGTACCCCGACCTTTTTCTCTGGCTGCCCTTAACATGTTTTCCTTCATTTCAACTATGGCAAATCTGATGATTATGTGTCTTGGGGTTGCTCTTCTCGAGGAGTATCTTAGTGATGTTCTCTGTGTTTCCTGAATTTGAATGTTGGCCTGTCTTGCTAGGCTGGGGAAATTCTCCTGGATAATATCCTGAAGAGTGTTTTCCAACTTGGTTCCATTCTCTCCATCACTGTCAGGTACACCAAACAAATGTAGATTTGGTGTTTTCACACAGTCCCATATTTCTTGGAGGCTTTGTTCTTTCCTTTTCATTCTTTTTTTCTCTAATCTTTTCTTCTCACTTTATTTCATTAAGTTGATCTACAATCTCTGATATCCTTTTATCTGCTTGATAGATTTGGCTATTGATATTTGTGTATACTTCATGAAGTTCTTGTGCTATGTTTTTCAGCTCCTTCAGGTCATTTATGTTCTTCTCTAAACTGGTTATTCTGGTTAGCGATTCATCTAACATTTTTTCAAGGTTCTTAACTACGTTGCATTGGGTTAGAACATGCTTCTTTAGTATGGGGGAGTTTATTTTACCCACCTTCTGAAGCCCACCTCTGTTAATTCGTCAAATGCTTTCTCTGTCCAGTTTTGTGCCCTAGCCTGCGAGGAGTTGTAATCCTTTGGAGGAGAAGAGGTGTTCTAGTTTTGGGAATTTTAAGCCTTTTTTCACTGGTTTCTCCTCATTTTCGTGGATTTGTCTACCTTTGGTCTTTGATGTTGGTGAACTTCGGATGGGGTGTCTGAGTGGACGTCCTTTTTGCTGTTGATGCTTTTTCTTTGTGTTTGTTGGTTTTTCTTTTAACAGTCAGGCCCTTCTGCTGCAAGTCTGCTGGAGTTTGCTGGAGGTCCACTACAGACCCTGTATGCCTGGGTATCACCAGAGGAGGGTGCAGAGCAGCAAAGATTGCTGGACAAATACGAACAGCTCTAGTCTGCAGCTCCCAGAGAGATTGATGGAGAAGATGAGTTATTTCTTCATTTCCAGTGGAGGTGCCCAGTTCATCTCATTGGGACTAGTTGAACAGTGGGTGCAGCCCACGGAGGGTGAGCTGAAGCAGGGTGGGGCATTACCTCATCCAGGAAGTGCAAGGGTCTGGGAATTCCCTCCCCCAGCCAAGGGAAGCTGTGAGGGACTGTCCTGTGAGGAACGGTGCACTCTGGCCCAGATACTGTGCTTTTCCCATGTTCTTCACAACCCGCAGACCAGAAGAATCCCTACTGTGCTTACGCCACCAGGGCCCTGAGTTTCAAGCACAAAACTGGGTGTCCACACCGAGGTAGCTGCAGTTTTATTTTTTTTCATATCCAGTGGCACCTGGAATGCCAGCGAGACAGAACCATTCACTTCCCTGGAAAGGGTGCTGAAGCCAGGGAGCCAAGTGGTCTGTCTTGGCAGGTTGCACCCCCACAGAGTCCAGCAAGTTAACATCCACTGGCTTGAAATTCTCACTGCCAGCACAGCCGTCTGAGGTTGACCTGGGATGTTCGAGCTTGGTGGGGAGAGGGGCGTCTGCCATCTCTGAGGCTTGAGTAGGCAGCTTTACCCTCACAGTGTAAACAAAGCCTCTGGGAAGTTCAAACTGGGCAGAGTCCACTGCAGCTCAGCAAGGCTGCTTTGGCCAGACTGCTTCTCTGGATTCCTCCTCTCTGGGCAGGGCATCTCTGAAACAAAAAGGCAGCAGCCCCAGTCAGGGGTTTGTAGATAAAACTCCCATGTCCCTGGGACAGAGCACCTGGGGGAAGGGGTGGCTTCATCAGACTTATACATCCCTGCCTGACAGCTCTGAAGAGAGCAGCAGATATCTCAGCATAGCATTCAAGCTCTGCTAAGAGTGAGACTACCTCCTCAAGTGGGTCCCTGGCACCCGTGTCTCCTGTTTGGGAGACACCTCCCAGTAGGGACTGACAGGCACCTCATACAGAAGAACTCTGGCTGGCATCTGGCAGGTGCCCCTCTAGGATGAAGCTTCCAGAGGAAGGAACAAATGAGAATGTTATAGCCTTTCTCATAAAGCTACAGGAAACCCTTATTAAGCACATCGACTTAAACCCAGAATCCCCTAAGGAACAAGTTGTCCTAAAAGATCATTTATTTACCCAAGCCACCTCAAACATTAGGAAAAGTTACAAAAGTCAGCCTTGGGACCCAGTGCCCCTATGCCAGAAATCCTCAAATTAGTTGCCTCAGTCTTCTATAACGCTGATCAGGATGAAGAGGTCAGGACTGAGGAGAGAAAGAAATGCAAGCACAAGAGGCAGGCTCAACTATTGGCTGCCTTACAATCCTACCAGCTGCCTCCAGAGTGCCCTAAGGACACTCTTCCAGGTAATTGTTGTTATTGTAGAAGACTGGGCCATTAGAGAAAGAATTGTCAAAATGGAGCAAAACCCCACATAGCCCCACATAGGAAGCCAAATGTTTTCCTGGTTGGACCCCCATCCAATAATGGCCTTAAACTAAAGGAGCCCTCTGCTCTAGTCAGCTTCCAAATCAGACATCATAATTAAAGGAATAGAGCCAGGGGCAAATCTGGAAGTGGCAGTTAGAGCTATAAATTTCCTTTTAAATACAAGGGCCATGTACTTTGTGCTGAACTTTTTCTTTGGGCAACTTTTTTCCAAATCCTGCCGGAAAAAGGGGGCAAGTGTCACCCTCTCCCTCAAAATATTCAAACCCTATTACATTGCTTATAGATCCAGTTTCTGTTCTCCCACCTGCTCCTGGAAATGTTCAAAAGCCTCATGACAGTTTTGAGTAGGAATATACTTTCCAAAATTGGTACTTGCTTAATATTTAATCAACCTCCAAATTTATTTTTCCCCCAATAGCCACATTTCTCCTGAGAAAGCTGATGGTTCTATGACAGGACTCTAGAGATAGCCCACACTTATTCAGACAAGCCCTAGCCAAAAAAAAAAAAAAAAAAAAAAATCTAACAATAATATGTCTTGAAGGGGGACAACTTCAAACTAATGATGATATCTCTTAAAGGGGGACAACTTCTATAGTTTGTAGATGACATACTCATTTGCCCTCCCTTCACAGAACCCAACAGCTATCAAAGTTCCTGGCATCTTAAGTTGTATCCAACGTTCCCAAATAAAACCTTGGAAAGGTTGCAAAGAACCAATTAAAGGACCAAAATCTGAGTATTCTTATGAGTAACTGAAGATTTTAAAATTTATCAAGTGAAAAGATAAGTAATTTCTTCATTTTTTGTTTCAAACTAATTCTATCTCAATATAAGGCAGCCCCAATGGTGGCATTGCTCATTCTTAAACTCAGTATAATGCCAACATTCCCCATTGGGCCTGTACCACCGCCCCTCCATATATTTTTATATAGACCTAAACAAATGTAAACTGCTCTGTGAGGGAAGTTATAAAAGAACTTTTGCAATTTCTTTACTTGTAAACTTATTTATTTGCATGGATAATACACAACATGTAGAGGAACATGCTCAAGGGCTTCTGGCACCACAAGAATAGGTGTAACCATCATTAACATTACAAATTCCCAACAAGAATGACCTCTTGGCTTTATACTAGCTTATAGTAGTTAAGGTGGGGTTTTATTAGTTTTTTTTTTTCTTCTTTGTTTATTTGCTTATGCAAATAGTGTCAGGTTAAAATAATGGGTTATAAGATAGTATTTGGAAGCCTCATGGTAACTTCAAACCAAAGAAGATACAATGAAACACACACACACACACACACAAAGCAAGAAATTAAATTATTTCATCTGGAGAAAGAGGGAAATGAAAGAAAGGAAAAAGAGAAGAAAAAGAATCAGAAAACAATGAACGAAATGGCAGAAATAAGTCCTTACTTATTAATAAAAACATTGGATATAAATGGAATAAACAGCCTAACCAAAATACATACACTGGCTGAATGGCGGAAGCAAACTAAACCCATTCATCTGTCACCTACAAAAAACACACTCTACCTATAAAGTCACAAATAGAATAAAAATAAAAGGATGAAGAAAGATATTCCATGCCAATGAAAACAACAAAAGAGCAGGAATTGCTATAGTTATATCAGATAAAATAGCTTTGAAGACTATGAAAAGGGAAAATAACTATGAGAAGAGACAAAGAAGGTCATTATACAATGATAAAGGGTCAATTCATTAAGAGAATATGAACATTTAAAATAGATATGCACCCAACACTGGAGCACCCACATAGATAAAGGAAATATTAGAGCTAAAGAAAGAGATGAGTCACGATAATAGCTGGGTATTACAACATCCCACTTTTAGCATTGTAGAGATTTTCCAGACAGAAAGTCAACTAACAAACATCAGACTTAATTGGCACTATAGAACAAATAGAGCTAATTTATATTTACAGAACATTTTATCCAATGGGTGTAGAATATGCCTTATTTTTTTCTCAGCATATGGATCATTTAGAAGTATAGACCATACATTAGGTCACAAAAGAAGTCTTAAAGAATTCAAAAAATTGAAGTAATGTCAAGCATCTCTGACCACAATATAATAAAATTAGAAATTAATAATAATAGGAATTTTGGCAATTATACAAGTATATGGAAATTAAATAATATGGTCCCTAATAACCAGTGGGTCAATAAAGAAATTTTTAAAAAGTTGAAAATTTTTTGAAATAAATGATAATGGAAACACACCATAACACAATTTATGAGATACAGCCAAAGTAACACTCAGAGTTAAGTTTATAGCTAAAAGAGCCTATGTCAAAAAAAAACTTATAAATAAACAATCTAATAATGCATCTGAAAGTATTAGAAAAGCAAGGGCAAATCAAACACAAAAGTAGTGGAAGCAAAAAAAGATTGGAACAGAAATAAATGAATTTGAAATGAAGAAAAGAATACTGCAAGATCAATGAAACAAATGTTGTTTTCCTGAAAAGTTAAAGAAAATTGAAAAGTTTTTAGCCAGACTAACAATAAGAAGAGAAAATACAAATAAATAAAATCAGAAATTAAAAAAAGACATTATAGGCCGGGTGCAGTGGCTCAAGCCTGTAATCCCAGCACTTTGGGAGGCCGAGACAGGCGGATCACGAGGTCAGGAGATCGAGACCATCCTGGCTAACACGGTGAAACCCCGTCTCTACTAAAAAATACAAAAATCTAGCTGGGTGAGGTGGCGGGCGCCTGTAGTCCCAGCTACTCGGGAGGCTGAGGCAGGAGAATGGCGTAAACCCGGGAGGCGGAGCTTGCAGTGAGCTGAGATCCGGCCACTGCACTGTATCCCGGGCGACAGAGCGAGACTCCGTCTCAAAAAAAAAAAAAAAAGACATTACAACCGATACTGCAGAAATTCGAAGGATCATTAGTGGCAACTATGAGGAATTATATGCCAGTAAATTGGAAAATCTAGAAGACATGGACATATTCTTAGACACATACAACTTACTAAGATTGAACCAGGAAGAAATTTGAAACCTGAAATGACCAATACCAAGTAATAAGATCAAAGCTATAATAAAAAGGCTTGCAGTAAATAAAACCTGGGACCTGATGGCTTCACTGCTGAATTATATGAAACATTTAAAGACGAACTAATACCAATGTTACTCAACCTATTCTGAAACTAGAATATAAAGCAATACTTTCAACTTCATTCTACAAAGCCAGTATCATGTTGATACCAAAACAATCAAAGACAAATAATAAAATAAACTACAGGTTCATCAGATATGATGAATATTGATGCAAAAATTCTCAACCAAATAAAAGCAAACAGAATTCAACAACACATTAGAAAGATCATTCATTATAACCAGGTGAGATTTATTTCTGGGAAGCAAGAATGGTTCAACATATGTAAATCAATCAGTGTGATACATCGTATCCACGGAATGAAGATTTAAAACCATATGATTATTTAAATTGATAGTGAAAAAGTATTTGATAAAATTCAACATCCCTTCATGATAAAAACCCTCCAAAGTCTGGGGATAGAAAGAGCATACCCAAACATAATAAAAGCCATACATGACAGACCCATAGCTGAATGAGGAAAAACTGAAAGCCTTTTCTCTGTTAAAGCAAACTAAATATGGCCTGAGAAGGACTTTGCACTTCTATATTTGAGTCACTGTGTCTGAACTGCAACCTAACTTAATAGGTAGACAAGATTAAAGACATAACTTAGGAGTATGCACCTGTAACAATCCCTGAGTCTTGGCCGGTCCCAGCAGCCATACTTCAACCAGTCATACACAGCTGAGTGTTCAAACTGTGCTCCAATAAGGCAAATGCCGAGCTGTAACCAATACAGCTGTTTCTGTACCTCACTTTCCATTTCTGTATGTCACCTTATTTTTTGTCTATAAATTTGTTCTGATAATGAAGCACTCCTGGAGTCTCTCTGAATCTCCTGTGATTCTAGGGGATGCCCAATTTGTCTGTTGTTCATTGCTCATTTAAACTCTTTTAAATTTAACTTAGCTGAAGTTTTTCTTTTAACATCTCTGAGATCTGGAACATGACCAGGGTGCCCACTGTCATCACTGTTATTCCACCTAGTACTGGAAGCCCTAGCCAGAGCAATTAGGCAAGAGAAAGACAAAAAGCATATGCAAATTGGAAACAAAGAAGTCACATAATCCTTGTTTGCTGATTATTTGATCTTACATTTGGAAAAATCTAAATTCTTGACACAAGAAAGCAACTACACTAACAAGTTTACATAATAACCAACTAAAAACACGATGACAGAATCTATTCCACACATATTTGCTATGCTAATTTCAGATAAAAGATACTTTAAAGCAACAAAATTAAAAAAATGGACATTACATAACAGCAAAACATTCAATTCAACAAAAAGACAAACTGCCCTAAATATATATGCACCCAACACAGGAGAATGAAGTTTCATAAAGCAAGTTCTTAAAAATCTATTAAGAGACTAAGCTCTTTGATATGATAAACAACTTCAGCAAAGTTTCAGGATGCAAAATCAATGTACACAAATCCTAGCAATTCTATACACTAACCATATCTAAGCTGAATGCCAAATCAAGAACACAATTCCATTCACAATAGCCACAAGAAGAAAAAATTTCTAGGTATATAGCTAACCAGGGAGGCAAAAGATCTCTAAAATGAGAATTACAAAACTCTACTCAAATAAATCAGAGGTGACACAAACAAATGAAAAAACCTTTGCACATTTATGGATAACAAGACTCAACTTTGTTAAAATAGCCATACTGCCCAAAGTAATTTGCAAATTCAATGCTAGTTCTGTCAAACTACCCATGACATTCTTTGCAGAATTAGAAAAAAAAGATTTTTAAAATTCACATGGAGCCCACAGAGAGCTTGAATTGCCAAAGCAATTATAAACAAAAGGAAAAGAGTTGGAGGTGTCATGTAACCTAATATCAAACTATACTACGATGTTATAGTAAACAAAACAGCATGCACAGTATTTGGTTAAAAAAGACACATAGACCAAGGGAACAGAATACAGAGTCCAGAAATATTGCCACATACCTACAACCATCTGATAGTCAACAAGGTTGACAAAAAAAAGCAACAGGAAGAGGAATTTCAACTTTATAAATGGTGCTGGAATAACTGGCTAACCTGTGCATAAGAGTGAAACTGGACCCCTTCCTTACACTATGTACAAAAATCAACCCAAGTTGGATTGAAGATCTAAGTGTAAAACCTAAGACTATGAAGAAACTGAAAAATAACCTAGGCAATACCATTCCAGACATAGGACCTGACATTTTATGATGATGATTCCAAAAGCAATTGCAAAAACAATAAAAATTGAAAAATGAAACTTAATTAAACTAGAGAGCTTCCACACAGCAAAAGAAACTATCAAGAGATTAAACAGACAACCTTAAGAATGGGAGAATATACTTGTAAACTATGCATCTGACAAAGGTCTAATATCCAGAATACATAAGGAACTTAAACAATTCAACAAGCAAAAAACAAGCAGCCTCTTTAGAAAGTGGGCAAAACATATGAACAGACACTACTCAAAAACAAAAAGACATACACATGGCAAATCAGAATATCAAAAATGCTCAACATCACTAATCATTAAAGAAATGCCAATTAAAACCACAATGGGATATCATTTTACATAATCAGAATGGCTATTATTAAGAAGTCAAAAATAATAGACTCTGGTGAGGTGATGAAGAAAAGGAAATGCTTATGCACTGCTGATGGGAATGTAAATTAGTTCAGCTATTGTGGAAAACTGTTTGGCAATTTCTCAAAGAGCTCAAAGGAGAATTGCCATTCAACCCAGCAATTTTCTTATTAGCTATATACTCAAAGGAATATGTTGTTCTGCCATAAAGACACATGCACATGTATGTTTATTGTAGCAACATTTAAAATAACAAAAATATGGAATCAGTCTAAATACCCATGAAAGGTGGACTGAATATTGCTGTGACTCAGAAAATAGGGATGCCTGAGGACAGGTACAGAGACAGGGTACGACCAGTCAGTGGAGTGTTCATAACACACACATGAATAAAGGAAATGTACTAAATGTACACCATGGAATACTATACAGTGATAAAAAGAATGAGATTGTGTCTTTTGCAGATATGTCGATGAAGCTGGAGTTCATTATCCTAAGTGAACTAGCACATAACCAGAAAATCAAATACCACATGTTCTCACTTATAATTGGGAGCTAAACACTGAATACCTATGAACACAAAGAAAGGAACAAAGGACACTGATACCTACTTGGTGGAGGGAAGGAGTAGGGTAAGGATTAAAAAACTACCTGTCTTATACTATACTTATTACCTGGGTGGCAAAATAATGTGTACAACAAACTCTTGTGATACAATTTACCTATGTAACACACCTGTACCTGTACCCCTGAAGCTGAAATAAAAGTTTAAAAACGACTTGAAAGTGAAAATAACTCTTTGATCTATTGTCTCCAAAATGAATATTGTTTTAGTAGGAATCAAAGCAACATTACACTCTGTGCATCTCCATCAGAGCTCTTGGGTGACCAGGTGCATTGACAATGAGAAGCAACATTTTGAAAGGAGTCTTTGTTTTCTGAGAAGAGGGTGTCAACAGTGGCCTCAAAATATTCAGTGAACCATGCTGTAAGCAGATGTGCTGTCATCAGGGCTTCATTGTTCCATTTATCGAGCACAGGCAGAGTCAATTTAGCATAATTCTCAAAGGTCCTAAGTTTTTTTAAATGGTAAATGAGCATTGATGTTAACTGAAAGTTGCCAGCTGCATTAGGTCATAACAAGAAAGTCAGCCTGTGTTTTGAAGCTTTAAAGCTGGATATTAGCTTCTAACCTAACTATAAAAGTACTAGGTAGCATTTTTTAATCAATATAAGGCTGTTTTGTCTACTTTGAAAATCTGTTGTTTAGTGCAACTGTATTTATCATTTATCTTAGCTAGATCTTCTGGAGAACATGCAGCTTTTACACAAAATCCTTCCTGCTTCATCTTGCACTTTTATGTTTTGGAGACGGCTTCTCTTTTAAACATCTTAATCCAACCTCTGTCAGTTTAAACTTTTCTTCTGCAGCTCCCTTACCTCTCTCAGTCTTCATAGAAGTAAAGAGATTTAAAGCCATGCTCTGGATTAGGCTTGGGTTTAAGGGAATGTTGTGGTTGGTTTAATCTTCTATCCAGACCACTAAAGCTTTCTCCATATCAACCATAAGGCTATTTCACTTTCTTATCATTTGTTTAGTCAGTGGAAAGCACTTTAGATTTCCATCACGACCTTTTGTTTTGTCTTCACTTCTTGGCTAACTGCAAAAGAGGCCCAGCTTTTGGCCAATCTTGACTTCTAGCCATGTCTGTTCCTAAATATTTCTAGCTTTTGGCTTAAAGTGAGAGATGTGCAAATATTTCTTTTAGCTGAATACATTCAGGCCATTGTAGGGTTATTAAGTGGCCTCATTTCAATATTGCTGTGACTCAGAAAATAGGGATGCCTGAGGACAGGTACAGCGGTAGGGTACAGCCAGTCAGTGGAGTGTTCATAACACACACAATGTTTATCAATTAAATGCAGCATCTTATTTGGGGGTGGTTTATGGCACCCCAAAACAATTAGAATAGTAACATCAAAGATCACTGATTACAGGCCATCATAAAATATAATAATAATACAAAGTTTGAAATATTGCAAGAATTACCAAAATGTGACACAGAGATATAAAGTGAATGTGTGCTGGTAAAACATTGGCACCATAATACAATAATTTTAACTCACATAAATTAGACATTTGCTCAACTTTAACTTGTTTTTTTACGTTAAACAATAACATCTTATAAGTTTTTTTTTTTTAGTTTCACATCTAAATAACTCTTTAGATGTCTGGTTTTCAAACATTCAGTACTAAAATACATATAATGTCTTTATAGACACAAAAATTTATAGATTCAGAGAGGGGCAGATTATGATGACCAAATAGAAGGCTCCACTGATCATCCTTACACAAGAACACCAAATTTGACAACAACAAAAATAGCACCTTCATAAGAATAAAATTTAGGTGGTCTCTCACAGTACCTGGTTTTAACTTCATGTGACTGAAAGAAGCACTGAATAGGGGCTTCAGTGACCCAGGGAAAAGACAGTGTCGAATTGCTAATGCCACTCTTTCCACATCCCCCAGTGTTGGCCATGTGGCTTGAAGAGAAAGTCTGTGGGCTTGGTAAGACACTAAAGCCAATTGTGAGACATTGCACTGAACTAAGTGCTGCCTCATCACAGTAGAATGCAAAGCTGGGATGAATTCAGCTGATGCTCACCATGGAGAAAGTATTCAAACCAGTCTTAACCAGAGGGGAATCACTCACCCCATTTATCAGAACTTTACTTTTGGCAAGCCTTGTCACCACAGGTTAGAGTGCTGTGTGTCTCTAAGGAAACATGAAAGGTAGTCTAGGCCACAAGGACTGCAACTACTAGAGAAGCCACAGTGTAGGACTAGACTCAGAGCCAGGAAACTTTGGGAAAGGTGACCTAGTGAGACACCAGCCAAAGCAACTAAGAAAGTGGTTGTACCATCCCTTCCCCAACCAAAGATAGCACAGTTTTTGGCTCCAATAGTGTCCCCTTTATTTTACTTGAGGAGGGAAGAGGAAAGAGTAAAAACTATATTGTCATGCATCTTGGATACCCATTGAGCCACAGTAGGATAGGGCATCAATCAAATGTGTGATGTCCCTTTTCTAGGCCCTAGCTCCAGGATGACATTTCTAGGCACATCCTGGACCAGAAGAGAATCCACTCCCTTGAAAGAAAAGATCCAGTCCAGGCAAGAAAACATCACTTGTTGACTAATGAGCCACTGAGCCCTGAATAACCAGCAGTAATACTCAGATAGTGCACCATGGGCCTTGGGTGAGCCTCTCAGACTTACTGGCTTCAGGAGAGACTCAGTACATTCCCAGCTGTGGCAGCTGCAGTTAGATTCCATCTCACTGAGAAATGCATAGGGAAACATAAAGGGGACTTCCTCTTGCATCTTAGGTACCAGGTTGGCCATGGGGTGGGGGAGAGCACTATGTGGGCAGTTGGGGTGATCTATTCCAGGCATTGGCTTTTGGGTGACATTTCTGGGCTTCCCCTGTGCCAGAGTGGAGCCCACTGCCTGAAAGATGAGTCCCAGGCCAGGCAGCAATCGCCATCAGCTGACTAAAAAGCCGTTTGACCTTAAGTGAACATTGGCGGTAGCCTGGCAGTACTGCGGGTGGGCCTGTGGTGGTGGTGGACATGCAGTGAGGCTCCTCTGTCTGTGGAAAGCTTAGAGAAGAGCCGGGAAAACTGCATCTTCTGGTTTGACTGCCAGCTCAGCTTCAGTACAATAGAACACCAGGTAGACTTCTTTAGTCCCTTGCTCCCAAACAGCCCCTCTAGACCCTTTTGGAGCACAATGGAACTCACAACCCTGAATGGAAAATCACAAGCCTGATTGGCTTTGTCATGTGTTAATTGTAGAGACCCAGGATTTTCAGTGAACATAAGCTGCAGCTGAGTAATGGTTACAGTGGGCCTTGTGTTAGACCCAGTGCTCTGCTGGCTTTAGGTTTGACCCGGTGCAGACCCAGTGGTGAAGGCCATAGGTGTGCATTTGTCATCCCAGCTCGAGACAGCTCAGAAAAGAGAAAGTGACTCTATTTGTTTGGGCCAAACAGGATCTAGAAAATATACTCAAAAGGAAAAATCTAAGAGCCGTCCTTAAAAAGAAAGCAGAAAAAGAGATGGGGTATAAAGTGTATTTAATGAAGTTATAGCAGAGAACTCCCAAAATCTAGAGAAAAATGTTAATATTCAAGTACAAGAAGGTTATAGAATACCAAGCAGATTTAGCCCAAAGACTATTTCAGGGCATTTAATAATGAAACTCCCAGAGGTCAAGTTTAAAGAAAGGATTCTAAAAGCAGCGAGAGAAAAAAATAACATACAATGGAACTCCAATACATCTGGGTAGCAGAATTTTCAGTGGAAACCTTACAGACCAGGAGAGAGAGACATGAGATATTTAAAGTACTGAAGGCAAAAACAACAACAAAAAAACTTTTACCCTAGAATAATATATCTCATGAAAAATCTTTAAAATGTAAAGTAGGAACAGACTCTTCAAACAATCAAATGTTGATGGATTTCATCAAAGCTAGACCTATTGTACAAGAAAGCCTAAAGGAAGTATTTAAGTCAGAAGGAAAAGGAGGACATTACTGATCAAGAAGAAATCATCTGAAAGTACAAAATTCACATGTAATAGTAAGTACACAGAAAAATACAGACTATTACAACACTGTAACTGTAATGTGAATGCTAATAGTATCTTAAGTAGAAAGAAAAATGATAAACCAATCCAAAATAATAACTAAAACAACTTTTAAAGACATCAACATTACAGCAAGATACAAATGGAAACAACAAAAATGGAAGAGAAGGTGTATAAAGGAAAGATGTAGAGCTTTTATTAGTTTTTTTTGCTTGTTCATTTGTTTGCTTACACAAACAGTGTTAAGTTGTTATCAGATAAAAATAGTTGCATATAAGAGAGTATTTTGAAGCCTCATGGTAATCTAAAACCAAAAGACATATGACAGATACACAAATAAAAAGCAGAAAATTAGATCATATCACTAGGGAAAGTCATCATTGGTAAAATAAGAAGAAAGGAAGTGAAGAAGAAAGAGAAGACCAAAAAACAACCAGAAAACAAATAAGAAAGTGGCTGGAGTAGATTCTGATTTATCAATAATAACATTGAACATAAATGGACTAAGCTCTCCAATTAAGTCATAGACTGGCTTAATAAATATAAAAACAATATCAATTGATTTTTCTCTTACAAGAAACACATTTCACCTATAAAGACACACCTAGACTGACAATAAAGGTACAGAAAAATATTTCAGCCATATGGAGAACAAAAAAAAAAGCAGGTGTCACTATACTTAGACAAAACAGCTTCAAGACAAAGACTGTAAGAGACAAATAAGTCATTATATAATGATAAAGGGGTCAATTCAGCAAGGGATATTGCAATTTTAAGTATATATATGCTCAACATTTAGACACCCAGATGTATAAAGCCAATACCATTAGTGCTGCAGAGAGAAATAGATCCCAATACAACAATAGCTAAAAACTTCAAAATCCCACTTTCACTCTTTAGCAGATTCTCCAAACAGAATAGAAGCAAATAAATATTCAACTTAATAGTAACTGTAGAACAAATAGACCTAATAGAACTTTTCAGAACATTTTATCCAACGGCTGCAGAATATATATTTTTTTTCCTTCAGCACATTGATCATTCACAAGAATGACAATACATTAGGTAACAGAACCAATCTTAAAACGTTCAAAAAACTGAAATAATATCAAGCGTCTTCTCTGACCACAACAGAATAAAAACCACAATCAATAACAAAAGGAATTTCAAAAATTATACAAATACATAGAAATTAAACAATATGTTCCTGAATAATAGGTGAGTCAACAAATAAAATAAGAATAAAATTGAAAATTTTCTTGAAACAAATGATAATGGAAACACAACATACCCAAACCTATGGAATACAACAAAAGCAGTACTACGAGAGCAGTTTATGGCAATACGTGCCTACATCAAAAAAAGAAGAAAAACATAAAGTAACTTAACAATGCATATTGGCCGGGCGCGGTGGCTCAAGCCTGTATTCCCAGCACTTTGGGAGGCCGAGACGGGCGAATCATGAGGTCAGGAGATCCAGACCATCCTGGCTAACACGGTGAAACCCCGTCTCTACTAAAAAACAAACAAACAAAAAAAATACAAAAAACTAGCCGGGCGAGGTGTCGGGCGCCTGTAGTCCCAGCTACTCGGGAGGCTGAGGCAGGAGAATGGCGTAAACCCGGGAGGCGGAACTTGCAGTGAGCTGAGATCCGGCCACTGCGCTCCAGCCTGGGCGACAGAGCGAGACTTCGTCTGAAAAAAAAAAAAAAAAAAAAAGCATATTAAAGAACTAGAAAAGCAAGACAAACCAACCTAAAATTAGAAGAACAAAAATAAAAATCAGAGCAGAAATAAATGAATTTGAAATAAAGAAAACAATGCAAAAAATCAACAAAACAAAAAAAGTTGTGTTTTTGAAAAGTTCACCCAAACTGACAAACCCTGAGCCAGACTAAGAAAAAAAGGAGAAAACCCAATTAAAGTCAGTGATGAAAAAAAGACATTACTGATGCTACAGAAATTCAAATAATCGTTAGTGGATACTATGAACAACTATATGACCTATATTACAAGACAATGGAAAATCTAGATGAAACTGATAAATTCTTAGACATATGTAACCTACCATTATTGAACCAGAAATAAATCTAAAACTTGAACAGACCAATAACAAGTAATGTAATTGAAATGGTAGTAAAATTTCTCTCAGTGAGGACATAATGGCTTCACTGCTGAATGCTACCAAACAATTAAAAAACTAATGACAATCCTGCTCAATCTATTCTGAAAAATAAAGGTGGAGAGAGTACTTCCAAACTGTATTACCTTAATACCAAAACCAGACAGAGACATATCAAAGAAATAAAACTATAGGCCAATATAACTAAGGAATATTAATACAAATATCCTCAGAAAGTACTAGCAAACAAATTTCACCAATATATTGAAAAGATCATCCATAATTACCAAGTAGGATTTATCCTGGGCATGGGAGAATGGTCTAGCATATACAAATCAATTAATGTAATACATCATATCAACATAATAAAGAGCAACAATTATAAGATCATTTCAATTCATGCTGGAAAACTAATACAATTCAACATCTCATTGTGATTAAAACCCTGAAATAACTGGGTATAGAAAAAAGATACCTCAATATAATAAAAGCCATATACAACAGACCCACAGCTAATATCATACTGAATGGGGAGAAACAAATTCTTTCATATAAGATTAGGAAATGGTAAGGAAGCCCACTGTCACCACTATTTTGCAACATAGTATTGAAAGTCCTAGCTAGAGCAACCAGACAAGAGAAAGAAATAAAGAGCATCCAAAATCCAAAGGAAGAATTCAAACTTTTCTTGTTTTCTGATGATATGAGCTTATATTTGAAAAAACAAAACAAAACTATAAAATCCACCAAAAAGCTATTAGATCTGATGAGCAAATTGAGTTAAGTTGCAGGATCCAAAGTCAACAAACAAAAATTAGTATTTCTACATGCCAACAGTGAACAATCTAAAAAAGAAATAAAAAATGCAATCCTATTTACAACAGCTATGAATAAAATATCTATGAATTAACTTGACCAAACATGTGAAAATAACTCTACAATGAAATCTATAAGCATTTGATAAGGTTTGGCTGTCTCCCCACTCAAATCTCATCTTCAATCCCCAGGTGTTGTGGGAGGGACCAGATGGGAGGTAATTGAATCATAGGGTAGATCTTTCCTGTGCTGTTCTCATGATAGTGTATAAGTCTAGTGAGATCCGATGGTTTTAAAAAGGAGAGTCTCCCTGCACAAGCTCCCTTCTTTTCTCTTCTCTGCCATCATGTGAGACATGCTTTCCAACTTCCACCATGATTGTGAGGCCTCCCCAGCAACGTGGAAATGTAAGTCCATTGAAGCTCTTTCTTTTGTAAATTGCCCAGTCTCTAGTATGTCTTTATTGGCAGTATGAAAACAAACTAATACAGTATTTATGCAAGAAATTGAAGAGGACACAAAAATATGTAAAGATATTTCATGCTCATGGATTGGAAGAATCCATATTGTTAAAATGTTCATACTACCCAATGCAATCCACAGATTCAATGCAATCCCTATCAAAATCTGAATGGCATTCTTTACTGAAATAGAAAAAAAATAATTCTAAAATGTGTATGGAACCAGAATAATCAAAGCTCTCCTGAATAGAAAGAACAAAACTAGATAAATTACTTTATCTGACTTTATACTAAAGTGCTAAAATAACGAGAACAGCATGGTACTGGCATAGAAACAGACACATAGATCACTGGAACATAATCACAACGCAGAGATAAACACCATACATCTACAGTGAGCTCATTTTGACAAAAGTGCCAAGAACATGCATTGGGGAAAGGCTAGTCTCTTCAATAAATCGTGCTGGAAAAACTGGATATCCATATGCAAAGAATGACACTAGACTTCTATCTCTTTCCATATAAGAATCAAATCAAAATGGATTAAAAACATAAAACTAAGACCTCAAACTATGAAACTCCAGAAGGCCCTGTATGCTCTGAATCAGCGTTCAATGTATAGTACTATCTCTCCCATAGCCAGGATTCATGGGTCCAGGAATCAAGGGGTGGAAGAGGAAGTGGCATTACCCCTAGTGATTCACTAGCAAAATATTTCCTTCCTGTTCCCATGACATTATGTTCTGCTGGTTTGGAGGTCTTAGTTCCAGAGGGAGGAGTGCTGCCACCACGAAACACAACCACAATTCTGTTGAACTGTGAGTTGAGATCGCCACCTGGACACTTTGGGCTCCTCCTACCTTTAAGTCGACAGACTAAGAAGGAACTTACAGTGTTTGTGGGGGTGATTGACTTGGACTATCAAGATGAAATCAATCTACTACTTCACAACAGAGGCAAGGAAGAGTATGCAGGGAATAGAGGAGATCCATTAGGTCATCTCTTAGTGTTACCATGCCCTGTGATTAGGGTCAATGGAAAACTACAACAGCCCAATCCGGGCAGAACTACAAATGGCCCAGATACCTCAGGAATGAAGATTTGGGTCACTCCACCAGGAAGCAAACGAACAAACAAACAAACAACCAAAAAATAAAAAAAAAAAAAATTAAAAGAAAGGAACATGACATACTGAGGTGCTTGCTGAAGGCAATGGGAATACAGAATGCATAGTAGAAAAGGTATTCTTCCATACCAGCTATGACCACATGACCAGCTTCAGAAATGGGGACTGTAATTGGCATAAGTATTTCTTCTTTCTTTTTCTGAAAACATGTCTGTGCATCTATACACTTGTACTAAGAAAATATCTTTATTTTATTTCCTTCCCTTTTATCATGTGACATAAGATTTATTGACTTAATATCAGCATTTAAGTATTGTTAACCCTATGTTATAATATTTGGGTGGGATATTGGTGCATTTCCAGTTGTAGGAAGGATAGTTGTACTATGTTAGGTGTAATTATGACCTTATTATTGTCTTTATTTGAAGATTATGTATGCTCTCAGGAGATGTGTGTGTGTGTTCAAGTTGACAAGAGGTGGACTTGTGATGGTTAACACTGAATGTCAACTTGATTGGATTGAAATTATTGACGCTGGGTGTGTCTGTGAGGGTGTTTCCAGAAGAGATTAATATTTGAGTCAGTGGGCTGGGCTGGGGAAGGTAGATCCACCCTTAATCTGGGTGAGCACAATCTAATTAGCTGCCGGGAATATAAAGCAGGCAGAAAAACTTGAAATGGAGAGATTTGCCTACCCTCCCAGCCTACACCTTTCTCTATAGAACCCTGACTAATACAGCCACCTTGACTGGTGTCTCAGTAGGTCACATGTCACTGCCTTCCACTGTGTCTGGGCCTAGTTCATCACTAGGACTCTCCGAGGAATTGTATTCCTTTAGTCCTAGAGTGTCTTTTAAGTTCATTTAGTGCCCAGAGCGCTCTAGCTCCTGGTGGTGAGGCTCGCAGTAATTCAAGTTCTGACCGCTGGGATTGGCAATTCTCCTCTGGCAAGAGGTGGTTTAAATGCTCTTTTTGTGGGTGGGCATAAGCTGAGTTCAGTCCAGTTTTCCTTTCTGCTATAAATGAACAGCACTAAGTTCAATGCCTCACAATTGATGAGCTCATCCTCCTCAGTACACCGAAATGCTCTCTGCAGCATGATGCTCCTGCTGGGTGGTGGGGGAGGGTTGGTGCTGAGAATTCAAAATGTTTTTTTTTTTCCTACCTCTTCAGTGCTTCTTTCAGTAATATGAAATTAAAACCAAATACAGTGAGTGTTCACCTGATTTTTGGTTCTTATGAAGCTGCCTTTTATATGCGGATAGTTGTTAAATTGGTGTCCTTGCAGAGGGGCTGATGGGTGAAGTCTTCTATTTTGCCATTTTGCTCCACCTCCTCTTCCAATAACTATATTTTCTATATTCAGTTATTCACAATACTGAGAAGGAAGAAGGTGAGAAAACACTAAAAAAAAGATAATCACTGTTTTTTAAATGATAATAAATTAAAGAAGATATACATTAAATGGAGATACACACCACATTCATGAATTGAAGGACTCAGAAGAGTTAGATCTCTATTCTTCCAAATGTTTAAGTAGGTTTAATGCAATTCTGGTAGAAACTGCAGCAGGATTTTTGTAGATGTAGACAAAATTATTCTACAATATATTGGAAATGCAAAGAAATTAGAATATTTAAAATGAGTTTGAATAAAAAGAATAGATTCGTAGGAATTCATCTAATGAATTTTAAGACCTGTTATATAGGTACAATGATAGAAACTGTGTGTCATCACTGGAGGATAAAACATACAACATCAATGGAACAGAATACAAAATTCAGAAACAGATCACCACAAAATAAGCCAATGTCAATATGTCACACTGTGTGTGATCCTATGTATATAACGTTCTCAATATGACAAAATTACAGAGATGGTGGACAAATTACAGGTTGTGTAGATTTTGGAGGTAGTATGAAGGAGTTGGGTTCAATTGTTACAAAGTGGTATCATGACATATGTCTTTGGGTTGATAGAATAATCCATTTTTTTTTTTTTTTTTTTTTTTTTTTTTTTTTTTTTTTTTTTTTTTTTGAGACGGAGTCTTGCTCTGCCACCCAGGCTGGAGTGCAGTGGCCGGATCTCAGCTCACTGCAAGCTCCTCCTCCCGGGTTTACGCCATTCTCCTGCCTCAGCCTCCCGAGTAGCTGGGACTACAGGCGCCCGCCTCGTCGCCCGGCTAGTTTTTTGTATTTTTAAGTAGAGACAGGGTTTCACCGTATTAGCCAGGATGGTCTCGATCTCCTGACCTCGTGATCCGCCCGTCTCGGCCTCCCAAAGTTCTGGGATTACAGGCTTGAGCCACCGCGCCTGGCCCATAATCCAATATTTTGATTGTTGTGGAAGTTACACACATGCATGCATGTGTTAAATTAACATAGGACTATAAACGTAAATTGTACCAATGTTCACATCCTGGTTGTGATATTATATTATAACTATGCAAGATGCAACAATGTGGGGAAACTTGATGAACGGTACATGGGGTTTCTCTGTACTATCTTGGCAAATTATCGTGAACTTATAATTATTTTAAAATTAAAAAGAAATACTTGCATCAAAAAAACTTCAAAAAATAACAATGCTAAAATGCAGATAAATGCAGATTAAATCAATAGAAATAAAGTCATATATATTACAGGAGAATTTCATTTTGCTCTGCACAAAAATCAAACATAAAACAGGGGGCTCAGTCCTGTCCTTATCAAAATGAGATAAGCTGCGCAAGGTAGCATTAGTAGTTTTCTCGTAAATACTGAAGATATGCTTACTGATCTCAGAAGGCAGGATTTTGCTTAGAAATAAGTCTTTTGTGGCTTTGTTTTCACCATGGCCATTAGCTAAATATTAACGTGCACCCCTTATAAACTGTTATTCTTTAATCCTTTTAAAAGTTCAGCTTGCTTGGTTCTATATGTACATTTCCTATGATAAATAAATATAACAAAACTATTAACCATAGCCAAGTAAAATGCATTAAAGTTTGTATAGTCAATACCTCTTAATTTTTAAAATGCACTTGCATTTTTAAATATATTAGCATTCTCAATTCACATAGGTTGATGGGAAAAATATTCTTTATTAATTGATTTATAACTTTGCTGTAGCCTTCAGAATCTTAACTGTAAATTAATAGTGAGTCACCCTTGCAGTATATCTGAGCTCAGTATGACGTATTTCTGCAATCCTTTCTTTACTAAGATGTGATTTTCCAATTGTATAATCTACTGAAGAGCTCAAGAATCAGTATAAACATTAACACCAGACTCTATAATCTATGCTTACTTCCTCTAATAGTAAAATCTTTTAAAACTTTTCTGCTTCCACAGCTGCCACAAATATGTTAAATTCTTTTTAATATCCATTCAAGTGAATCTTCTGTATCTGAATATTTTTATTTGAATGTTAATATCAGTCTATGGAAGTTGTGTATATTAAAAAATTCATATTCCTGGCAGGGCGTGGTGGCTCACGCCTGTAATCTCAGCACTTTGGGAGGCTGAGGCCGGCAGATCATGAAGTCAAGAGATTGAGACCATCCTGGAAAACACGGCGAAACACCATCTCTACTACAAATACAAAAATTAGCTGGACGTGGTGCTACATGCCTGTAATCCCAGCTACTCGGGAGGCTGAGGCAGGAGAATCATTTGAACCCAGGAGGCAGAGGTTTCCATGAGCCAAGATCGCACAGCACTGCACTCCAGCCTGGAGACAGAGCAAGACTCCATCTAAAAAATATATATATATATTATATTTCCTTGAAACAATATCTTATGTTTTAATTTTCTGAATTCATAGAAATGCTATCTTTAAAGCAATAAGAATTTGTGCTTTTCCTAAAAATGATACAGCAAATAACAATTTGAATATAAGCTAAAAAAGAAAACCAGTTTTCAGCTTAATTTTTTACTAAAATTCTTAATTGCTGTCCAAGTATCAGAGTATTTTCTAAGATCTTTATATTTCTAGATTGCCATGATTGTAAACTAGTGGGAGGATATGCCATTTTGGTGTGATATTTTGATGCAGCTATTTAATTCCAGTACATTTTAAGGAAACTTAATATATCATAACATTCAGCTGTTTGTCATTAAAAAAATTAAATTTGAAATAGAAAATCTTACCACATCCCCTTGAGCTTTATTTGCCCTAAGATTTTCAAGGAAACTTGGGTATGGTTTACTATATGGCAAATAAATCACATATCACCATACTTGCGGATCACAGAAAGGCTTATTGCACATTTTAAGCAAATCGTCTTTTCTTATTCTCCTAGAATCTACTTTTATCTTAAATGGCTTCCCTGATTTTCCCTAAATCTATCTGAATAAAAACAGTTAGCCAAAATACTTTAAAAAGGGAAGAAAGATTGACAAAATAGGTCCCACAACTGTATGTATGTTCCTGCATCAAATTTAGTTTTAAAGATAGACGTTTACTTATGTAATAAACCTGCAAATTCTGAACAAGTATCTCCGAATTTAAAGTAAAATGAAAAATAAAAATAAAAAAGATAAAACTGAAAAATCTACAAGCATAAAAGCAGTAAAGAAAACTAATACTTTACCTGCAAAAGAACTGGTCATGTGGTTTTAGACTTCTCAGCAACAATAAACCTTTCTTGTGTAATGGCAAATTAAAAGCCATATTCAGATGGGCACAGGCTTTGTGAATGTATCACTCACATGACTTTTATCCAAATAATTACTCAAAGACATATTCTAACTGAACAAAAAATAATTGAACATTAACAAGTCAAGAAAGGAAAAGTAGTATAAAATGACAAGTGATAAATCTTGAAATCAATCAACCATATAAGATTAAATATAAATTATGCTGTCAACATGACAAAAGTAAATGAATGCCAAAAAGTAAAATCTTGAAGAGTTACATGCTAAAACCAGTAATTGTTCCAGAATTGATTTACCCTCCCTGATTAAATGAACATAACTGAGAAAACAGAAAGATGAGGTTAGATATGAAAGTGTTCTAAATCATTCATAATAATAAATATGATAATGACATCTTTAGTGCTTTCCTCCTAAATAAGTTGTCAATCAGGTAATTTCTACACAAACTAATCACGTTCAATTTTTAAATAATAATACATTGTGAAAAATTGAAATTAACTATTGGTGGCTCTTAATCTAATATATTCAGCATCCTTTATTGGAATAAATAAGACAAATTAGTAATGGGCAAGCCTTCACCAATTTTTGATATAATTATAGATTTCAAATCAAACTTGGAGGTTACTCAGTTCATTCTCCTACATGATGTCTAGTTTTCCTCTACTATTACTTTGTCTTAATAAAATGTATTTTGTGGTGGTTAATATTATGTGTCAAACTGATTGGACTGAAAGATGCAAAGTATTGTTCCTGGGTGAGTCTTGAGGGCATTGTCAAAGGAGAGTAAGATTTGAGTAAGTGGAGTGGGAGAGGCATACCCACCCTCAATCTGGGTGGAAACCATCTAATCAGCTGCTAGTGCAGCTAGGATAAAAGCGGGCAGAGGAATGTGGAAGAACTAGACTGACTTAAGCTTCCAGCCTCCATCTTTCTCCCGTGCTGGGTACTTCCTGCCCTTGAACATCAGACTTCAAGTTCTTCAGCTTTGAAACTCTTGGACCTTCAACTGCAGACCGAAGGCTGCATTGTTGGCTTTTCTACTTTTGAGGTTTTGGGACTTAGACTGGCATCCTTGCTCCTCAGCTTGCAGATGGCATATTGTGGGACTTCACTTTGTGATCGTGTGAGTCAACACTCTTTAATAAACTCCCCTTTATATATCCATCGATCCTATTAGTTCTGTCCCTCTAGAGAACCCTGGCTAACACATATTTATTTTTGAATAATTCAACTTGGTGAACGAAATGACAGTTGTAGTATTGGAATCACACTGCCTGAGTCTAGTCCTTAAATTGGTAGCTCTATAAGTACAGGAGATGTATTAAATATTGCTCATGTAGTGAGGCTGCCATCTGAAGTCTAAATTGTGTTCTTCTCTAGATTTAAAAAATGCTAGAAAACTGTCATTTTTTCTATGCCAACCACTACCTAGAGCATTACCTAGAGCAGGATTTCTAAAATATTTTGAGGAAAAGATGCATTAGGAAGCCCATCTTAGAATAAGAATATATTTTACTGTTACTACCTAAAGGTCTTCTATAGCACTTGTGGATCCTGTCATGTCCCTCTGCTGTGTCTTACTATATGAAGTTTTTCAGAAATGTCTTACACTAGTTTTTTAGATTCCTTTATTTGATTAATATAATGAAAGTCAACACAGCTGATTTGTTCTTAAAACTCTAATTCAAAAAGTCCTCTTACACAGTTTCCCTCATGCTGATGTTATTTCCTTGAGTGACTCTTTGAGCTAGAGATCTGCCTGGACATGGATATTCTATTTATTTATTTAGATGGAGTTTCCTTCTTGTTGTCCATGCAGGAGTGCAATGGCACGATCTTGGCTCACTGCAACCTCCGCCTCCCGGGTTCAAGCGATTCTCCTGCCTCAGACTCCCGAGCAGCTGGGATTACAGGCACCTGCCACCACTCCTGGCTAATTTTCTGTATTTTTGGTAGAGACAGGATTTCACCATGTTGGCCAGGCTGTTTGCGAACTCCTGACGTCAGGTGATCCACCCGTCTCGGCCTCCCAAAATGTTGGGATTACCGACGAAAGCCACTGCACCTGACCTTATTTTGTTTTATTTATTTATTTATTTTTTTGAGACAGAGTCTTGCTCTGTCGCCCAGGCTGGAGTGCAGTGGTGCAATCTCGTCTTCCTGCAAGCTCCGCTTTCTGGGTTCAAGAGATTCGCCTGACTCAGCCTCCCAAGTAGCTAGTCCCACAGGTGCATGCCAACACACCCAGCTAATTTTTGTATTTTTAGTAAGGACAGGGTTTCACCATGTTGGCCAGGTTGGTCTCAAACTCCTGAACTTAGGTGATCTGCCCAACTCAGCCTCTCAAAGTGCTGGGATTACAGGCATGAGCCACCACACCCAACTTTATTTTTATCTTTAGTGCTTACTTCCTTATATGATATTGGTAGAGGAAATTCTAACCACTTGAATCATTACTCAAGGGTACCTACTGGCCCACACATATGCTTGGCCTAACTCAGCAGAACACTTTTGAAATTGTAATGTGTTGAATCCTAATATGAGTTCATGAGATATAATATATGCTTAACTTAAACACATAAATAGTAAGTGCTGCCAGGAATATCTAAATATTATTTATATATATTTAGAAACCTTATTTCAGAAATGAAAAGCAAATAATGTTTACTAAATTAAACCAGTTGCATTATAACACATTTATAATACTATATGGCATACTTTTGCTGTGGATTATAAAGCGTATGTGCCCTTTTAAAATTATTTCTGTGCTTAATAATACAGTTGTGTACTCATCCCAAGGGAAAAGTTAAGTTTATTCTTATACTACTACATTATATTTTTCACAAGATATAGCAAAGTAAAGAGAAAGACAGGATGCACATTTTTTAGTATTTCTGTTATATGTTAGTCTACTTCAAATATTTTTCAGGTAAGTTTTATGAGAGTTTTTAGTTTTGAGTCTAATGTTTTATCCAGAAAATTCTCACTACTAATGAACATAAATGTAGAAGCCAATAATTATGTTTAGAGAGGAATATTATAACATAGTACAACAGTGAATGACTCCTAGAGTCTGTGCAAAAGATATTTTAAATTAATTCTGCAATTGAGATAAATTCAAAAGTCATTGAATACAGGAAATTAAATGAACTATATATTCTTCTTCAGTCATGGCCTCCAATTAAAGTTTTCTTAGTAAATAGTTATGTTTTATCAACTGACAAAAACTTATGTCACATTTTTCTGTGCATTGACAGGTTAATCATGTATAATTTCATACAAAAAAAATACAGAGGATATATGTCTAAGCTGCCAAAAAAAAGTGTCAAACCATTACACAACAGAAGGGTAGAAACCACAAAATTATGACACACCCTCAAGAAACTGAAATTTATTACCTGAAAGTCACAATATGGTATCTCTGTATGGAAAAAAAAAAAAAAAAGTTGTTTTCTGGATATCAGCTTTTACCATGGTCTAGTTAGATAAGATCAACTATAATTGACATGGTGAAAGGTATTATAAATGATTAGAATGTTTTAATGGGATGAACACTTACATAGTGCTATTTAGTATTCTCTTTAGCATGTAATAACGATTTTGCTTTCAGGTGCCACCCTTTGGATATGTGATAAAGCCCCTGTGATATTTTCCTCAAGCAGTACAGTCTCACTGTTGCTACATACAGTGAGTGTTAAACTCTGAAATCCTTGTTTGCTTAATTGTTATTTTGGTTCAATATATTTTACTAGTAGTATTGTTTAGCAAAATGCAATATAAAAACAAATTGGTGCAGCACACCAACATGGCACATGTATACATAGGTAACAAACCTGCACATTGAGCACATGTGCTCTAGAACTTAAAGTATAATAAAAAAAGAAATTATTACACATTGTATGCCTATATCAATATACACCATATACTCCATAAATATATACACCTGCTACAATATATACACCTAGCCACAAAAATTTTAAATTAAAAACAAAAGAAAAAAATTTAAGTGAAAAAAAAAACCCTCTTCAATAAACTTGCTAAATTAATACTAAACAATCAAATAAACAGAGTAATTCCTTAGACAAGACTTAGCTCGTCATGGAGTGACTACAAGGCACAAGCATTAAGTTACCAAATCAGATCTTTTTTTATGGTGAACAGAGAACTATATGAGTTGCTGTGCAACAATTTTGAGAGCTTAACTAAAACTAGTACTTTAAATTATACACATTACTGTATATTTCAGTCAAAGTTTGATAGGCAAGCTCTATTTTTTCTTTGTTTCTCCAGCGAATAATCTTACCAACATATGGTAACATGATTTTGTAAAATAACACTTGCTTTTTCATTTTACGGATGGGGCATTTTTTTATATTAAGAAATAACTGTTTTCAGAGTTTGAAAGTTTCTTAAAAAATTAAAACACACACCTATAGTGTTAGTCAGGGTTCTCTAGAGGGACAGAACTAATGGAATATATATATATATAAAATATATATTAAACGTATATTGTATATATTTTATATATATTATATATTATATAATATATGTTTAATATAATATATATTTAATATAGATTTAATATAATATATTTTATATATTTAATATGATATATATTTAATATATATTATGTATATTTAATATATATTTAATATATATTTATATATATATAGTTTGTTAAGTATTAATCACATGATCACAAGATCCCACAATAGGCCATCTGCAGACTGAGGACCATGGAATGCCAGTCCGAGTTTCAAAACTGAAGAACTGGGAGTCCGATGTTTGAGGGCAGGAAGCATCCAGCATGGGAGAAAGATTTGGGCTGGGAAGCTAGGCCAGTTCTCTTTTCACATTTTTCCACCTGCTTATATTCTAGCTATGCTGGCAGCTGATTAGTTTGTGCCAACCCAGATTAAGGGTGGGTCTGCCTTTCCCAACCCACTGACTCAAATGTTAGTCTCCTTTGGCAACACTCTCACAGACACACTCAGGATCAATACTTTGTATCTTTCAATCCAATCAAGTTAATATGCAGTACTAACCATCCCAAGTCCACCCTTTGTCAACTTGAACCCATATACATTTCCTGAGGTCATACATAATCTTCAGATGATGGCAATAATAAGGTCAACATTATGCCTAACATGATACAAGTATCCTTCGTACAACCAGAAATGCACTAACCCCCAACCCAAATACTACTACATAAGTTAACAATACTTAAATGCTGATGTGATGTCAATAAATCGTATGTCACATGATGAAGGAGAAAGGAAATAAAATGAAGATACTTTCTTAGTACAGGTGTATACACGCACAAACATGGTTTTACAAAAATAAGTAGGAAACACTCATGACAATTACAGTCCTCGTTTCTGCAGCTGGTCATGTGGTTATAGCTGGTATTGATGACTACCTTCTTCAACTACCTATTGTGTATTCCTTTTGCCTTCAGCAAGCACCTCAGCAGGTCATTTTTTTTTTTTCTTTTTTACCTGGTAGAGTGACACAAACATTCATTCCTTGAGGGTCTGGATCATTTGTATTCCAGCCTGGATGGGGCTGTTGTAGCTTCTCATTGACCTTAATCACTGAGCATGGTAATATTAAGACATGCCCTAATAGATTTCCTGTATTCCATACATACTCTTCTTTACATTTTTTGTGAAGCGGTAAACTGATTTCATCTTGAGAGTCCGAGTCAATCACCCCAGGCAACACTGTAACTCTCATCTTATTCTGTTAACTTAAAGGTAGGAGGAGCCCAAAGTGTCCAGTGGCAATCTTAACTTCCAGTTTAATAGAATCATTTGTTGTGTCTCCTGGTGGCAGCGTTCCTCCCTCTGGAGCTAAGACCTCTAGGCCAGCATAACATAATGTTGCAGGAACAGGAAGGAAAAATTTTACTAGTGGCTCACAAGGAGTGATAGAGAGTGGTGCCATTTCCACCCCTTGATTCCTGGACCCATGAATGCTGGCTATGGAAGAAATAGTACCATATGTTGAAAGCTGATTCACAGCATACACGACCTTCTGGAGAACTTTGCCCCAGCCCTGCAAGCTATTGTCACCTAGTTGGTGCTGTAATTGTGACTTCAGTAAGCCCTTTCATCATTCTATCAATACAGTTGCTTCAGGATGATGGGGAACAAAGTAAAACCAGTGAATTCCATGATCATGAACCCACTGCTGCACTTCTTTAGCCATAAAGTGAGGGCCTTGGTCAGAGGCAATGCTGTGTTGAATACCATGACAGTGGATAAGGAATTCCATGAGTCCACAGATGGTAGTCTTGGAAGAAGCATTGCATGCAGAATAGGTAAACCCATATCCAGAGTAAGTGTCTATTCCAGTGAGGACAAACCTCTGCCCTTTCCATGATGGAAGATGCCCAATATAATAAACTTTTCACCAGGTAGCTGGCTGATCACTGCGAGGAATGGTTCCATATCAAGGGATCAGTGTTGTTTTCTGCTGCTGACAAATTGGGCACTCAGCAGTGGCCTTAGCCAGGTCAGCCTTGGTGAGTGGAAGTCCATGTTGCAGAACCGATGTATAACCTCCATCCTTGCCACCGTGACGGTTTTGTTCATGGGCCCATTGGGTGATAACAGGGGTGGCTGGAGAAAGAGGTTTAGTGGTGTCCACAGAATGGGTCATCTTATTCACTTGATTATTAAAATCCTCCTCTGCTGAGGTCACCCATTGGTGAGCAATCACATGGGATACAAATATCTTCATAGTTTTTTTTTTTTTTTTTTTTTTAAATTCCAAATGAACAGTCTTCAATTCTCATAGGCAACATGGAAATATAGTTATTATAAAACAAAAAAGATCCCCATTCTGAAGACATCTAACACTTATAGCCAACTGATTACACTTAATAGCAGTAGTGCATAGTGGTCCTCTAACCCATTCGATTTTCAAAGTGTAGACTACGTATCTTTCCATTATTTTCCCAGAAATCTTACAGTAGTCTTATTGAACATAATTATTCCAAAGGTTGTCAAGAGTTCTACAAAAATGACATATATCATTCACATTCATTACCACATTCAGTTCATCTCAGCTAATGTATTTTTATGTCTTCTGAGTGCTGTTTGCATTTACTAAGTCTGCATTTTTGTTGTATGCTTTTTTTTTTTTTTATTATACTTTAAGTTCTAGGGTACATGTGCTTAAGGTGCAGGTTTGTTACATATGTATACTTATGCCATGTTGGTGTGCTGCACCCATCAACTCGTCAGCACCCATCAATTCATCATTTATATCTTGTATAACTCCCCAATGCAAGCCCTCCCTCCTCCCCCCTCCCCCCTCCCCATGATAGGCCCCAGTGCGTGATGTTCCCCTTCCCGAGTCCAAGTGATCTCATTGTTCAGTTCCCACCTATGAGTGAGAACATGCGGTGTTTGGTTTTCTGTTCTTGTGATAGTTTGCTAAGAATGATGGTTTCCAGCTGCATCCATGTCCCTACAAAGGACGCAAACTCATCCTTTTTTATGGCTGCATAGTATTCCATGGTGTATATGTGCCACATTTTCTTAATCCAGTCTGTCACAGATGGACATTTGGGTTGATTCCAAGTCTTTGCTATTGTGAATAGTGCCGCAATAAACATACGTGTACATGTGTCTTTGTAGTAGAATAATTTATAATCCTTTGGGTATATACCCAGTAGTGGGATGGCTGGGTCATATGGTACATCTAGTTCTAGATCCTTGAGGAATTGCCATACTGTTTTCCATAATGGTTGAACTAGTTTACAATCCCACCAACAGTGTAAAAGTGTTCCTATTTCTCCACATCCTCTCCAACACCTGTTGTTTCCTGACTTCTTAATGATTGCCATTCTAACTGGTGTGAGATGGTATCTCATTGTGGTTTTGATTTGCATTTCTCTGATGGCGAGTGATGATGAGCATTTTTTCAGGTGTCTGTTGGCTGTATGAATATCTTCTTTTGAGAAATGTCTGTTCATATCCTTTCCCCACTTTTTGATGGGGTTGTTTGTTTTTTTCTCGTATATTTGTTTGAGTTCTTTGTAGATTCTGGATATTAGCCCTTTGTCAGATGAGTAGGTTGCAAAAATTTTCTCCCATTCTGTAGGTTGCCTGTTCACTCTGATGGTAGTTTCTTTTGCTGTGCAAAAGCTCTTTAGTTTAATTAGATCCCATTTGCCAATTTTGGCTTTTGCTGCCGTTGCTTTTGGTGTTTTAGACATGAAGTCCCTGCCCATGCCTATGTCCTGAATGGTACTACCTAGATTTTCTTCTATGGTTTTTATGGTATTAGGTCTAACATTTAAGTCTCTAATCCATCTTGAATTAATCTTCGTATAAGGGGTAAGGAAAGGATCCAGTTTCAGCTTTCTACTTATGGCTAGCCAATTTTCCCAGCACCATTTATTAAATAGGGAATCCTTTCCCCATTTCTTGTTGCTCTCAGGTTTGTCAAAGATCAGATGGCTGTAGATGTGTGGTATTATTTCTGAGGACTCTGTTCTGTTCCATTGATCTATATCTCTGTTTTGGTACCAGTACCATGCTGTTTTGGTTACTGTAGCCTTGTAGGATAGTTTGAAGTCAGGTAGCGTGACGCCTCCAGCTTTGTCCTTTTGACTTAGGATTGTCTTGGCAATGCGGGCCCTTTTTTGGTTCCATATGAACTTTAAAGCAGTTTTTTCCAATTCTGTGAAGAAACTCATTGGTAGCTTGATGGGGATGGCATTGAATCTATAAATAACCTTGGGGAGTATGGCCATTTTCACGATATTGATTCTTCCTATCCATGAGCATGGTATGTTCTTCCATTTGTTTGTGTCCTCTTTTATTTCGCTGAGCAGTGGTTTGTAGTTCTCCTTGAAGAGGTCCTTTACATCCCTTGTAAGCTGGATTCCTAGGTATTTTATTCTCTTTGAAGCAATTGTGAATGGAAGTTCATTCCTGATTTGGCTCTCTGCTTGTCTCTTACTGGTGTATAAGAATGCTTGTGATTTTTGCACATTAATTTTGTATCCTGAGACTTTGCTGAAGTTGCTTATCAGCTTAAGGAGATTTTGGGCTGAGACGATGGGGTTTTCTAAATATACAATCATGTAATCTGCAAACAGGGACAATTTGACTTCTTCTTTTCCTAACTGGATACCCTTGATTTCTTTCTCTTGCCTGATTGCCCTAGCCAGAACTTCCAAGACTATGTTGAATAGGAGTGGTGAGAGAGGGCATCCCTGTCTTGTGCCAGTTTTCAAAGGGAATTTTTCCAGTTTTTGCCCATTCAGTATGATATTAGCTGTGGGTTTGTCATAAATAGCTCTTATTATTTTGAGGTACGTTCCATCAATACCGAATTTATTGAGCGTTTTTAGCATGAAGGGCTGTTGAATTTTGTCAAAAGCCTTTTCTGCATCTATTGAGACAATCATGTGGTTCTTGTCTTTGGTTCTGTTTATATGCTGGATTACGTTTATTGATTTGCGAATGTTGAACCAGCCTTGCATCCCAGGGATGAAGCCCACTTGATCATGGTGGATAAGCTTTTTGATGTGCTGCTGAATCCGGTTTGCCAGTATTTTATTGAGAATTTTTGCATCAATGTTCATCAGGGATATTGGTCTAAAATTCTCTTTTTTTGATGTGTCTCTGCCAGGCTTTGGTATCAGGATGATGTTGGCCTCATAAAATGAGTTAGGGAGGATTCCCTCTTTTTCTATTGATTGGAATAGTTTCAGAAGGAATGGTACCAGCTCCTCCTTGTACCTCTGGTAGAATTCAGCTGTGAATCCATCTGGTCCTGGACTTTTTTTGGTGGGTAGGCTATTAATTGTTGCCTCAATTTCAGAGCCTACTATTGGTCTATTCAGGGATTCAACTTCTTCCTGGTTTAGTCTTGGGAGAGTGTAAGTGTCCAGGAATTTATCCATTTCTTCTAGATTTTCTAGTTGATTTGCGTAGAGGCGTTTATAGTATTCTCTGATGGTAGTTTGTATTTCTGTGGGGTCAGTGGTGATATCCCCTTTATCATTTTTTATTGCATCTATTTGATTCCTCTCTCTTTTCTTCTTTATTAGCCTTGCTAGCGGTCTGTCAATTTTGTTGATCTTTTCAAAAAACCAACTCCTGGATTCATTGATTTTTTGGAGGGTTTTTTGTGACTCTATCTCCTTCAGTTCGGCTCTGATCTTAGTTATTTCTTGCCTTCTGCTAGCTTTTGAATGTGTTTGCTCTTGCCTCTCTAGTTCTTTTAATTGTGATGTTAGAGTGTCAATTTTAGATCTTTCCTGCTTTCTCTTGTGGGCATTTAGTGCTATAAATTTCCCTCTACACACTGCTTTAAATGTGTCCCAGAGATTCTGGTATGTTGTATCTTTGTTCTCATTGGTTTCAAAGAACATCTTTATTTCCGCTTTCATTTCGTTATGTCCCCAGTAGTCATTCAGGAGCAGGTTGTTCAGTTTCCATGTAGTTGAGCGGTTTTGAGTGAGTTTCTTAGTCCTGAGTTCTAGTTTGATTGCACTGTGGTCTGAGAGACAGTTTGTTATAATTTCTGTTCTTTTACATTTGCTGAGGAGTGCTTTACTTCCAATTATGTGGTCAATTTTGGAATAAGTGCGATGTGGTGCTGAGAAGAATGTATATTCTGTTGATTTGGGGTGGAGAGTTCTATAGATGTCTATTAGGTCCGCTTGGTGCAGAGATGAGTTCAATTCCTGGATATCCTTGTTAACTTTCTGTCTCGTTGATCTGTCTAATGTTGACAGCGGAGTGTTGAAGTCTCCCATTATTATTGTATGGGAGTCTAAGTCTCTTTGTAAGTCTCTAAGGACTTGCTTTATGAATCTGGGTGCTCCTGTATTGGGTGCATATATATTTAGGAGAGTTAGCTCTTCCTGTTGAATTGATCCCTTTACCATTATGTAATGGCCTTCTTTGTCTCTTTTGATCTTGGATGGTTTAAAGTCTGTTTTATCAGAGACAAGGATTGCAACCCCTGCTTTTTTTTGTTCTCCATTTGCTTGGTAGATCTTCCTCCATCCCTTTATTTTGAGCCTATGTATGTCTCTGCATGTGAGATGGGTCTCCTGAATACAGCAGACTGATGGGTCTTGACTCTTTATCCAGTTTGCCAGTCTGTGTCTTTTAATTGGAGCATTTAGTCCATTAACATTTAAGGTTAATATTGTTATGTGTGAACTTGATCCTGCCATTATGATATTAACTGGTTATTTTGCTCGTTAGTCGATGCAGTTTCTTCCTAGCCTCGATGGTCTTTACATTTTGGCATGTTTTTGTGATGGCTGGTACCGGTTGTTCCTTTCCATGTTTAGGGCTTCCTTCAGGGTCTCTTGTAAGGCAGGCCTGGTGGTGACAAAATCTCTAAGCATTTGCTTATCTGTAAAGGATTTTATTTCTCCTTCACTTATGAAACTTAGTTTGGCTGGATATGAAATTCTGGGTTTAAAATTCTTTTCTTTAAGAACGTTGAATATTGGCCCCCACTCTCTTCTGGCTTGTAGAGTTTCTGCCGAGAGATCTGCTGTTAGTCTGATGGGCTTCCCTTTGTGGGTAACCCGACCTTTCTCTCTGGCTGCCCTTAAGATTTTTTCCTTCATTTCAACTTTGGTGAATCTGGCAATGATGTGTCTTGGAGTTGCTCTTCTGGAGGAGTATCTTTGTGGCGTTCTCTG
Organism: Rhinopithecus roxellana; assembly: GCF_007565055.1. Classification (NCBI taxonomy): domain Eukaryota; kingdom Metazoa; phylum Chordata; class Mammalia; order Primates; family Cercopithecidae; genus Rhinopithecus; species Rhinopithecus roxellana. Next base: position 42,494,310 of record NC_044555.1, read on the forward strand.
TATTTCCTGAATTTGAATGTTGTCCTGCCCTACTAGGTTGGGGAAGTTCTCCTGGATGATATCCTGAAGAGTGTTTTCCAACTTGGTTTCATTTTCCCCCTCACTTTCAGGCACCCCAATCAGACGTAGATTTGGTCTTTTTACGTAATCCCACACTTCTTGCAGGCTTTGCTCATTTCTTTTTCTTCTTTTTTCTTTTGGTTTCTCTTCTCGCTTCATTTCATTCATTTGATCTTCAATCGCTGATACTCTTTCTTCCAGTTGATCGAGTCAGTTACTGAAGCTTGTGCATTTGTCACGTATTTCTCGTGTCATGGTTTTCATCTCTGTCATTTCGTTTATGATCTTCTCTGCATTAATTAGTCTAGCTGTCAATTCTTCCACTCTTTTTTCAAGATTTTTAGTTTCTTTGCGCTGGGTACGTAATTCCTCCTTTAGCTCTGATAAGTTTGATGGACTGAAGCCTTCTTCTCTCCTCTCGTCCAAGTCATTCTCTGACCAGCTTTGATCCGTTGCTGGCGATGGGCTGCGCTCCTTCGCAGGGGGAGATGCGCTCTTATTTTTTGAATTTCCAGCTTTTCTGCCCTGCTTCTTCCCCATCTTTGTGGTTTTATCTGTCTCTGGTCTTTGATGGTGGTGACGTACTGATGGGGTTTTGGTATAGGTGTCCTTCCTGTTTGATAGTTTTCCTTCTGACAGTCAGAAGGACTGTCTGTTGGTCTGTTGGAGATTGCTTGAGGTCCACTTCAGACCCTGTTTGCCTGGGTATCAGCAGCAGAGGTTGCCGAAGATAGAATATTGCTGAACAGCGAGTGTACCTGTCTGATTCTTCCTTTGGAAGTGTCCTCTCAGGGGTGTACTCCACCCTGTGAGGTGTGGGGTGTCAGACTGCCCCTAGTGGGGGATGTTTCCCAGCTAGGCTACTCAGGGGTCAGGGACACACCTGAGCAGGCAGTCTGTCCCTTCTCAGATCTCAACCTCCGCGTTGGGAGATCCGCGGCTCTCCCCAAAGCTGTCAGCAGAGTCGTTCGCGTCTGCACCGGCTCCCGCTACTTCCCCTGTTGGTCTTCAGCTGTGCGCTGTCCCCAGAGGTGGAGACTACAGAGACAGGCAGGCTTCCTTGAGCTGCTGTGAGCTCCACCCAGTTCGAGCTTCCCAGCGGCTTTGTTTACCTAGTTAAGCCTCAGGAATGGCGGGCGCCCCTCCCCCAGCCTCGCTGCTGCCTTGCGGATAGATCCCGGCAGACTGCTGTGTTAGCAGTGAGGGAGGCTTCGTGGGCGTGGGACCCTCCCGGCCAGGATTGGGATATATTCTCCTGGTGTGCCTGTATGCTTACAGCGCAGTATTGGGGTGGGAGTTACCCGATTTTCCAGGTGTTGTGTGTCTCAGTTCCCCTGGCTAGGAAAACGGATCCCCTTCCCCCTTGTGCTTCCAGGTGAGGCGATGCCTCGCCCTGCTTCAGCTCTCGCTGGTCAGGCTGCAGCAGCTGACCAGCACCGATTGTCCGGCACTCCCTAGTGAGATGACCCCAGTACGTCAGTTGAAAATGCAGAAATCACCGGTCTTCTGTGTCGCTCGCGCTGGGAGTTGGAGACTGGAGCTGTTCCTATTCGGCCATCTTGCTCCGCCCCCCCAATATCTTCATAGTTTCCGGCCACTCAGAGGTGTCCATCCATATACCTCTTCTTTAAATTTATTTGTCATCAATTTTCCAGTCATGTTTCTTCCAAGTCCCTGACCACCTAGCCAAACCATTGGCTACAGCCTATGAATCAGATATAATCTCACATCTTACAGTTTTCCCTTCAATATAAAGTACACTACTCACAGTTCTGCCCACTGGAAAGATTTACCTTCACTGCTGTCTTTCAGGGATGTCCTAGAAAGCGGCTATAGTGCTGCAGCTGTCCACTTTCAGGTCGTGCCTGCATATTGTGCAGAACCATCTGTGAACAGGCCCCAGTCTTCTCTTCCTATGTCAACTGATCACAGCGAACTCTCCATAAGGCCATTGGTGTAGGCTGGGAGAGAGGAGGCAGGGTAGTAGGAGTGGAGACCATGGGCATTTGAGTCACTTCCTCATGTAACTTACTTGAGTTCAGGACCTACTCAAGCCTGATCACATATATACCACTTCCATTTGATGATGAAATGCTTCTGTGCACGACCCACCGTATGGCTATATGGGCCATAAAGTACCCAGTTCATGATAGGCAGTTGAGGTCTCATGGTGATTTGATGACTTATAGTCAAACATTCAGTTTCTGCCAAAGCCCAGTAAGAGTCAAAGAGCTGTGTCTCAAAAGGAAAGGAGTTATCTGCAGAAGATGGCAGGACCTTGCTCATAAAGCCTAGAGGCCTCCTCTGTGATTCACCTATGGAGGTCTTCCAAAAACTCCAAACAGCATCTCTATCCACCACTGACACCTCAAGCATCATTGTATCTGTTGGCTCATACGGCCCAAGTGGCAGAGTACCTTGCACAGCAGACTGGACCTGTTGCAGGGCCTTCTTCTGTTCTGGATCCCACTCAAAACTGGCAGTCTTTCGGGTCACTAAATAAATGGGCTGGAGTAACACATCTAAATGAAGAATGTGTTGCCTGCAAAATCCAAGTAGGCCCACTAGGCATTGTGCCTCTTTCTTGGTTGTAGAAGAGGCCAAATGCAGAAACTTTTCCTTCACCTCGGAAGGAATATCTTGACAGGCTCCACACCCCTGTACTCCTAGAAATTTTACTGAAGTAGAAGGTCCCTGAATTTTAGTCACATTTATTTTCCATCCTCTGGCATGCAAATATCTCACCAATAAGTCCAGTGAGTTTGCTACTTCTTGCTGACTGGATCCAATCAGCATAATTTCACCAATATAATGAACCAGTGTGATATTTTGTGGAAGGGAAAAACGATCAAATTCTCTCCAAATAAGATAATGACACAAAGCCAGAGTTGATATACCTCTGAGGTAGGACAGTAAAGTTATATTTTTGGCCTTGCCACCTGAAGGCAAATTGCTTCTGGTGGGTCTTATGGACAGGAGTGAGGAAAAAGGCATTTGTCAAGTCAATGAATGAATACCAGGTACCAGGAAATGTATTAATTTGTTCAAGCAATGAAACTACAACTGGTGCTGCAGCTGCAACTGGAATCACCACTTGGTTAAGCTTATGATAATCTACTGTCATTCTCCAAGACATTCTATCAATTCTCCAAGGTTTCCTTTCATTTTACTTCTAGGAACACCATGATTAATTAGCCAATGCCAGAGCTCTACACAAGTCAGATTTTTCTGATTACTGCTTTACCTCTGCTGTCCATGACAGTAGCTATGCCCACCTTGCCTTTGACAGTTGAGTTCCACCACTTGACCCCTGCCACCTCAGGATCCAAATATTTCCACTGTGTTTAAATTTTGTAGTTGAGTGACTGTGGTTTCCACCATTAGAGCTGACATACAGAGGAGAGCAATTACAGGACTCTTCAAAAATGCAGGTGCTGCCCTCACAAATCTATTTCACACAGCATTGTTCAAGGGCATATCTTCTGGACCTGCTCAGTTGGGATGAGTAGGTCTAAAGTGACTAATGCACTTCACCATCCCAATCTCCCTAAGCCTTTGGATCCCTTCCTCTACATGAAACCATGGGATATTAGACATTTCCAACTTGCTCACAGTGGGCCATCTTTTAATCCATATTTCAAGTAACCAAGCAAATAAACTATTAGAACATTTTTTAACACCCCGAGCTGCAACATTAAAAGCAGAGTCCCTACTTAGTGGGCCAAAGTCAATAAAGTCAGCCTGATTCAACTCTATTTTCCTTCCACCATTATCCCACACACTTAATATCCATTCCCATGCCTGTTCTCCAGATTTCTATTTATATAAATTAGAAAACTTAAACCATATTTGCTTTTTTTAGTGTAGCACACCTCTTCATAGGTCACACTTTCAACCTTACCTCTAGGGTCCCGCCGGGACTTTAGTCTAGTTATATGTCTAGAAGCAAACAGAGGTCTTAGGGGTGGCTCTTGAAGAGAATCAACATTATCTTGCCTGGCAATTACCTCAGGGGAGGCCATCAGTATTGCCTCAGGTAGCACAGGGTTTACCTCCTCAGACAATGGTGAAAAGGCTGATGGCAGCATGGGTCATGGAGGGGATGTCGCCACTAATGGGGATGGGGAAGCTGTTTCTTCTGGCACAAAAAAGTTCATCAGAGTTTACAAACTCAGTGTACCCAGCTTCAAGTTGCAGGGTCCAATTCTTTTCCAATCAGTGCCTTCATTTTAACAGTAGACACCTGGTGAAGTTATGCTTGCATCTTTCGTTGCAGGTCAGCCACTCGCATGATAAGAGCTTGCGTCTGGTTTTTCACAATATCAGCTCTTTCTCTGCAGGAGAGAAGACTCTCACTCGAGGCAATCTTAGTAGACTGGAGGTTCAGTATCTGCTTCTGAAGTTGGGAGGTAGAATCCCTGAGTTCATAATTTTCTTTCATCACTTTGTCCACTGAACTTAGGAGCAACCAACCAGCTTCAACATGTTCCTTTATTCTCCACATATGGTCAAAGGTATTATGTATAGAGCGACTAAACTCCTTGCCTCTCATGAGCGGTGAATCAGGAGTGTCGAATGCATTTATTTTGCATAACTCTCTAAACAATTCATGCAGAGGACTATCAGTGTCCTTGATACTATTAGAATTAGAGTCCTTAGCATTTTTTTGGTCTAATTATATTAAACAACCAAGTCTAGAAACCCAAAACCAATGAAAGATCTCCATCCTTAATATTCTGTTCCTCTAGAACCACTCCTGATACCAAAGTCTGTATTAGTCTAGGGTTCTCTAGAGAGACAAAACAAATGAAATATATATATATATATATATATATTTACACACACACACACAAAGGGGAATTTATTAAATATTAACTCACATGATCAAAAGTTACCACAATAGGCCATCTGCAGGCTGAGGAGCAAAGAGAGCAAGTTTGAGTTCCAAAACTGAAGAACTTGGAATCCAATGTTTGAGGGCAAGAAGCATGCAGCACGGGATAAAGATGTTGGCTGGGAGGTTAAGCCAGTCTCCTTTTTCACAATTTTCTGCCTGCTTATATTATAGCAGAATGTGCAGATGAATAGATTGTGCCCACCCATATTAAGGGTGGGTCTGCCTTCCCCAACCCACTGACTCAAATGTTAATTTCTTTTGGCATCACCCTCACAGACACACCCAAGATCAATACTCTGTATTGTTCAATCCAATCAAGTCAACAGTATTAACCATCACACCTACCATATAATTCAGACATTCCACTTATAGGGATTTACCCAAGAGAAATAAAAGCATGTATTCATACAAATATTGGTACCTGATTGTTCAAAGCAGCTTTATCTTCAGTAGCCAAAACAAGAAAAGTTCCAAATTTCCTTTAACAAGGGAACAGATAAACCTTCAGTGGTACATCTATATAATGAGATACTTCTCAGGAACAAAAATAATGATTGTTAATATGAACAAGACCATGGATATACTTAAAAATTATCATGTTCAATGAATAAGCCACATTGAAAAAGTGACACTTCACCCAATTTCATTTATATAAAATTCTAGAAAATGTGAACTAATTTATAGTGAGAGATAACAGATGAGTAGTTTTGTGAGCACAGAGGAGATGTGGGGAGGGTCCACACAATGGAATTCCAAGGGACAAGAGAAAACTTTTGTATAATAGATACATTCATTTCCTTGATTGGAGTGATAGTTTCAGGATGCATACATACAGTCAAATTTATTAAAATTTATACTTCAAAATGATTTTTCTGGGAATGTAGCAGTCTGGAACCAATCAAATCCCTGTAGCATATTCACTGGTTTTGTATGGAATGTGTTATCATCCTGCTAAAACTCACTGACTCTGCCTATATAAGTGAATACTTAACTTCTCCAGTTTGGAAAACCAACCACATTTGTTTGGAGTCAGTGTTTTCCAGGTGGCTATTCTCAAGCTTTGCACCTGTACACACTCTGCACTTAATCATATATTCTGAATCTCATTATTTAAGGTTGACACTACTGTCCTTCAATACTGACCTATAAAAATGACACTATTGAAATCTTGTAACACTACCACCTACTTATAGTACTTTTCCATACCTTCTGAATCAACTAATTTTCAGAAGAAACAAACATCCCTTTTCCCTGCAATCAGCTCTGGCCGCCAACCCAACTTCCAGGGATTCAAATATTGGCTTATAACCTTTTAAGAGGCCTCAACATACTAGCTGTTCATCATTTAGTAAACCCCAAATTAAAACCAACTGCTGGGTTAAGTCTTTTCTCACATGATTGCAAGATAAGTCATTGAAGTGATAACTAAGCAAATACATATTTTCACTGGTAAAGGATAATGTAAGAGGACATTGGCTCTACATATGCATGTTAGTGCAAAAATTCTCATTAGATTTTTTCATGGATGTGTCTCTCGCTCCTTATGTTTATTTCCTCTTCATGGGATGGAGAAGACTAGCACCTTGCTTACTTAGCAGTTTAGTTTGTCTCACTGAGGCAGACTGAGGACTCCATGTAGGCTAAGGAAAATAACCATTAGCTGCCTACTACTCAGAAAATTTCTGAGTTAATTATCAAGAGCTATTATAGCAGTTAATAGACTTGAATTATGTAACTAACTGTGGCTCAGAGAAGTCCTTTAGCTGATCTTACATTTAATTTCCCTATCTGGGAAAAAAGACATTTGAGAATCATTGTTCTAAACCATTCAGTTATATATAAATTAATAACCAATGCATCTTTTCAAGTGATTGGTGAGTAGGCAAACCACAAACTTTAAATCACAGATATAGGAACCAATTATTGTTAAACTTAAATGTAACAAGTACTAACATAACCTCAAAAGAAAAAAAAATGGCAGATGTATTATGATAAAGATATTTTTACTCAGTTTCTAAAACTATACTAAAGCTGAATATTATTCTACTTTATTTCAAGTAAGCCCCCTACTAAAGAAGTTGAAAATCCGTGACTTACTTGTTTTAATGTTTCATTTGGTATTTTGGTAAAGTACAATAGACATTTACAGTAAAGAGCATCAGAATATGCCACCACAAATTATGCCACTTTTGCATAAGGATTATTTTAAACTGAAAGCAATTGAGACATAGCACACAGAAAAATGTATCTAACCTCCCCAACCTGTGTAAAAATAAGGAATAAATTTCTACTGGTAAAGAAAATTATCATTTGTAAATGTCTTTCCTTTTCCTGCAGGAAAATGAGGAAGACTCTTTATCACTGTGGATTACTCTTGCCAAAAAAAGGTAACATCTTGAGTCTGAATAATAACTTACTAAAAGACCCTCTTATTTTTATTAATTTTTTCTATTTCTGTTCCCACAATCTGCAATCCCCAGATATCCAAACTCTCTTCATTTGTCTAGTTACTTCTCCAGAATTTATCACCCTTTCTTAAAATGTTATATAAACTTCAAATTCTAACCACTTTATTGAGTTACATTTCTTTGTGAACTCCATGTGTATGAACATAATTAAATATGTTTTTTTTTTATCCTGTTAATTTGCCTTATATTGTCAGAAGTGTTCAAACAAGAGTGACTCCATTTTGATAGGGGCTGAGTAAAATAAGGCTGAGACCTACTGGGCTGCATTCCCAGGACGTTAAGGAATTCTTTGTCACAGGATGAGATAGGAGGTTGGCAAAAGATACAGGTCACAAAGACCTTCCTGATAATACAGCATTCAGTAAAGAACCGGCCAAATCCCATCAAAACCGAGATGGCGACAAAAGTGACCTCTGGTCATCCTCACTGCTCATTATACACCAATTATAATGCATTAGCATGCTAAAAGAGTCCCACTAGCGCCATGACAGTTTACAAATGCCATGGTAACATCAGGAAGTTACACTATTTGGTGGAAAAATGGGTGGAATCCACAGTTCCGGGAATTGCCCACCCCTTTCCTAGAAAATTTATGAATAATCTACCATTTGTTTAGCATATAATCAATAAACAATCAGAAAAACAGTGAATCATCAGCCCTCAGGGCTGCTCTGCCTATGGAGTAGCCATAGTGTTTTTCCTCACTTTCTTAAGAAATTTGATTGCATTTTATGGATTAGCCTTGAATTCTTTTTGTGCGAGATCCAAGAATCCTCTCTTTGGGTCTGGACCAGGATCCTTTCCAGTAACAATATCAGATTTATTCATGGGCTCCAGTTATTGAATCTAAGAAGACAGGGGAAGAATTTTTTTCTACCCTATAAGAGGAAGATAGAACTGAAGCAAAAAAGAAAAATCCTACCAGCTGCTTTCTTTTTGTCTTTCTCCATAGATGAAAATTAATATTGCTTTCCTTGTATGGCTGGAACAGCAATTCATCTGTTCATCATAGAATATCAAAAGACTATTAAAATAATTATTAGGATTTTTTGGGGGAAATCAGAATAAAGTTCTCTTTTACTGTTTAAATTTGATAAACGATTATTTTAGATGACAGCAAACATTTTGGAATTAATATAATTGAGTCTTATTGGTGTTGTAAGGAAAGGAAGACTTTCCCTCTACTCTCTGAGGGTTCAATAACAGAGTCTACAAAATAAACTGACAGAAGGCAGATTAACAGGAGAAAAGGTAAACAAATTTATTAAGTACACGGGAGCATCACGTGAAAGGAAAGTCAATATCCAAACCCAAGTGAGATCTAGAAGCTTACATACCCTCTTCTTAGGGGAGAGGGAGGAGCAATGCTGCTCATTTTGGGAAAAGTAAATAATTTTGGAGAAAGATGAATGGGTCTTCAAAAGAATAGGTAATAGCCTATGACAAAGTCTGTCTGGGTATGATGTCAACAGTCTTCTCTCCTGTGATAAAAGTTTATTCTTCTCTGGTTGATGAGATTCCCAGGGAGGGACTTCATCCCATTTGTGGGCTTTTTTGGGGGCTCCGTATTTAAGTAGATAAGGGAAGTTCAGAGACTTTCCCTGCATTAACGGTTCCCAAAGTGCCCTCAATTTGAGGCAATCAGCATACCAAGGTAGCATATTACAGGATGACATTCCCTGACCCCCTTCAATGTATTGTGTAAATGTATTCTAGGTACATGACCATGAAGTGAGTTGAGATTTGCAGCGACTAGAGGAAACAGAAAGGTGCCAAGATAAGTGCTATTGCCTAGAACATTCTCATTCTTTTAGAAATGTTGATCTGATCGTAGGGACACAAACAACCTCACTAATTAGGAAATGCACAGATTAAGAAAGCTTAATACACCATTAGTAACTTTTTTTCCCTTTCCCTTTTCTTTTCAAGGTATGAAAGACTAGACAGATAAACATTGCAAGCACAGAGATCCACCTTGTCGTGCTGCCACCCAAAACTGCCTCATATGTAAGCTCTTACATAAGTTCTTCCTAAGTAATTATTTGACTACCTACCAACCTAGAACGATCTCCCCCTTTCATTGGTTGGAGCTTGCCCTCTGCTTACACAGGGAGGTACTCAATTTAAGCATGGCAATTTTGCAATATGGTGTCAATTTTTTTAGGATGAAGAGCAGTTGCTACTCTCAAAATAATTGAATTTTGATTAAAACAAGAATGTTTGATAGAGTTTACACAAGTAAGTGGCCTATGAGATCCCCTAACCGATTGACCACAATGATCAGGCAATCATATGTATCAGTATACCTTCCAACTTCTTATAGATAAATACAAATGGGAAAGGCAAAAAATATTGGGGCTAGACAACGCAGTATTGATGGTCAAGATTTATCTGGTATAAATATAGACTTTTATTGTTATGGGCAAATATGATGAAAATTTTGAAAACATTACTATTATTAGGGAAAAGGGAATTATTATGAAGCCTCAAAGGCATACTTCTTACTGTCATGGCATTTATAATAATTTATGTATGTGATATTTTACATGGTTTTATGTTCTTTGTTATGCATTAAATGTTAATATTGACATTTGATTAAGTTTGTTATTATTTTAAACTCTCTTTGTGTAAGTGCTAATGGAAGCATCTGAAACTACCAAGTTATGGCTTGTTCTGACCTTGAAAAAAATCTTAAAATAGTTCAGGAGGAAGCAATATAGGTATATTTTTCCAAATAGGGCTTCATTCAGACATTTTCTACATATTGTAAAAACTGATTTTAGTGTAGTTTTGGCATTTTAATTTGCACTAAGGAAGTGCTCAATGTAGATATGCTAGTGGCTCAATTTGAATACACTAAAAATAAATTCAGAAAGTCCTAGCTAGAACAATTAGGTGAGAGAAATACATAAAAGACATCCAAATGGAAAAAGAAGTGGTGAAATTCTCTCTTTTCATAAATGATATTATTACATATCTAGAAAACACTGAGGACTCCACCGAAGGGTCCCTGGAACTGATAAATGGCTTCAGTAAACTTTCAGTATACAAAATCAATGTACAAAATCGATAGCACGTCTATACATCAATAACATTCAAGCTGTGATCCAGATCAGGAATATATTCCTATTTATAATAGCCACAAAAAAATTACATACCTAGGAATACATCTAACAAAAGAGGTGAAAGATCTCTACAAGGAGAACTGTGAAACACTACTAAAAGAAATTGTAAACAACACAAACAAATGAAAACATATTTCATGTTCACCGATTAGAGGAGTCAATATTGTTAAAATGGCCATACTGCCCAAAACAATCTAGAGATTCAATGCTATTTCCATCAAAATAACAATGTAATTTTTGTATAATTAGAAAAAAAACTATTCTAAAATTTATATGGAACCCAAAAGACCCTGACTGATCAAAATAATTGTAAGCAAAAATAACAAAGCTGGAAACATCACATTACCTGACTTCAAACTATACTATCATGATAGGGTAACTAAAACAGCATGGTACTGATAAAAAAAAAAAAAAAAAAATGAGATGTAGACCAATAGAACAGAATAGAGATCCCCAAAATAAAATCACACAACTAAGCCATCTGATCTTTGACAAAGTTTATCGGAAAAGCAATAGGTAAAGGAATCTCTGAACTCCAATGTGTAAAGGAGTCTCTATTTATACAATAAATGGTGCTGAGATAGTTGGATAGCCATATGCAGAAGAATGAAACTTGACTACTACCCTTCACCGTACACAAAAATGAACTAAAATTGATTAAAAATTTACCTGTAAGACATCAGGATATAAGAATACTAGACAAAAACTTAGGAAGCATTATTGACATTGGCTTTGAAAGAGAATTTATGACTAAATTGTAAAAAGTAATTACATCAGAAACAAAATTCACCAAGTGAGACCTAATTCAACTAAAGAACTTCTGCACAGCAAAATAAACTAGCAACAGCATAAACAGACAACCTACAGAATGGGAGAAAATATTCACCAACTATATATTAGACAAAGGTCTAATATCCAGAATCTATAAGAAACTTATACAATTCAACAAGCAAAAAACAAATAACCTAATTAAAACCTTGACAAAAGACATGAACAGATACTACCCAAAATAATTTATACAAGTGACTGATAAACATGCAAAACTGCTCCACATCAATAATCATCAGAGAAATGCAAAGCAGAACCACAATGAGATATTATGACCCACCAGGCAGAATGGCTAGTATCAAAAAGTCAAAAAACAGTGGATGCTGGTAAGGCTGCTGAGAAAAGGGAACAATTACATACCGTTAATGGGAATGCAAATTAGTTCAGTTACTGTGGAAAATATCTGGAGATTTCTCAAATAACTTGAATCAGAACTGCTATTCAACCTAGCAATTCCATTACTGGGTATATATCCAAAAGAAAATAAATTGTCCTACTACAGAGACACATGCACACATATGTTTATTGCTATCCACAATAGCAAATACATGAAATTAACTTAGATGTCCATTAACAGTAGACTAGATAAACAAAATATGGTATATATGCACCATGGAATACCATGCAGCTATTAAAAAGAATGGAAACAATGTCTCTTGCAGCAACATGGATGGAGCTGGAAGCCATTATCCTATGTGAATTAATGCAGGAACAGAAAATCAAGTAACACGTGTTCTCACTTAGAAGTGAGAGCTAATCATTAAGTACTCATGGTCATAAAAATGATAACAATAGGCACTTGGTGTGTGTCATACTACAGAGTGGAGAGAGAGAGTAGAACAAGGATTGAAGTTGCATACTATGCTCAGTACCTAGGTGACGGGATCATTTGTATTTCAAATCTCAGCATCACTCAATATACCCATGTAACAAAGCTGCACATGTACCCACTGAATCTAAAATTAACAAAAATAACAGTTGGTGTTTTAAAAGGATCAATAAAATTGACAAACTTTTAGCTAGATTAACTGAAAATAAAAAGGGAAAATATGCAAATTTATAAGAAATAAAAGAAGAAACCTTGCAACGGATGCCTCAGAAATGAAAGGAAATAGTAAAAACTCTTATATACATTTACACTTAAACAAATTGGATAAAAAATGGATGAATTCCTTGTTGTATACAACTTATCAATACTGAATCATTAAGAAATAAAGAATCTGACCAGACCTATCACTGGTTAGAAGAATGAATCTGCAATCAAAATCCTTCCAAACAAAGCAAATACCCAATCTTTCACTAGTGAATTCTACCAAATATTTCAAGAATTAATGGAAATCATTCCCAAAGTCTTTCAAAAATTGAAGAGGAAAGAACACTTTTCTGTGATCAGAATGTGTGCTGCTAAATTCATGTGCTGGAACTTAATCCCCATTGTAGTGGTATTAAGTAGTGGAAACTTTGGGGAAATGATTAAGTCAAAAGGGTTCCGTTAAACATGAATTAGTGACTTATAAGAAGGGTGGAGAAAACTTACTTAGTCTTTTTTTTTTTTTTTTTTTTTTTTTTTTAGCTCTTTAACTCTTCTGTCACGTGAGAACATAGAATATATTCTCTTTTGACCTTCTGCCTTCTGCCATGTGAGGACACAGCATTCAAACCAACCACAAGACATAGCAACAAGATTTCATTTTGGAAGAAGAGAGAGCATCTCTTACCAGACACTAAATTTGTCAGAGCCTTGATATTGGACCTTCTACCCTTCAAGAATGTGGGTAATACACTTAAATTATTTATAAATTGTTCAATCTGTAATATTTTGTTATCACAGTAAAGATGGACTGAAACACACTTTGAAACTCATTTTAGGAGACCAGCATTACCTTGGATCCAAAACTAGAAAAAGACAGTAGAAGAAAAGAAAACAATAATCTAGTATTACTGATGAGTAGATATTCAAAAATTTTCAACAAATATTAGCAAACTTATTTTAATAGCATATTAAAAGTATTATGCCATGTAACCAATTCAGGAATGGTTCAACATAAGCAATCAATCAGTATGATAAATCACATTAACAACAGGAAGAATAAAAATCACATGGTTATCTCAACAGATGTAGAAAAAGTATTTAACAAAATTCAACAATATTTCATGAAACACTTAACATTCTAGGAATAGAGAGAAATAACCTAACATAATAACTGCCACACATAAAAAGCCCAAATAACATTACATTCAATGTTAAAATACTGAAGGCTTTTTCTCTAAGATCAGGAAAAAGAGAAAGATGTATACTTCTCACACTTCTATTTTGCATAGCACTGGAAGTCATGGCCAAAGCATTTAGGTAATGAAAAGAAAAGGCATCCACATCAAAAAAGAAGTCAAATTGTCTCTGTTCATATATAACATTATTTTATATATAAAAAAGTCACAAAATATAACAGAACAAATTATTATAGTTAATAAACAATTTTAGCCAAATTGCAGGATACAAAGTTAACATTCAAAAATCTGTTGTGCCTCTAGGTGTTTTATGCCAGAATGAAAACACGTTAAAATGTACTTTGATTGTTAAATTGTATGGAATATAAAGCAACTTGAGATTTATTTTAAAGTTAAAGGCCTATAGTGAAAACTGAAACCTAAATATTTTATTTCTATGTTACAGGTTAACTCTAAAGATAACAAAATAAATAATGTAGATTATATTATACTACATATATATATGTATATATATATATGTATATATATATATGTAGTATATATGGAATTTTATACTTTATAAATATTTTATATATATTTTATATATATATGTATATATATATATGTAGTATATATATATATACTACAAAATAAATAATGTAGAATATATTATATTCATACTCAGTGGGCTGAGTATGAAATTTGTAAGAAGTTCTTAACAACTTGTACTAAATTTTTTCTTTGAGGTTTATTTCATAAATTTTATTTTGTAAATTATTATACATCCTCTAAAATTTACTATTTAAAAAATTCTATTATTAACCTCATTATCCTTATCTTAAACTAAATGTAAAATTATAAAACACATTGGAATCTGTATATCCCATATATATATATATTATATATATATTTATTTATGGGATATATATGTATATATCACCTACTTGACTTTCTCCAGGGACCCCTACACCCCAATGAGCTGTTCAAGTAAGCCACTATGATCATCTTTCAGTCACAGTATGACTCCAATGACTCCATGGAACTTGTGCCTACTTTCTGTAAACCCACCAATTAGAAATTTCCATGGGAAATTGGCTTGGGTAAAATCCTGGACCCCAAGAAAGGTTTTGACACACAGGTCTCTCTCTCTCTCTCTCTCTCTCTCTCCCCCCGCCCTCCTCTCCCTCTCTCTCTCTCTCTCTCTCCTCTCCTTCTCTCTCTCTCTCTCTCCTCTCCCTCTGTCTCTCTCCTCTATCTCTCCTCTCTTCTCTCTCCTCTCTCCCCTTTCCCCTCTCCCCTCTCCCCTCTCTCTCTTCTCCCTCTCCCCCTACTGGTGGAGTGCATGTGTCCCAGAGGGCTCCCCTTATCCCTTTGGCTCTGCAAAGCATGCTGCCCCCTTTTCTCTGGAATATGAAAGTAATACACTGCTTCTGTTTTTTCATGTTTTATTGTGTTGCCTCTTCTGAGTCTCACCTGGCCAACACACCCAAACCTAATCTGTTAGGTCTTTCCTAGAGCGGCTATCTTGGTATCTTGGTAGTAATAAACTGGATGTACTTCAGAGAAGAACCACAAGAGTGACTGACAGTATAAACAAGCTTCCTGTGAGAGGGATATCTAGTAACAAATTCTCTCTTATTGTGAATTACCTTTTACTCTTGTGTTTTTTGATGCACAGAAGTTTTAAAATTCCATGAAGTCCAATTTATACAGCCCTTTGCCCTTTTTTTTTTTTTTTTGGAAAACAAATCACTGCCAATCCATGAGGCTTTTCTCTTATTTTTTTCCTAAGAATTTTAGTTTTAGCTCTTATGTTTAAGTCTTTCATCGATTTTGAGGTAATTATATTTGTATATATAATAAGATTAAAATCTACTTGATCATTTTGCATGTGAATATTTATTTATCCAATATCATTCATTGAAAAGACCATCCTTTCCCTATTGAATGATCTTGGAACTCCTATGGAAAATCATTTGGCTATAGATGTGAGAGTATTTTATGGGCTCCTTTTCTATTAAATTGTTCTATATGTCTATCTTTATGCCAGTACCACAATGTTTTGATAATTCTGGCTTATTAGTATGTTTTTAAAGCAATAAGTATGAGACTTTCAAAGTTCTTTTTTGTCAAGATTATTTTGGCTAATGAGGATCCTTTGAGATTCCCTATAAATTTTCAGATGGATTTTTTCTTTATCTGGAAAAAAAAATTGAGATTTTGCGAGAGATTGCATTAAATTTATACATCATTTTGGATGAACTGACAACTTTACAATATTACGTCTTCTGGTCCATGAAAATGGAATATATTTTCATTCATTGGAGTCCTCTTTAATGCATTATAGTATTCTTTTTACTTTTTATTATATGTCTTATACCTTTTTCAAGAATTTTGTCTTTAAATGTTTTGGATATCATTGCAATAAAATTGTTTTAATTTTCTTTTCCAATTGTTGATTGCTAGTGTGTGAAAATCAAACTATTATTTTCATGTTGATTTCATATTCTATAACTGTACTAAGTTAATTCTATTAATTAACACTTTTGTAAAGTCTGAAGATTATCTATATGTAAGATCTTGTCATCTCCAAACTGAAAATATAACTTCTTTCTTTGTAATTTGGATGGCTTTTTTGTTTTCAGAGACCCAAGAAAACTGATGATGTAGATGAAGTTCAAAGGCAGTCTGCTGAATAAATTTTCTTTTGCTCAGGAAGCCCATCTTTTGGTTCTATTCAGGCCTGCCATTGATTGAATGAGGCCCACTCACATTTTGGAGATCAATCTACTACTCAGGGTTCACTGATTTAAATGTTAATCTCATCCAAAAACACTGCCCACATCGACATGAAATATTAACCATCACAGCAGAGAGTACTGGAACCTACTACTATTTTAGTAGTGCTGTCTATTTCTCCTTTCAATCTGTCAGTGTTTTAATTCATATATTTAGGAGCTCTGATGTTTAGTGCATGCATATTTATAATTGTTATATTTTCTTCATGAATTATTACTTTTATAATTATATAATGCATTTTTCTCTCGTAAACTTTTTTTTACTTAAATCTATTATGTGTAATATTTGTATAGTTATTGCACTGCTGTCTCGGTGCTATGAGATATCTTCTTCTAAATATTACATTCAAGCTATATATGTCCTTATGCCTAAAGTGAATCTCTTGTACACAACATAGTTGGATCCTATTTTTTAATCCTTTCTTCTAATACTTTTCATTTTACTGGGAAGTTTAAGTCCTTTACATTTAAAGTTGTTACTGATGGAGAGAATTTATTATTGCCAGTTTGTATTTTTTTAATATGTCTTATAACATTATTTTCCTAATCTATACACTTGGTGCCTTCTTTTGTCTTGTATTTTTTAGTGGGACATTTTGATATCTTTCTTTGTCTTTTGCATATATTCTACAGATACATCCTTTTTAGTTTTTAATGGGTTTACACATGAAATCTTAACGTTATAGGAGTACATTTTAAACGGATGACTTCAATTGCATATGAAAGATCTACTTCTTTATTTCTCACCCCATTACATCAACTTTATGTTATTGGTGTCACAAATGTCATCTTTATTTTGTGCTCATTTATGTAGATTTGTATTTTTTTATAATTTTGTCTTTTGAATCTTGTAATGAAATAAGAAGTTATTAACCACATTTACAATAAAATTAATTTATATATTTTTTCCTATATTTGCCTTTATCAAAGACCTTTATAATTTTGTTTGGCACCAAGTTACTTTCTAGAGTCCTTTCACTTCAACTGAAAAGATTATTTTTAGTATTATTGTAGTACAGATCAGTTGGTAATAAACTTCTTCAGTTTTTCCTGATCTGATAAGGTTTATTTTTTTCCTCATTTTTGAAAGACATTTAGCTAAATGTTGAAATTTTAGTTGACTGTTTTATATTTTTCCTTTCAGCACTTTAAATATATCACCCCAGTGCCTTTTGGCCTCAAATCTTTCTGCTGAAAAATTCATTGATAATGTTATTGACACCTTATATGTGATGTGTTGCTTTCCTCTTGCTGCTTTTATGATTCTCTCTTTGTTTTCGACTTTCAACAGTTTGATTATGTGTTTTCATGTGGGTCTCTTGCATCAGCTTGGTGTTGCTGAACGTCTCATATTTGTATATCCATGTCTGTCTTCAAATTTGGGCAGTATTTTGCCGTTTCGAGAAAATTATCTGCTTTTTTCTCGTCTCTTTCTAGGACTTTGAAAATGTACATAATGGTCCACTTGATGGTGTCCCAAGATCTTAGATTCTGCTGACTGTTCTTTATTTCTTTCCGTTTTTGCTCCACTCCTCAAACTTGATAATTTCTAATTACTGTGCTTTAAATTCAATGACTCTTTCTTCTGTACGAGACTGCTTTTGAATTCCCTAGTAATTTTTTTAACTCATTGTTTTAAAACTTTTCAGATCCAGAATATCTAATTTTTATTGCTCTTTCTACCTCTTTGTGAATATTCTTATTTTGTTTATATATTGTTTTCCATATTTATTTTAATTATCTTTCCATTTTTTAAATTTTAGTTTGTTTGAGAATATTTAAGAATATTTAAAAATACTTATCTATTAAATCCATAGCCTATGTTTGTTTTCAGTTTCTAAAGATTTATTTTGTTCCTTTGAAAGGATCACAATTCCTTGTTTCTCTATCTGTCCCCATTATTTTTGGTTGAAAAGTTGGCATTAAGGGAAAACAGCCACCTCTCCCTGCCATTGAAGACTGGCTGTTTGCAAGGGAATACCTTCGTTAACCTGAGTGATTTAAAGGCATGAGGTGTTCTCAGGCCTTATCTACATATGCATTTTTCCTAGGTTTGAGTATGTTCTTATTTCACCATATACACAGCTGCTTTTACTCATCCTTATTTTCCTAGGAGTCTCACTCTTATTTTTTCTCAAGGTCTTAAAATATTATGTTGTATTCTCCTGCTCATAATCTGTTGCTTTCAGGTACCCATGGATCTGTAGTCCCTCTGCTGCTTTCATCAGCCTCCAATCTGATATAAAAATTATGCTATAGCTTCTGCTGAAGTCTGAGTCAAGTGAGACAGAAACCCATCCCCTGGCAGGGTCTCAGATGAGATAAGTTATACTAATTTTCTTCTGTCCTGATATAGGAACTGGACATTGAGTAGCTTCCTCCCAAACAATCTACACCACATTTCTTTCTTTCTTTCTTTCTTTTTTTTTTTTTTTTTTTTTTTTTTTTTTTTTTTTTTTTTTTTATCGTTTTGTGTGTGCCTTTTTCTTAATTGGGAATTTGCTTGGTTGATGTATACCCTTGAATGTGAATGCTTTCTGGAATTCTCACAAATCAATTTTACTCAACCTACTCTGCCTACTTGATGTTTCTGTGGGGAAATAAGGGCCTGGAGCTTTCTAGTTTGACATCTTTCTGACGCAAAGGTGCTTTTTAAACAAAATGTATACCATGAAGCCAATACTGATACAAAAAACATTAACCAGTAACAATTTTCAAATAAATACAGTTATAAAACTTAATAAATTTATATAAGAAAAGAGATAACAACCAAATATATATAGATTTCAACTCTATTATTGTACAGGTGTTATTTACAAATAGTTCTCTTAAACTTATTTATGTCAAATATTATCTGATGGGAAAAATCAAGACAGCATAAAAATTTCTCTGCAAGAAAGAAGAGTATAATTGTTTTCTCATTTGTAAAATAAGAGATTTTGACTATAATATGTCTAAAATATCTTTCTTCCTTTTATTAAGACTCTCACCAGTTTTCGATTCTTAATTCTCTGAGATAAGAACTCTCCTATTAAAGCTCAGTATAATTCCCTTATATGGCTGTTTTATATATTTATGTTTCTTGGCATACATTTTCCAGATTTCAAAATAAGTCTTACTCTGATAGAGACTCTCCTAGTTAATTGGCCTTGTTTAAGAAAATTGCCAAAAGAAAAGAAAAATGTTTACAGAACATGATTATGTTCAATTTTTTAAAATACAGTTTTTTAGTGTTTACTATGTTCCAGCCACTGTTTCAGAAGTAAGAAATAGAGTAATTGCATTCATAAAGCTCACAGTCTTGTGGATGTGATCAGGTAATTTACTAATTAATTTCATATGTGATTTTTATCACATTTTGCCAGTTTCTAGATTGTTGTATGCATGAAGATTCTTGAAACTACTAAAAAATTTGCAATCAAAGTTTCCCTTTAGTGTCCTCAGAACCACAAATATAGCTGAGAATCATGGACCTTGACTCCAAATCCGATTATAATGTATATGAATATTCAAAATTATGGTTCAAATAATTACAAATATATCCAAGAGATTTAAATTTTACACTTAAGTGATGAGAAGTGGAGAATAAATTAAAGGAACAGATGATTAAGTTTTGTCACAGGACTTTCAAACTTAGTTCTTGCTAATTGATAACATTAAATATGTGAGTTTCATAAAGAAAGACAGCTGATCCAGTACCGTAATTCAATGTTTTTAGCATGTCCATTCTCTAGGGTAAGTTAATATCTTTAGAAGACACATTAGCATTGTTTTTAATATAAATTAATTGAAAATCAATATACTAAAATAAATATGTGTTATATTAGTAATATTGGGTTATGACAATATTTATTAATAGATATTTTTCAGGAAAAATATGTATTAATGTGGATTTTGATGCTATAAGATAGTCCTTGAAATTAACATTTTCTACACTAAGTAATTACATTGCTTTACATTACAGAACCTTTATATAATATTTGAAAATAACATAAGGCTTCTGATATTCTAGGCTCAAGATACAAATACCTTGCCAATTATAGATCACTTTGAATTGGCAAGCAGGTGTGAATTATATTAAGAAAGACTCTAAGGAACATGTACATCAGGTTAAATTGACACTATCAGTCATATTCTTTCTTTCTCTACCTCATAAATTTACTTCTTCCTTTCTTTCTTTTTAGCATCCCAATACGCATACACAAATATATCATGAATCCTATACATTCAGTGTAACTAATCTGAAATAGTCTTAGAAAGTTTGAGAACTAACTTATTTCTCAAGGGATATAAGTTGGAGGCAAACAAAGTTAATAACTAGTAGCTACTTAGTTTAAATAAGTTATTACAAGCCCTTGACATTTTTGATGCCTAGCATAATTTTTGTACTTTAAAACTGAAAGAAAAATTTAGAAATCTTTTGTTATGTGGTCCAACTCTCTTACATATTTCCCATTCCTGAAATAGTTTTCTCCTAAGAATGCAGCATTCATATTACAGGCCTCTGGCATAAAAAACAAACAAATAAACAAACAAACAAATGACAACAACAAAAAACTAAGCCAGGCGTGGTGGTTCACACCTGTAATCCCTGCACTTTGGAAGGCCAAGGAGGGTGGATCGTGGGTCATGAGATCAAGACCATCCTTGCTAACATGGTGAAACTCTGTCTCTACTAAAAATACAAAAAATTAGCCTGGCTTGGTGGCACACACCTGTAATCCCAGCTACTCAGGAGGCTGAGGCAGGAGAACTGCTTGAATCTGATTGGCAGAGGTTGCAGTGAGCCGAGATCATGCCACTGCACTCCAGCCTGGGCAACAGAGTGAGACTCCATCTCAAAAACAAACCAATAAACAAACAAACAGAAAGAAAAAAACTGAGATAATGTTGGTAGGTTAATGGGGAAGACATACTGAGAAAAGTTGTATTAGTCCATTTTCATGCTGCTGATAAAGGCATACTTGAGACTGGGCAATAAACCTTTTTCTTTTGTAAAAGAAAGAGGTTTAATGGACTCCCAGTTCCATGTGGTTGAGAAGGCCTCACAATCATGGCAGAAAGTGGAAGGCGTGTCTCACATGGTGGCAGACAAGAGAAGAGAACTTGTGCAGGGAAACTCCCATTTATAAAACCATCAGATCTTGTGAGATTTATTCACTACCATGAGAATAATATGGGAAAGACCTACTCGCATGATAAAATTATCTCTCACCATGTCCCTCCAACAACACGTGGGAATTATGGGAACTACAATTCAAAATGAGATTTGGGTTGGGACAGAGCCAAATCATATCATTCCACCCCTGGTCCTTACCAAATCTCATGTCCTCATATTTTAAAAACAATCATACTTACCAACAATCCCGCAAAATCTTAACTCATTTAAGCATTAACTCAAAAGTCCACAGTCTAAAGTCTCATTGGAGACAAGGCAAGTTTCTTCCACCTATAAGCCTATAAAATCAAAAGAAATTTAGTTATTTCCTAGATATAAAGGGGGTGCAGACATTGGGTAAATACAAACATTCCAAATGGGAGAAATCGGCCAAACCAAAAGGCTACAGGCCCCATGCAAGTCCAAAATCCAGCAGGGCAGTCAAATCTTAAAGCTCCAAAATAATCTCCTTTGACTCCACGTCTCACATCTAGGGCATGCTGATTTGAGAGGAGGGTTCCCATAGTATTGGGCAACTCCACTCCTATGGCTTTGCAGGATACAGCCTTCCTTTAGGCTGCTTTTATGGGCTGACATTGAGTGGCTTTTCCAGAGGCACAGTGCAAGCTGTTGATGGATCTACCCATTCTGGGGTCTGGAGGATGATGTACTTCTCACAGCTCAACTAAGCAGTTCCCCAGTGGAGACTCTGACCCCACATTTCCCTGCAGCACTGCTTTAGTAGAGGTTCTCCACAGGGGCTCCTCCACTGCAGTAAACTTCTACCTGGACATCCAGGTGTTTCCATACATCCTCTGAAATCTAGGCAAAGGTTTCCAAACCTCAATTCCTGACATCTGTGCACCCATAGGCTCAACACCACATGGAAGCTGCAAAAGCTTGGAGCTTGCATCCTTTGAAGCCACAGCCTGAGCTGTACCTTGATCTCTTTTATTCATAGCTGAAGTGGCTGGGATGCAAGGCACCAAGCCCATAGACTGCACACAGCAGAGGGACCCTGGGCCTGGCCCACAAAACTACTTTTTCCTCCTAGGCCTCTGGGTGGGACCTGTAATGGGCGTGACTGCTGAAAATGTCTCTGACATGCCCTGGAGGCATTGTCCCCATTGTCTTGGTGACTAACATTCAACTCCTCATTACTTATGCAAATTTCTGCAGCAGGCTTGAATTTCTCCTCAGAAAATGGGAATTTTTTCTGTCACATTGTCAGACTGCAAATTTTTCAAACTTTTATGCTCTGTTTCCCTTTTAAAATTGCATGCCTTTAACAGCACCCAAGTCACCTCTTCAGTGGTTTGCTGCTTAGAAATTTCTTCTGTCAGATCCCCTAAATCATCTCACTGAAGTTCAAAATTCCACAAATCTTTAGGGTAGGGGCAAAATGCTACCACTCTCTTTGTTAAAGCATAACATGAGCCACTTTTGTTTCAGTTCCCAACCAGTTTCTCATCTCCATCTGAGACCACCTCAGCCTGGATTTCATTGTCCATATCATTATCAATGTTTTGATCAAAGTCATTCAACAAGTCTGTAGGGAGTTCAAGACTTTTCCACATTTTACTGTCTTCTTCTGAGAAACTGTTCCAACCTCTGCCTGTTACCCAGTTTCAAAGTTGCTTCCACATTTTCAGGTATCTTTTCAGCAGTGCCCCACTCTACTGCTACCAATTTATTGTATTATTCTGTTTTCAAACTGCTGATAAAGACATACCTGAGACTGACCAATTTACAAAAGAAAGAGGTTTAATAAACTTACAGTTCCAAGTGGCTAGAAAGACCTCACAGTCATGGCAGAAGGTGAAAGTCATATCTCACATGGTGGCAGGCAAGAGAACTT
Organism: Rhinopithecus roxellana; assembly: GCF_007565055.1. NCBI lineage: Eukaryota > Metazoa > Chordata > Mammalia > Primates > Cercopithecidae > Rhinopithecus > Rhinopithecus roxellana. Next base: position 42,517,710 of record NC_044555.1, read on the forward strand.
GTGCAGGAAAACCCCACTTTTTAAACCATCAGATCTCATGAGACTTATTCACTATCAGGAGAATAGCATGGGAAAGACCCACCCCCATTATTCAATTGTCTCACACCAGATCCCTCCCATAACACATGGGAATTATGGGAGCTACAATTCAAGATAAGATTTGGGTTGGCACACAGCCAAACCATATCAGTTGGGCATGGTAAATCATGCTTCCTTTAGTGAATGACGGTTCTTTTTGTAATTAATCTACTTCTAAGCCATAGGTAAACCTTTCTCACTTGGCACATGACAGATGGCACAGCTTTAGCTCAAATATTACACAGCTTAGGCTATTAGGTACTGAGGTGTGGATTTTCATGAAAATAGCTTTAGAGTTTTAGATGAAATTTTAGAAACAATACAGAATGTGACAAAAGGTGTCTTAAGTTTGAAACAAATTTTCGTTTTGTTCCATGGCATTGTGAAACTTTGTAACTTGTCAAAGCCACTGATGTATATGCTAGCTGCAGACATTTTGGCAAAACTTCTGCACATTTTAATAGAAATTTATTTGTATAGGATTGAAAGAAACATGCACAGAAACTGGAACCATATTTTTAATGAGCTGCCTAAATCAGTGGATGATTGATTTTTGAGAAATAGGAATAAACAGTGGGGAAGAATACATTTGATACAAGAATAGGCAGCGGGCACAGCAATTTAGATATTGAAATTAGCTTGCATGCTTCAGTCTTCAAAGAATACAATAGTCAATTACTCTTATTTCTCCTACAATAACCATTACTAATGTCATGTGCCATCTTAACATGTCCATCTATTTTACTACAATTTATTTGTAAAAAAAAAAAAAAAAATAGTGACATATTCTGAGCACCAGGACTCCAGAGCAATTCATGTTAATAAAATTAACTTCACAAGGACGTAATAATATAAAAGAATTTATTACCCTATGTCACAGAGAGTGGTAAGTAGAATTATTTTTTTTTCAAGTTGCTTCCCTTTTTCTGCGACTCCTTATTTCAATATATTGCAACTGTATGAGAAAACAAAGTATGTTGGCTTGAAATTCAAATATAAGCCTTCCTTAGGTTATATAGTAAACGTTTCTTCAAATAAAAACTCATAATTTCCAGGAATATCTTAGTTCACCCTCCCTTGGAAAGTAAATGGATGACCTGATTTTAACACCTTAATCACACAGCAAGGAGCAGAGTTTTCTAAATTCATGTTTCTCTGGGTTGAGAAATTTGAAAACAAAATATCTTAGAATGTTGGTGATATGGTTTAGTTCGGTGTCCCTGGCCAAATCTCACCTTAAATTGTAATAATCTCCATGTGGCAAGGATGGGACCAGGTGGAAGTAATTGAATAATGGGGCGATTTCACCCATGCTGTTCTCACAAGAGTTAGTAAGTTCTCATGAGGCCTGATGGTTTTATAAAAGTCTGGCATTTCCTCTGCTGGCACTCATTCTCTCTACTGCCACCCTGTGAAAAGGTTTCTTCCACCATATTTGAAACTTTCCTGAGGCCTCCCCAGTCATTCAGAACTGTGTCAATTAAACCTCTTTCCTTTATTAATTATCCAGTCTCAGATATTTCTTCACAGAAGTGTGAGAATGAGCTAATACAGTACATTAGTACTGGGAGTGGGGCACTACCATAAGGATACCTGAAAATGTGGAAGTGCCTTTGGAACTGGGGAACAGGCAAAGGTTGGACAAGTTTGGAGAGCTCAGAAGAAGACAGAAAGATGTGGGAGAATTTTGAACTTCCTAGAAACTTGTTGAATGGCTTTGACCAAAATGTTGATAAAGATGTGGGCAGTGAAGTCCAGGCTGAGGTAGTCTCATGTGAAGATGAGGAACTTGTTAGAAACTGGAGTAAATTTCACTCTTGCTATGCTTTAGCAAAGAGATGGTGACATTTCATCTCTGGCCTAGAGATCTGCGGAACTTTGACCTTGAGAGAGATAATTTAGGATATCTGTTAGAAGAAATTTCTAAAAAGCAAAATGTTCAAGAGGAAGCAGAGTATAAAATTTTGGAAAATTTGCAGCCTGATGATGCAGTAGAAAAGAAAAAAAACATTTTCTGGGGAGAAATTCAAGCTGCAAAAATTGGCATAATCACCAAGACAACGTTAATCACCAAGATAATGGGGAAAACATCTCCAGGTCATGTCAGAGACCTTCAGGGCAGCCCCTTCCATCACAGGCCTGAGGCCTAAGGTGGAAAAATGGGTTTGTAGAAAGGACCCAGGCTCCTCCCAGATCCGCTCTGTGCAGCCTTAGGTCACGGTGCCCCGCATCCCTGCTGTTTCAGCTTTAGCCGCGGTTAAAAGGGTCCAAGGCACAGCTCAGGCCATTGCTTCAGAGGGTGAAAGCCCCAAACTTTGGCAGCTTACATGTGGTGTTGGGCCTGTGGGGGCACAGAAATCAATAATTGCGGCACTGCCTAGTAGAGCTGTGAGAAGGCGGTCACGGTCCTCCAGACCCCAGAATGGTAGACACATCAACAGCTTGCCCCGTGTGCCTGGAAAAGGCACACTCAATGCCAGCCTGTGAAAGCAGCCAGGAGGGGGGTTGTACCCTGTGGTGCCATAGGGGTGGAGCTGCCTAAGACCACGGGAACTCACCTTTTGAATCAGTGTGCCCTGGATGTGAGACATGGAGTCAAAGGAGATTATTTTGGAGCTATTAGGCTTAATGACTGCCCTATTAGATTTTGGACTTGAAGGGAGCCTGTATTCCCTTTGTTTTGGCCAATTTCTCCAATTTGAAATGGGTGTATTTACCCAATGCCTGTACCTTCAGTGTGCTTAGAAAGTAACCAACTTGCTTTTGATTTTACGGACTCATAGGTGAAGGGACTTGCCTTGTCTCAGATGGGACTTTGTACTGTGGACTTTTAAGTTAATACTGAAATGAGTTAAGACTTTGGGGGACTGTTGGGAAGCCATGATTGTTTTGAAATGTGAAGACATGAGATTTGGGAGGGACCAGGGGCAAATGATAGGCTTTGGCTGTGTCCTCATTCAAATCATATCTTGAATGTAGTAACCATGACATATCAAGGGTCAGGCCAGATGGAGATAATTGAATCATGGAGGCATTTTACCCCATACCGTTGCTGTGGTAGTGAATAAGTCTCAGGAGATCTGACGGTTTTATAAATGGGAGTTTGCCTGCACAAACTCTTCTGCCTGCCACCATGTGCCTTGCCTCTCCTTTGTTTTCCATCATGATTATGAGGCTTCCAGAGCCATGTGAAACTGTGAGTCCATTAAACCTCGTTTTCTTTATAAATTTCTCAGTCTCGGGTATGTCTTCATTAACAGCGTGAGAACAGACTAATACAGATGTCTTTTAATTCTTTTTCTTTTCTTATTAGTCAAACTAGGACTTCCAGTATTATGTTAAAAAACAGTGGTCAAAGTGGGCATCCTTACTGTGTTGCAGATCTTAGAGGAAATCCTTTCCATTTTTCTACATTCAGTATGATACTACTTGTATATCTGTCATATATGACTTTTATCATGTTGAGTTATCCCCAGTTTCTTTTAGGGTTTTTGTCATGAAGAAATATTTAATTTTATCAAATTTTTTCAGCATCAATTGAAATTGTCATGTGACTTTTGTCCTTCATTCCATTGATATGATGCATCACATTGATTGATTTCTGTGTGATGCAGCCCAGGGATAAATTCCACTTGCTAAGGATGAATAATCTTTTTTAACATGTGGATGAATTTGGTTTGCTCTTATTTTGTTGAGGATAATTGCATGAATATTATTCTGTGATATTAGCCTGTAGTTTGTGTGTGTGTGTGTGTGTGTGTGTGTGTGTGACTGTCTGTTTTTGGGATCAAGGTAATACTGGCCTCATAGAATGTGTTTGGAAGTATTCCTTCCTTTTCTATGGTTTTGGAAGGAGTAGTTGGGGTATAATTGGTGTCAGTCCTTTAAATGTTTGGTATGATAGAATTCAGTAATGAATCCATTGTGCTCCAGTTTTTTCTTTGCTGGGGGAATTTTTATTATGGCTTCCATCTTGTTACTTGTTATTTTTCTCTTCTGATTTTGGATTTCTTCATGGTTCAATCTTTGTAGGTTGTATACGTCTAGAAATCTGTCTTTTCTATTAGATTTTCCAATTTATTGATGTAAATAATTGCTCACAGTAGCCACTAATGATCCTATGAATTTCTCCAATATCAGTTGTAATGTCTTCATTCTCATCTCTGATTTTATTTATTTGAATCTTCTATGTTTGCTTTTAGTTAGTCTGGCAATGGTTTGGTCAATAATTTTGACATCTAATCTCTTACTATGTCAGCCTGAAATCCAGAAGTCTTTCTTAAATATTCAAATGCTTTAAAGAAAAGTTCAAGTAATATTTAAAACTGTTCCCTTTCCGGATCTGTCTGCAGAATCCTGATCAGTCTCACAAACTGGTGAATCAGGCTAGATAACCTCTCAAGAGAACATAAATATTATAAAATAATAGGTAATATAGCAACCATACAATAAAGCATGGTTCAAAAGATGTGACAGAATAAAACACACTCAATTTTTGAAAAGTTACTTTTTAATATTATATATTATTAAATTAAAAAATGATTATACTTTTACTTTATCATGTGCCTTACCTAGTGATTGCTTACAGGGCACCCTGCTATTATGTACTGCAGTCTTAAAAACTTTTAAAAATGTAAAGAATGAGTCTCATGCTAATCGGGTTGTTATCAATATTTCATTTCATTTTATTTTACTCCTCTAGAATATTGTAATCCTTCCATCTCATTATAATAAGTATGGAAAATTAGAAGCAGAAAAAAGTGTGCTCAGAAAATGCCTCTTGCTCAGTGGATGACTTTTTCAAAGGTATTTTTCACAAAACTATATAAAAATTTGGAACTGAGACTAAAACAAACTTCCAGCTTCCAAACATAATTAAGGGGATTATATCCATTTTTTAAACATAGATCTACTCATTCCTATTTTTTCATTTTAATTAATACTGTTAAAAATAGGTCATTTCAAGTTTGAAATATAATAACTTACATTCAGTATTATTGGAGTCCAGTGATCTAAATGTTGCTTTTTGAATACGTACATAAGCTAAGTCTATTTTTATTTATTTTTGACACATAATATTTGTACATATTTATGGGGTATATGTGACATTTTATTACTTGTATAAATTGTGTAATTATAAAGTTAGGGCATTTAGGGTATCCATCATCTTGAGTATTTATTATTTCTATGTGTTGGGAACATTTTGAGTAGTCTCTTCTAGATGTTTTGAAATATAAAGTACATTGTGGTTAACTGGAGTTGTTCCATTCTGCTGTCGGAACTTCTTTCTCTTATCTGAATATACGTTTATACTCATTAACCAACCTCTCTTCATCCCTTTCTCACCTACATACCATTCCCAGCCTCTGATATCTGTCATTCTTCCCTCTACTACCATGAGATCAAGTTTTTAACTCTGCTATGTGAGTGAGAAAATGTGATATTTTACTTTCAGTACCTGGCTTATTTCACTTGACATAATGACCTCCAGTTCGATCCATGTTGCTATGAATGACACGATTTCATTATTTTTATGACCAAATACTGTATCATCATATATATTACCATATAGTCTTTATCCATTGATAGAAACTTTTATTGATTCAATATCTTTACTATTGTAAGTAGTGTCACAATACACATGGGAATGCAGGTATATTTTTGATATACTGACTTTTTTTTTCCCTCTGGATAAATAGTAGTGGCTTGCTGAATCATATAGTAGTTCTAATTTGAGTTTTTCTGAGAAATCTCCATACTGTTTTCCATTTTTATAGCCACAATATATTAGTAGCTATACTAATTTACATTCCCACCAACAGTGTGGCGCAGTGCCTCACACTTGTAATCCCCACACTTTGGGAGGCTGAGGCGGGTGGATCAAGAGGTCAGGAGTTCAAGACCTGCCTGACCAATATGGTGAAACCCAGTATCTACTTAAAATACAAAATAAATAAATAAATAAATAAATCAATAAATCAATAATAAAAATAAATAAAAAAAATTAGTCGGGAATGGTGGCACACACCTGTAATCCCAGCTACTCAGGAGGCTGAGGCAGGATAATTGCTTGAACTCAGGAGCTGGAAGTTGCAGTGGTGAGCCGAGATCATGCCACTGCACTCCAGCCTGGGCAACAGAATGAGACTCCTTCTCAAACAAAAAGAAAAAAAAGAAAAAAAAAGAAAGAAAGAAAGAAAAAGAAAGAAAGTTCCCTTTTCTCGACATCCTTACTAACATCTACTATTTGCAATCTTTTTAATGATAGCCATTCTCAGAAAGATTATATCTCATTGTGGTTTTGATTTGCATTTCCTTAATATTTAGTGATGTTGAGCTTTTGTCATATGTCTGTTGGCCATTTGTATTTCTTTGGAGAAATGTTCATTCAGGACTTTTGCCCACATTTAAAATGGTATTATTTGCTTTTTTTCTGTTGATTTGAGTTCCTTGTATATTATGGATATTAGTTGGTTGTTGAATGATTTGCAAGTATATTCTCCCATTCAGCAGTTTATCTATTCACTTTGTTGTTTATTCTACTGTGCAGAAATTTTTAAGTTTAATATATTTTAATTTGTCTTATTTTGTTTCTCTTGCCTGTATTTTTGATATCTTAGACATAAAATCTTTGCCTAGACCAATGTCCTGAAGTGTTTACCCTAGTTTTTCTCTATTAGTTTTACAATTTTAAGTCTTACACTTAAGTTTTTAATCCATGTTGAGTTGATTTTTTAATATATATGGTGAGCGATAGGGATCTAATTTTATTTTTTGCATATGGATACCTAATTTCCCTAGCATGATTTATTGAAGATGGTGTCCTTTTTCCAGGTATGCTCTTGGCACCTTTGTAATTAATTGATTTCTGGTTGTTTTGTATATCCCTATTTTTCTCTAATTTATTATCAGTGTGGTTTGGTTGTGTTTTGTATTGGTTATATTTGTTTCCTTTCTCTTCATTATTGTGTGTTTGCTCTATCAGTTGGCTTTATATTTTCAGGTATTTCTATGATGATAGATATCTTTTCATTTCCAGTTGTAGGACTCCCTTAAGTATTTCCTGTCATGATGGCATAGTGGTGAGAATTTCCTTCACCTTTTTCTTGTCTGGGAAAGGCTTTTGCTCCTCCATTTAGGAAGGACAACTTTGCTGGGTATAGTATCATTGACTGGCAGATTTTTTTATAGCACTTTGAATATATCATCCTATTTGTTCCTGGTCTGTAATGTTTCTGGTGAGAAATCTATTGTTAACCTGATGGTGTTTCTGTCATAAATGACTAGGTGATTTTCTTTTACTATTTTTAGAATTATCTCCTTGGCTTTGACTCTGAATAGTTGGTTATAATGTACCATGGAGAAGACCCTTTGCATTGTATCTATTTGGGAGTATTTGGATAGCTCAATCTCATGCTAGACTTGGAAAGTTTTCAGCTATTCTTTTATTGAATGTTTGATATATGTCTTTGGTTTTCTCTTTGCTTTCTGGGTTATTAAAATTTTGACTATTTCATCACTTTATAATGTCCCGTATGCCACAAAGGCTTTCTTCATTCTTTTATATTCTTTCTTATTAATTTGTTATCTTACTGAGTTATTAAAAAAAAAAAAACCCACACCTGTGTTCAAGTTTTGAAATTCTTTATTGGACTTGAACTAGTACATTGTGTAAGTTTTCTAATTAATTTCTTTAGCTCATTAAATGGATTCTTAAGTTCTAGGATTTCTATTTGGTTCTTTTTATTGTCTGTATAACTTTGGAAAATTTCTTGCTCATATCTTGATATTTTTCTGATTTATTTGTATTGTTTTTCTCTATCCTTTTCTATCTCACTCAGATTGTTTACTATTATTATTTTAAGTTATTTTTCTCAGATTTCATAATTTTAATTGTAATCTGTTGCTGGAAAATCATTGCATTATTTTGGTAGTATCATACTTTCTTATTTTGTTGTGTTTCTTGTTATTTTACATTGACATTTGCACATCTCACGTAACCATTGCTTTTTCCAATTTTTTGAATTTGTTTTCATAGAGGGGGACTTTATTTTGAAGATGTATCTATAGTGTTGGTTGGGTAAGGCACTTTCGCTTTTATTCTAGGTGTGTGCAGTAATGTAGGTGCTATATTATTTATTTGGTAGTAATCAGCATCATTGGTATCTGTGATTTTTCTCAGTGGCTTAGGGTGCAGTTGTTATTGGAGGTTGTAGTAATTTTTTTCTGAGAATGGCAATGCCACGTGGCCAGTCTTTGGGACTTAGCAGTGGCAACATCAGGTCAAGCATGCCTGTCTTTGGGCCAGAGCATTATACTCTTGTACTGGTGTTAGCAGGTTCACACAGGCTGACTCTTGAATCTCCAGTTGAATTTTGCAAGTTCTAGCAGTGGCAAAAGTGACCCAGGCAGATGAGTGACTCCTCAGGCCCATGTACAGCAGGTGTGATGTAAGCAATGACAGTAGGTGTGATGTAAGCAATGACAGAAGGTGGGACAACCTTCTGGCTCCCATGTGGTCCATGCTGGTATTGGCAGTAACTGCAATTGGCTGGGCACTCCAGTTCCCCGTATTGCAGGTGCCACATGTGATTTAGTGGCAGCTGTGGTGGTAGTGGTAGATAAGTATGCCCATCCTTAGGCCCCTGGTAGGAATGTAGGTGTCAATGGTGGAATATAAGTCAGGGCAATTCCCAGGCCTTGAGCAGTGGGGTAGGTAATGCTGCACCGGAAAGGTCTGTTTGCAGGCCTTCCAGTTGTGCATGCAGGTGCTGTCTATAGTGGGCAGGAGTGGGGTTACTCCTACATCCATGGTGGAATGCTCTTGTGGGGATGACAGTGCCAGTGCTGTGACCCAGATGTTGAGGAGGGTAGTGTTGCATTTATTTGCACCAACCATAGACAGGTAGCTGGGAAGGACACCACTTTAGCCCCAGGTGGTTGTTGCAGGTGGGATTGTCTGTCTTCAGGGTGATATAAATGCATGGTGGCCCTGCTGCTGGGGACATTCAAAGTGCTAATGGCTTGCACTTTGACCCTGGTGGCAGCAGCCAGTAGCAGTGGTGACTGCAGGTGGGGGATGTCAACGGGGCTACAGGAATGTGGAGATTGAGAGACTATTGTGCCCCAAGGAAAGATGGAGTTCTGTGTGGCTTTGCAGTAGCTGCTTAGGACTCAGCAGTATGCGGGACCCTGTGAGTCACTCTCTAGAGTAGTGCCATCAACCAGTGTCCAGGTGGCTCCCAATGTTAGTCTCAGGGTCTGTGACAGTTAGGGGGTTGCCTCATGGATAGAATTGCTGTAGTTTATGTTGAGGATGTGAATCACTGAGGGTACCTCACTCACCCAGCTTCTCTGGGATCTTGTATAATCCTGGTCAAGCAGGTTGCCTCATTTTCATTTCCTTTCTTGCCTTAAGTGTTTTTTTGTCACTTCTATGTTGAATTCTGATTTTCTCTTTTAGATGATCTATTTGTAGTATGATTATCAAATGCCTGTTTTGGTTCATTTTTGTAGAGGTGCTGCATATCAGATGTCTCCAGTCAGCCCTCTTGAAGTCCCTCCAAATAATTTTTACATAAGCACAAATACATAGTAGAGGCAGTGAATTAGCTAATTCTTCTTCAACCTCTATGCAGACTTTATCATGAAACATCTCACTGTAGTACCTTCTCAGGTGTTGTTATGAAAAAATCCCTAGGGCCTCATTATGAAGTATTTCACCTACTGCATATGGCAGGTCCTATAGGAAAAAAAGAACTTCAAAATTGGACGTTTCAATACGTTATAATTTTTCACATTAAAATTAAAACATGAGTATTCATTTTTGGCAACTTTTTAATTAGATGATGAACTTTTTTGGAGTGATTATTAAGACTCACAAGATATTTGTTTGATATTTGAAATGTTCTCTTGGATCAGATGCATCTATGTTTAAATTTCTCTTTGTAAAAAATACAGTAGAATGTTGCAGATATTTCTGTCCCTGATAGCCTTAAAGTAGTTCCAAAATATACAAGCAAAATTTATTTTAATTAGCAGTGATATTACCATTATTTAAAATTTTTAGTTTCAAAATAAGCATTTTCTTTTCCTTCCTTCTTGCTCTTAGAAATTCCAGATTTAGCTCAAAGAGATTTAATATTCACATATGATATATGATCTGCTTATTCTATTATGTGGGTTCTATGATTATGATGTGTGTATTAGAGTTCTCTGGAGAAAGAGAAGCCATAGGATAATTGATAGAGCAAGAAAGGGAGGAGAGAGAAAGAGAGAGAGTGTGTATGTGTTCGTGTTGTCTGTATGTGTGTGTGTGAGTGAGAGAGAGAGAAAGAGAGAGCGATAGAGAGAAGACAGATGAGAAAGTAATATTTACGACAAAAATTTGGCTTACATAATTATGGGGACTGTCACGTCCCAAGATCTGTACCGCAGCTGGCAGGCTGTAGACTCCAGAGAGCCAGTGATGTACCTTTAACAGGAAGCCCGGCAAGCTCAAGACCCGGGAAGAGCCAGTGTTTCAGTTTGCATCCAAAGGCATAGAAAACAATGTTCCAGATTAAAGGCAGTCAGGCAGGAGGAGTTTTCCTTTACTCAGCTTTTATGTTCTATTCAGGCCATCAGTTGTTTGGAAGAGGCCCACACACATTAGGGAGGTCAATCTGCTTTACTTAGACTACTAATTCAAATGTTAATCTCATTAAGAAACACCTTCACAGATATACGCAGAACATGTTTGAGCAAATATCTTGGCACTTTGTTGCCCAGTCAAGTTGACATGTAAAATAAACTATCATAGGGTGGTAAATAACTGTATTTACTGGACTGTGCTGTGCTTACTCTATTCAAAGATTATATTAACTATAAAAAATTCTTGAAAACTAACTCAGTGTATTAATTTGAGAATGCATTATTAGGTTTACAAAAGAGCCAAAGTGAGTTTCAGGATCAGAGGTACATATGTTTCCCTAAAATGTTAATAATAATAGCCACTGCTGGAAGGGAGAATGCATTTGTACTTAATTATTTTCCATTAACAAGCTAGATAATTTATTGGGAGCACATTAAACAAAGACTTTTTTTGTAATTTTTTCCATGGCATTGTCCAGAAGTTAGTCATCAATATCCTCCTGTGCTTCTCCCATTTATCTTTAATCTATTCCTGGCATGATATATGCAGCTCTTTAGATAAAATGATAAAGTGGATTACTAAAAGCCAGGTAATGCATCTATGCTAACCAAAAAGGATTGAAGCGAATAGATTCAGTTTTAGAGAATTTTGTAAAGAGAAATTAAAGCCTAATATTCCTAGTATTCATTAATGATCACAGAAATTACTTTGTCATCAATCTATCTTGTGTCTGAGTGACTTCTTTTTTTTTTTTTCTTGGTGTGATACTTCAGGTCTTCTTAGTCTAAAACTAAACATTGTAATTAAATATTATGTTTAAAATATTATCTCAAGTATTATACTAAGGTGGTGAAATAATGAATAATATTTTCTTTTTAATTTTGAGGGAATTGTTTTTCACAATAAAATGGCTAACGTGCTCTAGTATCTGCTTAAAATGCATGCTTATAATATATAAGTTACATTTTCATAGTTACTATACTATATGTAATAACATTTGAAAAAATAAAAATGACGGCCGGGCGCGGTGGCCAAAGCCTGTAATTCCAGCACTTTGGGAGGCCGAGGCGGGCGGATCACGAGGTCAGGAGATCTAGACCATCCTGGCTAACGCGGTGAAACCCCGTCTCTACTAAAAATACGAAAAATTAGCCGGGCGTGATGGCGGGCGCCTGTAGTCCCAGCTACTCGGAGGCTGAGGCGGGAGAATGGCCTGAACCCGGGAGGCGGAGCTTGCAGTGAGCCGAGATCGCGCCACTGCACTCCAGCCTGGGCGACACAGAGAGACTCCGTCTCAAAAAATAAATAAATAAATAAAATAAAATAAAATAAAAATGACAAAAATTGTGATTTCTTTCCTGAATATTTTATTCATTTAATATCTTTGTGAATTTCATGAATTTATTCCAAAATTTATAAACAGCTTATCCGTTCACTTTTAAAAGTCTTTGCACTGTTAATTTAACCATTTTGTATTTATGGAACAATCAGTGTATGTATAGAAGTTATAGTTTTTTGACATATACCTGATACTTTTTTTTTATCTGATCAGGGTCATGTCTCAATTTCTGCTCAGAGTAAAATTGCTACCCAGCAGAGCCCCAGAGCCAATCCTGTGGGTTTAAAAAGCTGAAGGAGAAGTTTCTATGAGAGGCTGCTCTATGAAATCAAATATATGCTCTGCTTGAATTCAAGTTATTCTATTTACTACGTATGTAACCTTGTGAAATTTAATTCCTTTATATTTAAAATGGAGATAATTATGTTGACTACTTCTTCATGTTGATTGTTCTGACTTTTTTCTGTCCCATAAATTTTTAGATTCTATCTTGTTATTTCTGTATTTTTAAATTAAGTGTTGTCTTCTAATCATTGTTTTGGTCCATTATTTTGATTTTCTTCATTGGAGAATTGAAAAATATATATGTTGCATTTTCTGTTGCTCGTGTCACATATCTATCATTTTCTCTCTAATATAATATATATATTTAATCTAATTATCTTTTTAGTATACATCTACATCCTATTGGTATCAAAATGTCAATTTTCTATGCTCTCAAAACTTTGTGCTTTATTATATTTTTTAAGTAACGATAATTTTAAAAATTATTTTCATTTGCTCCATTAAGACCTTTTCTTGGTGGTAAATATTTACTTGCCATTAATATTTTCTGCTCCTTTCCTCTGCTTTTCAATATAATGTATTTTAATAAGCCCTGTGTTGGTTCACTTTTTATTACTACTCATCTTTAAATGTGAAAAATCCTTCCTAGACTATATATTTGCAGGTAGACTTTTTGGGTAAGAGGCAAAGAACATATTTCAGGACGAGGTAGATTATACTTACGCCATAAAATTTATTTAGCTTCTCCTGCTCCTAAGTCTACTGAGATGGGTAAAGCAGGGCTTCTATCAATGTAATTTCTCCTCTCATTTTTATCACCAACATGTTGCTTCCAGCAAGCGTGGTTTCTTTTTGTTATTTCTGAACCATCTCTGTCGTTTCAGCTTTTTGAGACTTCATGATAAGTGAAGTGTCCTGACTGTTCTCTATTTAATAACCTCCACTCAAATCCATTACAAGATCCCTCTTCTCCATTATGTTTATTTTGAGGCTGACCCTTGAGGGCTGAATCGCTTGAGCTCATGTCTATTAAACTCATTGATGTGACTACATACATACCTCATCCCCTAGAAGGAGGTGGTCTGACATAACAGTGCAATGCAAAATCAAACTCAAGAAATAGTTATGTCAACATCTAGAAAGCCATACGTTTGAATATTTGGGATACAGTATAGCTGGTGGTAGTATATACTTTAAATCAAGAAACAATATGTGATGCTATAATATGTGGGTCCAATAATGAAATAGTAAAGGTAGGAGTAGATCTTTTCACTATTATATGTCATAATTGACTTAGAGAATCTTTGCTTTGTGCCTTTTAACCATGGGCTTAGTGTGCTTGCATGTTCTAGTGTCCAAGGGAGAAATATTTCTATCTGGAAACACAGCAAATCATTCAATTAACTTGGTAGTTAAAATAAACTTTAGCTCATTTGGGCTCCTCATGCCACTTACATGAAACAATAAAAAAGGAGTTACTGTAATGTTTGTGTCAACTCTTTTAGATTACTAAAGATAAATTTTGTTGCTACTATAGACATGTTCCAGATCAATATCTGGAGCCGAATAGCTTCATTGGGGTTCCTTTTAGTACTTGCTTTTCCTATAATAAAGATAACCCCTATTCTAATAAAAACAAAACCTGAAGCAACTCAATTAGCAGGGTTACTAGAATTCAGATTCTTGGGAAATGAAGTTTTAACACCTTCCAAGGTAAAGAAATCCATTCAGCGAATGTATCATCAGAAAGTAACGAGAACGAGGAATGAGTAGCAAAAGAAAGAAGTTATCATTTTCAACTTTAGCCTCAATCAGCTTACATAGGTAATGACTATAGTAGCTAAGTATATGTTACACTAATCATTGCCCTCATTTCCTATTACCATTTGCTATTGGTGGTGGTTAACATTACAAAGCAAGTTACAGGCAGAAAGATGACTGAACTGAGAAAACCCTGCAATGTGTTTTTCCCCTGTGAGATGAGAGTTTCTTCAACTGAATGAAAAGGAACAATGGATATTAAGCATAAGAGGAAAAAAAAAAAAAAAAAAAAAAACTTATGTGGGTTATTTTCTATTGGCTTGATCAGATCCATTATCCAGCATTCTCTGTTTTACTTTTTGCCCTGGGATGCTGATTCTAGATTATCACCTAGGCTTCTTGGCTGGTTAGATTTCAGATATTAGGCACCTGTAGGATACCAAAATGTGACAGGAAATAGAGGTCTGGATAGTTCTTTTCTCTTCCCTTCCCGATTCAGAGTCATATTGTTAGTATTAGCTGCATTCTTCTGTGACTACAGGTGCTAATGAATGGCCCCACTTGCCTGATGCCAGCTTACGTAGACTGATACTGTTTCTCCCACATGCTCCTTAGTTGTAAAAAAAGTTTTCTGCTGTTGCTGGTTTTTCCATATTTGTAACAGAAAAATAGTATAAACAAAAATAAAAAATGGGAGTTGTCAGAAAAATGTTGTTACATCTATAATATGTAATAATATGTATTGTTCAGACAATAATATAGTTTTAAAATCTGTGTTTTTACATGAAAGTATGTGAACAAAAATCATTAGGCAAATAAATACTTTATAAAACATTGTGTGTAGAATAATTGTAATTTCCATATCCTGAAATTTTAACAGCTTTAACTCTCAGTGATTATATTATATTCACTCCTTGACATGGCTTTTTAAGTTGTATGTATTTAAAATATGAATATGTAATATTGTAACTAAGTAAAAAACGTTTGTTTTGTAAATAAATGAAGTAATATTTCATCCATTCAAAAATTATTTACTATGTCAATCATCCTGCTGGTGCTATGGATACAATAGTGAAGACATTAGAAACTGTCCTCACAAAGCTAATAGTCAAGAGTGAGTAAATGCGATAGCTTAGTGATAATATGAATTTCAAAAAGAAAGTGAAAATTAGAAGATAGAACAGTCAGGTACCATTGTTGATATGGCACCTTTTATTCTTATGGTAATTTTTCTACCTATATATATTTTTACATATTTAATATTATGACCTAATGACATATGTATGTATATATAACTTACTACATTAACATTTTCCACTTCACTTATTTTTTTCAACATAAATGCTTTCTTTGTAATCCTGTTATTTAGTATGTTAAAATATGCATTGAAAATTTGCCATTTTAACCAGTTTTAAGTACATAATTCAGTGGAACTAAATACATCTATATTATTGTATAAACATCAGCACATTCAGTTCTAAAAGTTTTTCATGACCCTAAACTGAAGCTCTGTATCAATTAAACAATAATTCTCGATTTCTTCCTGTTCCTGTCCCCTAACAACCATTACTTTGCTTTCTGTCTCTATGAAGTTGACAAAGCTGTTTACCTCATGTAAGTAGAATTATACAGTATTTACCCTTTCTTGCCTGGCTTCTTTCTTTTTTAACTTTTATTTAAAGTTCAGGGGTACATGTGCTTTTTTACATAGGTAAACTTATGTCATGGAGGTTTGTTGTACAGATTATTTCCTCACCCAGCTATTAATCCTATTACCTATTAGTGATTTTTCCTGATCCTCTTTCTTCTCTCACCCTCCACCCTCCAACAGAATCCAGTGTGTTTTGTTCCTCTCTGTAGGTCTATGCATTCTCATCATTTAGCTCCCACTTATAAGTGATAACATGCAGTATTTGTTTTTTGATTCCTGCATTAGTTTGCTATGGATAAGGGCTTCCAGCTCCATCCATGTCCCTGTAAAGGGTATGATCTCATTCATTTTTATGGCTGCATAGTGTTCCATGGTGTATATGTACCACATTTTCTTTATCAAGTCTATCATTGATGGGCAGTTAGGCTAATTCCATGCCTTTGCTACTGTGAATAGTGCTGCAATGAACATATGCGTGAATGTGTCTTTATAATACAATGATTTATATTTCTTTGGGTATATGCTAAGTAATGAGATTGCTGGGTCAAATGGCATTTCTGTCTTTAGGACTTTGAGAAATCATGTCTGGCTTCTTTCATTTATTATAATGTTTTCAGTGTAGCACATGTCAGAGCTTTCTTCCTTTTTGCATAATATTCCATTGTGTGTATATACCACATTTTTTTCATCCATTCATCTGTTGATAGGCCCTTGGGTTGTTTCTATCTTTGGCTATCGTAAATCATAATGTAATGAAAATTTCTGTACAAATATCTGCTCATGTCCCCACTTTCAATTCTTTCAGTTACATGCCCAGAAATGGAATTGCTAAATTATATGGTAAACCTATGTTTTATTTTTTGCAGACCCATCCTGCTGTTTTCCACGGTGGCTGCACCACTTTACCTTCCCAGCAGCATACACAGTGTCTTCAATATCTCCATATTTATGCCAACTATGTTTTGCTGCTATGATAGAATATCACAGACTGAATAATTTATAATGAACAGAAATTTGTTGGCTCAGAGTTCTGAATGCTGGGAAGTTCAATATTGAGAGTCTGGCATCTTGAGATGGCCATCTTGCTGTGTCATCTCATGGTGGAAGGTGAAACAAAAGAGGGCTAAATTAATTAGTTTATAAGGGACCCACTCATACAGTAATGACATTAATCCATTGATAAGGGAAGCATTCTTATGACCTAATTATCTCTTAAAATTCGTACCTCTTAATAGTCTTATAATGGCAAAATAAATGTCAACATGAGTCTTGGACGGGCCAAACACTCAAATCATAGCAACATAGATATGAGTTTGTTTTTTCTTAGCTCTCTATTATGTTTTATTTATGTATAGGACTGTACAATGCAATACTGTAATGCCAGTATTACATTGATTATTGCAACATAGTAGTAGTAGTGAGTTTTGAAATTAGGAAGTGTGAACCCTCCAACTTTGTTTGTGTCATTTAATTTTTTTGCCTATGTAGGTTCCCTCGATATTCCACATAAATTTTAAAATGAGTTTTCTATTTCTTAAAAATAATGTCATTGAACGTTAATAGAGATTGCATTAAATCTGTACACCATTTTGAGTAGTGTTGACATCTTGACAATATTAAGTCTTCCAATATATGAATTTTAATAAAAACATTTAATAAATGTTTTTTCTACATCTATTGAGATGATTATATGTTTTTTTGTTTTTAATTCTGTTTATGTGGATAATCACATTTATTGATTTGAATATGTTGAATCATTTTTGCATCTCCAAAATAAAACCCAATTAATTGTGGTGAATTAACTTTTTGATGTGCTGCTGGATTCAGTTTGCTAGTATTTTGTTGAGGATTTTTGTGTCTATGTTCATCAGGAATATTGGCCTGTAGTTTTTTGTCATTGTTGTTTTCTCTGTCTTCATTAGATTTTGGTATCAGTATGATACTGGTTTTGTAGATTGAGTTATGAAAGAGTCCATTTTCCTTTCTTTTTCAAATAGTTTCAGTGTAATTGGTATCAACTCTTCTTTATACATCTGGTACACAGAGTGCCTTTTCATTTATTTGTGTCATCTTTTAAGTTTTTCTATAAAGTTTTATAGTTTTCAGTGTAGTAGTTTTTCTCCTTCTGGGCTAAGTTTATTTCCAAGTATTATATTTTTAACCAATTTGCATCTTTACATATATATCGAGACTTGTGTAAATAGCATAGGGTTGGATCATGTTTTTTATTCATTATGCCAATCTATATATTTTGAGAGTAGAGTTTAATTAATTTACATTTAAAGTAATGATAAGAAATGACTTATTGCCATTTTATCATTTTTTCTCTATTAGTTGTAGCTCTTTTTTGCCCTCAATTTCCTCTTCTTTTACATTTTGCATGTGGTTAATTTCTGAAAGTAACACATGCTGATTCCCTTCTCATTTGCTTTAGGCTATCGTGTATAGATATTTTCATTGTTGTTTCCATGAGTATTTCAGTTAAAATTCTAAAGTTATGTCAATGTAATTTGAATTGATACCAACTTAACTTCAATTGCATACAAAAGCTCTCATCCTGTATAGATTTATACCCTCTCCATTACATGTTATTGATGGCAAAATAATACATCTTTATACATTGTGTACATATTAATATAAAATTGTAATTATTTGTATGTATATTTCTTTTTAAAATCTACAGAAGATAAAAATTTACAAACCAAAATTACAATAATAATTTTTTTTATAATTTCCCATTTCTTTGCTTTTATCTATAATCTTTGTATGTTCGTATGCCACTTTCTAGTGTCCATTTATTGAACCTGCAGGGCTCCCTTTAGCATTTTTTTGTTGGACATGTCCAGTGCAAATAAGCTTCTTCAGTTTTCATTTATCAGGGAGTGTCTTAATTTCTTCCTGATTTTTGAAGGACAGCTTTGCAAGATACAGAATTCTTAGTTGACAGTTTCTTTTGTTTTCCTTCCAGCACTTTAAATCTATCAACCACTGTATTCTGGCCTTCTAGGTTTATTCTTCAAAATATGCTTATCACTTTATTAAGAACCACGTTATCTACCATGAGACACTACTTTCTTTTGGTTTCAAGATTTTGTAAGTGTATTATAACTGTTTATTTAAAATATGTCTCAGTGTAAATCTCTAGGTTTACCTTACTTGGAGTTTCTAGAACTCCTTGGATTTGTAGATCAATGCTTTCCATCACATTTGGGAAGTTTTGGTCAGTATTCAACAATATTGGTGGTTCTTTAATTCTTCTCCTTCTGAGATTTCTATAATGTGTATATTGGTTAACATGAGGGTGTTCCATAAATCCCTTAAGCTATGTTCACTTTTTTATTCTTTTTGGCTTTCTGCTTCTCAAATGTAAATATATTTATTATCCTGTCTTCAGTTTAGCTGATTCTTTTTCCGATTGCCCAAATCTGCTGTTGAAATCCTCTACTGAATTTTTCAACTATTTATTTAGTTATTTTAGTTTTCAGCTCCAGAAATTATTTATGGTTTCTTTTTATAATGGCACTTTGTTGAAATTCTTATTTTGTTAATAAAGTGCTGTGTGATCGTAATGAGTAGGAGGCACCACTGATATTTAGTCACTGGGGACCAGGTGTGTTAAATATGTGGAAATTAATGGAATAGTTTGAGAATCACTGGCTTAAATTGTTTAAAATTAGTATATTACATTTGATATGCAATGTGCTTATCTATCTGATTATTTTGTCTCAATAAAACAGTAATTTCAGAATGTAAAACAAATTAGTAAAGGTGTTTCACATGTCTTTTGCATGTTAAAATGATGTGCCCAATCAGTATGCAAATTTTTCTTAATGCTTCAAGCTTTCAGTCTGATAGTGGTAACTGTAAACAGTACAAATGGTTCTGAATCTTGAAACAGGCATTTTGTAAATAGAAGACTGATGTACCAAGAGGCATACTTACATCTTAGCTACATTATACATATCAAAATACTATTGTAAAAAATAGAGTGTTCTTTTTTTTTGTTGTTGTTGTTTAGTTTGTTTCTTACCTAATCTAACTATGGATAGGTACATATCAAAAACAGTGAGTAAATACAGTTTATGTTTATACAAGTAATTTAAGCAAGGGATATTCCAATGTTGTTAATTTTCTTTCAATGAAAATATGAAGCTGGAAACCATCATTCTCAGAAAACTAACACAGGAGCAGAAAATCAAGCACTGTGTGTTCTCACTCATAAGTGGGAGTTGAACAATGAGAACACATGGACACATGGAGGGGAACAGCACACACTGGGGCCTATCTGGGGGTTGGGGCAAGGAGAGGGAGAGCATTAGGACAAATACCTAATGCATATGTGGCTTAAAACCTAGATGACGAGTTGATGGGTGCAGCAAACCACCGTATCACATGTATACCTATGTAACAAACCTGCACATTCTAAGCATGTATCCCAGAACTTAAAGTATAATAAATAATAGAAAAGAAAATACACACCTTATTTCTCAGGAAGCAGCAGTGTAATTTCTGCCAGACTCAGGTTAATATAGTACTTATCATTGATGTGCTATCCCATACGCCCTTGGCTCATTTCTGAATTAATCTGTAAGTGAAGGAAACAGTATCTAGTGAGCTGACAGCTTTTCAACTCAAGTGGCTTTTTCTTTCGATTTCTTTAACTGGAGACTTTCTCTGGCATTTCAGTAGCTTGGTAAGACCACTTGCAAGATAGTTCAGTGCTGCTGGAAATTCAACACCCTAGAGTAATCTTTACCTAATGCAGTATGGTAGATAAATAGCTCAGCATTCTCATTCCTTCATAGGATTATTTTGAGACACATTTTGTGTGGTTCTTCAGAGGGTCTCCAGTGGGATTGAGTCACAGTTTCCAAAGTGTTAACTTCTGATTAACACACTCTCTATTGAATTTTTTCTGTCCCCTCTCTCACTTTCCTAATTTTTGCTTCCTGAGATACCACTTTCAAATAATCTATCTTCATACAAGCTTGTCCTAGGTGTCTGCTTTTGTGGGAATCCAAATTAAGACAATTAATAATCATGATCATTTATATTAGCCTCATTTGTACCTGTGGGAAGAAAATATTATTACATGACTTTGCCAGAGATCTCATATATAGTTTTAGAATTTTTTCAAGGTCTTCTACTTGTACTTCCAGTAGGTTTTCTTTCATCTATTTTGATGCTTTTATTACGCAAAATAGTTAAGCTTAGATAGTACTTTTTGTCAATATAAAATTATGCTACTTTGTTTTATTGATTAAGATTAAATTTTATATTATCTGATATGCATGTGGTCCCAGCTTAATCCTAAGGGCATTCACATTGATTTAGATATATCTAATTAATTGATAATTGGAACTCAGATGATCATTTGCCTGAGTTATTAAGAGATTTCTAGAAACTCATCAGGGTGATATAAGTAAAATGAACTTGACACCATAAGACAGCCCTAGTCATCTGAAAGTGAGCCATATCAGTGCTGCATGAGAATCATCTCTCAAATTTATTTTAAGCATTCATTCAGTCAATATGTATGTACTGAATATCTACTGTCTATCCAGCCTAGTCTCCACTGAATATGCTTCTGACTGTAATGGAAAACAAGGGTTCCGTAAGGCTTCGAGATAAAGAATTACTCTTTGGAATATCTCTAAGTGAAGGTAAACATAAGAAAAAAGAGAAATTTGACATATAATATTTATTTCAACAAAACACTATACACCTCATTGCTTCAATGATTCTAGTGCTTCAACTATTGCAGGACAGAGTAATATTTAGTCATGGTAGTCATAAGAACTATGTACACATATTCCAATATAATTCTTCCTCAAATAATTCAACATTCTCTCCACTTTTTAAGTTAGATAAAATAATTATACTTGTTTTGGCCAAGAAATTGTGGATAAAAATGGCTTATATTATTTCTTCGTAAAAACTTTATGAGCCAACGCATAATTTCTACAATTCCTTCTTCCTGCTAGGATGAATATGAAAGTGGCTCTTGCAGCAAAGTTTCTGTCATCCAGGAGCTCTAAGTGAGCCACTGTGGGTGCATAGTATAAAATAGAAATATGCCTGTATGGTTTAAAGAACTGAAAGTCAGTTGTTATTGTAACATATCTAGATTATTATAATTGCTATACCCGTATAAACCCTGTGACGAATAACTGTTTTTACAAACACAACAGTGTCCAGTAGATCCCCAGTAGAAGGTAGAATAACTGGAAACATCGAAAGTAGGGGAATTTCTTGTGAGCATATGTGAAATTCACTCTAGGCATTCCAGAAAACACAAAACGTTAAGGGATTTGAGATTTTTCAGTGAGCTGAATATCTTCTGCATAGCATGTAGAAGCAGAAGCCATTAGCCATTGAGTCATTAATAAGATATTGCTTTACTCGGAGTAGTGTCATCTGGGGAAACGAGTTATGTGCTTTCACACAACTTCAAAGTTTCATGTTGTTTGTGAGATTTTTTTCTCTTATAGGTTTAAAAACTGTCAAATTTACATTTTGTTTTGTTTTAGAAGTTTTCATTGTAGGTCTTCTTTTTATTATAGACCTATTATTTTTTAACTTTGGTAATCAAATATGAGTTATTTTTGACACTTATTATGGGAATCCAATGCATTTATACAATTTATTGTAATTAATAGGTTTGATCCTACTCCTATCATCTTGTTTGATGTTTTTAACTTATTTCCTTGATACTTTCTTTTGTTCTTTTGCTACATAAACAATAGATTATTTGCCTTTATATTCTTGTAATATTTTGAAAGTCAATCATATTAAAATTCTATTGGAGTCTAATTAAAAATATTCTCAAACACTTTGAAATTATATTTAGAGTATTAATGTAGATAATGGCAGTATAGCAACTTATGAGTTTATTTTTCCTTTTATTCCCAGAAAATATATAGAGTCCAGTATTTTTATCATTTCAAACACTTTTAGACCAAGGTAGGAAGGCAATTTTATATCTTAAAAGCAAAGCAAGTGCAAAATCTATTCTAGTAATTAAACTGGATGTGGATTGCAAAAATATTTGAGTAGGAAAATTATAAGTAAAAGAATTATGGAAAAATAAAAGAAAAAATTAAAGTAACCAGAAATAAACATTAGAGAGAAAATGGCATTCTTATATATTTAATTTTAAATGTATACTTGACGAATAATCATTGTACATATATTTAGGCCACAATATTTAAATTCATGTGTACGTACTATAATGATCAAATTGTGGCTGTTACCATATCTGTCACTTTAAACATTTAGCATTTCTTTGTGGTGACAACATTCTAAATCTTCCATCTATCTTGAAATATATAATGCATTATTACTTGCTATAGTCACTCTAGTGTGTAACAGAACACCAAAACTTATTCTTCTTGAAACTTTTTATCCACTTACCAACCTTTCCTTGTTTCACCCTGCCCCCTAATATCTCCAGCCTCTGTTAACCACCATTGTAATCTCTCCTTCTATAAAATCAGCTTTTTAAGAAATCAGTATATCAAAAAGACATCTGCACTCTCAGGTTTATTATAGCACTATTCACAATAGGCAATATATGGAATCAATCTAAAAGCCTTTCTTTGAAAAGAAAGACTGATAATCCTCTAGTAAAACTGTTCAAGAAAAAAAATAGGGGGCGGAGCAAGATGGCCGAATAGGAACAACTCCAGTCTCCAACTCCCAGCGCGAGCGACACAGAAGACCGGTGATTTCTGCATTTTCAACTGAGGTACTGGGGTCATCTCACTAGGGAGTGCCGGACAATCGGTGCTGGTCAGCTGCTGCAGCCTGACCAGCGAGAGCTGAAGCAGGGCGAGGCATCGCCTCACCTGGAAGCGCAAGGGGGAAGGGGGATCCGTTTTCCTAGCCAGGGGAACTGAGACACACAACACCTGGAAAATCGGGTAACTCCCACCCCAATACTGCGCTGTAAGCATACAGGCATTCCAGGAGAATATATCCCACACCTGGCCGGGAGGGTCCCACGCCCACGAAGCCTCCCTCACTGCTAACACAGCAGTCTGCCGCGATCTATCCGCAAGGCAGCAGCGAGGCTGGGGGAGGGGCGCCCGCCATTGCTGAGGCTTAAGTAGGTAAACAAAGCCGCTGGGAAGCTCGAACTGGGTGGAGCTCACAGCAGCTCAAGGAAGCCTGCCTGTCTCTGTAGTCTCCACCTCTGGGGACAGCGCACAGCTGAAGACCAACAGGGGAAGTAGCGGGAGCCGGTGCAGACGCGAACGACTCTGTCTGACAGCTTTGGGGAGAGCCGCGGATCTCCCAACGCGGAGGTTGAGATCTGAGAACGGACAGACTGCCTGCTCAGGTGTGTTCCTGACCCCTGAGTAGCCTAGCTGGGAGAAATCCCCCACTAGGGGCAGTCTGACACCCCACACCTCACAGGGTGGAGTACACCCCTGAGAGGACACTTCCAAAGGAAGAATCAGACAGGTACACTCGCTGTTCAGCAATATTCTATCTTCGGCAACCTCTGCTGCTGATACCCAGGCAAACAGGGTCTGGAGTGGACCTCAAGCAATCTCCAACAGACCAACAGAGAGTCCTTCTGACTGTCAGAAGGAAAACTATCAAACAGGAAGGACACCTATACCAAAACCCCATCAGTTCGTCACCACCATCAAAGACCAGAGACAGATAAAACCACAAAGATGGGGAAGAAGCAGGGCAGAAAAGCTGGAAATTCAAAAAATAAGAGCGCATCTCCCCCTGCAAAGGAGCGCAGCCCATCACCAGCAACGGATCAAAGCTGGTCAGAGAATGACTTGGACGAGAGGAGAGAAGAAGGCTTCAGTCCATCAAACTTATCAGAGCTAAAGGAGGAATTACGTACCCAGCGCAAAGAAACTAAAAATCTTGAAAAAAGAGTGGAAGAATTGACAGCTAGACTCATTAATGCAGAGAAGATCATAAACGAAATGACAGAGATGAAAACCATGACACGAGAAATACGTGACAAATGCACAAGCTTCAGTAACCGACTCGATCAACTGGAAGAAAGAGTATCAGCGATTGAAGATCAAATGAATGAAATGAAGCGAGAAGAGAAACCAAAAGAAAAAAGAAGAAAAAGAAATGAGCAAAGCCTGCAAGAAGT
Organism: Rhinopithecus roxellana; assembly: GCF_007565055.1. Taxonomy (NCBI): domain Eukaryota; kingdom Metazoa; phylum Chordata; class Mammalia; order Primates; family Cercopithecidae; genus Rhinopithecus; species Rhinopithecus roxellana. The sequence continues at coordinate 42,542,587 of NC_044555.1, forward strand.
ATGGGATTACGTAAAAAGACCAAATCTACGTCTGATTGGGGTGCCTGAAAGTGAGGGGGAAAATGGAACCAAGTTGGAAAACACTCTTCAGGATATCATCCAGGAGAACTTCCCCAACCTAGTAGGGCAGGCCAACATTCAAATTCAGGAAATACAGAGAACGCCACAAAGATACTCCTCCAGAAGAGCAACTCCAAGACACATCATTGCCAGATTCACCAAAGTTGAAATGAAGGAAAAAATCTTAAGGGCAGCCAGAGAGAAAGGTCGGGTCACCCACAAAGGGAAGCCCATCAGACTAACAGCAGATCTCTCGGCAGAAACTCTACAAGCCAGAAGAGAGTGGGGGCCAATATTCAACGTTCTTAAAGAAAAGAATTTTAAACCCAGAATTTCATATCCAGCCAAACTAAGTTTCATCAGTGAAGGAGAAATAAAATCCTTTACAGAGAAGCAAATGCTTAGAGATTTTGTCACCACCAGGCCTGCCTTACAAGAGACCCTGAAGGAAGCCCTAAACATGGAAAGGAACAACCGGTACCAGCCATCGCAAAAACTTGGCAAAATGTAAAGACCATCGAGGCTAGGAAGAAACTGCATCAACTAACGAGCAAAATAACCAGTTAATATCATAATGTCAGGATCAAGTTCACACATAACAATATTAACCCTAAATGTTAATGGACTAAATGCTCCAATTAAAAGACACAGACTGGCAAACTGGATAAAGAGTCAAGACCCATCAGTCTGCTGTATTCAGGAGACCCATCTCACATGCAGAGACATACATAGGCTCAAAATAAAGGGATGGAGGAAGATCTACCAAGCAAATGGAGAACAAAAAAAAGCAGGGGTTGCAATCCTAGTCTCTGATAAAACAGACTTTAAACCATCAAAGATCAAAAGAGACAAAGAAGGCCATTACATAATGGTAAAGGGATCAATTCAACAGGAAGAGCTAACTCTCCTAAATATATATGCACCCAATACAGGAGCACCCAGATTCATAAAGCAAGTCCTTAGAGACTTACAAAGAGACTTAGACTCCCATACAATAATAATGGGGGACTTCAACACTCCGCTGTCAACATTAGACAGATCAACGAGACAGAAAGTTAACAAGGATATCCAGGAATTGAACTCATCTCTGCACCAAGCGGACCTCATAGACATCTATAGAACTCTCCACCCCAAATCAACAGAATATACATTCTTCTCAGCACCACATCGCACTTATTCCAAAATTGACCACATAATTGGAAGTAAAGCACTCCTCAGCAAATGTAAAAGAACAGAAATTATAACAAACTGTCTCTCAGACCACAGTGCAATCAAACTAGAACTCAGGACTAAGAAACTCAATCAAAACCGCTCAACTACATGGAAACTGAACAACCTGCTCCTGAATGACTATTGGGTACATAACGAAATGAAAGCGGAAATAAAGATGTTCTTTGATACCAATGAGAACAAAGATACAACATACCAGAATCTCTGGGACACATTTAAAGCAGTGTGTAGAGGGAAATTTATAGCACTAAATGCCCACAAGAGAAAGCAGGAAAGATCTAAAATTGACACTCTAACATCACAATTAAAAGAACTAGAGAGGCAAGAGCAATCACATTCAAAAGCTAGCAGAAGGCAAGAAATAACTAAGATCAGAGCAGAACTGAAGGAGATAGAGACACAAAAAACCCTCCAAAAAATCAATGAATCCAGGAGTTGGTTTTTTGAAAAGATCAACAAAATTGACAGACCGCTAGCAAGGCTAATAAAGAAAAAAAGAGAGAGGAATCAAATAGATGCAATAAAAAATGATAAAGGGGATATCACCACTGACCCCACAGAAATACAAACTACCATCAGAGAATACTATAAACACCTCTACGCAAATCAACTAGAAAATCTAGAAGAAATGGATAATTTCCTGGACACTTACACTCTCCCAAGGCTAAACCAGGAAGAAGTTGAATCCCTGAATAGACCAATAGCAGGCTCTGAAATTGAGGCAACAATTAATAGCCTACCCACCAAAAAAAGTCCAGGACCAGATGGATTCACAGCTGAATTCTACCAGAGGTACAAGGAGGAGCTGGTACCATTCCTTCTGAAACTATTCCAATCAATAGAAAAAGAGGGAATCCTCCCTAACTCATTTTATGAGGCCAACATCATCCTGATACCAAAGCCTGGCAGAGACACAACAAAAAAAGAGAATTTTAGACCAATATCCCTGATGAACATTGATGCAAAAATCCTCAATAAAATACTGGCAAACCGGATTCAGCAGCACATCAAAAAGCTTATCCACCATGATCAAGTGGGCTTCATCCCTGGGATGCAAGGCTGGTTCAACATTCGCAAATCAATAAACGTAATCCAGCATATAAACAGAACCAAAGACAAGAACCACATGATTGTCTCAATAGATGCAGAAAAGGCTTTTGACAAAATTCAACAGCCCTTCATGCTAAAAACGCTCAATAAATTCGGTATTGATGGAACGTACCTCAAAATAATAAGAGCTATTTATGACAAACCCACAGCTAATATCATACTGAATGGGCAAAAACTGGAAAAATTCCCTTTGAAAACTGGCACAAGACAGGGATGCCCTCTCTCACCACTCCTATTCAACATAGTGTTGGAAGTTCTGGCTAGGGCAATCAGGCAAGAGAAAGAAATCAAGGGTATCCAGTTAGGAAAAGAAGAAGTCAAATTGTCCCTGTTTGCAGATGACATGATTGTATATTTAGAAAACCCCATCGTCTCAGCCCAAAATCTCCTTAAGCTGATAAGCAACTTCAGCAAAGTCTCAGGATACAAAATTAATGTGCAAAAATCACAAGCATTCTTATACACCAGCAACAGACAAGCAGAGAGCCAAATCAGGAATGAACTTCCATTCACAATTGCTTCAAAGAGAATAAAATACCTAGGAATCCAGCTTACAAGGGATGTAAAGGACCTCTTCAAGGAGAACTACAAACCACTGCTCAGTGAAATCAAAGAGGACACAAACAAATGGAAGAACATACCATGCTCATGGATAGGAAGAATCAATATCGTGAAAATGGCCATACTCCCCAAGGTTATTTATAGATTCAATGCCATCCCCATCAAGCTACCAATGACTTTCTTCACAGAATTGGAAAAAACTGCTTTAAAGTTCATATGGAACCAAAAAAGAGCCCGCATTGCCAAGACAATCCTAAGTCAAAAGGACAAAGCTGGAGGCGTCACGCTACCGGACTTCAAACTATACTACAAGGCTACAGTAACCAAAACAGCATGGTACTGGTACCAAAACAGAGATATAGACCAATGGAACAGAACAGAGTCCTCAGAAATAATACCGCACATCTACAGCCATCTGATCTTTGACAAACCTGAGAGAAACAAGAAATGGGGAAAGGATTCCCTATTTAATAAATGGTGCTGGGAAAATTGGCTAGCCATAAGTAGAAAGCTGAAACTGGATCCTTTCCTTACCCCTTATACGAAGATTAATTCAAGATGGATTAGAGACTTAAATGTTAGACCTAATACCATAAAAACCCTAGAAGAAAATCTAGGTAGTACCATTCAGGACATAGGCATGGGCAAGGACTTCATGTCTAAAACACCAAAAGCAACGGCAGCAAAAGCAAAAATTGACAAATGGGATCTAATTAAACTAAAGAGCTTTTGCACAGCAAAAGAAACTACCATCAGAGTGAACAGGCAACCTACAGAATGGGAGAAAATTTTTGCAACCTACTCATCTGACAAAGGGCTAATTTCCAGAATCTACAAAGAACTCAAACAAATATACGAGAAAAAAACAAACAACCCCATCAAAAAGTGGGGAAAGGATATGAACAGACATTTCTCAAAAGAAGATATTCATACAGCCAACAGACACATGAAAAAATGCTCATCATCACTGGCCATCAGAGAAATGCAAATCAAAACCACAATGAGATACCATCTCACACCAGTTAGAATGGCAATCATTAAGAAGTCAGGAAACAACAGGTGTTGGAGAGGATGTGGAGAAATAGGAACACTTTTACACTGTTGGTGGGATTGTAAACTAGTTCAACCATTATGGAAAACAGTATGGCAATTCCTCAAGGATCTAGAACTAGATGTACCATATGACCCAGCCATCCCACTACTGGGTATATACCCAAAGGATTATAAATTAGTCTACTACAAAGACACATGTACACGTATGTTTATTGCGGCACTATTCACAATAGCAAAGACTTGGAATCAACCCAAATGTCCATCTGTGACAGACTGGATTAAGAAAATGTGGCACATATACACCATGGAATACTATGCAGCCATAAAAAAGGATGAGTTTGCGTCCTTTGTAGGGACATGGATGCAGCTGGAAACCATCATTCTTAGCAAACTATCACAAGAAGAGAAAACCAAACACCGCATGTTCTCACTCATAGGTGGGAACTGAACAATGAGATCACTTGGACTCGGGAAGGGGAACATCACACACTGGGGTCTATCATGGGGAGGGGGGAGGGGGGAGGAGGGAGGGATTGCATTGGGGAGTTATACATGATATAAATGATGAATTGATGGGTGCTGACGAGTTGATGGGTGCAGCACACCAACATGGCATAAGTATACATATGTAACAAACCTGCACGTTATGCACATGTACCCTAGAACTTAAAGTATAATAAAAAAAAAAAAATAAAATAAAAAAAAAAAAAAAAAAAAAAAAAAAAAAAAAAAAGAAAAAAATAGAAAGTATATGTATTTAAAATATTAAGAATGAAAGAAGTCTTTTGAAAAAACCCTTAATACTTACTTTAAAACACTCAAAAAGAGATATATGTAGTGATGTCAGTAAGATAAAATAAGAGGTACCCAACTGAGATTCACCCACACAAACAGTGATTTGACAACCATCCACAGAAAAAATGTGCCCTTGTGAAAGCTTTGGGCTCCAGGTTGGAGATTGCAAAATCCCAGCGAAGCCAAAGACTGAGGAAAGGTGCTTTGAAAAGGGAGGCCTACTCTCTGGTTGTAGTTCACTCAATAAGGTTCTAGCTCCAGACTGAAAGCAACCCTGTCCCCTATGAATTCAACTCCAGGGTCACTTGGCTTAGTCTTGTAACCAGCTCCATCCACCAAAGGACCCCAGGAAGAACCACACTTGTCTACATCCCTGGTAAAAGACTGGTTGATGTCATCCCCAACTGGGAATCCTGAAATGCCCTTTGGTTTATTAGAAATAAACCATAACAATAGAAAGCACAACAGGCCCATATGATGGTATTAGTGTCTATAAGAAGAGACACTAGAGAGCTTGCTCTCTTACGCCTCTGCCATGTGATGACACAGTGAGAGGGCAGCTGTCTGCAAGATAAGAAGAGAGACCTCAATAGAATCTGACAATACTGGCACATGTATATTGGCCATAAAGCCTATGATATTTTTGTTATGGCAGCTCAGTTGACTGACATATATCTGTTATTCAAAATATATAAAGAACTCCTAAACTTTAACAATAAGTTATAAAAATTTGATTAAAAAATAGACTAAAGAGCTGAACATACACCTCACCCTAGAAGACATACAGTTGGCAAACACACATGAAAAGGTTCTCCACATTTTATGCCATTTGCGAATTGCAAATGTAAACAACTAGATACCACTAAAGGTCTATTTGAATGGTGAAATTCTAAAAGCTAAATTCATCAAATGCTGGTTAGAGTATGAAACAACAGGATTTCTCATTCATCACTGGTGAAAATACAAAAATGGTACAACCACTTTGAAAGATAGTTTAGTAGTTTGTAACACAATTATATAGGCTCTTACTGCAATTTCCAGTAACTGTGCTCCTTGGATATAGTAATTGTAAATACATACTCACATACTCTGGATACTCTGGAGTATCCAGATATACAAAGCAAATAGTATCAGAGATAAAAGAGAGATAGACCTCAATAAAATAAAAGTTGTAGATATCAACACCCCACCTTCAGCATTGTACAGATCATTCAGACAGAAAAAAACCCATCAGATTTAATCTGCACTTTAGGCCAAATTGACCTAATATATATTTACAGAACATTTCATCCAATGGCTGCAGAATATGCATATTTATCCCCAGCACACTGATTATTCTCAATAACAGTCCATATACTAGGCCACCAAACAAGAGTTTTAAAAATTGAAATAATTGAAATCATACCAAGTATCTTCTCTGACCACAATGGAATAAAACTAGAAATTAATAACAAGAAAAACTCTGGAAACTGTACAAACACATGGAAGTTAAACAATATGGTCCTGATGCTTTTGCACCAACTTAATGAGTTTCAACAGAAGTGTCAAGAATATACATTGGGGAACGTACCATCTCTTCAATAAAGGGTTCTGGGAAAACTGGCTATCCATATGCAGAAGAATGAAACTAGACCCCTATCTATTACTATATACAAAAATCAAATCAAAATGGATTAAATACTTAAATGAAGACCTCAAACTAGACCTCAAACTATGAAATGACTAAAAGAAAACATTGTGGAAAATCTTCAGAACGTTGATCTGAGCAAATATTTCTTTTTTTTTTTTTTTTGAGGCGGAGTCTCGCTCTGTCGCCCGGGCTGGAGTGCAGTGGCCTGATCTCAGCTCACTGCAAGCTCCGCCTCCCGGGTTTACGCCATTCTCCTGCCTCAGCCTCCCGAGTAGCTGGGACTACAGGCGCCCGCCACCTCGCCCGGCTAGTTTTTGTATTTTTAGTAGAGACGGGGTTTCACCGTGTTAGCCAGGATGGTCTCGATCTCCTGACCTCGTGATCCGCCCGTCTCGGCCTCCCAAAGTGCTGGGATTACAGGCTTGAGCCACCGCGCCCGGCCTGAGCAAATATTTCTTAATCAATATTCCCACAAACACAGGCAACCAAAGCAAATCTGGACAAATGAGATCACATCAGGTTTAAAAGCTTCTGTACAGCAAAGGATACAATCAGCCAAGTGAAGAGAAAGTCCAAAGAATGGGAGAAAATATTTGCAAACCATCTATCTGGCAAAGAACTAATAACCAGAATATATAAGGAGCCCAAAAAACTCTAGGAAAAATATAATAATCTGATTTAAAACTTGGTAATGATTTGAATAGACATTTATCAATAGAAGACAGGTATATGAAAAAGTGCACAGCATAATTGATCATCAGAGAAATGCAAATCACAACTACAAGAAGATATAATCTCGCCCCAGTTAAAATGACTTTTATCCAGAGACAGGCAATAATAAATGTTGACAAGGATCTGGAGAAAAAAGATCTCTAGCACACTGTTGGAGGGTATGTAAGTTAGTGCAGCTGTCGTGAAGAACAGTATGGAGGTTTTTCAAAAAAAATAAAAATAGAATGATCATGTGATTCAGCAATTCAACTGTTAGGTATATACTCCCCACATCAACCCAAAAAAGGAAATCAGTATATCAAAGCCGTATCTTCACTCCCATGTTTATTACAGCACTATTCAAAATAGGCAAGAATTAGAAGCAATCTAAGTGTTCATGCATGAATGAATGGATAAAGAAAACATGGTACATATACACAATGGAGCACTATTCAGCCATAAAAAATAAGATTCCATCATTTTCAGCAACATAGAAGGAAATGGAGGACATTATAGTAAGTGAAATATGCCAGACACGGTAAAACTAACTTCACATGTTCTTATTATTTTTGGAAACCTTAAATTAAAACAGTTGAACTCATGGTGACTGAAAGCAGAATTATGTTTCCAGAGTCTGCTAAGAGTAGTGGGTGAGGGATGGGGCAGTTGGGTATCGTTAATGGATACAAAAATGATGTTAGAATGAATAGGATCTATTTTTTCACAGCACAATAGGGAGACTATAGTTAACAATAATAAATAATACATATTAAAATAAATAAAATAGTATAATTTTGATGTTTGTAACACACAGAAATGATGTGTTTCAGGCAATGAATACCCTACTTACCTTGATATTATTATGCATTGTGTGACTGTATTAAAATATTTCATTTACACCATAAGTATATATATACTTACCATGTACCAAAAAATTAAAAATTAAAAAGTATATAAGCCCTAAATTGCAAGCAAATGAGAGGTATAAAAATAGAAATTAAATGCAGTTAAGCTCAATGTTTTAGTTTATTAAGGATCATTATTTCATTCTTGATATCAAGAAGACAATATATAGTACATTATAGTAGCTATTATATAATATGTAATTTTTTAAAGATTGACTTCTCCCTGCAGCTGTTATGATGTAGCTTCATTCTGAGCAGTAAGTCTACTGAGAACAAGCAAAAAATGGGAAACAATACTAAAACAAGTGTTTGAAGACATTGGAGAGTAACTAAGCCAAGATTTGTCGTGAGCCAAATTTATCCACAACGTTTATAATCAGAGCATTTGTTAACTCATAAGATGTACAAAAACAAGGGCTAAGGGGGAAAGTGCATAGTCACAGCATGGAGTTTGAGCTGTTTTATGAGACTGAACAGGCACATTTCAGTGTTCAAAACCTTCCTAGAAGGAGGCACTCTAAACCAAGCCTCCATTGAGTATCCTGAAGGATATAATAATGTCTGGAAAGCTCTTATTGGATGAAAATTTCACCTTAAATTTTTTCAATGTTTGCTAGATCAAAGGGATATGAAATATTCTTAATAATTATTCAGAATGAGTATAAATCGTCTCCAGAATAAAATAAAATTATCTAGAGGATTTAAATATTTTCATGCATTATGGTCAATAAATATTTACCAGGTATCATACTAAAAATCTGGAAGAAATAAACAATATCCAAAAGGAAAAAAAAGATTAAGAAACACATTGATAATCCAGATACTGAAATGATCAGTTATAGACTTTACAATAAACATAAGTATTTTAAATATACAATGTAGACAATTTCATGAGAAAAATGAGACATGTAAAAATAAGCGCCACTGAAATTTAGAACTGTAAAATAAAGTCACTGAAATCATGTTTTCTGTAGACGAGTGAAGTAGTATTAGAAACAATAAAATATAACATTAGTATAAGATAACATAGGCATACAGAAAATATCACAGAAGGTACAAAAAACAAAAAAGTCAAAAATACGTGTAATTATAGTCCCAGAAGAATAGAGAAAGAATGATTTGGAAGCAACATTTGAAGAAATTATTGCTAAGCTGTTTTTGAACTCAATAAATTATCAATCCATAGATTTGAGAAGCTACCTGAACACCAACAGAATAAATATAAATTAAGCCAAATCTAAGTACCTTACTGATAAAAATCAACATATGAAAAAATCTTAAAGCAACAAAAGGGAATACATAAGACATATTACTATCTAATAAATAACATAATACTGACAGCTAATTTTTCGACAAGAATGAGCAGAAAACAATAGAATGACATATTTAAATTCTGGGAAAAATAACTGCTAATTTAGAGTTCTATGCATAAAAAATTATCAAAATGAAGGTATAATAAATATATTTTGACAAATAAATACAATAGCACTTCTCACAGGTAGACTCACACTAAAAGAAAATGTTAAAAACGATTTATTGGTGGGCGGAGCAAGATGGCTGAATAGGAACAGCTCCAGTCTCCAACTCCCAGCGCGAGCGACACAGAAGACCGGTGATTTCTGCATTTTCAACTGACGTACTGGGGTCATCTCACTAGGGAGTGCCGGACAATCGGTGCTGGTCAGCTGCTGCAGCCTGACCAGCGAGAGCTGAAGCAGGGCGAGGCATCGCCTCACCTGGGAAGTGCAAGGGGGAAGGGAATCCCTTTTCCTAGCCAGGGGAACTGAGACACACAACACCTGGAAAATTGGGTAACTCCCACCCCAATACTGTGCTTTAAGGAAACGGGCACACCAGGAGAATATATCCCACACCTGGCCGGGAGGGTCCCACGCCCACAGAGCCTCCCTCATTGCTAACACAGCAGTCTGTGGCGATCTAACCACAAGGCAACAGCGAGGCTGGGGGAGGGGCGCCCGCCATTGCTGAGGCTTAAGTAGGTAAACAAAGCCGATGGGAAGCTCGAACTGGGTGGAGCTCACAGCAGCTCAAGGAAACCTGCCTGTCCCTATAGACTCCACCTCTGGGGACAGGGCTCAGCTAAAAAAACAACAGGGGAAGCAGCAGAGGCCTGAGCAGACACAAACGACTCTGTCTGACAGCTTTGAAGAGAGCAGTGGATCTCCCAACACGGAGGTTGAGATCTGAGAATGGACAGACTGCCTGCTCAAGTGGGTCACTGACCCCTGAGTAGCCTAACTGGGAGACATCCCCCACTAGGGGCAGTCTGACACCCCACACCTCACAGGGTGGAGTACACCCCTGAGGGGAAGCTTCCAAAGTAAGAATCAGACAGGTACACTCGCTGTTCAGCAATATTTTATCTTCTGCAACCTCTGCTGCTGATACCCAGGCAAACAGGGTCTGGAGTGGACCTCAAGCAATCTCCAACAGACCTATAGCTGAGGGTCCTGACTTTCAGAAGAAAAACTATCAAACAGGAACGACACCTATACCAAAACCCCATCAGTACGTCACCATCATCAAAGACCAGAGACAGATAAAACCACAAAGATGGGGAAAAAGCAGGGCAGAAAAGCTGGAAATTCAAAAAATAAGAGCACATCTCCCACTGCAAAGGAGCGCAGCCCATCGCCAGCAATGGATCGAAGCTGGTCAGAGAATGACTTGGACGAGATGAGAGAAGAAGGCTTCAGTCCATCAAACTTCTCAGAGCTAAAGGAGGAATTACATACCCAGCGCAAAGAAACTAAAAATCTTGAAAAAAGAGTGGAAGAATTGACAGCTAGACTAATTAATGCAGAGAAGGTCATAAACGAAATGACAGAGATAAAAACCATGACACGAGAAATACGTGACAAATGCACAAGCTTCAGTAACCGACTCGATCAACTGGAAGAAAGAGTATCAGCGATTGAGGATCAAATGAATGAAATGAAGCGAGAAGAGAAACCAAAAGAAAAAAGTAGAAAAAGAAATGAACAAAGCCTGCAAGAAGTATGGGATTATGTAAAAAGACCAAATCTACGTCTGATTGGGGTGCCTGAAAGTGAGGGGGAAAACGGAACCAAGTTGGAAAACACTCTTCAGGATATCATCCAGGAGAACTTCCCCAACCTAGTAGGGCAGGCCAACATTCAAATTCAGGAAATACAGAGAACGCCACAAAGATACTCCTCCAGAAGAGCAACTCCAAGACACATAATTGCCAGATTCACCAACGTTGAAATGAAGGAAAAAATCTTAAGGGCAGCCAGAGAGAAAGGTCGGGTTACCCACAAAGGGAAGCCCATCAGACTAACAGCAGATCTCTCAGCAGAAACTCTACAAGCCAGAAGAGAGTGGGGGCCAATATTCAACGTTCTTAAAGAAAAGCATTTTAAACCCAGAATTTCATATCCAGCCAAACTAAGTTTCATAAGTGAAGGAGAAATAAAATCCTTTACAGATAAGCAAATGCTTAGAGATTTTGTCACCACCAGGCCTGCCTTACAAGAGACCCTGAAGGAAGCCCTAAACATGGAAAGGAACAACCGGTACCAGCCATCACAAAAACATGCCAAAATGTAAAGACCATCGAGGCTAGGAAGAAACTGCATCAACTAACGAGCAAAATAACCAGTTAATATCATAATGGCAGGATCAAGTTCACACATAACAATATTAACCTTAAATGTAAATGGACTAAATGCTCCAATTAAAAGACACAGACTGCCAAATTGGATAAAGAGTCAAGACCCATCAGTCTGCTGTATTCAGGAGACCCATCTCACATGCAGAGACATACATAGGCTCAAAATAAAGGGATAGAAGAAGATCTACCAAGCAAATGGAGAACAAAAAAAAGCAGGGGTTGCAATCCTAGTCTCTGATAAAACAGACTTTAAACCATCAAAGATCAAAAGAGACAAAGAAGGCCATTACATAATGGTAAAGGGATCAATTCAACAGGAAGAGCTAACTCTCCTAAATATATATGCACCCAATACAGGAGCACCCAGATTCATAAAGCAAGTCCTTAGAGACTTACAAAGAGACTTAGACTCCCATATAATAATAATGGGAGACTTCAACACTCCACTGTCAACATTAGACAGATCAATGAGACAGAAAGTTAACAAGGATATCCAGGAATTGAACTCATCTCTGCACCAAGCGGACCTAATAGACATCTATAGAACTCTCCACCCCAAATCAACAGAATATACATTCTTCTCAGCACCACATCGCACTTATTCCAAAATTGACCACATAATTGGAAGTAAAGAACTCCTCAGCAAATGTAAAAGAACAGAAATTATAACAAACTGTCTCTCAGACCACAGTGCAATCAAATTAGAACTCAGGACTAAGAAAATCAATCAAAACAGCTCAACTACATGGAAACTGAATAACCTGATCCTGAATGACTACTGGGTACATAATGAAATGAAGGCAGAAATAAAGATGTTCTTTGAAACCAATGAGAGCAAAGATACAACATACCAGAATCTCTGGGACACATTTAAAGCAGTGTGTAGAGGGAAATTTATAGCACTAAATGCCCACAAGAGAAAGCTGGAAAGATCTAAAATTGACACCCTAACATCACAATTAAAAGAACTAGAGAAGCAAGAGCAAACACATTCAAAAGCTAGCTGAAGGCAAGAAATAACTAAGATCAGAGCAGAACTGAAGGAGATAGAGACACAAAAAACCCTCCAAAAAATCAATGAATCCAGGAGTTGGTTTTTTGAAAAGATCAACAAAATTGACAGACCGCTAGCAAGACTAATAAAGAAGAAAAGAGAGAGGAATCAAATAGATGCAATAAAAAATGATAAAGGGGATATCACCACTGACCCCACAGAAATACAAACTACCATCAGAGAATACTATAAACACCTCTACGCAAATCAACTAGAAAATCTAGAAGAAATGGATAATTTCCTGGACACTTACACTCTCCCAAGACTAAACCAGGAAGAAGTTGAATCCCTGAATAGACCAATAGCAGGCTCTGAAATTGAGGCAATAATTAATAGCCTACCCACCAAAAAAAGTCCAGGACCAGATGGATTCACAGCTGAATTCTACCAGAGGCACAAGGAGGAGCTGGTACCATTCCTTCTGAAACTATTCCAATCAATAGAAAAAGAGGGAATCCTCCCTAACTCATTTTATGAGGCCAACATCATCCTGATACCAAAGCCTGACAGAGACACAACAGAAAAAGAGAATTTTAGAATAATATCCCAGATGAACATCGATGCAAAAATCCTCAATAAAATACTGGCAAACTGGATTCAGCAGCACATCAAAAAGCTTATCCACCATGATCAAGTGGGCTTCATCCCTGGGATGCAAGGCTGGTTCAACATTCACAAATCAATAAACGTAATCCAGCATATAAACAGAACCAAAGACAAGAACCACATGATTATCTCAATAGATGCAGAAAAGGCCTTTGACAAAATTCAACAGCCCTTCATGCTAAAAACGCTCAATAAATTCGGTATTGATGGAATGTACCTCAAAATAATAAGAGCTATTTATGACAGACCCACAGCCAATATCATACTGAACGGGCAAAAACTGGAAAAATTCCCTTTGAAAACTGGCACAAGACAGGGATGCCCTCTCTCACCACTCCTATTCAACATAGTGTTGGAAGTTCTGGCTAGGGCAATCAGGCAAGAGAAAGAAATCAAGGGTATTCAGTTAGGAAAAGAAGAAGTCAAATTGTCCCTGTTTGCAGATGACATGATTGTATATTTAGAAAACCCCATCGTCTCAGCCCAAAATCTCCTTAAGCTGATAAGCAACTTCAGCAAAGTCTCAGGATACAAAATTAATGTGCAAAAATCACAAGCATTCTTATACACCAGTAACAGACAAGCAGAGCGCCAAATCAAGAATGAACTTCCATTCACAATTGCTTCAAAGAGAATAAAATACCTAGGAATCCAACTTACAAGGGATGTAGAGGACCTCTTCAAGGAGAACTACAAACCACTGTTCAGTGAAATAAAAGAGAACACAAACAAATGGAAGAACATACCATGCTCATGGATAGGAAGAATCAATATCGTGAAAATGGCCATACTCCCCAAGGTTATTTATAGATTCAATGCCATCCCCATCAAGCTACCAATGAGTTTCTTCACAGAATTGGAAAAAACTGCTTTAAAGTTCATATGGAACCAAAAAAGAGCCCGCATTGCCAAGACAATCCTAAGTCAAAATGACAAAGCTGAAGGCGTCACGCTACCTGACTTCAAACTATACTACAAGGCTACAGTAACCAAAACAGCATGGTACTGGTACCAAAACAGAGCTATAGACCAATGGAACAGAACAGAGTCCTCAGAAATAATACCACACATGTACAGCCATCTGATCTTTGACAAACCTGAGAGAAACAAGAAATGGGGAAAGGATTCCCTATTTAATAAATGGTGCTGGGAAAATTGGCTAGCCATAAGTAGAAAGCTGAAACTGGATCCTTTCCTTACTCCTTATACGAGGATTAATTCAAGATGGATTAGAGACTTAAATGTTAGACCTAATACCATAAAAACCCTAGAAGAAAATCTAGGTAGTACCATTTAGGACATAGACATGGGCAAGGACTTCATGTCTAAAACACCAAAAGCAACGGCAGCAAAAGCCAAAATTGACAAATGGGATCTAATTAAACTAAGGAGCTTCTGCACAGCAAAAGAAACTACCATCAGAGTGAACAGGCAACCTACAGAATGGGAGAAAAGTTTTGCAATCTACTCATCTGACAAAGGGCTAATATCCAGAATCTACAAAGAACTCAAACATATATACAAGAAAAAAACAAACAACCCCATCAAAAAGTGGGGAAAGGATATGAACAGACATTTCTCAAAAGAAGACATTCATACAGCCAACAGACACATGAAAAAATGCTCATCATCACTCGCCATCAGAGAAATGCAAATCAAAACCACAATGAGATACCATCTCACACCAGTTAGAATGGCAGTCATTAAAAAATCAGGAAACAACAGTTGTTGGAGAGGATGTGGAGAAATAGGAACACTTTTACACTGTTGGTGGGATTGTAAACTAGTTCAACCATTATGGAAAACAGTATGGCAATTCCTCAAGGATCTAGAACTAGATGTACCATATGACCCAGCCATCCCACTACTGGGTATATACCCAAAGGATTATAAATTATTCTACTACATAGACACATGCACACGTATGTTTATTGCAGCACTATTCACAATAGCAAAGACTTGGAATCAACCCAAATGTCCATCTGTGACAGACTGGATTAAGAAAATGTGGCACATATACACCATGGAATACTATGCAGCCATAAAAAAGGATGAGTTTGCGTCCTTTGTAGGGACATGGATGCAGCTGGAAACCATCATTCTTAGCAAACTATCACAAGAACAGAAAACCAAGCACCGCATGTTCTCACTCATAGGTGGGAACTGAACAATGAGATCACTTGGACTCGGGAAGGGGAACATCACACACTGGGGCCTATCATGGGGAGGGGCTGGGAGGACGGATTGCATTGGGGAGTTATACATGATATAAATGATGAATTGATGGGTGCTGACGAGTTGATGGGTGCAGCACACCAACATGGCACAAGTATACATATGTAACAAACCTGCACTTTATGCACATGTACCCTAGAACTTAAAGTATAATAAAAAAAGAAAAAAAAAAAAAAGAATGAGCTAAATGTATAACTTAAAAAAAAAAAGTAATTCTAATTCAGTAAATGCTATCATGGTTTTCCACTTCTAAAGAGAAGACTGAACTTCATTAGTAATGTTCAAATTTTCAGAAAGATGGTGTATGCCATCTTAAAATCTATTGGAAATTGGTTTTATATTTAGATTTATGTAACTGGTTATATGAATATATTTAAATACTGGGGAAATTCCTTCACTATCTCAGAACCAAGCAAGATTCATCTGTGCTTTGTGTTCATTTGCCTTTTAAAGGCAAGGGCTGAAGATAAGGTAGCAATGTCTACTTTACATTTTTGGTCTTAACTATGCCAGTCCAATTAGAACTCCCTGTATCTAAAATGGTTTCTTTTACTCATTGAAAGGCATTTTAGTGTGGTTTACGTGTAGTATTAAATAAAGAATGTTTAACACTTAAAAAGTTATAGCTAGATAGGAGAAATAAGTTCTAATGTTTTGTAGCACAGTACAGTGTGACTATGGTTAACAATTTAGTGTGTACTTTCAAAAAGCTGGAAGAGAGGATTTTGAATGTTCACAACACAAAGACATGATAAATGAGGTGATAAATATGCTAATTACCTTGATTTGGTCATTACACATTTATTGAAATATCACTCTGTATCTCATAAATATGTATGCTTATCTTGTGCCAATTAAAAATAAAAGAGATTTTGGGCTGAGACGATGGGGTTTTCTAAATATACAATCATGTCATCTGCAAACAGGGACAATTTGACTTCTTCTTTTCCTAACTGGATACCCTTGATTTCTTTCTCTTGCCTGATTGCCCTAGCCAGAACTTCCAACACTATGTTGAATAGGAGTGGTGAGAGAGGGCATCCCTGTCTTGTACACGTATGTTTATTGCGGCACTATTCACAATAGCAAAGACTTGGAATCAACCCAAATGTCCATCAGTGACAGACTGGATTAAGAAAATGTGGCACATATACACCGTGGAATACTATGCAGCCATAAGAAAGGATGAGTTTGCGTCCTTTGTACGGACATGGATGCAGCTGGAAACCATCATTCTTAGCAAACTATCACAAGAAGAGAAAACCAAACACCGCATGTTCTCACTCATAGGTGGGAACTGAACAATGAGATCACTTGGACTCGGGAAGGGGAACATCACGCACTGGGGCCTATCATGGGGAGGGGGGGGGGGAGGAGGGAGGGATTGCATTGGGGAGTTATACATGATATAAATGATGAATTGATGGGTGCTGACAAGTTGATGGGTGCAGCACACCAACATGGCATAAGTATACATATGTAACAAACCTGCACGTTATGCACATGTACCCTAGAACTTAAAGTATAAAAAAAAAAAAAAAAAAAAAAATGAAAGAAAAAAAAGAAAAAAAAACGATTTATTCAGGTATTCAGGTAAAAAATATGATCTCACATTGAAGCATGGGAATTTATAAAGATATACAGAATAATCAAATGGTAAATATCTGGTTAACTTAAGTAAATATTTACAAAGCAATAATAATAATATTAGTGTGCTGTTGGGCTTAAAATATATGGAGAATTAAAATACTTCATAACAACAACATAAAAGATTTACAGTGTATAAATAGTGTTCAATATTGTAATGCATTTACTTGCGAAGTGGTAAAATTAGTAAATTACACTGTAACATGTCAAAGAAATATGTCACTAAATATACAGTAACAGAAAGTAAAAATAAGTTAAAGGGTAAAAGATGGAATAATTAAAACAATTCTGAAGAATGAATGAAGAAATGTAAAATAAATAAAATTGACAAATGCAAAAATTGGATCTTTATCAAGATTAATCAAATTTATTAATCACTAATGTGAAAGATGAAAAAAAATATAGAGAGGGAGAAGGTGAAAATTACCCAAATTGCTCATTACATCTGAGAAATGAAAACTGGGAGACCACTATAGATCCTATGGACAAGGGGATAGGAGGATATTATAAACATCTTTGTTACAAGAAGATTTAAATATTTGGATAAAATGCACAAACTCCTTAAAATGTCACTTATGAAAAGTGACAGAGAACAAATAGAAAATATTGATATTCTTATTTCAAGTAAATATATTTAATCTATAATCAAAAGTTTTATCAGGGTAAACAAAGTGAAACAAAGCACTTCACGATGAGTAGGCATTCTTGTTAAATTTCTTCAACTGTTTAAGAAAGAAGTAACATGAACTGTATATCTTCTTTAGATAGTGGACAACAAAACCCTTTCTAACTTACATCTTCAAAAACAAAGCCTAATAAGAACAGTAGAATAAATAAAAATTAGAGCTCAGATTCTATTTAAAGCAAACAAACAAAAAACATTTAATAAGACAAAATGTAAATTTGTTTTAGCTTTCATAAATAAATAAGCAAAATTTATATTTTGAGGGAATAAAGAATAAACATATGATCATTTTAATACATATAGAAAGCAATTATTTTTTAATATTATATTTGGAGGTTGTTATTGGTTGAATGTGTACACTCCAAATTCATATGTTGAAGTCTGATTCTCAGTGGTATGATATTTGGAGGTGGGGACTTTGGGAGCTGATTTGGTCATGATGATGGAAGCCTCATGAATTTAATTAGTGCCCTTTTAAGAAGAGACAAATATACGATCTCTCTCTCTCTCTCTCTCTCTCTCTCTCTCTCTCTCTGTCTCCCTACCACCTCTCTCTTTCTCTCTCTGTCTTTGTCTCTCAGCCATGTGATGATACATCAAGAAAGAATGTGTCTATAAGCCAAGAGGTGGGCAATATCCAGACACGGGGTCTTCTAGTACCTTTCTCTTGAAATTCATAGTCTGCAGATCTATGGGAAATAAATGTCTGTTGTGTTAGGAGAGAAGTTCACAGCACTAAACACCCACACAAAAAAGTTAGAAAGATCTCAAATTAACAAGCTAACATCACAACTAGAGGAACTATAGAAACAAGGGCAAACCGACCTCAAAGCAAGCAGAAGGCAAGAAATAACCAAAATCAGAGCTAAACTGAAGGAAATTCAGATGCAAACACATTCAAAATAACAATGAATATAGGAGCTAGTTCTTTTAAGAATTGGTAAAATAGATAGACCAATAGCTAGACTAATAAAGAAAAAAAAGAGATGAGATCTGAATAAACACTATCAGAAACTACAAAACGGATGTTACCACTGACCCCAGAGAAATATAAAAACTCTCAGAGACTATTATGTACACCTCTATGCACACATGATAGAAAACTTAGAAGAAATGGATAAATTCCTGGAGACATACAACCTCCATAGATTAAATCAGGAAGAAATTGGATTCCTCAACAGACCAATAATTAGTTCCAAAATTCAATGAGTAATAAGAAGCTTGCTAACCAGAAAAAGCCCAGGATCAGATGAATTCACAGCCCAATTCTACCAGATGCATAAAGAAGAACTGGTACCATTCTTACTGAAACTGTTTCAAAAAACTGAGAAGGTAGGACTCCCCTCTATCACATTCTATGAGCCCAGCATTGTCCTGATACTGAAACCTGGCAAAGACACGACATAGAAGAAAACTTCATCCAATAACTTTGATGAACATAGATGCAAAAATACTCAACAAAATACTAGCAAACCAAATCTAGCAGCACATAGAAACAAGCAAAACAAAAAGGAATTCACCACTATCAGGTAGGCTTTATCCCTGGGATGCAAGATGGGTTCATATACAAATCAATACATGTGATTCACCACATAAATGGAACTAAACACGAAAACCACACGATTATTTCAGTGGATACAGAAATGGCTTATGATAAAATTCAACATCGCTTCATATTAAAATCCTTCAATAAATGAAACATTGAAGGAACATACTTCAAAATTACAAGAGCCATCTATGACAGCCCCACAGCCAATATGATACTGAATGGTCAAAAGTTCAAACCATTCCTCTTGAAAACCGGAAAACGACAAGTATGCCCTCTCTCCCTACTCTTAGTCAAAATAATACTGGAAGTCTTAACCAGAGCAATCAAGCAAGATAAGGAATAAAAAGCATCCAAATAGGAACAGTGAAAATCAAACTGTTCTTGTTTGCAGATGATGTGATTCTATACCTAGAAAACCACACAGTCTCTGACCCAAAGCTGCTTGATTTAATAAATAACTTCAGCAAACTTTTAGGATACAAAATGAATGTACAATAATCAGTAGCATTGATGTGCACCAGCATTGTTCAACCTGAGAGCCGTGTCAAGAATGCAATCCCACCCACAATAGCAATACAAAGAATAAAATACCTAGGAATACAGCTAACCAAGAAGGTGAAAGATATCTACAATGAGAATTACAAAACATTGCTTACAGAAATCAGAGATGACACAAACAAATGGAAAAACATTTTATGTTTATGAATATAGGAACAATCAATATTATTAAAATGGTCATACTATCCAAAGCAATTTGCAGATTCAATGCTATTATTATCAAACTACCAATGACATTTTTTGCACAATTAGAAAAATATTATTTGAAAATTCATATGGAACCAAAAAAGCCCAAGTAGCCAAGGCAATCCTACACACACACACACACACACACACACACGCGCACACACACATCACAAAGCTGGAGGCATTATATTAACTTGGTTCAATCTACACTTCTATACTATAAGGCTATAGTAACCAAAACAAACATCGTAATGGTTTAAAACCAGACACAGACATATAGACCAATGAAACACAATAGAGAGCTCAGAAACAAAGCCTCTTACCTACAACCATCTGACCTTCAACAAAATTAACAAAAACAAGCAATGGGGAAAGAATTATTTATTTATTAAATGGTGCTGGAATAACTGGCTAGCCATATGCAGAAGATTTAAACTGGATTCCTTCTTTTCATCACATACAAAAATTAACTCAAAATGCATTAAAACTTTGCTATGAAAACTCTGGAAGATAACCTGGGAAATACCATTTTGGACATAGAAGGTAGAAAAGATTTCATGATGAAGCTGCCAAAAATCAGTTAAAGTAAAAACAAAAGAAATGACCAAAAGGACCTAATTAAACAAAAGATCTTTTGCACAGGAAAAGAAACTATCGATAGAGTAAACAGACAACTTACAGAATGGGAGAAAATATTTGCAAACTAAGTATCTGATAAAGGTCTAATACTCAGCATCTGTAAGGAGCTTAAACAACTTTACAAAAAGCAAACAAACAATCCCATGAAAAACTGGGCAAAGAACATGAACAAACACTTTTCAGAAGAAGACATACATGCAGCCAACAAGCATAGGAAAAAATGCTCAACATCACCAATCATTAGAAAAATGCAAATTAAACCCACAATGAGATACCATCTCACACCAGTCAGAATGGCTATTATTAAAAGTCAAAAAGTAACAGACGCTTGTATGTTTGGGGACAACAGGGAACATTTATGCAATGGTCATGGGAACATAAATTAGTTTAGTCATTGTGGAAAGCAGTTTGGTGATTTCTCAAATAAAACAGAATTATCTTTTGACCTAGAAATCCCATAATTGGTTATATACTCAAATAATACAAATCATTCCATCATAAAGACCCATGCGTACACATATGCAGCATAGCACAAGTCACAATAGCAAAGACATGGAATCAACCCAAGTACCCATCAATGGTAGACTAGATGAAGAAAATGTTATATATATATATTTATATATATATATATATTTATATATTTATATATATATATATTTATATATATATTTATATATATATACACACACACACACACACACACATATACACACATATATACATACACACATACACATATGCACACACATACACATATATGTATTATATACATACATATATACACAAATATGTATATATATACACACACACATATGCATGCACACACACACATATACACATGCATGCATACATACATACCATGGAATTCTATGCAGCCATAAATAGAACGAGATCATGTCCTTTGCATCAACATGGATGGAGCTGTAACCTGGGAAATACCATTTTGGACATAGAAGGTAGCAGGACAGGCCGGGCGCGGTGGCTCAAGCCTGTAATCCCAGCACTTTGGGAGGCCGAGATGGGCGGATCACGAGGTCAGGAGATCGAGACCATCCTGGCTAACACGGTGAAACCCCGTCTCTACTAAAAAATACAAAAAACTAGCCGGGCGAGGTGGCGGGCGCCAGTAGTCCCAGCTACTCGGGAGGCTGAGGCAGGAGAATGGCGTAAACCCGGGAGGCGGAGCTTGCAGTGAGCTGAGATCCGGCCACTGCACTACTGCCTGGGCGACAGAGCGAGACTCCGTCTCAAAAAAAAAAAAAAAAAAAAAAAAGAAGGTAGCAGGACAGTAACCTCAGCAAACTAACAACTGAACAGAAAACCCAATTTCAAATGTTTTCACTTATAAGTGGGAGCTAAACTTTGAGTACATTTGGACACAAAGAAGGGAACAACCTAGACTGGAACCCACCTGAAAGTGAAAGCTGGGAGGAGGGTGAGGATGGAAAAACTGCATATCAAGTACTGTTCTTATTACTTGGGTGACAAAATAATTTGTACACTAAATATCTGTGAAACACAATTTACCTATTAAACCTACATAATTAACCTGAACCTAAAATAAAAGTTGAAAAAAATTAAAAATGGGAAATCAGGATTGTGTACTGATATTAATAAATAAAGTTTAAAATCTGAAAAACAGTTCTGTTGACTTGGCTGTAATTTTTTGTAATGTTATATCTATTAAATGGCTTCAGAAAGGCAAACTTCTGTTTTAAAAACGATTCTTACTTGAATAGCATTAGTTATTAGCTTTGAAAAGAATAACATTTTTATACCTATGAAATTTATTAGTATGCTGATTCCTGGGTATTTTTACTTTTTGCTATTTATGGAGTCATGATGTTCAGCGACAAAATGACTAGCTTTTAAAATTTTATATTATTGCAGCTGAAACGAGAACTAAGAAAAGTACTCTTAGTATAGGCTCTTAGCTAAGGAGATGTCTTCAGTTCTGTAATGTCTGTTCATTCGTGTTTAAATAAATAAGATTTTTAACTACACAATTAATTATCTTGAATGAGTGAGACATTCTATCCCATACATTTATAAGCTCAAAAATAATGAGTTGCATCATCTTCATTTTTCTATACTTAACTGTGTTCTAAAATAAATGCTCTGGATGGGGAAAACATGGAAGTTACATTGGAACTGGATAATTAACAAAGGCTGAAAGAGTACTGATATACATGCTAAATAAAGTCAATATCTCCCTGAATGAACTATTCAGAGCAATTCTGGTGGGTGTTAGACGGGATATAGAGACCTGGAGAAGAAGCTCCCATTTTCATAGAGAATGCAAAAACAATCATGTATAGAATGTTGGTGGAAATATGAATGGTGAAGGTCAATGTAATGAAGTCTTGGATAGGAATGAAGAAAGGTTACTAGACAAGGGAGAAAAGGTAATCCTTGTTATAAAGTGGCAAAGAAGTTGGCTGAATTGTATTCATGTTCTAGTGTTTTTTGGAATATAGAACTTGCAAGAAATAAATATGGATATTTAGCTGAGATTTCTAAGCTAAGTATTGAAGGAGTAGCTTGTTTACTCCTGACTGATTATAACAAAATGTAAGAAGAAGGAAACATATTGAAGATGGAGTTGTTAAGCAAAAATGAGCAGAAAAATACTTAGAGATTTCTCAGCCTATACATATGCAACCTATCCATATTGCAGCCTATTCATGTTGCAAACTGCCCAACAACCATTTGATAAAGGGATCAGTATGGGTGTGAAGCACAGTCTTAATCAGCCGCCCCAGCAGAAACACTGCTAATTTGAACTGAAGGAAGACATGACAGAATGAAAGAAGACCATCAGACTTTTTAGATACTATAGTACCAGACTGTAGAGCTATTTGGCTGTATAATGTGTGCTATTCTTCAGGACAAGAGAAGTATGTCAAAGATGATCTCTGGATTAATCCTGCCACTCCAGCCACAGATCCAGAGTGTTGAACCTGGGGGCAGGATTACCTCCACCTTGGCTTCAAATATATAGCACAGGCATGAGGGCAGGGCTACTCATATTTGTGGGAGCATAATCCAACTTCAGTGAGTCCTGTAGGCAGAATCACCACCCCAGTGAGTCTGGAAGGCAGAACATAGAGCCAAAGAGGATTATCACTGAGTTTTAGGAACTCATATTGTTTGTTGCTATAGGTTTTAGATTTGTGTAGAAGCTGTTATCCTTTGCTTCTTCCGTAATCTTTTTTACAAAATGGGAATGTCTATTCTGTGCCCATCCTATCACTGCATTTGAAAGCACATAACTTTTTTGGTTTCATAGATTCACATCTGGAGAGAAATTTTGCTTCAGGATTGTACCTTGAGTTTCACCCATATCTGTTCTAGATAATATTTAGATGAAACCTTGAACTACAGATGTTAAAGTGGATGGTGGAAGGAGTTAGGACTCTTGGAGCAGTCGGGATAGAATGCATTTCTTTTGTGTACAAGAAAGACATGAATTTTAAGAGGTAAGGGATGGAATGATATGGACTGAATATTTGTATTCCCAGATATCTGTATGTTGATGTCTAATTCCCTATGTGATAGAATATGGATGTGAGGATTTTGAAAGGTATCATAACATTTTTGCTTACTTAAGACTTTTATATTGTTTTCAACTTTAAGATATAATTGGCTAATAAAAATTGTGTATATCTAACATGAACAACTTGATATTTTTGATACATGCATCTACTGTGAAATAATCACTGCAATCAAATTAACGTATCAATCACCTCACATAGTTACCATTTCCTTTTCTATTTTTTTTCGTGTGTGTGTGTTTGTGTGTGTGTGTGTGTGTCAAGAACTCTTAAGGTTTACCCTCTTAAACATTTTTAAATATGCCGACTGGGCGCGGTGGTTCACGCCTGTAGTCTCTGCACTTTGGGAGGCCGAGGAGGGCAGATCTTGAGGTCAGGAAATCAAGACTATCCTGGCTAACAAGGTGAAACCCCCTCTCTACTCAACAAAATACAAAAAATTAGCCAGGTGTAGTGACGAGCGCCTGTAGTCTCAGCTACTCGCGAGGCTGAGGCAGGGGAATGGCGTGAACCCGGGAGGCGGAGCTTGCAGTGAGCCGAGATCGCGCCACTGCACCCCAGCCTGGGTGACAGAGCGAGACTCCCTCTCAAAAAAAAAAAAAAAAAAAAAAAATTAAATATACCAGCAATGTTGTTAACTATGGTGAGTATGCTTATGCTATACATTAGCTTTCCAGAAATTATTCATCTTGCATAACTGAAAATGTTTATTCTTTGACCAAAGTCTTCCCATTTTCGTCTGCTCTGAGCCTCTGATACCATCATTCTACTATCTGTTTTTATGAGTTTGATTATTTCATATTTCACACATAAGAGAGATGATGCATTATTTTTATTTCTGTGTTCAGTTTATTTTACTTAGCATAATTTCTTACAGGTTTATTTCTTTATATTTTATTTATTTATTTATTATTTGTGTGTGTGTGTGTGTGTCTTTTTTTAATTTTTTTTTATTATTATACTTTAAGTTCTAGGGTACATGTGCACAACGTGCAGGTTTGTTACATATGTATACTTGTGCCATGTTGGTGTGCTGCACCCATCAACTCGTCAGCACCCATCAACTCGTCATTTACATCAGGTATAACTCCCAATGCAATCCCTCCCCCCTCCCCCCTCCCCATCATAGGCCCCGGTGTGTGATGTTTCCCTTCCAGAGTCCAAGTGTTTGAGACAGAGTCTTGCTCTGTCACCAAGGCTGGAATGTAGGGGCACGATCTCCGCTCACTGGAACCTCTGCCTCCGGGGTTCATGGCATTCTCCTGCCTCAGCCTCTCGAGTAGCTGGGACTACAGGTGCACGCCACCAAGCCTGGCTAATTTTTGTAGTTCTAGTAGAGACGGGGTTTCACCACATTGGTCAGGCTGGTCTAGAACTCCTGACCTCAGGTGATCCACCCGCCTTGGCCTCCCAAGTGTTGGGATTTCATGCTTGAGCCACTGTGCTGGGCCACAGGTTTATGTTGTAGATATAGCACTTTTTTTTTTCTTTTCTTTTTTTTAAAATTTCTTTCCCCCCCCACCCCCAAGGTCTTGGTATAATTTTAGAATTCACATCAACTTTGGATTCAGCTAATACATGTCATTACATCATTGACCAATGTTGTATATACAGCACGTTTTAAAAAATCAATGTATCCATTGATGGACAGTTAGAATATTTACATATCTCAGCTATTGTGAATAAAGCTGCAATGAATGTGAGAGTGTTAATGTCTCTTCCAGATCCTAGTTTCAATCATTTTGCATATATACACATAAGTGAGATTGCTACGTCATATTGTAGGTAGTTGTATTTGTTACTTTTTAAGGAACCTCCATACTGTTTTCCATAACAGCTGTACCAACTTTGCCAACAACAGCGTAGAAAAATTCCCTTTTCTCCACACCTTGGTCATCACTTTTTACATTTTGTTTCTTGATAGTAGCCATTCTAACAGCCATGAGGTAATATCTCATAGTGGTTTTGATTTGCAGTTTTCTGAGAATTAGTGATGTTGAACACCTTTTTATATACTTCTTGGCCATTTGTATGTCTTCTTTCAAGAAATGTCTGTTCAGATCATTTACCCATTTTTAATAGGATTTTTATTTTTTTGCTACTGAGTTTATGATTTCTTTATATATTTTGGATATTATTCCCTTATCAAATATATGGTTTGCACATATTTTATTCCATTTTGTAGGTTGTCTCTTCACTTTGTTGATTGTTTCCTTTGCTGTGTTGAAGTTTTTTATTTTGATGTAGTATCACAGGTTTATATTTTTTGTTTTATTTTATTTTTTTGCTTTTGTTGCCTGTGTGTTTGATGTTATGTTCAATTATTGTCAAGACCAATGTCAAGAATCTTTCTTCCTATGTTTTCCTCTAGTAGTTTTATGGTTTCACCTCTTAGGTGTAAGTATTTAATTCACGCAAAGATGTCATCAAAATACAAAAATCAGTGGTTTCTATACAATAGTAATGAGCTATCTGAAAAAAATTAACAAAACAATACCATTTAAAATAGCAAAAAATATACTTAGGAATAAACTTAAAGAAGTGAAAGGTTTGTACACGAAAATTATAAAACAGTTACGTAAAAAATTAAAGAAGCCACAGATAAATGCAAAGATGCTCCATGTTTATTGATTTGAAGAATTAATATTGTCAAAATGTCCATACAACTCAAAGGTATCAGAAATTTACTTTATTCCCTATCAAAGTTCCAGTGGTATTCTTTTTAGATATATAAAAAATAATCTTAAAATTCACATGGAATCAGAAAGGCCCCAAATAGCCAAAGTAATCTTGAACAAGAATACAGCAAGAGGCATCACACGTGCTAATTTCAAAACATATTAAAAATGTACATTTGTCAAAACAGTTTAGTGCTGGCACAACAGCAGACACAGACACGTGGAACAGAATAGAAGTCTCAGAAAAAAATCTATACATTCACAGTCAGCTGATCTTTGACAAGGGTGAGCAAATAGACAATGAAGAAAGAATAGTCTCTTGAATAAACGGTCTTGGAAAAATTGGATATCTTCATGCAAGATTATGAAATTGGACCCTTATCTTACACCACATGCAAATTTTAAGTTAAAAATATAGCATGATTTGGATGTTTCTGTGGTTGGAAACAATAATAAATACATGTTGTAAAATGCCTCTGCAGCTTTGGCACCATAACATTTTTGTAAAATAAAATGTAAATAGTAAAATAAAAAGTAAAATAAAATGCATGGCCATTGTAAAAAATCAAATAATATGAACATGCTGGTTGCTACAGATACTGTCACAAGTGCCAAGAAGCTGAATTGGCAAGTTAGTAACTGGTGTGCAGGCAGATAGGATGGGATGCAGAAAACTAGCAAGAAATGATGCTTGTGTCTGTTTGGCCTACTGTCAACATTCCAGACAGTAAGAAAGTGAGTGGCAGGTAAAGTGAGCTATTCTTTAATATTCAGCATTGTAGATCCAAAGGTTTTGAGATAATACTTTGTAGAGCTATGTTTGATATATTTTAATATACAACATCCATTTTGAAGAAGAAAGCACAGCTTTCATCACATAAAGTCATCAACTTCTAAAAAAAAAGAAAAACAAAAAGTGAAACTTCTGATCCAGTAATGGATCATTTAACTGGAAACTGATTCAGAAAGTTTGGAGTTATCCCTAAAATTGTGAATTACACAAAGATAAGGCAAAACTAATGGATATACAACCCCTAACACTAAGATACTTAGAGTAATGCACAGCTTTTGATACTGGACTCACATAGAAACAGTGGTTCATAGAAATAGTGGTTCATGTCTAAGGCTACTTATTTTAAAGAAGCACCGTCCATAAAGCTCCAGAATTTTTTCTTATATATTTTTTATTTTTATTTTTTGAGACGCAGGCTCTCTCTGTTGCCCCGGCTGGAGTGCAGTGGCGTGGTATGGGCTCACCGCAACCTCCCTGTCCTGGATTAAAGGGATACTCCGGCCTCAGCTTCCTGAGTAGCTGGGATTACAGGCGTGCACCACCACACCCAACTAATTTTTCTATTTCAGTAGAGATGGGTTCCACCATGTTAGCCAGGCTGGTCTCCAACTCCCGACCTCAGGTGATCCGCCCACCTAGGGCTCCCAAAGGGCTGGGATTACAGGTGTGAGCCACCGCGCTGTCTCAGACAAATTTTTGTAGAGGACATAGGTGTAGGGCTGCCTGGTTTTCAGAAAACCACCAGGTTACAGAACACCTGGAATAAAAGTAAGTATTTACTTGTTAATTGCCCTGAAAAAAAAATTTTATTTAATACTAAGAGCATTTAATTATCTACAGGTGAAGAATTTATGAAATTGTGGTATATCAATGTGGATTATAGAGATGAAGTGGAAAAAAGAAACGTCTAATTTTTGACAAGGTTTTAATTTTCTTCAGGAATATGAACTTAAAAATTGGCCCTTATTCAGAGAAGAAAAAACTCTGTTTCAGAGAACTAGTGACAATTTAAGAATGATGAAGAACCATTGGCTGGATAACTTAATAAATATTCCAACATTTTTCCTAGCAAATAGCATGCACCTTTTTGTTCCTCTGCTTGTTTGTTTTTGAGCACACAGTTACAAATGCAAAACACAAAATATTTCTTGCTGATACTCAGAATTTGTTTGACTTCAATAATTTCAATTTCATATTTCTTCTTATTTTGAGCTCTAGAAAAGAATTTATAGAACAACTGTAAATTATAAAATTTAAAAGGTATTTTAACAGGATAGGTCAAGGTGAAATAATTTTATGGGTGACATCATGTAGTACTCAATATTAACCTGACATTTTGAAAAGGAGGGAGAAAGTTTTCGTAGCATCCATATGTCTTTATTTGAGGTTTATGCTCTACTTCATAACAGTTTCTCTGTTACCTTTTTATTATTTTAGAGCAAATTTGCTGATTAAATTTCAATGCAATAATTGTGCATCTGTTGCAAAGAACATATGTATAAGAAAATAATTGTAGACAGATTTTTTAATGTATTAGTGACTTCAATTTTATTAGCTTTAATTCCATTGGCTTCCAATGGCCATGGAAGTACACTTTGGAAATATTGTTGAGGACTACAATCTGAATTTATTTTTAACAATATGAATTACATAATTTAAACAGAAGCCCTTCTTCTTGATAAAATGTCAATGAAATTAATACACATTACATATTAAAAAGTGAAAATTAATGGATTCATATTTTTTCTCTCCAATTTTGCAACTCTGAAGTAAGCAAATTTAACTATTTGGTGTACAACCTTTTTTTTTTTTTTTTTTTTCTAAACATAAATGTGCCTATTTTCCCCAAACTTAGGTTATAAAAGAAATATTATTGATCACTTCCTATTGCCTATAAGTATGCTAATATTTCTCTACCAATACATATTCATCACTCCAACAAAAGAAATAGTTGTAGAATTTTACTTAATATGAACAGTGAGTGGCATATTTATCCATATCCCTGTTGATGGATGTTCGGTTTGTTTCAAATACTTCTCCTATCAATATTGCTGCCATTAATTGTCTGATGCATTTTGTAAAAAATAGATGTAAAACATGAGAAATATGTCAAAAGATAAGATAAAAATGAGAAAAATGAGGATGGTATGAAAAGAAAAGAAAATAAAACGTTTAGAAACAAAACTAAATATTAACTATCATATTTCATGGAATCTAAACTTCCAATCATTTTCAGATTTACCATTATCTTATGTACCATCCAGAAAACAAAATTGCTGGGAATTGGCCGGGCGCGGTGGCTCAAGCCTGTAATCCCAGCACTTTGGGAGGCCGAGACGGGCGGATCACGAGGTCAGGAGATCGAGACCATCCTGGCTAATACGGTGAAACCCCGTCTCTACTAAGAAATACAAAAAACTAGCCGGGCGACGAGGCGGGCACCTGTAGTCCCAGCTACTCGGGAGGCTGAGACAGGAGAATGGCGTGAACCCGGGAGGCGGAGCTTGCAGTGAGCTGAGAGCCGGCCACTGCACTCCAGCCTGGGCGGCAGAGCAAGACTCCGTCTCAAAAAAAAAAAAAAAAATTGCTGGGAATTAACTCTGGCATAATTATCCCTTATCAAAATAGAATTTGAAAACTATGTACCTTCAATTATGGAATAAATATATATGTAGTACATAAGATATATCTTGTATCGTTTGCATTAAAATGAAATAGCATAATTCATCTACTCTTTTTATTTATCTTGCAGATATAGGCCTTGGAGTGATTAATGTTTCAAGATATTCTAAATAAAAAATATGTTTCTGCCTGAGACAGAATATTAAAATTTAAGTGCAAATAAATAATTTTAATGCTGAATTGCTTTAAGTTTAATCTTTAAATTACAAAGCTAGACATAATTACAATAAGGGCCTTTTGTTAGCAATAATAAAACTGTTAAAAAGAAAGACTATTAAAGTAAAGCACGTTCTGAGAACAATGCTAAGCAATTTTATGGTATTGTTATACATGCACATACATTGTATTGATCATCTTTTTCAACT
Source organism: Rhinopithecus roxellana (assembly GCF_007565055.1). Classification (NCBI taxonomy): domain Eukaryota; kingdom Metazoa; phylum Chordata; class Mammalia; order Primates; family Cercopithecidae; genus Rhinopithecus; species Rhinopithecus roxellana. The sequence goes on from NC_044555.1 coordinate 42,573,528, forward strand.
TCTTTGCTATCTATCTGTTTTTATCTTCTTACATCTCACATTCAGGTGATTAGTATATGTATATATAATATATATATCATTTATCAGGATATAATATAAAGTTCCAATAATTAAGAATATGGATGTGCAATTAGACCAATAAAACAGAATAGAAACTATAGATACTTTAAAAATATTTGATTTATGACATGCATGACTCTGAAGTTCAATAAAGAAAAAAATATAATCTCCAATTAATATTATTGAGTCACTTGGATACTAATATGCAAATAATGGATCCTGATTACTATATGACTATTAAAGTGACTATAGTTCGCACTGTGAGGAGTAAAAGGAAGAATATCCAGGAGAAAACATTTATACCCTTATGAATTTAGAATGTGAAAATATTTTAAAAATGAAACACAAAAAACACTAAATGTAAAGAGAATATATACATGTACATATTGAAACTAGACTCCATTAAAATTAAAGATATATGTTTACCATTAGACATTAGGAGAATATAAAAACAAGTTCTAGTGTGGGAAATGATATTTTCAAGAAATATATCTGTAAAAGGACTCATTCGTAATATATAAAGAACTTCTACAAATCCACTAGTAAAAGATAGACAACTCAGTGATAAATGAGTAAAACGCTGGAATAGTTAATTCTCAAAAGAGGATGTTTACGTGGCTAATGAATATATGTAAAGATACTTAGCATTATTGTTCATAAGGAAATACAAATTGAAACGATAACATACACTGCACATTCACCAAAATGAATAAAATGAAAAGTATTTGCAAGGATGTGATGCTACTCTCATTAACTGTTGTTTAGGGTATAACGATTTCCAAAAATTGTTTCACAATATCTTGAAAGGCTGAATCCATGCATACCCCATGGGCCAATAATTCACCTCCTGGAAATATACCCCACAGCAATGTACATATATCTTCCTTCAAAAATTCATGCAGTTATTTTCATCACAACTTTAATCATAATAGCAAGAACAAAATAACTGGACTCAAGACAAATATACACCCACATTAAAGTAGACACATAAATTATAGTATACCCATATAATAGAATACTATTGAACAATAAATATAATTGAGCATCAGCCCAAGTATAAACATGGTAGACTTGGAAGAATAGTTTTGAGCAGATCAAGTATATTGTATAATTTATTTGCAGAAGTTTTCAATAGAGAAAAAACTAAACTACACTGTTAGTGAAACCGGAAATGTTCCCTTGTTCCCCTCGCAGAGTGTGTGATGGGGGTGTGGCTCCCTTCTAACAGTGCCCCTGCTGCTCAAACCTCTAGGGGAGCATACAGAGGGGCAGATTGTGGGGTTTCCACCCCAAGGGAGTGTGGGTGTGTGTTACAGGGTGTTCTGTTAGTTTGCTGTCTATAGGTAGTTTGTGTTAACCAGCTCAATTTGACCCCCTTCCTTATCACAAGGACAGAGGGATTTCTGTAGCTCTCTGCTCAATCAGGGAGCCAGAAAGGAGATGGTTTTCCCCTGGAGTCTGGCCGCTCTTCTCCAACTGCCCCAGCCAAACTTCACATCCTCCTGCCAGTCGTGCCGGTGCCTGTCAGTGTGGTCTTCGTGTGGTCTTCTGCCAGCGTGCTACTCTCCAAGTCCACAGAATGATCAGTCTCTTGTGTCTTCTTCTGCCGATGTGCTCTTTCGCCAATGTGTTCCTCTCAATGTCTGGCTGCCTGTGTGTCTGCCCGCTAGGGTCTAGGGTTTTCACAGGCCAAGGATGGAGGCATGGCAGGCCACAGTGGTCTTGGGAAATGCAACATTTGGGCAGGAAATGCTTGTCCTCACCTAGGTCTGTGGGAGTGGAGTCCTATCCAGGGTCCCGCCTTTCTCTACCCAGCATTTCCCTTCCTGCTTCTGTATCATTTAAAGGGACCATACTCTTCCCTTCCCAGCACTCCCATATCATTAGCAGTCAAGAAAATTGTTAGCTTGGGAAGCATTAAGGTGTTGACCCAGGTTCTGGTTATCTATGGATGTTTACTTTATTAAAAAGTATTGAAACGTACACTTACTATTTGTGTTTTGTTTTGTATACAGAGATTAATGAATAGTTTTAGATCACTACAAAAACAATAAGACATGATGATTCGTTAATGCTTGCTATGAACCAGGCATTATTCCAAGTGATTTACATAAATTGACTCATTCAATGCTACCAACCTTATGAGGTAAGCTATTTTCCTCAATTTAGCTGATCAAAATGAGATTTATAGTAGTTAAATAACTTACCTAAGATTATGCAGCTAATGACTTGTGAAGTCAAAATTGAAATCCCTATAGTGTAACTACAAAGCCTAAATTCTTAACCACCGTACTATATCTCAGAATGTAATTGTACCTTTTTATTGTTAATTTTTCAATTTAAATTTTTTCCTAGTCAACAATTGCATATAGATTAATGTATCTAAATAGTAGCTTTTTGCTTTTGCTTGTCTTGTTTTCTTGTAATGCAGTTTCTCAGAACAGGTTATCAATCTTACTTTTACATTCATAACTAGATAAATCTTCTATCATGGAATTGAAGTAGATAAATGAAACAACTTGTATCTACTTTTACTGTTAGAAGCACAACGTTCAGAAAGGCATTTTCTGACTTTATTATAACTAGTTTTCAGTTTATTTGTCTATTATTTTAAAATTTTTAATGTTTAAGTTTTGTGAGTACATAGTAGATGTATATATTTATGGGGTATATGAGATATTTTGATGCAGGCATACAACACATAACAATCACATGGGAGTAAATATGGTATCAATCACCTCAAACATTTATCTTTTCTGTGTTTTACAAACAATTCAATGATACTCCTTTAGTTGCTTTAAAATGCACAATAAATTATTGTTGACTATAGTCATTACCAGCCTGTAGTACCCATCATTTTGCTATCTACATGAGTTCAATTGTTTTAATTTTAGCTGCTACAACAAATAAGTGAGGATATGCTAAGTTTGTCTTTCTGTGACTAGCTTATATCACATAGCATAATGACTTCCAGTTCCATCCATGTTTTTGCAAATGACAGTATCTAATTTTTTTTTAATAGCTGAATAGCACTTCTTTGTGTATATGTTCCACATTTTCTTTATCCATTCATCTGTTGATGGACACTTAAGTTGATTGCAAGTCTTGGCTACTGTAAACAGTGCTGTAAAAAATGTGGGAGTGCAGATATTTCTTCGATATACTGAATTCATTTATTCTGGGTATATAGCAAGCAGTGAGATTGCTGGATCACATGGTAGCTCTATTTTTAGGTTATTGAGGAATCTCCAAGTTGTTCTTCATATCGGTTGTATTAATTTACATTCCCCAGAGTTCACAAGCATTACATTTTCTCCACATCCTTGTCAGCATTTGTTATTGCCTGTCTTTTGCATACAAGCCATTTCAACTGGAGTGAGATGATATCTCATTGTAGTTTTGATTTGCATTTCTCTTATGATCAATAATGCTGAGCAGCTTTACATGTCTGTTTGCCATTTGCGTGTCTTCTGTTGAGAAATGTCTATTCAGATATTTTTACCACTTTTAAAATGGATCATTATAATTATTCCTAGAGTTCTGTTAGCTCCTTACATATTTTGGTTTTTAATTCGTTGCCAGGAAGAGAGTTTGCAGATATTTTCTCCCGTTCTGTGGGTTGTCTCTACACTTTGTTCACTTTACTCTTTGCTGTGCTTTTGAAACGTGCTTCCATTTGTACATTTTTGCTTTGGTTGCCTGTGCTTGTGGGTGTTTTCTTTTCAAGAAATTATTGTTCAATTCAATTATCTTAAAGAGTTTCCCAAATTCTTTTCAGTAGTTTCATAGTTTGAGGTGTTAGATTTAAGTCTTTAATTCATTTTGATTTAATATTTGTGTATGGTGAGATACAGGAATTTAGTGTCATTTTTCTGCCTATGAATATTCAGTTTTTCACCTATGAATATTCAGTTTTCCCAGCACAATGTTTTGAAGAGACTATCCTTTCCCCAATGTACATTCTTGGCATTTTTGTTGAAAATGAGTCTAGTGTAGATGTATAGCTTTGTTACTGGGTTCCGTTCTGTTCCATTGATTCGTGTGTCTGTTTTTATACCACCACCAAGCTGTTTTGCCTACTATAACTCTGCATTATAATTTGAAGTCAGGTAATGTGATTCCTCCAGTTTTGTTCTTTTTGCTCAGGGTAGTTTCAGCTACTCTGGGTCTTTTGTGATTCCATATTAATTTACAATAGTTTATGCGAAGAATACCATGGTAATTTGGTAAAAATTGCATTGAATCTGTAGAATGTTTTCGGTAGTATAGACATTTTAACAATATTGATTCTTCCAATCCATGATTGTAGAATACCTTTCCATTTTTTTTTTTTTTTGGTGTTCTCTTCAATTTTTTTGTGAAAGTGCTTTATAATATTCATCATAGAGATCTTTCACTTCTTTGGTAAGTTAATTCCCGGGTATTTTATTTTATGTGTAGCTATGTTAAATGGAATTACTTTCTTGATTTCTTTTTCTGATTGTTTGCTGTTGGCATATAGAAATGTTCCTGATGTTGTGCATGTTAATTTTGTATCCAGCAACATTATGGAATGTGTTCATCACTTCATATATATATATATCATATATATATCATAGATATCATATATATATCATAGATATCATAGATATATATCATAGATATATATCATAGATATATATCATAGATATATCATAGATATATATATGATATATCATAGATATATATCATAGATATATCATAGATATATATATGATATATCATAGATATATATCATATATATATATATAGATGAAGTCTTTAGGTTTTTCCAAATACAAGATCATATTGTCTGCAAACAAGGATAACTTGCTTCTTCCTTTACAGTTCGTATGCTCTTTCTTTCTCTTGTCTGATTACTGTAGCTGTGCCTTCTAATACTATGTTGAATAATAGTGGTGAAAGTGGGCATCCTTGTCATATTCCAGTTCTTAGAGGAAAGATTTTCAATATCACACTAGCTGTGGTTCTGTCATACATGAGTTTTATTGTGTGAAATTATGGACTTTCTATACCCAGATTTTTGTGGATTTTTATCCTGAAAGTATGTTGAATGTTATCTAGTGGTTTTTCCGCATCAATTGAAGTGACCATGTAGTTTTTTTCCTTCATTCTGTTGATATGAATTATCATATAGACTGTTTTGCATATGCTGAACCATGCTTGTCTCCCAGGGATAAATCCCACTTATTATGAATAATCATGAAGAGCATGAAAAATGATCTTTTCAGTATGTTGTTCAATTTAATTGGCTAGGATTAACCATTTTGCATCAGTGTTCAGTAGGGATATTGACATTTAGGTTTTTTATGTGTCTTTGTCTGATTTTGGTGTCAGGGTAATATTTGCCTCATAGGATGAGTTTAGAAGTATTTGCTCGTTTGTTATTATTTGATTAGCTTGGGTGAGAGTGATATAACCTCTTCTTTAAGTGTTTTGATATAATTCAGCAGTGAAAACATTGGGTTCCAGGATTTTCTTTGCTGGGAGAGATTTTTTTTTCCTATGGCTTAAATCTCATTACGTGTTTTTGGTGTGTTAAGCTTTTGAATTTATCCATGGTTCAGATTTGGTAGGCTGTGTGTATCTAGAAATTTATCCTTTTTTTTTTCTTTTTCTTTTCTTTTTTTAGTTTTTACAATTTACTGGCATATAGTTGCTCATAGTAGCCCCTAGTAATCATTTGAATGTCTGCAGTATCAGATTTAATGTCTAATTTTTTATCTCTGAATTTATTTGTGTCTTCTTTTATTTGAAAAAATCTTTGGCTAAAGGTTTGTTGATTTTGTTTATCTTATCAAAAAACTTACTTTTAATTTTTTTGGTCTTTGTATTGTTTTCTTTATTTATATTTCATTTGTTTATGCTTATTTTCTTCTAATAATGTTAGGTTTGGATTGCTCTTCTTTTTTAATTCTTTAAGATACATGATTAGACTGCTTATTTGTAGTTTTTAAATTTTTCATGTAGGCACTTATAGTGATAAGCTTTCCTTTTAATACCCTCTTTAGTGCTGTTATCATTTGCTTGAAGACATTTTTAAATTTTCTTCCTAATTTCTTTATTGATGCACTGGTTAGTCAGCAGCATATTTTATAATTTCCATGTGTTCACAAAATTTCCAAAATTCTTCTTCTTATTGATCTATAGTTTTCAATTTTCTTCAGAGAAGATGCTTAATATGGTTTCATTATTTCTGAATTTTTAAGACTTGTTTTATGGACAAGACATGATCTATTCTTGAGAATGATCCATGTGCCTTAAAGAAGAATATGTATTTTGCAGCTGTTGGATGAAATGGTCTGTAAATATTTATTAGGTCCATTTAGTCTATAGTGCAAATTAAGTCTAATTTTTTTTCCTGCCTGAATGATCTGTACAACATGAAAAGTAGGGTGCTGAAGTCTCCAGCTATTATTGTACTGGAGCTTATCTCTTTCCCTCTAAAAAAGTTCACGTTATGTATGTGTCTGGGTGCTCCAGTGTTATGTGAATATATATTTAAAAGTATTATCCTCTTGCTGATTTGATCTCTTTATCATTATATAATTACCTCCTTTATCATTTTTATTGTTTTTGCCTTAAAATATATTTTGCCCGATGCAAGTATAGCTACTTCTAATTTTTTTTTTGTTTTGTTTTCATTTGCCTGGAATATCTTTTCTATTTTTTTTTTTAATTTTTAGTCTATGTGTGTCCCTATAGGTGAAGTATGTTTCTTATAGGCAGCAGATTGTCTTATTTTATTATCCATTAAGCCACTCTATACTATTTGATTAGAGGGTTTAGTCCATTTACATTATTTGTTGTTACTGATATGTAATAATAGCACACTCCTGCCATTTTATGTGTTGTTTTCTGGTTGTTTTGTGATCTTTCCTTCCTCTTTTCCTTCCCTCCTGCCTTTCTTTAAGTGAAGGTGATTTTCTATGATGGTATGGAACATGGTTTGGCTCTGTGTCCCCACAGAAACCTCATGTTGAATTGCAATCCCCATAGTCACCATGTGTCAAGGGCATGAAGAGATGGAGGTAATTGAATCATGGGGGAGGTTCCCCCATGCTGTTCTCATGATAATGAGTGAATCTCATGAGATCTAATGGTTTTATAAGCATCTGGCATTTCTCCTGCTTGTACTTATTCTCTCTCCTGCTGCCCTGTGAAGAGGTGCCTTCTAACATAATTGTAAGTTTCCTGAAGCCTCCCCAGCGATGTGGCACTCTGAGTCAATTAAAACTAATACAGTGTTTTAATTTCTTGCATTTTACTTTTTGTATGCTTGTTGTATGTTTTTTCATTTGAGGTTTCTATGAAGCTTGCAAATGTTATATTATAACCTATTATTTTAAGCTGATGACAACTTAAATCATATTACATAAAAAGCAAGGAGAAAATGAATAAATAATGTACAATTTAACTTCATGCCCCTGTTTCTTATCTTTTTGTTGTTTCTATTTATATCTTAGTGTACTGTCTACGTCCTGAAAATTTGTTGTAGTTATCATTTTTAGTGGTTTATATTTTAGTCTTTCTACTCAAGATATGAGTAGTTTACACACCACAATTGCAGTGTTATAGTAATTGGTGTTTTTGTTTTGTTTTGTTTTGTTTTGTTTGTTTGATAGTTTTTGAGATGGAGTTTCACACTTGTCACTCATGCTGGAGTGCAATGGTGCAGTCTCAGCTCACTGCAACCTCCATCTCCCAGGTTCAATCCGTTCTCCTGCCTCAGACTCCTGAGTAGCTGAGATTATTGGTGCCCACCGCCACGCCCAGCTAACTTTTGTACTTTTAGTAGAGATGAGGTTTTGCCATGTTGGCCAGGCTAGGGTCAAGCTCCTGACCACAGGCCCCACTTGGGCCTATCAAAGTGCTGGGATTACAGGCGTGAGCCACCAACCCTTACCATCAGTGTTTTCTTTTCTAAAGTGTTTATTCTTATCTGTGAGTTTTGTACCTTCAAATAATTTATTATTGCTCACTATTGATTTTTTATTTTTATTTATTTTTTTTTTTATTATACTTTAAGTTCTAGGGTACATGTGCATAATGTGCAGGTTTGTTACATATGTATACTTATGCCATGTTGGTGTGCTGCACCCATCAACTCGTCAGCACCCATCAATTCATCATTTATATCATGTATAACTCCCCAATGCAATCCCTCCCTCCTCCCCCCCCCCCATGATAGGCCCCAGTGCGTGATGTTCCCCTTCCCGAGTCCAAGTGATCTCATTGTTCAGTTCCCACCTATGAGTGAGAACATGTGGTGTCTGGTTTTCTGTTCTTGTGATAGTTTGCTAAGAATGATGGTTTCCAGCTGCATCCATGTCCCTACAAAGGACGCAAACTCATCCTTTTTTATGGCTGCATAGTGTTCCATGGTGTATATGTGCCACATTTTCTTAATCCAGTCTGTCACAGATGGACATTTGGGTTGATTCCAAGTCTTTGCTATTGTGAATAGTGCCGCAATAAACATACGTGTACATGTGTCTTTGTAGTAGAATCATTTATAATCCTTTGGGTATATACCCAGTAGTGGGATGGCTGGGTCATATGGTACATCTAGTTCTAGATCCTTGAGGAATTGCCATACTGTTTTCCATAATGGTTGAACTAGTTTACAATCCCACCAACAGTGTAAAAGTGTTCCTATTTCTCCACATCCTCTCCAACACCTGTTGTTTCCTGACTTCTTAATGATTGCCATTCTAACTGGTGTGAGATGGTATCTCATTGTGGTTTTGATTTGCATTTCTCTGATGGCGAGTGATGATGAGCATTTTTTCATGTGTCTGTTGGCTGTATGAATATCTTCTTTTGAGAAATGTCTGTTCATATCCTTTCCCCACTTTTTGATGGGGTTGTTTGTTTTTTTCTCGTATATTTGTTTGAGTTCTTTGTAGATTCTGGATATTAGCCCTTTGTCAGATGAGTAGGTTGCAAAAATTTTCTCCCATTCTGTAGGTTGCCTGTTCACTCTGATGGTAGTTTCCTTTGCTGTGCAAAAGCTCAGAGCAAACACATTCAAAAGCTAGCAGAAGGCAAGAAATAACTAAGATCAGAGCCGAACTGAAGGAGATAGAGACACAAAAAACCCTCCAAAAAATCAATGAATCCAGGAGTTGGTTTTTTGAAAAGATCAACAAAATTGACAGACCGCTAGCAAGGCTAATAAAGAAGAAAAGAGAGAGGAATCAAATAGATGCAATAAAAAATGATAAAGGGGATATCACCACTGACCCCACAGAAATACAAACTACCATCAGAGAATACTATAAACGCCTCTACGCAAATCAACTAGAAAATCTAGAAGAAATGGATAATTTCCTGGACACTTACACTCTCCCAAGGCTAAACCAGGAAGAAGTTGAATCCCTGAATAGACCAATAGCAGGCTCTGAAATTGAGGCAACAATTAATAGCCTACCCACCAAAAAAAGTCCAGGACCAGATGGATTCACAGCTGAATTCTACCAGAGGTACAAGGAGGAGCTGGTACCATTCCTTCTGAAACTATTCCAATCAATCGAAAAAGAGGGAATCCTCCCTAACTCATTTTATGAGGCCAACATCATCCTGATACCAAAGCCTGGCAGAGACACAACAAAAAAAGAGAATTTTAGACCAATATCCCTGATGAACATTGATGCAAAAATTCTCAATAAAATACTGGCAAACCGGATTCAGCAGCACATCAAAAAGCTTATCCACCATGATCAAGTGGGCTTCATCCCTGGGATGCAAGGCCGGTTCAACATTCGCAAATCAATAAACGTAATCCAGCATATAAACAGAACCAAAGACAAGAACCACATGATTGTCTCAATAGATGCGGAAAAGGCTTTTGACAAAATTCAACAGCCCTTCATGCTAAAAACGCTCACTAAATTCGGTATTGATGGAACGTACCTCAAAATAATAAGAGCTATTTATGACAAACCCACAGCTAATATCATACTGAATGGGCAAAAACTGGAAAAATTCCCTTTGAAAACTGGCACAAGACAGGGATGCCCTCTCTCACCACTCCTATTCAACATAGTGTTGGAAGTTCTGGCTAGGGCAATCAGGCAAGAGAAAGAAATCAAGGGTATCCAGTTAGGAAAAGAAGAAGTCAAATTGTCCCTGTTTGCAGATGACATGATTGTATATTTAGAAAACCCCATCGTCTCAGCCCAAAATCTCCTTAAGCTGATAAGCAACTTTAGCAAAGTCTCAGGATACAAAATTAATGTGCAAAAATCACAAGCATTCTTATACACCAGTAACAGACAAGCAGAGAGCCAAATCAGGAATGAACTTCCATTCACAATTGCTTCAAAGAGAATAAAATACCTAGGAATCCAGCTTACAAGGGATGTAAAGGACCTCTTCAAGGAGAACTACAAACCACTGCTCAGTGATTTTTTATTTTTTATTGAAGAACTTTTATTAGCATTTCTTGTAGGACAGATCTGGTGTTGATAAAATTCCTCTGCTTTTGTTTTTCTGGGAAAGTCTTTATTTCTCCTTATGCTTGAAGGAATGTAACTGGATATAATATGCTAGGTTAATTTCTTTATTTTCTTCAGCACTTTTAGATAAATGTCATTTTTCTCATGGCATGTAAGAATTTACTGAGAAGAATGCTGTCAGATGTATTAGAGCCTCATTGATGTTATTTTTTTTCTCTTGCTACTTCTAGGTCCCTTTCTTATTCATGATATTTGAGAGTTGATTATTAAATGCTTTAAGGTAGTCTCATTTGGGTTAAATCTTCTTAGTGTTCTATAACCTTCTTGAACTTGAATATAGATATATTTCACTAGAAATAGGAAATTCACTGTTATTATAGTTTTGAATAAACTGTCTACCCCTATCTCTTTCTCTAAGTAATCTTTAGGGACAATAACCCTTAGACTTTTCCTTTGGATTTTTTTTTTTAGATATTGTAAACATGCTTTTTTTTTTTTAATTATTTTTTCTTTTGTCTCTTCTGTGTATTTTCAAATAGCCTGTCTTCAAGCTGATTAATTCTTTTTCTGCTTCACCTCTTCTGCTGGTAAGAGATTCTGATGCATTATTCAATATGCCAACTGCATTTTTGAGCAAGAGAATTTCTGTTTGATTCTTTTTTTACTGACTTTTTTTTCTTTTTAAAAATCATACTTTAAGTTCTGGGATACATGTGCAGAATGTGCAGGTTTGTTACATAGGTATACATGTGCCATGGTGATTTGCTGCACCCATGAACCTGTCATCTACATTAAATATTTCTCCTTTAATGCTATTCCTCCCTTTGTTTAGTTCCAAGTCTTTGTTATTGTGAATAGTGCTGCAACAAATATACGTGTGCATGTGTCCTTATAGTGGAAAGATTTATAATCCTTTGGGTATATACCCAGTAATGGGATTGCTGGGTCAAATGTTATTTCTAGTTCTAGATTATTGAGGAATCACCACACTGCCTTCCACAATAGTTGAACTAATTTACACTCTTGCCAATGGTGTAAAAGTATTCCTATTTCTCCACATGCTCTCCAGCACCTGTTGTTTCCTGACCTTTTAATGATTACCATTCTAACTGGCGTGAGATGGTATCTCACTGTGGTTTTGATTTGAATTTATTTGATGACCAGTGATGATGAACTTTTCTTCATATGTTTGCTGGCTGCATAAATGTGTTCTTTTGAAAAGTTTCTGTTCATACATTTTGTCCACTTTTTGAATTTTTTTTCTTACAAATTTGTTTAAGTTTCGTGTAGATTCTGGATACTAGCATTTTGTCAGGTAGATAGATTGTAAAATTTTTATCCCATTCTGTAGGTTGCCTGTTCACTCTGATGGTAGTTTCATTTGCTGTACAGAAGTTCTTTAGGTTAATTAGATGCCATTTGTCAATTTTGGGTTTTGTTGTTGTTGCTTTTGGTGTTTTAGTCATGAAGTCTTTGCCCATGCCTGTGTCCTGAATGGCATTGCCTAGGTTTTCTGCTAGGGATTTTATGGTTTTAGGTTTTACATTAAAGTCTTTAATCCATCTTGAGTTAATTTTTTTATAAGGTGCAAGGAAGGGGTCCAGTTTCAGTTTTCTTTATATGGCTAGCCAGTTTTCCCAGCACCATTTATTAAATAAAGAATCCTTTCCCCATTGCTTGTTTTTGTCAGGTTTGCCAAAGATCAGATGGTTGTAGATGTGTGGTGTTATTTCTGAGGCCTCTGTTCTGTTCCTTTGGTCTATATATCTGTTTTGGTACCAGTATCATGATGTTTTAGTTACTGTAGCCTTGTATTATAGTTTGAAGTCAGGTAGCATGATGCCTCCAGCTTTGTTCTTTTTGCTTAGGATTGTCTTGGCTATGTGGGCTCTTTTTTGGTTCTATATGAAATTTAAAGTTTTTTTTTTTTTTTTTTTTTAATTCTGTGAAGTAAGTAAAGGGAAACTTCATAGGAGTAGCATTGAATCTATAAATTACTTTAGGCGGTATGGCCATTTTCACAATATTGATTCTTCCTATCCATGAACATGGAATGTGCTTCCATTTGTTTGTGTCCTCTTGTTTCCTTAAGCAGTAGTTTGTAGATCTCCTTGAAGAGGTCTTTCACATCCCTTATAAGTTGTATTCCTAGGTATTTTATTCTCTGTAGCAATTGTGAATGAGAGTTCACTCATGATTTGGCTCTCCGTTTCTTTATTATTGGTGTATAGGAATGCTTGTGATTTTTGCACATTGATTTTGTATCATGAGCCATTGATGAAGTTGCTTATCAGTTTAAGGAGCTTTTGGGCTGAGATAATGGGGGTTTCTACATACACAATTATGTCATCTACAAACAGAGACAGTTTGACTTTCTCTCTTCCTATTTGAATATGCTTTATTTTTTTCTCTTGCCTGATTGCCCTGGCAGAACTTCCAATACCGTGTTGAATAGAAGTGGTGACAGAGGGCATCCTTGTCTTGTGCTGGTTTTGAAAGGGAATGCTTCCAGCTTTTGCCCATTCAGTATAATAATGGCTGCGGGTTTGCCATAAATGGCTCTTGTCATTTTGAGATACGTTTCATCAATACCTCGTTTATTGAGTGGTTTTAGCATAAAGGGGTGTTGAATTTTATCGAAGGCCTTTTCTGCATGTATTGAGATAATCATGTGGTTTTTGTCTTTGTTTCTGTTTATGTGGTAGATTACGTATATTAATTTGTGTATGTTGAACCAGCCTTGCATCTCAGGGATGAAGCTGACTTGATCGTGATGGCTAAGTTTTTTAATGTGCTGCTGGATTTGATTTGGCAGTATTTTGTTCAGGATTTTTGCATCGATGTTCATCAGAAATATTGGCCTGAAATTTTCTTTTTTGTTGTGTCTCTGCGAGGTTTTGGTATCAGGATGGTGCTGGCCTCATAAAATGAGTGAGGGAGGAGTCCCTCTTTTTCTATTGTTTGGAAGTGTTTTAGAAGGAATGGTACCAGCTCCTCTTTGTACCTCTGGTAGAATTCAGCTGTGAATCTCTCTGGTCCCGGGTTTTTTTCATTGGTAGCCTATTAAGTACTGTCTCAATTTCAGATCTTGTTATTGGTCTATTCAAGAATTCGACTTCTTCCAGATTTAACCTTGTGAGAGTGAACGTGTGCAGGAATGTACTCATTTCTTCTAGATTTTCTAGTTTATTTGCATAGAGGTGTTTATAGTAGTCTCTGATGGTAGTTTTTATTTCTGTGGGATCAGTGGTGATACCCTGTTTATCATATTTTATTGTGTCTATTTGATTCTTTTCTCTTTTCTTCTTTATTACTAGTGGTCTATCTATTTTGCTGATCTTTTTTTAAAAAGCCAGGTCCTAGATTCACTGAGTTTTTGAAGTGTTTTTCAAGTCTCTATTTTCTTCAGTTCTACTCTGATCTTAGTTATTTCTTTTCTTCTGCTAGCTTTTGAATTTTTTGAATTTGTTTGCTCTTGCTTCTATTGTTCTTTTAATTGTGATGCTAGGATGTCAATTTTAGATCTCTCCCACTTTCTCATGGAGACATTTAGTGTTGTAAATTTCACTCTTAACACGACTTTATCTGTGTCTCAGAGATTCTGGTACATTGTCTCTTTGTTATCATGGTTTCAAAGAACTTATTTATTTCTGCCTTACTTTTGTTATTTACCCAGTAGTCATTTTGAAGCAAGGTGTTCAGTTTCCATGTAGTCATGTGTTTTTGAGTGAGTTTCCTAATCCTGAGTTCTAAGTTGATTGCACTAATTATCTCTCTTGTCAATCTGTCTAATATTGACAGTGGGATGTTAAAGTCTCCCATTATTTTTGTGTGGGAGTCTAAGTGTCTTTGTAGGTCTCTAAGAACTTGCTTTGTGAATCTGGGTGCTCCTGTATTGGGTGCATATATATTTAGGAGAGTTAGCTCTTCTCTTTGCATTGATCCCTTTACCATTATGTAATGCCCTTCTTTGTCTTTTTTTGATCTTTGTTAGTTTAACATCTGTTTTATCAAAGACTAGGATTGTAACCCCTGCTGGTTTTTTTTTTTCTTCCCATTTGCTTGGTAAATCTTCCTCTATCCCTTTATTTTGAGCCCATGTGTGTCTTTGCACGTGAGATTTGTCTCCTGAAGACAGCACACCGATGGGTCTTTACTCTTTACCAATTTGCCAGTCTGCCTCTTTTAATTGGGTCATTTAGCTCATTTACATTTAAGGTTAATATTGTTATGTGTGAATATGATCCTATCATTATGATGCTAGCTTGTTATCTTGCCCATTAGTTGATGCAGTTTCTTCATAGTGTCAGTGGTCTTTACATTTTGGTATGTTTTTGCAGTGGCTGGTACTGGTTTTTCCTTCCCATATTTTGTGCTTCCTTCAGAAGCTTTTGTAAGGCAAGCCTGGTGGTGACAAAATTTCTCAGCATTTGCTTGTCTGTAAAGGATTTTATTTCTCCTTCACTTATGTAGCTTAGTTTGGTTGGATATAAAATTTTGTGTTGAAAATTATTTTCTTTAAGAATATTGAATATTGATCACAATATTCTGGCTTGTAAGGTTTCTGCAGAGAGATCCACTGTTAATCTGATGGGCTTCTCTTTGTGGGTAACCCAACTTTTCTCTCTGGGTGCCCTTAACATTTTTTCCTTCATTTCAATCGTGGTGAATTTGATGAGTATATGTCTTGGGGTTGCTCTTCTCGAGGAGTATCTTTGTGTTGTTCTCTGTATTTCCTGAATTTGAATGTTAGCCTGTCTTGCTAGGTTGGGGAAGTTCTCCTGGATAACAACCTTAAGTGTGTTTTCCAACCAGGTTCCATTCTCTCTGTCACTTTCAGGCACACCAATCAAACATAGGTTTGGCTTTTTCACATAGTCCCATATTTCTAGGAGGTTTTCTTCCTTTTCATTCTTTTTTCTCTAATCTTGTCTTCATGCTTTATTTCACTAAGTTGATCTTCAATCTTTGACATGCTTTCTTCTGCTTGATTGGTTCGGCTATTGATACTTGTGTATGCTTCACGAAGTTCTCATGCTGTGTTTTTCAGCTCCATTAGGTCTTTATATTCTTCTCTAAACTGGCTGTTCTAGTTAGCATTTCCTGTGTCCTTTTATCAAGGTTCTTAGCTTGCTTGCATTGGATTAGAACATGCTCCTTTGGCTCGGAAGAGTTTGTTATTACCCACCTTATGAAGCCTACTTCTGTCAACTTGTCAAACTCATTCTCCATCCAGTTTTGTTCCCTTGCTCAGGAGGCGTTCTGAACCTTTTTAGAAGAGGCATTCTGGTTTTGGAATTTTCAGCCATTTTGCTCTGGTTTTTCCTTATCTTCGTGGATTTATCTACCATTGGCTTTTGATGTTGGTGACCTTTGGATGAGATTTTTGTGGTCATCCTTTTTGTTGATGTTGATGCTATTGCTTTATGTTTGTTAGTTTTCCCTCTAAGAGTCAGGCCTCTCTGCTACAGGTCTGCTGGAGTTTGCTGGAGGTCTACTCCAGACCCTGTTTGCCTGGGTATCACCAGCAACCAAAAATTGCTGTTTGCTCTTTCCTCTGGAAGTTTCATCCCAGAGGGGCTCTTGCCAGATACCAGCCAGAGCTCTCCTGTATGAGGTGTCTGTCAACCCCTGCTGGGAAGTGTCTTCTAGTCAGGAGGTACAGGGGTCAGTAACCCACTTGAGGAGGCAGCCTGTTCTTTAGCAGAGCTCGAGTGCTGTGCTGGGAGATCTGCTGCTCTCTCCAGAGCCAGCAGGCAGGAAGATTTAAGTCTGCTGTAACTGTGCTCACAGTCACCCCTTCCCCCAGGTGCTCTGTCCCAGGGAGATGGGAGTTTTATCTGTAAGCTCCTGATTGGGGCTGCTGCCTTTCTTTCAGAGATGCCCTGCCCAGAGAGAAGGAATCTAGAGAGACAGTCTGGCTACAGCAGCTTTGTGGCACTGTGGTGGGCTCTGCCCAGTCTGAACTTTCAGGTGCCTTTGTTTACACTGTGAGGGGAATATCACCTACTGAAGCTTCCATTATGGCAGACACCCTTTCCCCCACCCAGCTTGAGCATCCCAGGTTGACTTCAGACTGTTGTGCTGGCAGTGAACATTTCAAGCCAGTGGATCTTAGTTTGTTGAGTTCCATGGGGGAGGGATCTGCTGAGCAAGATCACTCAGCTCCCTGGCTTCAGCCCCCTTTCCAGGGGAGTGAATTGTTCTGTCTCATTGTCATTCCAGGTGCCACTGTGGTATGAATAAAAAACTCCTGCAGCTAGCTCAGTGCCTGCCCAAATGCCCACCTAGTTTTGTGCTTGAAACCTAGTGCACTGACGGTGTAGGCTTCTGAGGGAATCTCCTGGTCTGTGGGTTGCAAAGACAGTAGGAAAAGCCTAGTATCTGGGCCAGATAGCACCATCACTCACTCATGACTTCCCTTGGCTAGGGGAGTGAATTTCCTGACCCCTTGAGCTTCCCGGGTGATGTGACACCCCACCCTGCTTCTGCTTGCCCTCCGTGGGTTGCACCCACTGTCTGGCCAGTCCCAATTGGATGAGCCCGGTACCTCAGTTGAAAATGCAGAAATCACTCGCCTTTTATGTTGGTCTCACTGGGAGCTACAGACTGGAGTTGTTCCTATTTGGCCATCTTGCCTGAGAATCTATCTAATTCTTTTAAATTGTTTAATTTTTTTTGTTATATTTATGTGATAGGATTCTGAATTTCTTCTGTGTTATCTTGAATTTCTTTGAGTTTTCTGAAAATGCCAATTTGCATTCTATATCTTAAATTTAAAATACCTCTTGTTTTCCAAAATAGATATTTGTTGCATTATGTAGTTTATTTGGTGAAGCCATGTTTCTCCAGATCACCTTGATGCTTGTGCATGTTTGTTGGTGTCTTAATGTAGGAGAGTTAGGTATTTATTGTTCTTTTCTTAGTCTGGGCTTGTTTATAGCCATCCTTCTTGGGAAGCCTTTCCAGGCATTCAAAAAGACTTGGGTGTTGTAATCTAACTCTTTGGTCACTGTGGTCATATCTGCTTTAAGGGGTACCCCAAGCACAATAGCACTGTGGCTCTTACAGAATTTTTTGGTTTACCAGAGACTATTGCTCTTTCTTGTAACTTTCCTTCAAACCTAGACTCTCACTCTGTGCTCAGTTGCCTAGAGCTCTCAAGCTACTCTTTTATGTCCACAACCTCCACCATTGAGATCCATCCAAGTTGCTGCGTATGTCAATAGGTCGTTGTTTTTGCTTCTCTATAGTCTTAATGGTATGAATTACGATGGTTTTCTTTAACTATTTTTGTTCATGAAAATGTATCTGAGTCTTGTCTTCCTCTGGCTGCTTTCAAGATTTTATATTTATCTATGGTTTTTAGCTGTTTGACCATGTTTTGACTAACTGATTTTTCTTGCACTTGAATCAACTGGATAGGCAGAGCTGCCTGAAGTTGTGTATTTGTCTTTCACTAAATATTGGAAAATATCAGCCAGTACTTTAAATATTTTTCTCCCCAACTCTTTTATCCATTTTTATTTTTTTCTCTCTCAGGTTTTAAAATTGCATAATTATAATAATTTTACTTTTATGGTCCCTGTCCCATTCTATTTCGAAATGTCTCTGAATTTTTCAGGTGAAACTTTTTAGTTAAGTTACTACATTTTTTCAAATCTAGAATTTCCACTTGATCCTTTTTTATAGTTCTATTTATTTCCTAAAAAGGTCTATTAGTCATTCATTATGATGAAAAATTCCTTGAAGTTTCTAAACATATTTATAATTACTTTAAAAGCCTTTGTCAACTAGATCCAAAATGGAACTTCTGTAAGCGAAATCCAGCATAGAATTCTACACAATCATTTTCTGTTTACTGCTTTTATTCTTGGCTCTAACTCACATTTTCATGTTTCTCCTTATGTCTAGTGACATTTAATGTTAATAAACTTCAGTTTTAAGAAAAGTGGAGATTTACAGAAAAAATGATCAGAAAATACAAATAGTTCTCATGTAACCGTCTCCCCACACCCACACACATTTTTCTACATTATTTACATCCTGTGTTAGTGTGGTATATTTGTTACAATTTATGAACAGATATTAATGCAATATTATGACTAAAGTCCACAGTTTACATTAGGGTTCATTCTTTTTGTTGTACATTTTATGGATTTTGAAGAATGTGTAATGACGTGTATCCATTATTAAAGTAATATACAAAATATTTCACTGCCCTGAGAATTCCCTGCTCTCCTTCCATTTGGGTTCATTCTTTCTGTTGTACATTCTATGGATTTTGAAGAATGTGTAATGACACGTATCCGTTATTAAAGTAACATACAAAATGGTTTCACTGCCCTAAGAATTCTCTGCTCTCCACCATTTATCCCTGCCTCTCTTTCCCTTTAGGAAAAAGAAGTAGGCAACCACGAAACTTTTTACTGTCTCCATAATTTTACCTTTTCTTGACGCCATGTAGTTGAAGTCATAGAGTATCTTGCCTCTTCAGTTTGGTTTGTCATTTAGCAATATGCTTTCAAGGTTTCCCTCATGAATTTTCAAGGCTTGATACCTCATTTATTCTTAGTACTAAATAATACTCCATTGTATGGTGTACCATTTGTTTGTATACATCCACCTTTTAAACATTTTACATGCTATCACATTTTAGCAATTACAATTAAATTATATCATTTTGTATTTCCACCAGCAGCAGATGAGAGTTTCTGTGGCACGTATACTCACCAGCATTTGGTGTGTTTTGGTTTTAGTCATTTTAGCAGATATGTACTGCTATCTAATTGTAACATTAATTCAATTATATAATGACATATATACTTATCTGCTTTCTGTATATTTTCTTTGGTGAAACGTTTGTTCAGATTTTTGTCCATTTTTAATTGTTTTATTGTTTTTGAGTTTTAATGACTGTAGATTTTGAATACCAGTCCATTTATATATATAATATATAAATAATATACATAATTTATATATATATCAAAAGTTTATCCTGATCTTTGTCTTCTCTTCTCATTCTCTTGAATGTCTTTCAAAGAGCAGAAATCTTTAATTTCAATGAAGTATAGTGTATCAATATTTTTATGTATTGTGCCCTTGATATCATATATGTAACCATTAAAGTCAAGGTCACTTAAATTTTTTTCCTATTTTATCTTCTGAGAGATTTATGTTTTGCATTTATGTTTACATCTGGGAGATTTGTGTTTACATTTAGGTCAGTAGACTACTTTTAGTTAATTTTTGTGAGAGGTATAATGTCTGCCTCTACTTTCATTATTTGTGTACATGGATGTCCAGTTGTTCTAACATTATTTGTTGAAAAGACTCTATTTTCTCCATGGTATTGCCTTTGTTCCCTTGTCAAAGCTAAATTGATTATATTCGTGTACATATCTTTCTAGCCTCACTATTTGTTTCCAATAAGATCTGTCTACACTTTTGTCAATATCACACTATCTGATTACTGTTGCTTTATTGTAAGTCTTGATGTCAAGTAGCCTCAGTCGTCCATATTTGTTCTTCAAAGATATGCTGGCTATTATTGGGTATTTTGCCTTTCTATATTTACATTCCATTTAAAATTGATTTATCAATATCCACAAAATAGTGTCTTAGAATTATGAGTGAGATGCATGGAATCTCTATATTTAGTTGGAAAAAACACACATCTTAAAGTATAATGAGTGTTCCTATCCATGCACATGAAATCATGTTTTGTTTTCATTGTACTTTAAGTTCTAGAATACATGTGCACAACGTGCAGGTTTGCTACATATGTATACATGTGCCGTGTTGGTTTGCTGCACCCATTAAGTGATCATTTACATTAGGTATTTCTCCTAATGCTATCAATCCCCCATTTCCCCAATCCACGACAGGCCCCGGTGTGTGATGTTCCCCACCCTGTGACCAAGGGTTCTCATTGTTCAATTCCCATCTATGAGTGGGAACATGTGGTGTTTGGTTTTTTGTCCTTGCGATAGATTGCTCAGAATGATGATTTCCAGCTTCATTCATGTCGTTTCAAAGGACATGAACTCATCCTTTTCTATGGCTGCATAGTATTGCATGTTGTATATATGCCACATTTTCTTAATCCAGTCTATCATTGATGGACATTTGGGTTGGTTCCAGTCTTTGCTATTGTGAATAGTGCCTCGATAAACATATGTTTGCATGTGTCTGTATAGTAGCATGACTTATAATCCTTTGGGTATATACCCAGTAATGGGATCGCTGGGTCAAATGGTATTTCTAGCTCTAGATCCTTGAGAAATTGCCACACTGTCTTCCACAATGGTTGAACTAGTTTACACTCCCACCAACAGTGTAAAAGTGTTCCTATTTCTCCACATCCTCTCCAGCACCTATTGTTTTCTGACTTTTTAATTATCGCCATTCTAACTGGTGTGAGATGGTATCTCATTGTGGATTTGATTTGCATTTCTCTAACGACCAGAGATGATGAGATTTTTTTCGTGTGTCTGTTGGATACATAAATGTCTTCTTTTGAAAAGTGTCAGTTCATATCCTTTGCCCACTTTTTGGTGGGGTTGTTTTTTCTTGTAAATTTGTTTAAGTTCTTTGTAGATTCTGGATATTAGCCCTTTGTCAGATGGATAGATTGCAAAAATTTTCTCCCATTCTGTAGTTTGCCTGTTCACTGTCATGGTAGTTTCTTTTGCTGTGCAGAAGCTCTTTAGTTTAATTAGACCCCATTTATCTATTTTGGATTTTGTTGCCATTGCTTTTGGTGTTTTAGTCATGTTTGCCCATATCTATGCCCTGAATGATATTGCCTAGGTTTTCTTCTAGGGTTTTTATTGTTTTATGTCTAACATTTAAGTCTTTTAATCCATCTTGAATTAATTTTTGTATAAAGTGTAAGGAAGTGATCCAGTTTCAACTTTCTACCTATGGCTAGCCAGTTTTCCCAGCACCATGTATTAATAGGGAATCCTTTCTCTATTTCTTGTTTTTGTCAGGTTTGTCAAAGATCAGATGGTTGTAGGTGTGTGGTGTTATTTTTGAGGCCTCTGTTCTGTTCCATTTGTCAATATGTCTGTTTTGGTACCAGTGCCATGCTGTTTTGGTTACTGTAGCCTTGTAGTATAGTTGGAAGTCGGGTAGCATGATGCCTCCAGCTTTGTTCTTTTTGCTTAGGATTGTCTTGGCAACTCGGGCTCTTTTTTGGTTCCATATGAACTTTAAAGTAGTTTTTTCAATTCTGTGAAGAAAGTAATTGGTAGCTTAATGGGGATGACATTGAATCTATAAATTATCTTGGGCAGTGTGACCATTTTCATGATATTGATTCTTCCTATGCATGAGCATGGAATATTTTTCCATTTGTTTGTGTCCTCTTTTATTTCATTGAGCAGTGGTTTGTAGTTCTCCTTGAAGAGGTTCTTCACATCGTTAGGTATTTTATTACATTACTAGGTATTTTATTCTCTTTGTAGCAATTGTGAATGGGAGCTCACTCATGATTTGGCTCTCTGTTGATCTCTTATTGGTGTATAAGAATGCTTGTGATTTTTGCACATTGATTTTGTATCCTGAGACTTTGCTGAAGTTGCTTATCAGCTTAAGGAGATTTGGGGCTGAGACAATGGGGTTTTCTAAATATACAATCATGTCATCTGCAAACAAGGACCATTTGACTTCCTCTTTTCCTAATTGAATACCATTTATTTCTTTCTCTTGCCTCATTGTACTGGCCAGAACTTCCAACACTCTGTTGAATAGGAGTGGTGAGAGAGGGCATCCCTGTCTTGTGCCGCTTTTCAAAGGGAATGCTTCCAGGTTTTCCCCTTTAGTATGATACTGGCTGTGGGTTTATCATAAATAGCAAAATAAATATTTTGAGATACGTCCATCAATACCTAGCTTATTGAGAGTTTTTAACATGAAGGGCTGTTGAATTCTGTAGAAGACCTTTTCTGTACCTATTGAGATAATCATGTGGTTTTTGTCTTTGGGTTGTTTATGTGATGGATTATGCTTATTAATTTGCTTGTTTTGAATCAGCCTTGCATCCTAGGGATGAAGCCAACTCGATTGTGGTGGATAAGCTTTTAGATGTGCTGCTGGATTCGGTTTGCCAGTATTTTATTGGGAATTTTTGCATCAATGTTCATCAGGGATATTGGTCTAGAATTCTCTTTTTTTTGTTGTGTCTCTGCCAGACTTTGGTATTAGGATGATGCTGGCCTCATAAAATGAGTTAGGGAGGATTCCTTCTTTTTCTGTTAATTGGAATAGTTTCAGAAGGAATGCTACCATCTCCTCTTTGTACCTCTGGTTGAATTCGGCTGTGATCCATCTGGTCCTGGACTTTTTTTGGTTGGTAGGCTATTCGTTATTACCTCAATGTCATAACCTGTTATTGGTCTATTCAGCGATTCAACTTCTTCCTCTTTTAGTCTTGGGAGGGTGTATGTTTCCAGGAATTTATCCATTTCTTCTAGATTTTCCAATTTATTTGCATAGAGGTGTTTATAGTATTCTCTGATGGTAGTTTGTATTTCTGTGGGATCAGTGGTGATATCCTCTTTATCATTTTTTATTCTGTCTGTTTGATTCTTCTCTCTTTTCTTATTTATTAGTCTTGCTAGCAGTCTATCAATATTGTTGATCTTTTCAAATAACCAGCTTCTGGATTCACTGATTTTTTGAAGGTTTTTTTTTGTGTGTGTATGTGTATCTACCTCCTTCAATTCTGCTCTGATCTTAGTTATTTCTTACCTTCTGCTAGCTTTTGAATTTGTTTGCTCTTGCTTCTCTAGTTCTTTTAATTGTGATGTTAGGGTGTCGATTTTAGATCTTTCCTGCTTTCTCTTGTGGGGACTTAGTGCTATAAATTTCCCTCTACACACTGCTTTAAATGTGTCCCAGAGATTCTGGTACATTGTGTCTTTGTTCTCATCGGTTTCAAAGAACATCTTTATTTCTGCCTTCATTTCGTTATTTACCCGCAAATCATGTTTAGTAACTGTTTTTTTTTTTTTTTTCTATTTTGCACATGTGATATGGTATTTTGTAAATATTCTGATCTTGGTTGTTTTCCTCTGAAGAGGGATGATTTTGTTAAACAGTCTGCTCACATAAGGAGTTTTTTAACCTTGTGTTTGTTTAGGTTTGATTGTTCACTGTGGTAGTACCTTTAAACATATAAAGGTGCTTCCAACGTCCTTCTAATTCGACAAGATTCAGTCTCAAAAAATTGTCTCCCCAGGTGTCTTGTCATAACTTTATTTCATGCTGTGGTAAGGCAAGTCTAAAACAACCCTTGCTCAGTGTAGAGTATAATTTTTACTTCTATATTTTATTTTAAGTTCCAGGGTACATGTGGAAGCTGTGAAGGTTTGTTACACAGGTAAACTTATGCCATGCTGGTTTGCTGCACAGATCAACTCATCACCTAAGTGTTAAGCCCACAATGGATTAACTGTTTTTCCTGATGCTCTCCCTCCCCTCTACCAACAGGTCCTGATATGTGTTGTTCCCCTCCCTATGTCTATATGTCCACACTGTTTAGCTCCCACTTAGAAGTGAGAACACACGATGTCTGTTTTTCTGGTGCTGCATTAATTTGCTGACTATAATGGCTTCCAGCTCCATTCTGTCCTTGCAAAGGACATAATCTCCTTCCTCTTTATGGCTGCATAGTATTCTGTGATGTATATCTACCACATTTTCTTTATTCAGTCTATCATTGATGGGGATTTGGTTGATTCTACATCTTTGCTATTGTGAATAGTGCTGCAGTGAACATACGCATTCATATATCTTTATAATAGACTGATTTATATTCCTTTGGGTATGGGATTGCTGCGTCAAACAGCATTTCTGGTTTTAAGTCTTTGAAGAATTGCCACACTGTCTCCACAGTGATTGAACTAATTTACACTTCCACCAACAGGGTAGAAGGGTTCCTATTTCACTGCAACCTCACCAGCATCTGTGGTTTCTTAAATTTTTAATAATTGTCATTCTGACTAGCATGATATGGTCTCTTATTGTAGTTTTGATTCACATTTCTCTAATGATCAGTGATGTTGAACTTTTTTTCGTGTTTTTTTTTGCCACATAAATGTCTTCTTTTGAGAAGTGTCTTTTTATATTTATGTTTTTTGTCCAATTTTAATGTTGCTTGTTTTTTTTTTTCTTCTAAATTTGTTTAAGTTCCTTGTAGATTCTGAAAATTGACCTTGGTCAGATGGATAGATTGCAAAAATTTTCTCCCATTCCATAGGTTTTCTGTTTGCTCTGATGATAGCTCCTTTTGCTGTACAGAAGCTCCTTAGTTTGTTTAGATTCCATTTGTCAATTTTTGATTTTGTTGTAATTGCTTTTGGCGTTTTGATCATGAAATCTTTGCCCATGAATATGTCCTGAATGATATTGCGTAGATTTTCTTTTATGGATTTTATAGTTTTGGATTTTACATTTAACTCTTTAACCAATTTGAGTTAATTTTTGTATAAGGTGTAAGGAAGGGGTCCAGTTTCAATGTTCTTCATATGGCTAGCCAGTTCTCCCTGCACCACTTATTAAATAGGGAATCCTTTCCGCATTGCTTGTTTTTGTCATGTTTGTCCAATATCAGATGGTTGTAGATGTGCGGTATTATTCCTTAGTTCTTTATTCTGTTCCGTCAGTCTACATGTCTGTTTTTGTATCAGTATCATGCTGTTTAGGTTACTGCAGCCTTGTAGTATAGTTTGAATTTGAGTAGTGTGATGCCTCCAGCTTTGATCTTTTTGCTTTGGGTTGTCATTGCTATTTGGGCTCTTTTTTGGAGGCCCTGCCCAGTGAGGAGAAATGGATCCCAAGATCACCTAAAGAAGCAGTCTGACCATGATCTGCCACAGCCACTGTGCTGCACTGTGAGGGAATTCCTCCTGGTCCAAATCACTTCCTCTCTCTGGCCCCAGTAGGGGAAAATGGCCAACTGGAGCTGCAGTGATGGTGGGCACCCTTACCCCTGGCAATTCGGTCATCTTAGTCTCCAGCTTACTGCCACTTGCCATAACCTGAGTGGCTGCCGAGAGTCTGCACAGCTCTGTGCTTGGGACCCAAGGTCCTGGTGGCATGGGCTCACAAAGGGATCTCCTGATTCACAGGTTGTACAGACCCATGGAAAAAATGTGGTTTCCCAGACTGGGTAGCACAATCTCTGCCTCCCTTGGCTGGGAGTGGGAGCTCCTCTTGCCCCCATGCAGCTTTTGGGTGGGCTGCCACTCCACCCTGCTTTTCCTCGGTCTCTGTGGGTCACATTAACTGTCTAGTCAGTCCCAATGACAGAACCTGGATACCTCAGCTAAAGGTGCAGGATTCACTCACTCTTTCTGTTCTTGGTGAGAGCCACCAATGGCAGCTCCTTCTATTTGGCCATATTGGCTCCTCCCAACCATCCTTACTTTTTTTTTTTTTTTTTTTTTTTTTTTTTCGGAGTCTCGCTGTCGCCCAGGCTGGAATACAGTGGCGCCATCTCGGCTCACTGCGAGCTCCGCCTCCCGGGTTCACACCATTGCCCAGCCTCAGCCTCCCAAGTAGCTGGGACTACAGGTGACCGCCACAACGCCCGGCTAATTTTTTTTTTTTTTTTTTTTTTTTTTTTTTTTTTTTTTTTTAGTGAAGACGAGTTTCATCTTGTTAGCCAGGACAGTCTCCATCTCCTGACCTTGTGATCTGCCTGCCTCAGCCTCCCAAAGTGCTGGGATTACAGGCGTGAGCCACCGCACCCGGCCCGCCATCCTTACTTCTTAAGTAATACTTTTTCTTTATCTTAGGTAGATTCCCTGGGTACTTTTTTTTTTTTTTTTTTTTTTTTTTTTTTTTTTTTTTTTTTTTTTTTTTTGAGGCGGAGTCTCGCTCTGTCGCCCGGGCTGGAGTGCAGTGGCCGGATCTCAGCTCACTGCAAGCTCCGCCTCCCGGGTTTACGCCATTCTCCTGCCTCAGCCTCCCGAGTAGCTGGGACTACAGGCGCCCGCCACCTCGCCCGGCTAGATTTTTTGTATTTTTAGTAGAGACGGGGTTTCACCGTGTTAGCCAGGATGGTCTCGATCTCCTGACCTCGTGATCCGCCCGTCTCGGCCTCCCAAAGTGCTGGGATTACAGGCTTGAGCCACCGCGCCCGGCCCCCTGGGTACTTATTAATTAGGTCTCTTCTCTGTGATTGGACTAGAATACCAATGTTTCTTGACACTGCTTAATGTCTATTAGCTATTTACTCTCATCTGAGTAGTAAGTCCTATGTTGCTATCCTCACGTGGTATCATCCTGATCCTTCAAAGTTTACCCCTTCACCAAAGACAGGTCTGAAACTTCCAGTAGACTTCTGCCACTCAAGGCAGATCTCTTCTCTGTGGTGCTTTGACTCCCAGTTTCCTGCTACTTTAGCCACACCTCCGACGTCTGCCTTGTGACGTCAGCAGAATGATTGTGTTCTGCTTGGGTTCCAGTTCCAGGTACTACAATCTGAAAATTGTCCCTAGTAAGAAAGCTATTGCCAATATGGTACTCACATCATGAATTCTCTTTCTTTTGAGGGTTGCACTCTCACGCTACTGTGGTTTAGTGTAGTCTGGTATCAGCTACTCTATCATGATCAGAAGTAAAAGTCTCCTTAAATTTTATCATATTATTGTTTATAACCAGTCATAATATTTTGTTTTCTGTAATATATGGCCAGAGTTGATATCATTCAGTTAGTACTGAAATCTTAATATAAATAAATGCTATTTTTACACTTTTCTATTAAATATATATATGTGCTTACACTATGAATTCTAGATATTCCTCCTGGATTTTTAGTACCTTTTGTCTGACATAACCCTCCTATTTATCAAATTCTTCATCCTTCCATTTACTTCTTTGCTTCTGGTTGGGTTTATCCTGATATCCTACAATTTTTTTTTTGTTATTGTTGCTTAAAATCATTCAGAATCAGAGCTCTGAGAAATATCAGGTCTCTGGGAAATATTATCTGATGAATAGAAATCTCTGTACGTATTTTTTTCATAAATGTGCAATTTCAACAAAAATCCTAGATAAATACAATGTACAGTTAAAACTGAAAACCAGTGGAACAAGGGTATTTTGCCAAAAATACCCTTTCATCTCCCTTTCTGAATTCTATCTATATCATATTTCTGTATATTAATTTCTTTATTTCCTGAAACATTGACAATATGTGTTTGATAACATATAATATGACACATATATCATCCTCTATTATTTCTATAGATTAATTTCTGTTAGTCTTGACTCTTCCACTAGATTTTAAGCTTTTTGAAAAAAAAAGACTCCAACCTAACACAGTGCTGAACACTAGTAAGTTTGAAGGGTCGATGGACCACTCTTGAAAAACATTGAATACAATTTTTTTTCTCTCTTACAAAATATTGTAAATGATGAGCATTCAGAAAAGGCCATTGTTATATATTTACACAGATAGTAAAATATATAACTCAGGTCTGTTTGTTTCCAAAGGCATAGGAATCAAGCACTTCCATTGGTGTTCAATTATTACTACATATTAGACTTATCCAGGAAGTTTCTTAAAATTGCATGTTACTGAAAAGAACCATAAAAAATTCCATTCAGCAGGTACTGACAGCTACCAGATCTCTAATTTTCAGTTACCTCTATGTGAGTCTGATGCAGGTGTTCCACAAGCTGGAAGAAAAATCCCACTAAGCTATGGAGTTGGTGACTCTATTGAATAACAAATATGACAATTATAGACAACGTTCTGAGCTATATAAGTCCAAATGGAAGATTAGCTACTAAAATGGTCCTTAGCTCTGAGACTACATTTTCCAATTTTAGTGAAAATCAGAAATTCATTGAGCTAGGTAGGCTTTTGAAGGTACTTTACCATAAACGTCTGAAGAAAGAAGCTAGAAAGTAGGTAACACTATAATAGAGGGCAAATGAAAATATACTTTAGACAAAAATGAAATCACTTTCAAACAGGAATTCTAGTAATTCAAATACAAAACTTTTCATCCTAGGTTCAGCTATGCATTGTTTTCTGGAGTGAAGTAAAATATCATAATAAAAATATCATGTGTTTTTGGAATTGTTTCTCTCCTCATTAATTACTTTTGTTTCTAGTTCTTGCACTCTTCTTCATAAACTGCTTTCTTGTATATATTTTTTAAAATAATTATTTGAGACAAAGTTTTTTTCCTGAAAAACATCATAAAAATTTAAAGCTATTGACATGTTAGGATATTAGCAAAGTAAGGATTGAAATCCCTTTCTTTTATTGATTAGCATTTGAGGGTTATCTTTTATTTCTTATTAACAAAAATAAAGTAGACATTTAACACACTTTGTAATAATACATAACAATTTAATTTCTTCAATAATCAAGGAATATCAATAGTGATAAGGTATTTCAGAAATTCTTGCTATGTTTTTGTTTAAAAAGATATATATATGTGTATATATATATAATACACACACACACTACTTCTTTTACATACTTTCTGAATTTGAGGTTTCTGAAGAGCAATTTTTATATTTTTTTTCTTTAAACACACATACACAACCCCTACTCCATTTTGTTTCATGTGGAAAATGGTTATCTTTTAAATACATAGTCTGGAAACAAGGAAAATCTGCAATAGAGATACATTTAATATGTTACCACAAATGATTATAAAAGCATTTAAAACATTCCAGAATTAATGCTACCTTCAATATTTTTGATGATATAAAATCAAAATGGAAATTTAAAAATAGTTTAAAAATAGTCTTTGCAAAATACCATAAATATCAATTTAATATTCATTAGTTTAGACTGCAGCAATAAAGATTTTTATTCTTATTTTTGTTCTTATGCATGTCATCAACATTTTCTTTTTTTTCTATTTGTAACTGAGATATTACATTTGTGTGCTTTGTATGGTGAAATATTAGATTAATTTTATGGCAGGTTCTGAAAGTTCATTTTCTTTCAACATCGATCCTGTTTTCCCTTTACTGTGAAATTATACTTATAAATAGTACCCTTTGAGGGTAGCAATTTTAAAACAGTGAACATAATGTACCATGATTTCAGATTTACAAAGCAAACTATTAATTAAAAAATCTGTTTACTTTTTACATTTTGTACTGAATTGGGTTAGATAAAGGATAGTCTCCGCAAGCAGGACACAGATTTAATATGCTTCAACTATAACAAGTTTTCTAACTACCTCATCATTGAATAAATTCAATAATAAATATCAGGAAACCCTTTATAAAAGCTGTAAGACAAATCCCATTTGACAAGAAGTTTAAATTGTCTATTGATAGTAATATGAACAAATAAGTATGTTTTGCACAAACATTTATAGTTTCTACTTAGCCAGACAACTGATATAATGCATATTAACTTTGGTTTTAGTGGGTAAGCAAATCACTGAAGGAAAAATGTAAAACAATGTAGTCTTTAAAGCGAATGTTATTTTACCCATCAGACATTTTCATTCTTTGTTTACATCTCTCACATACCTAATTCCCTACCATTAGAACAATAGTGTGTTAGCATAGTAACAAAATTATCAGATTTTCTCCACTTAAGGACATTTACAACCATGTGAACTGAAAATTTTTAAGGCTCTTTCTACTTGGTTTGTTTCGTATAATAACATGTTTGCAGCTGTAATTAAGGAATTTGTAAAGCCACTGCCAATTAGCTAATTTGATGAGAACATCTGACTATGTTCAGAGGCTGAATTTCTACAGCTGGGCCTGCTAAATTATGATCAGCTCAACTTAAAGCAAGAAAAATATGCACTGAGTGAAAGCAAAGCACCAACAGAGAAGACAAACAAATAAGCAAGCATATGTTAGTATGTTAGTAGAAGTCACGTATTAAATAAAGCTACTTAATTAACAGCAGAATGGGTTTTAAATATTTTTTTTAAAACTGTATAAGATGAAATAATTTGGCATGCATATTATGGAAATGGACACCTTTCCTATTATACTGAATCCCCACAAATAAGAAAACTAGAATTAATGGCATTTTCCTAATTATTGACATTGCTAGAATTTTAGCACTTACTTTTTTTAAATCATAAAGTGGTGTTTTTAATGTGGCATTGCAAATTAGACAGTTGCCCATGGAAAGACAAAAATGTTTCTAAGAAACTCTAGGCCATACTTTCCAACAACTAATCATTTTCATATGTTTTTATAAACAGAAACGAAGCAATTCATTCAGCATTAATTTTTTTATCCACTATTCAAGATGAGTTGGACTGAACTCTCAAATCTCTCTGGTCCCTTTGTGACCAGAATGCATACTTTGATGAGCCAGCTGCCTGGTTTTAGAGTAGTCTACATCAATAATACACAAATAATATAATTGGTTTGTATTGAGTTTCAACAAGACTCAACTCCATATATGGACTGAAAATAAAAATTGGCCTTGGTGTTTATTTCAAAAGTTATTAGCCTGGGACAATTATTTAGATAGACTAAATTTTCTGTTTTTTGGAGCTTCCACTATAGACACACGGTATATTAATGATAGATCTGTACTCCCTGTGTCCACCATAACACTCTTCCACATCCATTTCACGATGTGAAAGTGCCAAAATTAAATAATGTTGTACAACTTTGCAGATAGTGCTTTGCTTCCCAGGAAAAAAAAAAATATGTTATTTTTCTGCCATTAATTATATAGCAGGTGAGATAGGGGTATGCGTGTGTGAATGTGTGTGTGTGTATAACTGTATCATCTGTAAATGAATAAAAAAGACACACTCATGTTTGGTTTTGAGGTAGTACTTTAATACATGTCTTGATAGTTTATCCAGCCCTATTCTGCTCTCCAGCAAGTAGCCACTGATTTTTAAGTCCCAGGATGAAACCAAGCAAGCATCACATGTGAGACAAAAAAAAAAAAAAAAAAAAAAAAAAAAAAAAATCAAATACACTTGAAGATGAATTTATGAAGAAATATAAATATACAAACGGAGTAGTCAATAAACATGATAAAGGAGATGTGGTAGGCAATGAGAAAATATTTCAATACTATATGATGTAATGAACTTAGACTTCATTTTTAGTAAATCAAGTGTTAGAGTGACACTTTAAAAAGCATAGAGAACAAACGCAGGAACAGAAAAACAAATACTACATTCCCTCACTTGTAAGTAGGAGCTAATCATTGAACATATATGGACACAAAGATAGAAAAAACAGACACTGGGGAATGCTTGAGTGGGAAGACTGGGAATGGAATGTGGGTTGGACGGCTACCTATGGAGTACTATACTCACTACCTTGATGACAGAATTATTCATACACCAAGCATCAGCAACACAAATTACAAATGTAACAAACCTGCACATGTACTTTCAGAACCTAAAATAAATTTAAAAAGGAAAAGCAAACAAACAGACAAAAATATAGAGGCAATCCAAGGGAATAACTTGAAGCATAAATATTGTCTATTAACACAACACTGTATATTAAATATTGCAATGGGTAGGTATAACGCTGACATCACAGGCTGCTTTGTCCATAACCAGAAGTACCATCTTTTTTAAGTTTTGTGGATATGCATATAAGATAATACAACCAAGAGACTGAATTTTTCAGACACAGTTCCAAGAGTAGCAAAGCTGAGACAAAGCTGCTACTTTATTACAGTGCCAGTCAAAACAAGTTTTAGAAATATCTTCCTCCCACTCTGTAATTTTTCTTCAAGACTTAATGGATGACTGAACTTCATAAGGAATTATTCTCCTCTCAAAGAATTTGTCTGTGATTTATGCAATCTATTACAATTTGTTACATATCAAGATTAAAATTACAAACTGTATTCTTAATGTAAGATTGCTTTTTTTTTCTGTTAAAATAACTAATGTGAAAACACTTTGTATAAACAAACCATGTATTAGTATCTCACTTTAGGGAAAATGTAAAAGAAATCCTCAAAATGTAACTAAATAGTTTTGACATTCTTGACCAACTTCTTTACTTTAGAAAAAGAAATTGTTTTCTTTTTAATTATACAGGCCACATATAGACATTTTCCCCTATCTACAAAATCAGGAGAGTTTCTTCATATGGTGGTAATGAGGAATGAATAAGACAATGCATATAATGCAATTATGAAAATGGCAGGCACATCTCAAACGATCAAGAAATGTTAGAAAAGATATAATACATAAAAACAAAGAGAAGATGACCCACCATCCTGTAATTCACACAGAATAGATTTATCAATTTTCAGTATGTTTTCAGTCATACGTGTTAAAGCTATGCAGAATGTAGAAGCGCAGTGTTTCATAAGTACATTGATTTGGAGTCAAATAACTATACTTGGAGTTCCAGCTCCACAATTTACTAGATAAATGAATTTAGGCAACTTACCTAACTTATCTGAGACATTTTCCCCTATCTACAAAATCAGGAAAGTTTCTTCATATGGTGGTAACGAGGAATGGATAAGACAACGCATGTAGTACAATTGTGAAAAAGGCAGGCACATCTCCAATGCTCAAGGAATGTTAGATATATTAAAATCATTTAAATTATTTAGTTCTTACCATACTCTTTTTTACATAACATTTTTTTTTCTTTGCTTAAAAGTGTATTGAGGAAGCTCTGCTACTGGTAGGGCTCAGTAATCTCCACTTGATAATCATTTTGCAGATAAGAACTGTAAAATCCATTAAAAATTTGAAAAATCTAACTGAAGAATCTTAAAAGTCAACAAAAGTAGTCAAATTCTTGAGGGAAGTCTGCACTTAGAAGAGGAAAACAGCCTGTCACTGATGGACATTTGGGTTGATTTCAAGTCTTTGCTATTGTGAATAGTGCCGCAGTAAACATACGTGTGCATGTGTCTTTATAGCAGCATGATTTATAATCCTTTGGGTATATACCCAGTAGTGGGATAGCTGGGTCATATGGTACATCTAGATCCTTGAGGAATTGCCATACTCTTTTCCATAATGGTTGAACTAGTTTACAATCCCACCAACAGCGTAAAAGTGTTCCTATTTCTCCACATCCTCTCCAGCACCTTAAGAAAATGTGGCACATATACACCATGGAATACTATTCAGCCATAAAAAAGGATGAGTTTGCATCCTTTGTAGGGACACGGATGCAGCTGGAAACCATCATTCTTAGCAAACTATCACAAGAACAGAAAACCAAACACCGCATGTTCTCACTCACAGGTGGGAACTGAACAATGAGATCACTTGGACTCGGGAAGGGGAACATCACAAACCGGGGCCTATCATGGGGAGGGGGGAGGGGGGAGGGGGGAGGGGGGAGGGGGGATTGCATTGGGAGTTATAACTGATATAAATGACGAATTGATGGGTGCTGACGAGTTGATGGGTGCAGCACACCAACATGGCACAAGTATACATATGTAACAAACCTGCACGTTATGCACATGTACCCTAGAACTTAAAAGTATAATAATAAAAAATAAAAATAAAATAAAATAAAATAAAATAAAAGAAGAGGAAAACAGCATATGATAAAATCCTTATTGTTTGCTGCTTCTTAACCTAAGAGCAAGCACATAGGGTAGCTTAAACTCCAATAGGGAGTCCACATGTTTTTGGCCTTAAGAACATGGAACTTGAAGTTGGAGCAACCACTGCCATGGGAAACTGAAGGGGTAATTCTAAATAGTAGAGTGCCATAAAGAAGGATTTAAAAATTGTGTGAATAACCTCTGCCTTGATCTCTGGACAGCCGCTAAAGTATTCGTTCTCAAGGCATGTTCAAAGCAATGAAGCTAAATGTGAAATAACTGAACTAAGATTTGAGCTACCACCCCAAACAAAGAATTTTTCATATGAGTCCTACTAAGTTAAATACCTACTCAAATAAGAATATCAAATTTGGGGTAGTAATGTAATAGAATTCAGGTTTCACACAATCTAACAGTCCCAATGTCCAGGATATATTCCAAAATTAATTGTCACACAAAGAACCAGGAAATGGTTACTAAGTATCCATAGAAAAAATAATACGCTGAGAATAACCAGAATTACATTTTTATCACTTCTGTTCTACATTGTTCTTAAGGTCTTAGCCACTGCAATAAAGCAATAAGAAGTGACAAAATACTTAGAGATTGGATAGAAATAGGTAATCTAGTTTTCTTTGCGTAAGACACAGTTTTATATTCAAAAAGTGCTCAGCAATTCAGAAAATAAACAACTCAATTTTTTCAGCTTTGTTGAGACATAACTGTCAAATAAAAATTACATGTGCTTAAGGTGTACAATTTGTTGTTTTCATATATGTATACATTGTGAAATAATCACCAAAATCAAATTAATTAACATATTCATCACCTCACATACTTAGCATTTTCTTTTCTTATTTTTGTGGTGAGTACATTTAAGATATACCCTCTTAACAAATTTCAAATATAGAATAACATATTGTTAACTATAATCACATTGCTATACTTTAGATCTTCAGAACCTATTCATCTTGCACAACTGAAATTTTGTACCTTTTGACCAACAGCTTTCTATTTTCTCCATCCCCAGTGCTGGGCTACAACAATTCTTTCTGCATCTAGAGTTTGACTCTTTGAGACTCCACAAATAAGTGAGAACATGTGCTATTTTTCTTTCTGTGCCTGACTTATTGCACTTAACATAGTGTTCTCCTGGTTCATCCATGCCATCACAAATAGCAAGATATTCTTCTTTTTGTGGTTAAATAATATTCCATTGTATATAAATAAACATATTTTCTTTATCCATTCATCCATTGATGGGCACTTAGGTTGTTCCCATAACTTGGCTACAGCGAATAATGCTGCAACAAACATGGAAGTGCAGATTCTGATTTGATTTTCTTTAGATATATAACTCAACGTGAGATTGCTGGATCATATAGTAATTATATTTTCAATTCATTATGAAATTTCTATACTATTTTCTGTAATGGTTGCACTAATTTAAATTCCTACTAACAGTTTACAAGGTTTTCCTTTTCTTCACATTCTCACCAACACCTGCTATCTTTTGTCTTTTCTTATAGTAGCCATTCTAACAGGCATGGGGTGATAGTTCATTGTCGTTTTCATTAGCATTTCCTGATGATTATTAAAATTGAACATTTTTTATATACCCATTGGCCATTTGTATGTCTTCTTCTGAGAAATGTTCATTCATGTCCTTTGCTCACTTTTTAATTGGATTATTTGGGTTTTACTGAAGTTGACTTATATAAATTCCTCATGTATTTTGGAAATTAATCCCTTAACTCATACATGGTTTACAAATACATTCTCCCATTCCTTAGATTCCCTTTTCACCAAGTTGATTGTTTCCTTTGCTGAGCAGAAGCTTCTTATTTTTTATGAAATACCAATTATCTATTTTTGTGTTATTTTCCTGTGCTTTCAGTACCGTATTAAAAAAAAATCAATGTAGAAAAGATTTTTCTTCTAGTACTTTTACAGATTCTGGTTTTACATTTAAGTCCATAATTAATTTTGAATTATTTTACATGGTGTGAGATAAAAGTCTAATTTCATTCTTCTGCATGTGGGTATTCAGTTCTCTCAACACAATTTATTGAAGACTATTCACCTTAAATATGATGAATAGACGAGAGTGTCTTTAGCACTCTTGCACAGATTACTTGGCTGAAAATTTATGAATTTATTTGTGTGCTCTATTTTCTGTTTCATTGGACTATATGTCTGTTTTTATGTAGCTATCATACTGTTTTGATTACTGTGGCTTAGCAATAGTTTGAAATCAAGAAATATGAGACTTCTCTATTTTTTCTTCTTTCACATGACAACTTTTGCAATTTACATTCCTTTGTGGTTCCATAAAGCCACTAAAATCATTAAGTACGTTTATCAAAGTCAAAGTTTACAAGGTAAATTTTTTTTAAAAAATATGTTTCTATATTACAGCAATAAGCAGTTAGAGATAAAATTGTAAAATTCCATTTTCAGTATGTAATATAACATATTTAGTAATAATTTTTATTTAAAATGTGCAAGACATGTATAATAAAATGTAAAACCTTGTGGATAGAAATTAGAGAAGACCTAAATACGTGTAGAGATATACGAGGCTTATGTATTGGATGGTTGCCTATATTTATAATGTTAGTTTTCCAAATTTGATATATGGATTAAGTGCAAACTCAGTCAAAAGCCTTGCACACATTTGGAAAATTTATAAGCTGATTCTGATATTCATATAGGAAGGTAATGCATGTACAGTAGCCTAAACAATACAGAGAAATAACAAGGTTGAAGAATTTAGGTTAAATGATTTCAAGACTAAGCCCAGTGTTTGCTTTAAACAGTGAGGAATGCCAGTGTTTAAAAACAAAATACGGCAGAATGCACGAGCCAAGAACACTTAGAAGCAGTTTTCTGAGTATTAAGAGGAAAATAAGGAAAGTATGGCATCAGAGAAGATAGTGTTTCAAGCAGAAGCTATGAGTAACTATGTAAAATGCTGCTAAAAAGTTAAGGAAGCAGAGAAATGAAAGACTATTGTATTTAGCACGAACTGAGGGTCACTGGTAAGTCTGGAGAAGAATATTTGGGGCACAGTTGTGGGAATAGAAATAGATTGATGTAGGTACAATGAGAGATGATAAAAAGGAAAGAGTAACTATAAATAACTGTAAAAAGATCCGTGACCTACTAATATGTTTTAAAATGGTTTTCAACTTTTGTGGGTACATATTAGGTGTACATATTTATGGAGTGCATGAGATATTTTGGTACAGTCATGCAATGCATAATAATTACATCATGAAAAATTGGGTTTTTATCTCCTCATGCATTTATCCTTTAAGTTACAAGCAATTCAATTGTACTATTTTAGTTATTTTTAAATGTAAAAGTAAATTATTCACTATAGTCTTCCTGTTGTGTTATCAAATGCTAGATCTTATTTATTACTTTTAACTATTTTTTGACCCATTAACTCCACTCCCTACCTTTCTAAGCCTGTGGTAACCATCCTTCTATTCTCTATCTCTATGAGCTCAATTGTTTTGAACCTTAGGTCCCACAGATATGTGAGGACATGAGATGTTTGTCTTTCTGGGCCTGAATAATTTCACTTACGTAATGATCTCCAGTTAGATCCAGGCTGCTGCAAATGACAGAATCACATTCTTTGTTATGGCTGAATAGTACTCCATTGTGTATATGTACCACGTTTTCTTTATCAATTCATTTGTTGATGGATACTTAGGTGGCTTCCAAATGCCAGCTATTGTAAACCGTGCTACAACATAGGAGTGCAGATATCTCTTCAATATAGTAATTTCCTTTCTTTTGGATATATACCAAGCAGTGTGATTGCTGAATCATATAGTTATTTTATTTTTACTTTTTTTTTTTTTGAGGAACCTCTAAACTGTTCTTCACAGTGGCTGTACTACCTTACATTATCAATCATAGTGTATAAGAGTTCCCTTTGCTCCACATCCTTGCCAGCATCTGTTATTACCTATCTCATAGATAAAGACCATTTTAACTGGGGTGAGATATTTCATAGTGAATTTGATTTGCATTTGTCTGATAATAAATGATGCTGAGCACCTTCTCATATGCCTCTTTGTCATTTGTATGTCTTCTCTTGAGAAATGTCTATTCAAATTTTTGGTCAATTTTTGATTGAATTATTAGTCTTTTTTTTTTTTTCCTATACAGATATTTGAGCTCCTTATGTATTCTGGTTATTAATTTCTTGTCAGATGGGTAGTTTGAAAATATATTCCCCATTATGTGGGTTGTTTGCACTCTTTTTTGATTGCTTCCCTTTCTTCGCAGAAGATTTACAACTTGATGTGACCCCATTTGTTCACAGTTGCTTTGGTTGTCTGCGCTTGGGGGGGTAATACACAATAATTTTTTACCTAAAGCAATGTTTAGGTAAAAAAGTGTACTCAATGTTGTCATGTAGGAGTTTCACAGTTTGGGGTCTTTAAGTATTTAATCCACTTTAGTTTAATTTTTGCATATGTCAAGAGATAGGAATCAAGTTTCATTTTTCTGCATGTGGATATTCGGTTTTCTCAGTAGCATTTATTAAAGAGAATGTTTCCCCAATATATGTTCTTCCTGTGTCAAAAATGAGTTGGTTGTAGGTGTGTGAATTTGTTTCTGGGTTCTCTACTCTATTCCCTTGGTCCAAGTGTCTATATTTATTCCAGCACCATGCTGTTTCGGTTACAGTAGCTCTGCAGTATGATTTAAAGTCAAATAATGTGATCCCTCCATTTGTATTTTCTTTTTTCCTAATGAGATTTCTCCATTTTTGTTCTCTTTGCTCAAGATAGTATTGGCTATTCTGGTTCTTTTGTGGTTTGTATAAACTTCATAATTTTTTTCTATTTCTGTGAAAAATGTTATTGGCATGTTGATAGGATTTGCATTAAATATGTAGATTACTTTGGGTAGTGTGGACATTTTAACAATATTGATTATTCCAATCCATAGACATGGAATACCTCTCCACTTTTTTATGTTCTCCTTAATTTATTTTATGAGTGTTTTGTAGTTATCACCGTAGACATCTTTACCTTTTTGGTTATGTTAATTCCTAGGTATTTCATTTTACTTGTGACTATTATAAATGAGATTACTTTTAAGTCTATTACTCTGATAGTTCACTCTTGGCATATTAAAATAGTACTTGCTTTTATGTTTATTTTGTAATCTGCAACTATACTGAATTTGTGTATCAGTCCTAATAGTTTTGCTCTGGTGTCTTTAAGTATTTCCAAATATAAGATCATATTTTCTGCAAAGAAGGATACTTTGACTTTTTTCTTTCCAATGTGGAAGTTCTTTACCTTTTTTCTCTTGTGTTTTACTTCAGGTTGGACTTGCAGTACTATGTTGAATAACAGAGGTGAAAGTGGACATCCTTGTCATGTTCCAGAAGTAACAGAAGAGACTTTCAGCTTTTCCTCATTCAGTGTGATACTAGCTGTGAGCCTGTCCATATATGGCTTTTATTATGTTGATAGATGTTCCTTGTATTACCAGATTTTTGAGAGATTTTTATCATAAAGGAATGTTGATTTTCATCAAATACTTATTCAGCATCAATTTTGAGTCTCATATGATTTTTGTACTTCATCATGTTGATATGATGTATCACTTTGATTCATTTGTGTAGGTTGAAACACCTTTGCATCCCTGGGGTGAATCTCAATTGTTCATTATAAATCATTTTTTTAATATACTGTTCATTTTGGTTTGCTAGTATTTTGTTGGAGATTTTTGCATAAATATTCATCAGAAATATTTGCCTGTAGTTGTTATTTTTTAATGCTTGTTTGTTTAGTTTTGCTATCAGAATAATACTGGCTTGTAGAATGAGTTTGAAAGTATTCCCTCCTCCTCTATTTTTTGGAACAGTTTGTATAAGATTGATAATAGTTCTTTAAAAGTTTACTAGATAGATTGCAGACTGCTGTGCTAGCACTGAGGAAGGCTCCATGGGCGTGGGACCCTCCTGGCCAGGTGTGGGATATAATCTCCTGGTGTACCCGTTTGCTTAAAGCGCAGTATTGGGGTGAGAGTTACCCAATTTTCCAGGTGTTGTGTGTCTCAGTTCCCCTGGCTAGACCACAATGAGATACCATCTCACACCAGTTAGAATGGCAATCATTAAAAAGTCAGGAAACAACAGGTGCTGGAGAGGGATGCGGAGAAATAGGAACACTTTTACACTGTGGTGGGATTGTAAACTAGTTCAACCATTATGGAAAACAGTATGGCAATTCCTCAAGGATCTAGAACTAGAAGTACTATATGACCCAGCTATCCCATTACTGGGTATATACCCAAAGGATTATAAATCATGCTGCTATAAAGATACATGCACACGTATGTTTATTGCGGCACTATTCACAATAGCAAAGACTTGGAATCAACCCAAATGTCCATCAGTGACAGACTGGATTAAGAAAATGTGGCACATATACACCATGGAATACTATGCAGCCATAAAAAAGGATGAGTTCATGTCCTTTGTAGGGACATGGATGCAGCTGGAAACCATCATTCTTAGCAAACTATCGCAAGAACAGAAAACCAAACACCGCATGTTCTCACTCATAGGTGGGAACTGAACAATGAGATCACTTGGACTCGGGAAGGGGAACATCACACACCGGGGCCTATCACGGGGAGGGAGGAGGGGGGAGGGATTGCATTGGGAGTTATACCTGATGTAAATGACGAGTTGATGGGTGCTAACGAGTTGATGGGTGCAGCACACCAACATGGCACAAGTATACATATGTAACAAACCTGCACATTATGCACATGTACCCTAGAACTTAAAGTATAATAAAAAATAAATAAATAAATAAATAATTAAAAAAAAAAAAAAGAGTTTACTAGAGTTTAGTAGTGAAGCCATTGGATCTTTTTGGCAGGAGAGACTATTAGAGCTTCAACCTCATGGCTTGTCTTTGGTTTGTTCAGGTTTCAAATTCTGTCAAGGTTCAATCTTGGTAGGCTTTATGTGACTAAGAATTTATTCGTTTCTTCTAGATTTTCCAGTACATTGCCATATAGTTGCTCATAGCAGTCACTAATGATCATTTAAATTTCTTTGGAATCAGTTGTAATGTCTCCTATTTCATATCTGATTTTATTATATGGAACTTCTCCCTTTTTTACATAATCTGGCTAAAGTTTTGTCAATTTTATCTTTACAAAAATCACTTTATTGTTTTTTACACCTTTTGTATTTTTTCATCTCATTAATTTATTTCTGCTCTGATCTTCATTATTTCTTTTCTTCTACTAATTTTGTCTTAAATTTTCTCTTGATTTTCTAGTTTTTAAAGATGCATCATTAGGCTATTTATTTTAAGATTTTCTTCTTTTTGAACATAGGCACCTACAGATAGAAATTTTCCTCATAGTTATTGCCATATCCTTAGGTTTTATATGTTGTGTTCCCAGTATCATCTATTTCAAGAAATGTTTCAATATTCTTCTTAACCCCTTCATTGACCCACTGTTCAATCAGGAACATACTGCTTAATTTAAGGGTGTTTATATAATTTTCAAAATTCCTGTTATTTATTTCTAGTTTTATTCCACTGTGTTCAGAGATGGTGCTTCATATAATTTCAATTTTTTGAATATTTTAAGACTTATTTTGTGACCTAACATATAGTTTATTGTTGAGAATATTTTATGTGCTGAGGAAAATAATGTGTATTATGCAACCATTAGATAAAATGTTCTGTAAATATTTATTAGGTTCATTTTTTCTATAGTGCATATTAAGTCCAATATCTTTTTGTTAACTTTCAGTCTGGAAAACCTGTACAATGCTGAAAGTGGGGTGTTAAAATTTCCAGCAATTATTGTATTGGGGCCTATCTTTCTTTATACCTCTAATTGAATTTACTTTTTATATCTAGGTGCCTGAGTGTTAGGTGTATATATATTTACATTTGTTATATCATTTTGCTGAATTGATCCCTTTATTATTCTATAATTACCTTTTTGTCTCTTCACACAGTTTTTGTCTTGAAATGTATTTTGTCTAGTATAAGCATAGCTATTCCTCTTTCTTTTCCATTACAATTGGCATGGAATATCTTTTTCTATTACTTTATTTTCCATGTATCTGTACTCTTATAGGCAAAATTTGTTTCTTGTAGGCAACAGATCATTAGTTCTTTCTTTAAAATCCATTCACTCATTCTGTCTGCTGGAGAGTTCAGTTCAGTTAAATTCAATTTTATTATTGATAAGTAGGAACTTCTGACATTTTTATTTGTTTTCTTCTCTTTTTGTCGTCTTCTCTTTGTTCTTTTCTTCCTTTCTATCTTGCTTTTAGTGAAGGAGATTTTCTCTGGTTGTATGCTTTAATTTATTGCATTTTATTTTTGTGTACCTGTCATGTGTTTTTAATTTGAGCTTACCATAAGGCTTGCAAATACCATCTTATAACTCATCCTTTTAAACTAATGACAAATTAGCACTGATTGTATAAACAAACATGCAAAAATAAACTAATAAAAATTATACACTTTAATTTTGTCTCTCATGTTTTAACATTGTGTTGTTTCTCTTTATGTCTTATTCTACTGTATATGTCTTATTTTAGTTATTATTTTTTATTGGTTCATCATTTAGCCTTTCTAATTCAGTAAAGAGTAGTTTATGCACCACAATTAGGTTTTTATATTATTCTGGTTTTTCTGTGTGCTTACTATTACCAGTGAGTTTTGTATTTTCAAATGATTTATTCGTTCTCATGAACATCCTTTCCCTTCAGTTTGAAGAACACCCTGTAGGATTTCTGTAGAACAGGTCTAGTATTGATGAAATCCCTCAGGTTTTTTTTTCTTGTCTGAGAAGGTCTTTATTTCTCCTTCATGCTTAAGGGATATTTTCACAAGATCTTCAAGGTTAGGAAAAATTGTTTTCCTTCAGCACTTTAAAAATGTCATGCTACTCTCTCCTGGCCTGTAAGGTTTCCACTGAAAAGTCTGCTGCCAGACGTATTGGAGCTACATTGTATGTATGTTTCTTTTCTCTTGCTGCTTATAGATTCTTAGTTTATTGTTGACACCGGGCTCTTTGATTATTAAATACCTTGATGTAGTCTTTTTTGAGTTAAACTCGTTTCATATTCTATAACTTTCTTGTAGTTGAATGCTGATATCTTTCTCTAGGTTTGAGAAGTTCTCTGATATTATCACTTTGAATAAACTTTCTACCTTATTTCTTTTACAACCTCTTCCATAAGGCCTTTTGGGCTTAGGTTTGCCCTCTTGTGGCAATTTTCTAGATTTTTCTATTTCATTCTTTTTCTTCTGACTGTGAGTTCTCAAATAGGCTGGATACAAGCTCACTAGTTGTTTCTTCTG
Source organism: Rhinopithecus roxellana (assembly GCF_007565055.1). Lineage (NCBI taxonomy): Eukaryota > Metazoa > Chordata > Mammalia > Primates > Cercopithecidae > Rhinopithecus > Rhinopithecus roxellana. Next base: position 42,616,976 of record NC_044555.1, read on the forward strand.
CTTGATCAATTCTGCTTTTAAAAAACTCTGATTCATTCTTCAACATGCTAATTGCATTTTCACCTCTAGAGTGTTTGCTTCTTTTTAATTTTTTCAATCTTTGTTAATATTTGTTCTGATTGACTTTTGAATTTCTTCTCTGCATTATCTTGAATTTCTTTGACTTTTCTCAAAACAGCCTTTTTATATTCTCTCTCTAAAAGGACATATGTCTCTGTTTCTCCATGATTGGTTTCTGGTGCCTTACTTAGATCATGTAGTGAAGTCATGTTTTCCTGGATGGTGGTGATGCCTGTAGATATCTCTCAGTCTCTTTGCATTGAATAATTAGGTATTCATTATAGTCTTAACAGTCTGAGTTTGTTTGTTTCTGTCTTTGTTGGGAAGGCTTTCAAGGTATTCTACATAACTTGGATTCCAAGCCCAATAATGCTGTGAGTTTTGCAGACTCGTAAAAGTACCAATTTGGTGGTCATGGATAAGATCTAGAAGATTTCTCTGTATTTACAGGCAAAGGATCTTGTTCTTTCTCTTACATTTTTTCCCAAACAAATGACACCTGGAACTACAGCTGGGCTTGGGCTGGTCCAAATGCTCCCTCCCTGCACTGGTGCTGGCTGAACCCAGCACAGCTTTATTTCTTATTGTGACAGTACAGCACTGAGTTCAATGTAAAGTCCCACAGTTACTGCACTTTTTCTCCCCACAGTGCACAGATTCTCTGTACTTCAGTGCCACTGAGGGATAGGGAATGGTTGGCATTGATTTTCTCCCCTGCTTGATGCCTTTTTTTTTTTTTTGATATAAAGAGAAAACCAAGTACTGTGATTGCTCACCAAATTTTTGTTTTTTGTGACAGAGCAATTCTGTGTATTGATAGTTATTAAAATTTTGTGTTCCAGCAGAGGTAAAGAAAGGTGTAGGTTACTATTCTGCCATCCTGCTCCCTATTAACATGTATAAAAATACAGTAATTACCATAATAAACTATTGGTACAAGAATACTTTAACAGATAAATATAATAGAATATAATCCATAAACAAATTGAAAATATATGTACCCTTGAATATGACAAAGGAAAAACTGAAAATAAAAAAGTAAGTTAAATGCATATTCATGTGGGAGAAAGTTGATCTTGAATCCTCCTCATACCATATAAAATATCAATATTATGTCTATTGTGGTTATGGGTATGAATGACTAAAGATGAAATGTTCCAGAAAAAAAAAGGAAAATAATATATTCATGACTTGTCTAGAGAATTATTTCTTAAAGAAGATTCAAAAATCAGTAGTTATAAGGTAAAAAATAAATAAATTAGACTATAATAATAAGAACTCCTTTTCATTAAAAGATACCATTAAGTGATAAAAAGGAATACCACAGAGTGGGAGGAAGATATTTCCAGATCTTATTTTGGCAATACGTGTGTGATGAATACATAAATAACTACTCAAACCAATAAGAAAAAGACAGAATCTTATTTATTTTTAAAATGGCAACAGACTCAAACAGGCATTTCATTAAATAGAATATCCAAATAGCCAATAAAAATTAAAAAGCTCCAAACCCACCAGCATTTTACTCCTGTGCTGACACTGCCACCAGTGTAAAACTAGGCACAAAAAACAGCAGACTCACTCCCAGCTCTGAGCGGCCATTGCTGCCAACATGAACACGCACAGAGGGTGAAAATAGTCCTGGATCAACCAGCACCTTGCTCCCAAGATGAAATCAACACTGATGCAAACACATGCGTCCTCACCAGCAGGGTCCCATAACCCCTTCCCCGTCCCACTTAGCCATACTGGCTCTGCTACTGCTGCAAAAAATGCCTGCACAGAGGTGGGCATCCCAGCACCTGCTAGCACCCTGCCTTCAGTGATGACCATTCACTCCACTGTGCTACCACACCTGCTGTCATGTGTGAATGAAGATACATCTTACTGTCACCTCCTTATGAATTGCTTTGGCTGGCACCACAAATCATAGTTTTGTGACCAGCGGTCCAGGGGCAGCTTGGACTCTCTCATGAAGCAGCTTCCTATCCTTGAGAAGGCAGAGATAAAAGCCAGGGCATGGTACCAGTCCCCCAGCATTAGACCACATAGTTCAGGAGTTCTTACCAAAGCCTTGGCCCCATAAAATCTTCCAGCAATTAAGCCAGTCGACTTAACACACCAGATATCACAGTCCAACCCCAAGGTCATCAAATAGGATAAAAGAAAAAAAATCTGAAGGACAGAAACTTCAAATATTGAAGGAACATGAGCCCACAATGATGAGAAAGAACGAGTGCAAGACCTCTGACAACTCAAAAAGCCAGCCTGTCTTCTTTCCACCAAGTTACTGCACTAGTTCTCCAGCAAGGGTTGTTAGCATGGCTGAGATGGCTGAAATGACAGAAATATTATTCAGCATATAAACAGAAATGAAGATCATTGAGTATCAGGAGAATGTTGAAATCCAGTCTAAGGAATCTAAGAATCAGAATAAAATAATACCAGAGCTGAGAGGCAAAATAGCCAGCATTAAAAAGAATGTAACCAATCTGATAGAGTTAAAAAACAATCTATATAAATTTGATAATGCAAGCACAAGCATTAAAAGCAGAATAGGCAAAACTGAAGAAAGAACCTTAGAGCTTGGAAATTAGTTTTCTGATATAAGGAAGTCAGGCAAGAACAAAGAAAAAAGAAAGAAAAGGAAAATACAAAACCTCCAAGAAATACGGAATTATGTAAAGAGACTAAGTCTATGACTCATTGGCATCCCTGAAAGGGTTGTGGAAAATAAAAAACAACTTAGAAAGCATACTCCAGGGCACCATCCATGAGATTTTCCCCAATCTAGCTATAGTAGCCAACATTCAAATTCAGAAAAAGCAGAAAACATCTGCAAAATAGTTTGCATGAAGATCATCCTGAAGAGACATAATCATCAGATTATCCAAGGTTGAAATGAAAGCAAAAACTGTTAAATACTGCTAGAGAAAAAGAACAGATCACCTACAAGTGAGGCCCATCAGAATAACAGCAGACCTCTCTGAGAAACCATACAAGCTTGAAGAGAAATGGGACATATATTCAACATTTTTGAAGAAAAGAAAATTCTAATCATAAACTTTATATCTGATCAAACTAAGCTTCATAAGCAAAGGAGAAATAAGATCTTTTCAGAGAAGCAAAGGTTGAAAAAATTAGTTACTACTGGACCTATCTTACAAGACCTTTTGAGAGAAGCATTAAATATGGAAAGAAAAGACTGTTTCTAGCTTCTAAAAAAAAAAAAGAAAGAAAACACACTTAAGTACACAGACCAGTGACAATATAAAGCAACTATGCAAAAAAATGGGGCATAATAAACATGCAACATCATGATCACAAGATCAAGTTCACACATATCAATACTAACCTAGAATGAAAATGAGCTGAAGGTCCTCATTAAAAGACTCAGAGTGGCAAGCTAAATATAAAACTAAGACCCAATGCTATGCAGCCTTCAAGAGGCTTCTCTCACATGCAATGACACACATAGGTTCAAAATAAAAGAATGGATATAAATCTACCAAGCAAATGAAAAACAGAAAAAAAAGCAGGGTTTGGAATTTTAATTTTAGACAAAATAGACTTTAACAACCATCAAAAATACAACAAAGGGTATTAAGTAATGGTAATGGGTTTAATTAAACAAGAAAACCTAACTTTCCTAAATATATATGTGCCCAACACAGGAGCACCCAGATTCATAAAGCAAGTTCTTAGAGACCTTCACAGAGACTTAAACTGCCACATAATAATTGTGACAGAATTCAAGACTAAACCGACTGTATTAGAAAGAGCATCAAGACAGAAAGTTAGCAAAGATATTAACGACCTGAGCTCAACACTGGACCAAATGGATCTAATACACACCTAAAGAATTCTTTACACAAAAACAATAGAATATACATACTTCTCATTTGCATATGGAACATACTCTAAAATCAACCACAAAACTGGACATAAAACAATCCTCAGCAAATGTAAACGAACTGAAATCGTAACAACCACTCTCTCAGACCACAACAAACAAGAAAATAATGTACAAAATTAAGAAAATTGCCCCAAAAAAACAGTTATGCAAAAATTAAGTAGTCTGCTCCCAAATGACTTTTGAGTGAACAAAAATACTAAGGCAGAAATTAGTAAGTTTTTTAAAAACTAATGAGAACAAAGATACAACATACCAGTACCTGTGGGACACAGCTAAGGCAGTGTTAATGGGAAAATTTGTAGCGCTAAAAACCTATATCAAAAAGTTGTAAAGATCTCAAATTAATAACCTAACATCACAACTAAAATAACTAAAGAAGCAAGAGCAAACCAATTCCAAAGATAGCAAAAGACAAAAAAAAAATTAACATCAGAGCTAAACTGAAGGAGATTAAGACATAGAAATAATTCAAAAGATCAAAGAAGCCAGTCACTGACTCTTTGAATAAATTAATGAGATAGACCACTAGGTGGACTAATATTAAAAAAAAAGAGAAAATCCAAATAAACACAATCAAAAATGACAAAATGGATATTTCCATTGACCCCACAAAATGCAAATAACCATCAGAGACTATTTTGAAGAAAATCTATGCACATGAACTAGAAAATCTAGAAGAAATTGATAAACTCCTGGACACATACACCATCCTAATACTGAATCAGGAAGAACTTAAATCCCTGAACAGACCAATAGTGAGCTATGAAATTGAATCAGTAATAAATAGCCTACCAACCAAAACAAAAAATCCCAGGAATAGTTATAGTCACAGCTGGATTCTACCAGGTATACAAAGAAGAGCTGGTACTATTCCTACTAAAAATATTCTTAAAAAATTGAGGAGCAGGGACTTCTCAACTCTTTCTATGAGGCCAGCACCATCCTGATACCAAAACCTGGCAGATACATGTCAACAACAAGTTCAGGCCAATATCTTTGATGAACATTGATGCAAAAATCCTTAATAAAATACTGAAAAACTGAATCCAGCAGCATAACAAAAAGCTTACCCACCACAGTAATGTAGGCTTTATCCTTGGGATGCAAAGTTAGTTCAACATACACAAATAAATAATCAAGATCCATCACACAAACAGAACTGAAGACAAAAACAACATGATCATCTCAATTGAAGCAGAAATGACTTTTGATAAAATTCAACATCTTTTTATGTTGAAATCTCTCAACAAACTAGTTGCCAAAAGAACATACATAAAAAGAATAAGAACCACCTACGACAAACCCACAGCCAGTATCCTACTGAATGGGCAAAAGCTGGAAGCATTTTCCTTGATAACCAGCAAAAGAGAAGGATGCCCTCTTTCACTATTCCTATACAATATAGTATTGGATGTCCTGGCCAGAGCAATCAGACAAGAGAATGAAATAAACGGCATCCAGATAGAAAGAGAGGAAGTCAAACTATCCCTGTTTGCAGATGACAAGGTTCTATATCTAGAAAACCCCATTGTCTTGGCTCAAAAGTTCCTTAAGCTGATAAACAGCTTCAGCCAAGTTTCACGATACAAAATCAACATACAAAAATCAGTAGAATTCCTATACACCAACCACAGCCAAGCTGAGAGTTAAATTGGGAATGCAATACCATTCATAATTGCTATGAAAAGAATAAAATATGTAGGAATAGAGCTAACTGAGGAGTTGAAAGATCTCTACAATGAGAATTTTAAAACATTGCCAAAAGAAATCTGAGATAATACAAAAGGAAAAACATTCCATGCTTATGAATGGGAACAATCAATATCATTACAATGGCTATACTGCTCAAATCAATTTACAGATTCAATGCAATTCTTATTAAATGACCAAGGAAATTCTGTATATAACTAAAAAAATAACTATTTTAAAATTTACATTCAACCAAAAAGTAGCAGAAATGGGCAAGGCAATTCTAAGCAAAGAAAAGCAAGGCAGGAAGGGCCATGCTGTCTGAGTTCAAATTATACTGCTACAGTAACAAAAATAACATGGTACTGGTACAAAAACAGACACATAGACCAATGGAACAAAATAAAGAGCCTAGAAATAAGGCCACACACCTACAACTGTCTGAGTTTAGACAAATCTGGCAATAAAAGCAATGAGGAAAGGACTTCCTAGTTATTAAATGCTGCCAGAATAACTGGCTAGCCATACACAGAAGATTGAAACAGAACCCCTTTCTTATACCATATATCAAAATCAATTCCAGATGGACTAAAGACTTACATGTAAAGCGAAAAACTATAAAAAACTGAAAGAAAACCTAGGCAATAACATTCTGAATATAGAAACAGGCAAAGATTTCATGACAAAGACACCAAAAGCAATTGAAGCAAAAGTAATAATTGACAAATGAGATTTGATTAAACTAAAGTGCTTCTGAACAGCAAAAGTAACTATTAACAGAGTGAAAAGATAGCCTACACAATGGGAAAAATATTTGTAAACTATACATCTGGCAAAGATCTAATGTCCAGCATCTGTAAGGAACTTAAACAAATTTACAAGATAAAAACAACTCCATTAAAAAGAGGGCAAATGACATTAACAGACACTTTTTAAAAGCAGACATACAGGCATTCAACAAGCACATGAAAAATTGTTCAATATCACTGATCATTAGAGAAATACACATGAAAACCACAATTAGATATTATCTCACACCAGTCAGAATGACTATTACTAAAAACTCAAAAAAAAAAAAAATGTAGATGTTTGTAAGGTTTCAGAGAAAAGGGAATGTTTATACACTATTGGTGAGAGTTTATATTCATTCAATCATTCTGGAAAGCAGTGTGGTAATTCCTCACAGAGCTAAAAGCAGAACTGCCATTTGACCCAGCAATCCTATTAATGGGCATATACTCAAAGGAATATAAATTATTCTATCAATAAGACACATGTATGTGTATGTTCATTATAACACTGTTCACAATAGTAAAGACATGAAGTCAACTGAAATGCCAATCAATGGTAGACTGGATAAAGAAAATACGGTACATATACACTATGGAATATATTCAGTTGTAAAAAGGAGTTAGATAATGTCCTTTGCAGAAACAAGGCTGAAGCTGGAGGCCATTATCCTTAACAAACTAATGCAGAAACAGAAAAATAAATATCTCACTTATAAGTTGGAGCTAAGTGCTGAGAACACATGGACCCAAAGAGGGAACAAGAGACAATGGTGCCTACCAGTGGGGGGAAGGTGGGAGGAGGGAGAGGAGCAGAAAAAAAAAATACTGTTGGGCACTAGGCTTAGTACATGGGTGACAAAATAATCTACTCATTGAACCCCTAAGACATGAGTTTACATATATAACAAAAATGTGCAAGTACAACCTGAACCTAAATTAAAAGTTTAAAGCATTAAATAAATAAATAAGTTTTCATCTAATTGGTAATCACAGAATGCTGTTACAACCAGAAAGAGATACCATTCCATATGTACCAGAATATCTAAAATTAAAACAAATGAAAATACCATGCTATGGCAAGAATGTGTAACTGGAAAACCCATACATTGCTAATAAAAAATATAAATTGGGGCGGAGCAAGATGGCCGAATAGGAACAACTCCAGTCTCCAACTCCCAGCGCGAGCGACACAGAAGACCGGTGATTTCTGCATTTTCAACTGAGGTACTGGGGTCATCTCACTAGGGAGTGCCGGACAATCGGTGCAGGTCAGCTGCTGCAGCCTGACCAGCGAGAGCTGAAGCAGGGCGAGGCATCGCCTCACCTGGAAGCGCAAGGGGGAAGGGGATCCGTTTTCCTAGCCAGGGGAACTGAGACACACAACACCTGGAAAATCGGGTAACTCCCACCCCAATACTGCGCTGTAAGCATACAGGCATTCCAGGAGAATATATCCCACACCTGGCCGGGAGGGTCCCACGCCCACGAAGCCTCCCTCACTGCTAACACAGCAGTCTGCCGCGATCTATCCGCAAGGCAGCAGCGAGGCTGGGGGAGGGGCGCCCGCCATTGCTGAGGCTTAAGTAGGTAAACAAAGCCGCTGGGAAGCTCAAACTGGGTGGAGCTCACAGCAGCTCAAGGAAGCCTGCCTGTCTCTGTAGTCTCCACGTCTGGGGACAGCGCACAGCTGAAGACCAACAGGGGAAGTAGCGGGAGCCGGTGCAGACGCGAACGACTCTGTCTGACAGCTTTGGGGAGAGCCGCGGATCTCCCAACGCGGAGGTTGAGATCTGAGAACGGACAGACTGCCTGCTCAGGTGTGTCCCTGACCCCTGAGTAGCCTAGCTGGGAGAAATCCCCCACTAGGGGCAGTCTGACACCCCACACCTCACAGGGTGGAGTACACCCCTGAGAGGACACTTCCAAAGGAAGAATCAGACAGGTACACTCGCTGTTCAGCAATATTCTATCTTCGGCAACCTCTGCTGCTGATACCCAGGCAAACAGGGTCTGGAGTGGACCTCAAGCAACCTCCAACAGACCAACAGAGAGTCCTTCTGACTGTCAGAAGGAAAACTATCAAACAGGAAGGACACCTATACCAAAACCCCATCAGTTCGTCACCACCATCAAAGACCAGAGACAGATAAAACCACAAAGATGGGGAAGAAGCAGGGCAGAAAAGCTGGAAATTCAAAAAATAAGAGCGCATCTCCCCCTGCAAAGGAGCGCAGCCCATCACCAGCAACGGATCAAAGCTGGTCAGAGAATGACTTGGACGAGAGGAGAGAAGAAGGCTTCAGTCCATCAAACTTATCAGAGCTAAAGGAGGAATTACGTACCCAGCGCAAAGAAACTAAAAATCTTGAAAAAAGAGTGGAAGAATTGACAGCTAGACTAATTAATGCAGAGAAGATCATAAACGAAATGACAGAGATGAAAACCATGACACGAGAAATACGTGACAAATGCACAAGCTTCAGTAACCGACTCGATCAACTGGAAGAAAGAGTATCAGCGATTGAAGATCAAATGAATGAAATGAAGCGAGAAGAGAAACCAAAAGAAAAAAGAAGAAAAAGAAATGAGCAAAGCCTGCAAGAAGTATGGGATTACGTAAAAAGACCAAATCTACGTGTGATTGGGGTGCCTGAAAGTGAGGGGGAAAATGGAACCAAGTTGGAAAACACTCTTCAGGATATCATCCAGGAGAACTTCCCCAACCTAGTAGGGCAGGCCAACATTCAAATTCAGGAAATACAGAGAACGCCACAAAGATACTCCTCCAGAAGAGCAACTCCAAGACACATAATTGCCAGATTCACCAAAGTTGAAATGAAGGAAAAAATCTTAAGGGCAGCCAGAGAGAAAGGTCGGGTCACCCACAAAGAGAAGCCCATCAGACTAACAGCAGATCTCTCGGCAGAAACTCTACAAGCCAGAAGAGAGTGGGGGCCAATATTCAACGTTCTTAAAGAAAAGAATTTTAAACCCAGAATTTCATATCCAGCCAAACTAAGTTTCATCAGTGAAGGAGAAATAAAATCCTTTACAGAGAAGCAAATGCTTAGAGATTTTGTCACCACCAGGCCTGCCTTACAAGAGACCCTGAAGGAAGCCCTAAACATGGAAAGGAACAACCGGTACCAGCCATCGCAAAAACTTGGCAAAATGTAAAGACCATCGAGGCTAGGAAGAAACTGCATCAACTAACGAGCAAAATAACCAGTTAATATCATAATGGCAGGATCAAGTTCACACATAACAATATTAACCTTAAATGTTAATGGACTAAATGCTCCAATTAAAAGACACAGACTGGCAAACTGGATAAAGAGTCAAGACCCATCAGTCTGCTGTATTCAGGAGACCCATCTCACATGCAGAGACATACATAGGCTCAAAATAAAGGGATGGAGGAAGATCTACCAAGCAAATGGAGAACAAAAAAAAGCAGGGGTTGCAATCCTAGTCTCTGATAAAACAGACTTTAAACCATCAAAGATCAAAAGAGACAAAGAAGGCCATTATATAATGGTAAAGGGATCAATTCAACAGGAAGAGCTAACTCTCCTAAATATATATGCACCCAATACAGGAGCACCCAGATTCATAAAGCAAGTCCTTAGAGACTTACAAAGAGACTTAGACTCCCATACAATAATAATGGGGGACTTCAACACTCCGCTGTCAACATTAGACAGATCAACGAGACAGAAAGTTAACAAGGATATCCAGGAATTGAACTCATCTCTGCACCAAGCGGACCTAATAGACATCTATAGAACTCTCCACCCCAAATCAACAGAATATACATTCTTCTCAGCACCACATCGCACTTATTCCAAAATTGACCACATAATTGGAAGTAAAGTACTCCTCAGCAAATGTAAAAGAACAGAAATTATAACAAACTGTCTCTCAGACCACAGTGCAATCAAACTAGAACTCAGGACTAAGAAACTCAATCAAAACCGCTCAACTACATGGAAACTGAACAACCTGCTCCTGAGTGACTACTGGGTACATAACGAAATGAAAGCGGAAATAAAGATGTTCTTTGAAACCAATGAGAACAAAGATACAACATACCAGAATCTCTGGGACACATTTAAAGCAGTGTGTAGAGGGAAATTTATAGCACTAAATGCCCACAAGAGAAAGCAGGAAAGATCTAAAATTGACACTCTAACATCACAATTAAAAGAACTAGAGAGGCAAGAGCAATCACATTCAAAAGCTAGCAGAAGGCAAGAAATAACTAAGATCAGAGCAGAACTGAAGGAGATAGAGACACAAAAAACCCTCCAAAAAATCAATGAATCCAGGAGTTGGTTTTTTGAAAAGATCAACAAAATTGACAGACTGCTAGCAAGGCTAATAAAGAAAAAAAGAGAGAGGAATCAAATAGATGCAATAAAAAATGATAAAGGGGATATCACCACTGACCCCACAGAAATACAAACTACCATCAGAGAATACTATAAACGCCTCTACGCAAATCAACTAGAAAATCTAGAAGAAATGGATAATTTCCTGGACACTTACACTCTCCCAAGGCTAAACCAGGAAGAAGTTGAATCCCTGAATAGACCAATAGCAGGCTCTGAAATTGAGGCAACAATTAATAGCCTACCCACCAAAAAAAGTCGAGGACCAGATGGATTCACAGCTGAATTCTACCAGAGGTACAAGGAGGAGCTGGTACCATTCCTTCTGAAACTATTCCAATCAATAGAAAAAGAGGGAATCCTCCCTAACTCATTTTATGAGGCCAACATCATCCTGATACCAAAGCCTGGCAGAGACACAACAAAAAAAGAGAATTTTAGACCAATATCCCTGATGAACATTGATGCAAAAATCCTCAATAAAATACTGGCAAACCGGATTCAGCAGCACATCAAAAAGCTTATCCACCATGATCAAGTGGGCTTCATCCCTGGGATGCAAGGCTGGTTCAACATTCGCAAATCAATAAATGTAATCCAGCATATAAACAGAACCAAAGACAAGAACCACATGATTGTCTCAATAGATGCAGAAAAGGCTTTTGACAAAATTCAACAGCCCTTCATGCTAAAAACGCTCAATAAATTCGGTATTGATGGAACGTACCTCAAAATAATAAGAGCTATTTATGACAAACCCACAGCTAATATCATACTGAATGGGCAAAAACTGGAAAAATTCCCTTTGAAAACTGGCACAAGACAGGGATGCCCTCTCTCACCACTCCTATTCAACATAGTCTTGGAAGTTCTGGCTAGGGCAATCAGGCAAGAGAAAGAAATCAAGGGTATCCAGTTAGGAAAAGAAGAAGTCAAATTGTCCCTGTTTGCAGATGACATGATTGTATATTTAGAAAACCCCATCGTCTCAGCCCAAAATCTCCTTAAGCTGATAAGCAACTTCAGCAAAGTCTCAGGATACAAAATTAATGTGCAAAAATCACAAGCATTCCTATACACCAGCAACAGACAAGCAGAGAGCCAAATCAGGAATGAACTTCCATTCACAATTGCTTCAAAGAGAATAAAATACCTAGGAATCCAGCTGACAAGGGATGTAAAGGACCTCTTCAAGGAGAACTACAAACCACTGCTCAGTGAAATCAAAGAGGACACAAACAAATGGAAGAACATACCATGCTCATGGATAGGAAGAATCAATATCGTGAAAATGGCCATACTGCCCAAGGTTATTTATAGATTCAATGCCATCCCCATCAAGCTACCAATGACTTTCTTCACAGAATTGGAAAAAACTGCTTTAAAGTTCATATGGAACCAAAAAAGAGCCCGCATTGCCAAGACAATCCTAAGTCAAAAGGACAAAGCTGGAGGCGTCACGCTACCTGACTTCAAACTATACTACAAGGCTACAGTAACCAAAACAGCATGGTACTGGTACCAAAACAGAGATATAGACCAATGGAACAGAACAGAGTCCTCAGAAATAATACCGCACATCTACAGCCATCTGATCTTTGACAAACCTGAGAGAAACAAGAAATGGGGAAAGGATTCCCTATTTAATAAATGGTGCTGGGAAAATTGGCTAGCCATAAGTAGAAAGCTGAAACTGGATCCTTTCCTTACCCCTTATACGAAGATTAATTCAAGATGGATTAGAGACTTAAATGTTAGACCTAATACAATAAAAACCCTAGAAGAAAATCTAGGTAGTACCATTCAGGACATAGGCATGGGCAAGGACTTCATGTCTAAAACACCAAAAGCAACGGCAGCAAAAGCCATAATTGACAAATGGGATCTAATTAAACTAAAGAGCTTTTGCACAGCAAAAGAAACTACCATCAGAGTGAACAGGCAACCTACAGAATGGGAGAAAATTTTTGCAACCTACTCATCTGACAAGGGGCTAATATCCAGAATCTACAAAGAACTCAAACAAATATACGAGAAAAAAACAAACAACCCCATCAAAAAGTGGGGAAAGGATATGAACAGACATTTCTCAAAAGAAGATATTCATACAGCCAACAGACACATGAAAAAATGCTCATCATCACTGGCCATCAGAGAAATGCAAATCAAAACCACAATGAGATACCATCTCACACCAGTTAGAATGGCAATCATTAAGAAGTCAGGAAACAACAGGTGTTGGAGAGGATGTGGAGAAATAGGAACACTTTTACACTGTTGGTGGGATTGTAAACTAGTTCAACCATTATGGAAAAGAGTATGGCAATTCCTCAAGGATCTAGAACTAGATGTACCATATGACCCAGCCATCCCACTACTGGGTATATACCCAAAGGATTATAAATTAGTCTACTACAAAGACACATGTACACGTATGTTTATTGCGGCACTATTCACAATAGCAAAGACTTGGAATCAACCCAAATGTCCATCTGTGACAGACTGGATTAAGAAAATGTGGCACATATACACCATGGAATACTATGCAGCCATAAAAAAGGATGAGTTTGCGTCCTTTGTAGGGACATGGATGCAGCTGGAAACCATCATTCTTAGCAAACTATCACAAGAAGAGAAAACCAAACACCGCATGTTCTCACTCATAGGTGGGAACTGAACAATGAGATCACTTGGACTCGGGAAGGGGAACATCACACACTGGGGTCTATCATGGGGAGTGGGGAGGGGGGAGGAGGGAGGGATTGCATTGGGGAGTTATACATGATATAAATGATGAATTGATGGGTGCTGACGAGTTGATGGGTGCAGCACACCAACATGGCATAAGTATACATATGTAACAAACCTGCACGTTATGCACATGTACCCTAGAATTTAAAGTATAATAAAAAAAAAAAAAAAAAAAAAAATAGTCTAGAAGCAAAATAAAAAAAAAAAAAAAAAAAAATATAAATTGGTATGCACACTTCAAAAACCATAGTAGTATCTACTAAAACTGAACACAAATATTAGTCAGCTTGGATCTTTATAACAAAATACCATAGGTTGGGTAGCTTAAACAGCAGACATTTATTTCTCACAATTTGGAATGCTAGGAAATCCAAGATCAAGCTGTCAGCAAGGCAAGTTTAATTCTGAGGCCTCCTCTCTTGGTTTATGAATAGATAAAGTAAATAAAGTAATTAAAAGATAAGTATCTAAATGTCCATCAATGGATTTTTGAATAAATAAATTGTGGTGTATGCACAATGTAATATCATTCAGCTTTTGAAAAGAAAATCAAGCATTTGCAACATGAATTAACTTGAAGGACATGCTGGATAAAATAAGACACGGAGAGAAAAAATTGCTACATAATCTCTCTTATATGTAGAATCTTTAACAAAGAAAAATCACATACATAGAAATGGAAAATAGAAGCGTGGTTACCAGAGATGAAGACCGAGAGAGGGCAAGGGGGAATGGAGGTTGAAGGGTACAAAATTGAAGTTATATAGGATGAATAAACCTAGACGTCTAAAACACAGCCTGAGGACTACAGTTAAAAATATTGTATTGTAGGCTGGGCGCGGTGGCTCACGCCTGTAATCCCAGAACTTTGGAAGCTCAGGCGGGCGGATCACGAGGTCAGGAGATCAAGACCATCCTGGCTCACACGGTGAAACCCTGTCGCTGCTAAAAATACAAAAAAAAATTAGCCAGGCGTGGTGGCAGACACCTGTAGTCCCAGCTACTTCGAGGCTGAGGCAGGAGAATGGCGTGAGGAGGCAGAGCTTGCAGTGAGCGGAGACTGCGCCACTGCACTCCAGCCTGGGCAACAGAGCGATTTTACATGCTCTTACCTCAAAGAGGGTAAGAATGTGAGAGAATGGATATGTTAAATTGCTTATCTGCAGTAATCCCTTCACTATATGTCACTATATATATGTATATAAAAACATCATGCTGTACACAAAGGTAACTCATACACACTAATGCAAATTATATTAGCCATTATGAAAAACAGTATGGGTATTTCTCAAAAAACTAAAAACTGAATTACAACACGATGCAGCAATTCAACTACTGGGTATTTATCTAAGGAAAGGAAATCAGCATATCAAAGTTATACCTCCATCCCCATGGTTATTACATCACTATTCACAATAGTCAAGATATTCAACCTGAGTGTCCATCAATAGATGGAGGCATGAAGAAAATGTGGCATATATATACAATGCAATAATATTCAGCTATAAATCAAATGAAATTCTGTCATTTACAGCAACATGGATGAAACTGGAGGTAATTATGTTAAATGAAATTAACGAAGCACAGAAAGACAAATATTTCATGTTCTCACTCATATATGTGACAGCTGAAATATTCATCTTATGAGTTTGAGTTTGTTTGTTTATTTTGAGTATAATAATAGTAACCAGAGGCTGGAAAGGGTGTGAGGGTTGGTGAAGAGAGGTTGGCTAGTGAGTACAAACACAAAGTTTTATGGAAGGAATAAGATCTAGAGTTTGATAGCTCAGTAGGATTGCTATTTATTGAAGAGATTGTCTTCCCCAATGTACTTTCATGACAACTTTGTTGAAAATGAGTTTACTGTAAATGTATGGATTTGTTTCTGGGGTCTCTATTCAGTTCCACTGGTCTATGTGTCTGTTTTTGCACCAGTACCATGCTGTTTAATTTTCTATAGCTCTGTAGTATAATTTTAAATTAGATTATGTAATTCCTCCAGTTTTATTCTTCTTGTTCAGAATATCTTTTGCTCTTCTGGGTCTGTTGTGGTTCCATATAATTATTAGGATTTTTCTTTTCTATTTCTATGAAGAATACAATTGTCATTTTGACAACAATTGCACTGAATCTGCAGATTGCCTTGTGTAGTATGTTTATTTTAACAATATTGATTGTTCCAATCCATAAACGGGAAATGTCTTTCCATAATTTTGTGTGTCCAGTCGAAGGTCCTTCCTGAGTGTATAGTTTTCATTGTGGAGAACTTTCATTTCCTTGATTAAGTTAATTCCTATGTGTTTAATTTTATCTTCAACTATTGAAAATGAAACTACTCTTTTTGATTTATTTTTCAGATTGTTCACTCTTGGCATGCAGAAATGCTACTGGTTTTCGCACATTTATTCTGTGTCCTGCAACTTTACTGAGTTTCTTTATCAGTTCTAAATTTGGGGTGGAATCTTTAGATTTTTCCAAATATAAGATTGCATCCTCTGTGAACAAGGATAACTTGACTTCTGTCTTTCTAATTTAGATGTCCTTATTTATTCCTTTTGTCTGTTTGCTTTAGCCAAGACTTCCAGTACTATGTTGAATAACTGAGGTAAGAGTGGACATCCATGTCATGTTCCCAATCTTGAAGGAAAGGCTTTCATATTTTCCCCTTTCAATATGATACTAGCAGTGGGTCTCTCACATAAGGCTTCTATTATGTTGAACTATATTTCTTATATTTCCAGTTTTTTTAAATTATACTTTAAGTTCTAGGGTACATGTGCATAACGTGCAGGTTTGTTACATATGTATACTTGTGCCATGTTGGTGTGCTGCACCCATCAACCCGTCAGCGGCCATCAACTCGTCAGCACCCATCAACTCGTCATTTACATCAGGTATAACTCCCAATGCAATCCCTCCCCCCTCCTCCCTCCCCATGATAGGCCCCGGTGTGTGATGTTCCCCTTCCCGAGTCCGAGTGATCTCATTGTTCAGTTCCCACCTATGAGTGAGAACATGCGGTGTTTGGTTTTCTGTTCTTGTGATAGTTTGCTGAGAATGATGGTTTCCAGCTGCATCCATGTCCCTACAAATAACTCAAACTCATCCTTTTTTATGGCTGCATAGTATTCCATGGTGTACATGTGCCACATTTTCTTAATCCAGTCTGTCACAGATGGACATTTGGGTTGATTCCAAGTCTTTGCTATTGTGAATAGTGCCGCAATAAACATACGTGTGCATGTGTCTTTATAGCAGCATGATTTGTAATCCTTTGGGTATATACCCAGTAATGGGATGGCTGGGTCATATGGTACTTCTAGTTCTAGATCCTTGAGGAAATGCCATACTGTTTTCCATAATGGTTGAACTAGTTTACAATCCCACCAACAGTGTAAAAGTGTCCCTATTTCTCCACATCCTCTCCAGCACCTGTTGTTTCCTGACTTTTTAATGATTGCCATTCTAACTGGAGTGAGATGGTATCTCATTGTGGTTTTGACTTGCATTTCTCTGATGGCCAGTGATGATGAGCATTTTTTCACGTGTCTGTTGGTTGTATGAATGTCTTCTTTTGAGAAATGTCGGTTCATATCCTTTGCCCACTTTTTGATGGGTTTGTTTGTTTTTTTCTTGTAAATTTGTTTGAGTTCTTTGTAGGTTCTGGATATTAGCCCTTTGACAAATGAGTAGATTGCAAAAATTTTCTCCCATTCTGTAGGTTGCCTGTTCACTCTGATGGTAGTTTCTTTTGCTGTGCAGAAGCTCTTTAATTAGATCCCATTTGTCAATTTTGGCTTTTGTTGCCATTGCTTTTGGTGTTTTAGACATGAAGTCCTTGCCCATGCCTATGTCCTGAATGGTATTCCCTAAGTTTTCTTCTAGGGTTTTCATGGTATTAGGTCTAACATTTAAGTCTCTAATCCATCTTGAATTAATTTTCATATCAGGAGTAAGGAAAGGATCCAGTTTCAGCTTTCTACTTATGGCTAGCCAATTTTCCCAGCACCATTTATTAAATAAGGAATCCTTTCCCCATTTCTTATTTTTCTCAGGATTGTCAAAGATCAGATGGCTGTAGATGTGTGGTATTATTTCTGAGGACTCTGTTCTGTTCCATTGGTCTATATCTCTGTTTTGGTACCAGTACCATGCTGTTTTGGTTACTGTGGCCTTGTAGTATAGTTTGAAGTCAGGTAGCGTGATGCCTCCAGCTTTGTTCTTTTGACTTAGAATTGTCTTGGCAATGCGGGCCCTTTTTTGGTTCCATATGAACTTTAAAGCCGTTTTTTCCAATTCTGTGAAGAAACTCATTGGTAGCTTGATGGGGATGGCATTGAATCTATAAAGAACCTTGGGCAGTATGGCCATTTTCACGATATTGATTCCTCCTATCCATGAGCATGGTATGTTCTTCCATTGGTTTGTGTTCTCTTTTATTTCACTGAGCAGTGGTTTGTAGTTCTCCTTGAAGAGGTCTTTTACATCCCTTGTAGGTTGGATTCCTAGGTATTTTATTCTCTTTGAAGCAATTGTGAATGGAAGGTCATTCCTGATTAGGCTCTCTTTTTGTCTGTTACTGGTGTATAAGAATGCTTGTGATTTTTGCACATTGATTTTGTATCCTGAGACTTTGCTGAAGTTGCTTATCAGCTTCAGGAGATTTTGGGCTGAGACGATGGGGTTTTCTAAATATACAATCATGTCATCTGCAAACAGGGACAATTTGACTTCTTCTTTTCCTAACTGAATACCCTTGATTTCTTTCTCTTGCCTGATTGCCCTAGCCAGAACTTCCAACACTATGTTGAATAGGAGTGGTGAGAGAGGGCATCCCTGTCTTGTTCCAGTTTTCAAAGGGAATTTTTTCAGTTTTTGCCCATTCAGTATGATATTAGCTGTGGGTTTGTCATAAATAGCTCTTATTATTTTGAGGTACGTTCCATCAATACCGAATTTATTGAGCGTTTTTAGCATGAAGGGCTGTTGAATTTTGTCAAAGGCCTTTTCTGCATCTATTGAGATAATCATGTGGTTCTTGTCTTTGGTTCTGTTTATATGCTGGATTACGTTTTTTGATTTGCGAATGTTGAACCAGCCTTGCATCCCAGGGATGAAGCCCACTTGATCATGGTGGATAAGCTTTTTGATGTGCTGCTGAATCCAGTTTGCCAGTATTTTATTGAGGATTTTTGCATCGATGTTCATCTGGGATATTGGTCTAAAATTCTCTTTTTTTGTTGTGTCTCTATCAGGCTTTGGTATCAGGATGATGATGGCCTCATAAAATGAGTTAGGGAGGATTCCCTCTTTTTCTGTAGATTGGAATAGTTTCAGAAGGAATGGTACCAGCTCCTCTTTGTACCTCTGGTAGAATTCAGCTGTGAATCCATCTGGTCCTGGACTTTTTTTGGTGGGTAGGCTATTAATAATTGCCTCAATTTCAGAGCCTGCTATTGGTCTATTCAGGGATTCAACTTCTTCCTGGTTTAGTCTTGGAAGAGTGTAAGTGTCCAGGAAATTATCCATTTCTTCTAGATTTTCTAGTTTATTTGTGTAGAGGTGTTTATAGTATTCTCTGATGGTAGTTTGTATTTCTGTGGGGTCGGTGGTGATATCCCCTTTATCATTTTTTATTGCGTCTCTTTGATTCTTCTCTCTTTTCTTCTTTATTAGTCTTGCTAGCGGTCTGTCAATTTTGTTGATCTTTTCAAAAAACCAACTCCTGGGTTCATTGATTTTTTGGAGGGTTTTTTGTGTCTCTATCTCTTTCAGTTCTGCTCTGATCCTAGTTATTTCTTGCCTTCTGCTAGCTTTTGAATGTGTTTGCTCTTGCTTCTCTAGTTCTTTTAATTGTGATGTTAGAGTGTCAATTTTAGATCTTTCCTGCTTTCTCTTGTGGGCATTTAGTGGTAAAAATTTCCCTCTACACACTGCTTTAAATGTGTCCCAGAGATTCTGGTATGTTGTATCTTTGTTCTCATTGGTTTCAAAGAACATCTTTATTTCTGCCTCCATTTCGTTATGTACCCAGTAGTCATTCAGGAGCAGGTTATTCAGTTTCCATGTAGTTGAGGGGTTTTGATCAAGTTTCTTAATCCTGAGTTCTAGTTTGAGCACACTGTGGTCTGAGAGACAGTTTGTTATTATTTCTCTTTTTGTACATTTGCTGAGGAGTGCTTTACTTCCAATTATGTGGTCAATTTTGGAATAAGTGCGATGTGGTGCTGGGAAGAATGTATATTCTGTTGATTTTGGGATGAAGAGTTCTGTAGATGTCTATTAGGCCTGCTTGCTGCAGAGATGAGTTCAACTCCTGGATATCCGTGTTAACTTTCTGTCTCATTGATCTGTCTAATGTTGACAGTGGGGTGTTGAAGTCTCCCATTATTATTGTATGGGAGTCTAAGTCCCTTTGTAACTCTCTAAGGATTTGCTTTATGAATCTGGGTGCTTCTCTATTGGGTGCATATATATTTAGAATAGTTAGCTCTTCCTGTTGAATTGATCCCTTTACCATTATGTAATGGCCTTCTTTGTGTCTTTTGATCTTTGATGGTTTAAAGTCTGTTTTATCAGACACTAGGATTGCAACGCCTGCTTTTTTTTTTGTTCTCCATTTGCTTGGTAGATCTTCCTCCATTGCTTTATTTTGAGCCTATGTATGTCTCTGCATGTAAGATGGGTCTCCTGAATACAGCAGACTGATGGGTCTTGACTCTTTATCCAATTTGCCAGTCTGTGTCTTTTAATTGGAGCATTTAGTCCATTTACATTTAAGGTTAATATTGTTATGTGTGAACTTGATCCTGCCATTATGATATTAACTGGTTATTTTGCTCGTTAGTTGATGCAGTTTCTTCCTAGCCTCGATGGTCTTTACAATTTGGCATGTTTTTGCAATGGCTGGTACCGGTTGTTCCTTTCCATGTTTAGGGCTTCCTTCAAGGTCTCTTGTAAGGCAGGCCTGGTGGTGACAAAATCTCTAAGCATTTGCTTATCTGTAAAGTATTTTATTTCTCCTTCACTTATGAAACTTAGTTTGGCTGGATATGAAATTCTGGGTTGAAAATTCTTTTCTTTAAGAACGTTGAATATTGGCCCCCACTCTCTTCTGGCTTGTAGAGTTTCTGCCAAGAGGTCTGCTGTTAGTCTGATGGGCTTCCCTTTGTGGGTAACCCGACCTTTCTCTCTGGCTGCTCTTAAGATTTTTTCCTTCATTTCAACTTTGGTGAATCTGGCAATTATGTGTCTTGGAGTTGCTCTTCTGGAGGAGTATCTTTGTGGCGTTCTCTGTATTTCCTGAATTTGAATGTTGGCCTGCCCTACTAGGTTGGGGAAGTTCTCCTGGATGATATCCTGAATAGTGTTTTCCAACTTGGTTCCATTTTCTCCTTCACTTTCCGGCACCCCAGTCAGACGTACATTTGGTCTTTTTACATAACCCCATACTTCTTGCAGGCTTTGTTCATTTCTTTTCCTTCTTTTTTCTTTAGGTTTCTCTTCTCGCTTCATTTCATTCATCTGATCCTCAATTGCTGATACTGTTTCTTCCAGTTGATCGAGTCGGTTACTGAAGCTTGTGCATTTGCCACATATTTCTCGTGTCATGGTTTTCATCTCTGTCCATTCGTTTATGACCTTCTCTGCATTAATTATTGTGGTTATCAATTCTTTCACTCTTTTTTCAAGATTTTTAGTTTCTTTGCGCTGAGTACGTAATTCCTCCTTTAGTTCTGAGAAGTTTGATGGACTGAAGCCTTCTTCTCTCATCTCGTCAAAGTCATTCTCTGTCCAGCTTTGATCCATTGCTGGCAATGAGCTGCGTTCCTTTGGAGAGGGAGATGCACTCTTATTCTTTGAATTTCCAACTTTTCTGCCCTGCTTTTTTCCCATCTTTGTGGTTTTATCTGCCTCTGGTCTTTGATGATGGTGACGTACTGATGGGGTTTTGGTGTGGGTTCCTTCCTGTTTGTTAGTTTTCCTTCTAACAGTCAGGACTCTCAGCTGTAGGTCTGTTGGAGATTGCTTGAGGTCCACTCCAGACCCTGTTTGCCTGGGTGTCAGCAGCAGAGGTTGCAGAAGATAGAATACTGCTGAACAGCGAGTGTACCTGTCTGATTCTTGCTTTGGAAGCTTCCTCTCAGGGGTGTACTCCACCGTGTGAGGTGTGGGGTGTCGGTCTGCCCCTAGTGGAGGATGTCTCCCAGTTAGGCTACTCAGTGGTCGGGGACCCACTTGAGCAGGCAGTCTGTCCGTTCTCAGATCTCAGCCTCCTTGTTGGGAGATCCACTGCTCTCTTCAAAGCTGTCAGACAGAGTCATTTGCGTCTTCAGAGGTTTCTGCTGCTTTTGTTGTTGTTGTTGTTGTTGTTGTTGTTGTTGTTTAGCTGTGCCCTGTCCTGTCCCCAGAGGTGGAGTCTACAGAGACTGGCAGGCCTCCCTGAGCTGCTGTGAGCTCCACCCAGTTCGATCTCCCCAGGGCTTTGTTTTCCTACTTAAGCCTCAGCAATGGCAGGTGCCCCTCCCCCAACCTCGCTGCTGCCTTGTGGTTAGATCGCAGACTGCTGTGCTAGCAATGAGGAAGGCTCCGTGGGCAAGGGACCCTCCTGGCCAGGTGTGGGATATCATCTCCTGGTGTGCCCGTTTGCTTAAAGGGCAGTATTGGGGTGGGAGTTACCCGATTTTCCAGGTGTTGTGTGTCTCAGTTCCCCTGGCTAGGAAAAGGGATTCCCTTCCCCCTTGCACTTCCCAGGTGAGGCGATGCCTCACCCTGCTTCAGCTCTTGCTGGTCGGGCTAGAACAGCTGACCAGCACCGATTGTCTGGCACTCCCTAGTGAGATAAACCCAGTACCTCAGTTGAAAATGCAGAAATCACCTGCCTTCTGTGTCGCTCGGGCTGGGAGCTGGAGACTGGAGCTGTTCCTATTCGGCCATTTGCTCTGCCCCCCTATTTCCAGTATTTTAAGAAAGCATTGTGGAACATAATTTTTCAGAAACAATTGAAATATTCCTATGAATTTTCTTCTCCATTCTGTGAAGATGATGATTCACACAGATTGATTTGCCTGTGTTGAACCATCCTTGGTTCTCTGAGATAAATCCTACTTGGTCATAATAAAATATCTTTTTAATATGTTGATGAATTTACTTTGCTAGTGTTTCTTGAGAAATTTTGCATCAGTTTTTATCGGGATATTGGCCTGTAGTTTTTTTTTTTATGTGTCTTTGTCAGGTTTTGGTATCATGGTACTACTGACTTAACAGAATACGTTAGGAGTATTCACTCTGCCTATATTTTAAAAAATACTTAGAGTAAGACTGGTGTCAGTTTTTCTTTAACTGCTTGGGAGAAATCAGTGATGAAACCATTGGGTCCCGGAATTTTCTTTGCTGGGAGACTTTTTCTTAGAGCTTTGGTTATTTTAATTGTTACTATCCTGTTCAGGTTTTGGATTTCTTCATGGTTTAATCTTGGTATGTTTCATGTGTCTAGAATATATGTATTTCTTCTAGATTTTCCAAATTATTGGCATATGGTTGCTTATAGTAGCCACTAATGATCCTTTGTATTTCTGTGATATCATTTGTGATGTCTCCACTTTCATCTCTGATTTTATTTATTTGGGTCTTCTCTTCTGTTTATTATTAGTCAGGCTAAAATTTTTAAATTTTGTTTATTTTTAAAAATCAGCTATTCAGATTATTTATCTTTTTCTAGTTTGTTCTTCATTTTAATTTCTTTTATTTCTGCTATGATCTTTATTATTTCTTTTCTTCTACTAATTTTGAGTTTGGTTTGTTCTTGTTTTTCTGGTTAATTAAGATGCCTCATTTGGTTATTTATTTGAAGATTTTCTCTGTTTAAATGTAAACGCTTATAGTCATAACTTCTCTGTTATTACTAGTTTTACTGTATCCCATAAGTTGTAGTATGTTGTATTTTATCAACATTTGATTTCCAGAATTTAAAAAATTTTCTTCTTAGTTTCTTCACTGACCCACTGGCCTTTCAGGAGCATATTGTTTTAAACTCTATGTGTTTGTATAATTTCCATAATTTATCTTGTTATCGGTTTCTAGTTTCATTACCATGTTGTGTCAGAGAAGATGCTTGATATTATTTCAATCTTTTTGAGTGTTTTAAAGACTTGTTTCTTGGCCTAACACATGGTCTACCTTTGAGAATATTCCATATACATAAGAAAAAGAATGTGTATTCCACAGCCATTGAATGAAATGTTCAGCAAATATTTCTTAGGTCCATTCGATCTATAGTGCAGATAAGTCTGATGTTTCTTTATTGATATTCTGTCTGGATGATATGTCCAGTGCTGAAAGTGGGGTGTTGAAGTCTCTAGACTTTATCACAGTTAAGTCTATTATCTTTCTCTTTAGATCTAATGGTATTTACTTTATACATCTGACTGCTCCAGCATTAGGTGCATATATACTTACAATCATTATATATTCCTACTGTATTAACCTCTTTATCATTATATAATGTCATTGTCTCCTCTTACAGTTTTTGTTTTGATATTTACTTTGTCTGATATAAGTATAGCTAGTCTTGCTTGTTTTTTGGGTTTCAATGGCATGAAATATCTTTTTTCATCCTTTTATTTTCAGTCTATTGTGTCTTTACAGGTGACGTGTGTTTCCTGTAAGCAACAGATCATGGGTCTTTTTTTTTTCATACGTTGAGCCACTCTGTCTTTTGATTGGAGAGCTGATCCCATTTACATTCAATCTTATTTTTGGAAAGTAAGCACTTACTCCTGCCATTTTGTTATTTGATCCTGGTTGTCTGTTGCATGCTTTTCCTTCTCTTCTTCCTTTCTGTCTTCCTTTTATTAAAGATGATTTCCTCTAGTGGTGATTTACCTCATTAAAAAAAAAAATTAGTTATTTCTTTTATGTATTTTGATTTAAGGTTGCATGAGACCTAGAAATACTATTTTATATCCCATTATTTTAATTTGATAACAAGTTAACTCATTGCACGAACAAGCAAAAAGAAAACAAATAAAAATTCTATACACGAACTTTGTCCCCATGCTGTTTAACTTGCTGTTTTATCTATTGATATATTACTGTACTGTCTATGTCTTGCAAAGTTGTGTTATTGTTTATTGTTATTGTTTATTGGTTTATCTTTTAGTCTTTCTATAGAAGATAAGAGT
Organism: Rhinopithecus roxellana; assembly: GCF_007565055.1. Lineage (NCBI taxonomy): Eukaryota > Metazoa > Chordata > Mammalia > Primates > Cercopithecidae > Rhinopithecus > Rhinopithecus roxellana. The sequence continues at coordinate 42,641,757 of NC_044555.1, forward strand.
ACTTTAGGTACCCATATTACAATGTCATAATATTTTTTGCTTTTCTGTGTGCTTAATATTACCAGTGAGTTTTCTACCTTCAGAGGATTTTTTTTTTCTAGCTCATGAATGTTTTTCTTTTCTTTCTGTTTGAAGAACTCCCTTTAGCATTTCTTGTAGGACAGGTCCAGTGTTGATGAAATCCCTCAACTTTTGGTTTCTGGAAAGTCTTTATTTCTCCTTCATGGTTAAAGCATATTTTTGTTGAGTATATTATTCTAGGGTAGATTTTTGTAGTTGTTGTTTCATCACTTTAAATATGTCATGCCTCTCTTTCCTGGCTTGTGCAATTTGCACTGAAAAGTTTGCTGCCTAACATACTGGATCATCATTGTATGTTTTTTTAAAATCTTGTTACTATTACAATTTTTTAAACTTTTATTTTAAGTTCAGAAGTACAAGTGCAGGTTTGTTACATAGGTATGCTTCTGTCATGGGAGTATGTTCTACAGATTATTTCATCACTCATGTGTTAAGCCTAGTACCCGTTAGTTATTTTTCCTGATCCTCTCCCTCCTCCCCTCATCTACCCTCCAAAAGGTCCCAGTGTGTATTATTCCCTTCATATGTCCATGTGTCCTCACCTTTTAGCTCCCACTTATAAGTAAGAACATGCAGTATTTAGTTTTCTGTTCCTGAGTTAGTTTGCTAAGGATAATGACCTCCAGCTCTATATATGTCCCTTCAAAGGTCATGATCTCTTTCTTTTTTATGACTGCATAGTATTCCATGATGTATATGTACCATATTTTCTTTATCCAGTCTACCATCGATGGACATTTAAGTTAATTCTATGTCTTTAGTATTGTGACTAGAGCTGTAATGAATGTGCATATGTCTTTATAATAGAACAATTAATATTCCTTTGGGTATATATACAGTAGCAGGTTTACTGAGTAGAATCATATTTCTGTCTTTAGATCTTTGGGGATTCGCCACACTTATCTTCCACAAGGGTTGAACAAGTTTACACACCCACAACAGTGTACAACCATTCTTTTTTCTGCACAACTCCACAAGTATCTGTTATTTTTTGTCTTTTTAATAGTAGCCATTCTGACTTGTGTTAGGTGATACATCATTGTGGTTTTGCAGTGCATTTCTGTAATGATCAGTAATGTTGAACTTTATTTCATATGATTGTTGACTGCATGTATGTCTTCCTTTGCAAAGTGCCTGTTTATGTCCTTTGCCCATTTTTAATGGGGTACTTTGTTTTTTATTGTTCATGTAAATTTATTTAAGCTCCTTATAAATGTTGAATATTAGATCTTTGTTGGATGCAGTTTGAAAAAATTGTCTCCAATTTTATAGGTTGCCTGTTAAATCTGTTGATAGTTTATTTTGCTAGGAACAAGCTCTTCAGTTTAGTTAGATTTCATTTGTCAGTTTTTATTTTTGTTGCAATTGCTTTTGGTGTCTTCATCATGAAATCTTTGCCTATGTTTATGTCCTAAATGTTATTTCCTAGGTTGTCTTCTAGGGTTTTTATAGATTTGAGATTAACATTTAAGTCTTTAATCTATCTTGAGTTAATTGTTTTGGTATATGGTGTAAAAAAGGTGTCCAGTTTCAATTTTCTGCATATGGTTAGCCAGTTCTCTCAGCACCATTTATTGAATGGGGAATCCTTTCCCCATTGCTTGTTTTTGTCAGGTTTGTCAAAGATCAGATGGTTGTAGGTGTGTGATCTTATTTTTGTATTCTCTATTTCTTCCATTGGTCTTTGTGTCTGTTTTTGTACCAGTACCATGCTGCTTTGGTTACTGTAGCCTTGTAGTATAGTTTGAAGTTGGGTAGCATGATACCTCCAGCTTTGTTCTTTTTGCTTAAAAATTCCTTGACTATTTGGGCTCTTTTTGGTTCCATATAAATTTTAAAATAGTTTTCTCAAGTTTGGTGAAGAATGTTAATGGTAGTTTAATAGGGATAGCATTGAATCTATATATTTTTTGGCATTATAGCCATTTAAAGGATATTGATTCTTCCTTTCCATGATCATGAAATGTTTTTCATTTGTTTGTGTAATCTCTGATTTCTTTTGGCAGTGGTTTGCAGTTCTCCTTCAGTGGTTTGTAGTTCTCCTTGAAAAAATAGTTCACATCACCTTTCTAGTTAACTGTAATCTTAGATATATTATTTTTGTGGCAGCTATGAATGGGAGTTCGTACCTGGCTTGGCTCTCAGCTTAACTGTTGTTAGTGTATATGAATATTAGTGATTTTTGCACACTTATTTTTGGTCCTGAGAATTTGCTGAAGTTGTTTCTCAGCTTAAGAAGCTTTTGGGCTGAGACTATGGGGTTTTCTAGATATAGGATCATGTCATCCGCAAAAAGGGATAGTTTGAATTCCTCTAGTCCTATTTGGACGTCCTTTATTTCTTTCTCTTGCCTGATTACCCAGGTCAGAACTTCTAATACTGTGTTGAATAAGAGTGGTGAGAGAGGGGATCCTTGTCTTGTGCCAGTTCACAAGGAAAATGGTTCCATCTTTTTTCCATTCAGTATTATGTTCCGTGTTAGTTTGTCATAGATGGCTCACATTATTTTGAGTTATGTTTCTTCAATATCTAATTTATTGAGAGTTTTTAACCTTAGTGGATTTTGAATTTTATTGAAAGCCTTTTTTGCATCTATTGAAATAATCATGTGGATTTTGTCTCTAGTTCTGTTTATGTAATGAATCACATTTACTGATTTGTGTATGCTGAGCCAACCTTGCATCCTGGGAATGAAGCCTACTTGATTGTGATGGATAAGCTTTTTGATGTGCTGCTGGATTCATTTTGCCAGTATTTTGTTGAGGATTTTTGCATACATCTTCATCAAATGTATTGGCCTGAAGTTTAATTTTCTTGTTGTATCTCTGCCAGTTTTTTTGTATGGAATGATGCTTGCCTCATAGAATGAGTTAGGAAGAAGTTCCTCCTCTTCAAATTTTTAAAACTTTTCATAGGAATGGTACTAGCTCTTCTTTGTACATATGGTAGAATTCAGCTGTGAATCCCTCTGTTTCTGTTTTTTTGTTTTTGTTGTTGTTGTTGTTAGGTTAATTAGTACGGCCTCAGTGTCCAGAATTTAAACATTACTTCTAGATTTTCTAGTTTATGTGGATAGAGGTGTTCACAATATTCTCTGATGATTGTTTGTATTTCTGTGGGGTCAGTGGCAGTATCTCCCTTGTCATTTCTGATTGTGTTTTTATTTGAATATTCTCTTTATTTTTTCTTTACTAGTCTAGCTAGTGGTCTACCTACTTTACTAATTTTTTCAAAAAAACTAATTCCTGGATTTGTTGATCTTTTTAATATTTTTGTGTCTCTATCTTCTTTTGTTAAGGTGTGTTTTTTTATTATTTCTTGTCTTCTACTAGCTATGGCATTTGTTCACTATTGGTTCTCTAGTCCTTTAAGTTGTGATGTTAAGTTTTTAACTTGAGATAGTTCTAGCTTTCTGTTGTGGGCGTTTGGTGCTATAGTTTCTGTTTTAACAATGTCTTAGTTATGTTCCATAGATTCTGTTACATTATATCTTTGTTCTCATTCGTTCCAAAAATCTTGTTGTTTTCTGCCTTAATTGTATTATTCACCCAAAAGTCATTCAGGAGCAGGTTGTTTAATTTATATGTAATTGTGTGAGTTTTAGTGAATTTCTTTTTTTTTTTTTTTTTTTTTTTTTATTATACTTTAAGTTCTAGGGAACATGTGCATAACGTGCAGGTTTGTTACATATGTATACTTATGCCATGTTGGTGTGCTGCACCCATCAACTCGTCAGCACCCATCAATTCATCATTTATATCTTGTATAACTCTCCAATGCAAGCCCTCCCTCCTCCCCCCTCCCCCCTCCCCATGATAGGCCCCAGTGCGTGATGTTCCCCTTCCCGAGTCCAAGTGTTCTCATTGTTCAGTTCCCACCTATGAGTGAGAACATGCGGTGTTTGGTTTTCTGTTCTTGTGATAGTTTGCTAAGAATGATGGTTTCCAGCTGCATCCATGTCCCTACAAAGGACGCAAACTCATCCTTTTTTATGGCTGCATAGTATTCCATGGTGTATATGTGCCACATTTTCTTAATCCAGTCTGTCACAGATGGACATTTGGGTTGATTCCAAGTCTTTGCTATTGTGAATAGTGCCGCAACAAACATACGTGTACATGTGTCTTTGTAGTAGAATCATTTATAATCCTTTGGGTATATACCCAGTAATGGGATGGCTGGGTCATATGGTACATCTAGTTCTAGATCCTTGAGGAATTGCCATACTGTTTTCCATAATGGTTGAACTAGTTTACAATCCCACCAACAGTGTAAAAGTGTTCCTATTTCTCCACATCCTCTCCAACACCTGTTGTTTCCTGACTTCTTAATGATTGCCATTCTAACTGGTGTGAGATGGTATCTCATTGTGGTTTTGATTTGCATTTCTCTGATGGCGAGTGATGATGAGCATTTTTTCATGTGTCTGTTGGCTGTATGAATATCTTCTTTTGAGAAATGTCTGTTCATATCCTTTCCCCACTTTTTGATGGGGTTGTTTGTTTTTTTCTCGTATATTTGTTTGAGTTCTTTGTAGATTCTGGATATTAGCCCTTTGTCAGATGAGTAGGTTGCAAAAATTTTCTCCCATTCTGTAGGTTGCCTGTTCACTCTGATGGTAGTTTCTTTTGCTGTGCAAAAGCTCTTTAGTTTAATTAGATCCCATTTGTCAATTTTGGCTTTTGCTGCCGTTGCTTTTGGTGTTTTAGACATGAAGTCGTTGCCCATGCCTATGTCCTGAATGGTACTACCTAGATTTTCTTCTAGGGTTTTTATGGTATTAGGTCTAACATTTAAGTCTCTAATCCATCTTGAATTAATCTTCGTATAAGGGGTAAGGAAAGGATCCAGTATCAGCTTTCCACTTATGGCTAGCCAATTTTCCCAGCACCATTTATTAAATAGGGAATCCTTTCCCCATTTCTTGTTTCTCTCAGGTTTGTCAAAGATCAGATGGCTGTAGATGTGTGGTATTATTTCTGAGGACTCTGTTCTGTTCCATTGATCTATATCTCTGTTTTGGTACCAGTACCATGCTGTTTTGGTGACTGTAGCCTTGTAGTATAGTTTGAAGTCAGGTAGCGTGATGCCTCCAGCTTTGTCCTTTTGACTTAGGATTTGTGGCAATGCGGGCCCTTTATGGTTCCATATGAACTTTAAAGCGTTTTTTCCAATTCTGTGAAGACACTCATTGGTAGCTTGATGGGATGGCATGAATCTATAATAACCTTGGGGTTATTATAGATTATAGAAGAAATAATCTATAATTATAATATATGATAATATATTAATGAGAATATATATAGTATATATATCTAATATCTATATTATATATTATATTATATATATTATATTATATATATATTATAGATATATTATATTAGATATAATATAATATATATATTATTATATATCTGATATATAATATCTATTATAATTTCTATAATATATATTATATCTATGATATATAAGTATTAGATATATTATAGTAGTATAGATTAGTATAATATTATAGTATAATATATATATATTATAAGATATTATATATATTATATATATATATTATATATATATATATTATTATATATATTATATTATATATTATTATATAAATATATTATATTCTATATAGATATATAATATATTATATTATAATAATTATATTATACTATATAATATTATAATATAATATATAATATATTAATATAATAATCTATAATAATCTATAATAACCTTGGGGAGTATGGCCATTTTCACGATATTGATTCTTCCTATCCATGAGCATGGTATGTTCTTCCATTTGTTTGTGTCCTCTTTTATTTCACTGAGCAGTGGTTTGTAGTTCTCCTTGAAGAGGTCCTTTACGTCCCTTGTAAGCTGGATTCCTAGGTATTTTATTCTCTTTGAAGCAATTGTGAATGGAAGTTCATTCCTGATTTGGCTCTCTGCTTGTCTGTTACTGGTGTATAAGAATGCTTGTGATTTTGCACATTAATTTTGTATCCTGAGACTTTGCTGAAGTTGCTTATCAGCTTAAGGAGATTTTGGGCTGAGACGATGGGGTTTTCTAAATATACAATCATGTCATCTGCAAACAGGGACAATTTGACTTCTTCTTTTCCTAACTGGATACCCTTGATTTCTTTCTCTTGCCTGATTGCCCTAGCCAGAACTTCCAACACTATGTTGAATAGGAGTGGTGAGAGAGGGCATCCCTGTCTTGTGCCAGTTTTCAAAGGAAATGCTTCCAGTTTTTGCGCATTCAGTATGATATTAGCTGTGGGTTTGTCATAAATAGCTCTTATTATTTTGAGGTACGTTCCATCAATACCGAATTTAGTGAGCGTTTTTAGCATGAAGGGCTGTTGAATTTTGTCAAAAGCCTTTTCTGCATCTATTGAGACAATCATGTGGTTCTTGTCTTTGGTTCTGTTTATATGCTGGATTACGTTTATTGATTTGCGAATGTTGAACCAGCCTTGCATCCCAGGGATGAAGCCCACTTGATCATGGGGGATAAGCTTTTTGATGTGCTGCTGAATCCGGTTTGCCAGTATTTTATTGAGAATTTTTGCATCAATGTTCATCAGGGATATTGGTCTAAAATTCTCTTTTTTTGATGTGTCTCTGCCAGGCTTTGGTATCAGGATGATGTTGGCCTCATAAAATGAGTTAGGGAGGATTCCCTCTTTTTCTATTGATTGGAATAGTTTCAGAAGGAATGGTACCAGCTCCTCCTTCTACCTCTGCTAGAATTCAGCTGTGAATCCATCTGGTCCTGGACTTTTTTTGGTGGGTAGGCTATTAATTTTTGCCTCAATTTCAGAGCCTGCTATTGGTCTATTCAGGGATTCAACTTCTTCCTGGTTTAGCCTTGGGAGAGTGTAAGTGTCCAGGAAATTATCCATTTCTTCTAGATTTTCTAGTTGATTTGCGTAGAGGTGTTTATAGTATTCTCTGATGGTAGTGTGTATTTCTGTGGGGTCAGTGGTGATATCCCCTTTATCATTTTTTATTGCATCTATTTGATTCCTCTCTCTTTTCTTCTTTATTAGCCTTGCTAGCGGTCTGTCAATTTTGTTGATCTTTTCAAAAAACCAACTCCTGGATTCATTGATTTTTTGGAGGGATTTTTGTGTCTCTATCTCCTTCAGTTCAGCTCTGATCTTAGTTATTTCTTGCCTTCTGCTAGCTTTTGAATGTGTTTGCTCTTGCCTCTCTAGTTCTTTTAATTGTGATGTTAGAGTGTCAATTTTAGATCTTTCCTGCTTTCTCTTGTGGGCATTTAGTGCTATAAATTTCCCTCTACACACTGCTTTAAATGTGTCCCAGAGATTCTGGTATGTTGTATCTTTGTTCTCATTGGTTTCAAAGAACATCTTTATTTCCACTTTCATTTCGTTGTGTACCCAGTAGTCATTCAGGAGCAGGTTGTTCAGTTTCCATGTAGATGAGCGGTTTTGATTGAGTTTCTTAGTCCTGAGTTCTAGTTTGATTGCACTGTGGTCTGAGAGACAGTTTGTTATAATTTCTGTTCTTTTACATTTGCTGAGGAGTGCTTTACTTCCAATTATGTGGTCAATTTTGGAATAAGTGCGATGTGGTGCTGAGAAGAATGTATATTCTGTTGATTTGGGGTGGAGAGTTCTATAGATGTCTATTAGGTCCACTTGGTGCAGAGATGAGTTCAATTCCTGGATATCCTTGTTAACTTTCTGTCTCGTTGATCTGTCTAATGTTGACAGAGGAGTGTTGAAGTCTCCCATTATTATTGTATGGGAGTCTAAGTCTCTTTGTAAGTCTCTAAGGACTTGCTTTATGAATCTGGGTGCTCCTGTATTGGGTGCATATATATTTAGGAGAGTTAGCTCTTCCTGTTGAATTGATCCCTTTACCATTATGTAATGGCCTTCTTTGTCTCTTTTGATCTTTGATGGTTTAAAGTCTGTTTTATCAGAGACAAGGATTGCAACCCCTGCTTTTTTTTTTCTCCATTTGCTTGGTAGATCTTCCTCCATCCCTTTATTTTGAGCCTATGTATGTCTCTGCATGTGAGATGGGTCTCCTGAATACAGCAGACTGATGGGTCTTGACTCTTTATCCAGTTTGCCAGTCTGTGTCTTTTAATTGGAGCATTTAGTCCATTAACATTTAAGGTTAAGATTGTTATGTGTGAACTTGATCCTGCCATTATGATATTAACTGGTTATTTTGCTCATTAGTCGATGCAGTTTCTTCCTATCCTCGATGGTCTTTACATTTTGGCATGTTTTTGTGATGGCTGGTACCGGTTGTTCCTTTCCATGTTTAGGGCTTCCTTCAGGGTCTCTTGTAAGGCAGGCCTGGTGGTGACAAAATCTCTAAGCATTTGCTTCTCTGTAAAGGATTTTATTTCTCCTTCACTTATGAAACTTAGTTTGGCTGGATATGAAATTCTGGGTTTAAAATTCTTTTCTTTAAGAACGTTGAATATTGGCCCCCACTCTCTTCTGGCTTATAGAGTTTCTGCTGAGAGATCTGCTGTTAGTCTGATGGGCTTCCCTTTGTGGGTAACCCGACCTTTCTCTCTGGCTGCCCTGAAGATTTTTTCCTTCATTTCAACTTTGGTGAATCTGGCAATGATGTGTCTTGGAGTTGCTCTTCTGGAGGAGTATCTTTGTGGCGTTCTCTGTATTTCCTGAATGTGAATGTTGTCCTGCCCTACTAGGTTGGGGAAGTTCTCCTGGATGATATCCTGAAGAGTGTTTTCCAACTTGGTTCCATTTTCCCCCTCACTTTCAGGCACCCCAATCAGACGTAGATTTGGTCTTTTTACGTAATCCCATACTTCTTGCAGGCTTTGCTCATTTGTTTTTCTTCTTTTTTCTTTTGGTTTCTCTTCTCGCTTCATTTCATTCATTTGATCTTCAATCGCTGATACTCTTTCTTCCAGTTGATCGAGTCGGTTACTGAAGCTTGTGCATTTGTCACGTATTTCTCGTGTCATGGTTTTCATCTCTGTCATTTCGTTTATGATCTTCTCTGCATTAATTAGTCTAGCTGTCAATTCTTCCACTCTTTTTTCAAGATTTTTAGTTTCTTTGCGCTGGGTACGTAATTCCTCCTTTAGCTCTGATAAGTTTGATGGACTGAAGCCTTCTTCTCTCCTCTCGTCCAAGTCATTCTCTGACCAGCTTTGATCCGTTGCTGGCGATGGGCTGCGCTCCTTTGCAGGGGGAGATGCGCTCTTATTTTTTGAATTTCCAGCTTTTCTGCCCTGCTTCTTCCCCATCTTTGTGGTTTTATCTGTCTCTGGTCTTTGATGGTGGTGACGTACTGATGGGGTTTTGGTATAGGTGTCCTTCCTGTTTTGATAGTTTTCCTTCTGACAGTCAGAAGGACTGTCTGTTGGTCTGTTGGAGATTGCTTGAGGTCCACTTCAGACCCTGTTTGCCTGGGTATCAGCAGCAGAGGTTGCCGAAGATAGAATATTGCTGAACAGCGAGTGTACCTGTCTGATTCTTCCTTTGGAAGTTTCCTCTCAGGGGTGTACTCCACCCTGTGAGGTGTGGGGTGTCAGACTGCCCCTAGTGGGGGATTTCTCCCAGCTAGGCTACTCAGGGGTCAGCGACACACCTGATCAGGCAGTCTGTCCGTTCTCAGATCTCAACCTCCGTGTTGGGAGATCCACGGCTCTCCCCAAAGCTGTCAGACAGAGTCGTTCGCGTCTGCACCGGCTCCCGCTACTTCCCCTGTTGGTCTTCAGCTGTGCGCTGTCCCCAGAGGTGGAGACTACAGAGACAGGCAGGCTTCCTTGAGCTGCTGTGAGCTCCACCCAGTTCCAGCTTCCCAGCGGCTTTGTTTACCTACTTAAGCCTCAGCAATGGCGGGCGCCCCTCCCCCAGCCTCGCTGCTGCCTTGCGGATAGATCGCGGCAGACTGCTGTGTTAGCAGTGAGGGAGGCTTCGTGGGCGTGGGACCCTCCCGGCCAGGATTGGGATATATTCTTCTGGTGTGCCTGTATGCTTACAGCGCAGTATTGGGGTGGGAGTTACCCGATTTTCCAGGTGTTGTGTGTCTCAGTTCCCCTGGCTAGGAAAACGGATCCCCTTCCCCCTTGTGCTTCCAGGTGAGGCGATGCCTCGCCCTGCTTCAGCTCTCGCTGGTCAGGCTGCAGCAGCTGACCAGCACCGATTGTCCGGCACTCCCTAGTGAGATGACCCCAGTACCTCAGTTGAAAATGCAGAAATCACCGGTCTTCTGTGTCGCTCGCGCTGGGAGTTGGAGACTGGAGCTGTTCCTATTCGGCCATCTTGCTCCGCCCGGAGTTTTAGTGAATTTCTTAGTCTTGATTTCAAATTTGATCATGCTATGGTCCAAGAGACTGTTTGTTAGTATTTCACTTCTTTTGTATTTGCTGAGAATGTTTTACTTCTGATTATGTGTTCAATTTTAGAGTAAGTGCCATGTGACAATGAGAACAATTTATATTCTGTTGTTTTGGGGTGGAGAGTTCTGTGCGTTTCTATCAGGTCCATTTTATCCAGTGCTGAGTTCAGGTCCTGAATATCTTAGTTAATTTTCTGCCTTGATGATCTTTCTAATATTGTCAATAGAGTGTTATAGTCTCCCACTAGTGCTGTATGGGAGTCTAAGTCTTTTTGAAGGTCTCTAAGAACTTGCTTTATGAAACTGGTTGCTTCTGTGTTGGGCGCATATATATTTACAATATTTAAATCTTCTTGTTGAATTGAACCATTTACCATTATGTAATTCCCTTCTTTGTCTTTTAAGATCTTTGTTGTTTCTAAGTCTGTTTTGTCGGAAATTGGCATTGCAACTCTTGTTTTATCTGTTTTCAATTTGCTTAGTAGATTTTCCTCCATGCTTTTATTTTAAGCCTATGCATGCCATTGCATGCAAGATGGGTCTCTTGATGACAGCATACCAATAGGTCTTGATTCTCTGTCCAGCTTGCCACTCTGTGTCTTTTAATTAAGGCATTTAGTCCATTTGCATTAAGATTAGTAGTAATATGTGCAGATTTGATTCTGCTATCATGATGTTAGCTGGTTATTTTGCTATTTTGCAAACTGGTTTATGTAGTTACTTTATAGTGTCACTAGCCTGTGGTCTTCAATGTGTTTTCGTAGTGGCTAGTAATGGCCTTTTCTTTCCATATTTAGTGCTTCCTTCGGGAGTTCTTGTAAGGCAGGTCTGGTGGTAACAAATTCCCTCAGCAGTTGCATGTCTCAAAATAATCTTATTTCTTTCACTTATGAAGCTAAGTTTGGTCAGATATAAAATTCTGTGTTGGACTTTCTTTTCTTTAAGAATGTTAAATATCAGCCCCAAATCATTTCTGGTTTGTAGGATTTAAGATGAAAGGTTCAGTGTTAGTCTAATGGACTTTCCTTTGTAGGTGACCTCGCTTTTCTCTATAGCTGCCTTTAACTTTTTCTTTTCTTTTCTTTTCTTTTTTTTTTCATTTTCACCTTGGAGATTCTGATGACTATGGGTCTTGGGGATGATCGTCTTCTGGAGTATCTTACTGGGATTCTCTGCATTTCCTGAATTAGAATGTTGGCCTCTATAGCTAGGTTGGGAAAATTCTCATGGATGATATCCTGAAATATTTTCAAAATTGGTTCTGTTCTCCTCATTACTTTCATATAAACTAATCAGTCATAGATTTGGTCTTTCATATAATCCCATATTTCTTGGATATTTTGTTAATTCTTTTTATTTTTTTCTCTATCCTTTTCTGTCTGTTTTATTTCAGAAAGGAAGTCTTCAAGCTCTGAGATTCTTTCCCCCACCTGGTCTATTCTGCTATTAACACTTGTGATTACATTATGAAGTTATTGCAGTGTAGTCCAGCTTTATCAGCATGGTTACATGTTTCTTTATACTGGCTATTTTGTCTGTAAGCTGTTGTAATGTTTTGTCATAATTTGTACCTTTCTTGCATTGGGTTATAATGCATTATTTTAGCCCAGTGAACTTCAGTCCTATCCATATTCTGAATTCCACTTCTGTCATTTTAGCCATCTCAGCCTCAGCCCATTTCTGAACCCTTGATGGAATAGTGATGTGGTCATTTGTAGGAAAAAGGGAACTCTGGCTTTTTGAGTGTTCAGTATTCTTGCACTGAATCTTTCTCATCTTTGTGGGCTTATTGGCCTTCCATATTTGAGATTACTAACATTTGATGTTTTTTTTTTTTCCTTAAAATAGTCTGGCTACCTTTCTGTAGGGATACTGTGGTATACTGGGGGTTCATTTGTGTCCCTAGGCAATACCATTCAGGACATAGGCATGGGCAAAGATTTCATGACAAAATTGCCAAAAGCACTTGCAACAGAAGCAAAAATTGACAAATAGAATCTAATCAAACTAAAGAGCTTTTGCACAGCAAAATAAACTATCATCAGAGCAAACAGGCAACCTACAGAACGGGAGAAAATTTTTGCAATATATCCATCTGACAAAGGTCTAATATGTAGAATCTACAAGAACTTTAAACAAATTTGCAATAAAACAACAAACAACCCCAATAGAAAGTGGTCAAAGAACATGAAAAGGCACTTCTCAGAAGAAGACATTCACGCAGCCAACAAACATATAAAAAACAGCTCAACATTGCTGACTATTAGAGAAATGCAAATCAAAACCACAGTAAGATACCATCTCATGCCAGTCAGAGTGGCAATTATTAAAATGTCAAGAAACGGCAGATGCTGGTGAAGTTGTGGAGACGTAAGGATGCTTTTACACTGTTGGTGGAAATGTAAATTAGTTAAACTATTGTGAAGAATGCTGTGGCAATTCTTCAAAGATAGAGAACCGGAAATACCATTTGATTCAGCAGTTTCATGACTGGGTATATACCCAAAGGAATATAAATCATTCTATTAAAAAGATACATGCACGAGTATGTTCAATGTAGCACTATTCACAGTTGCAAAGAGATGGAATCAACCCAAAACACCTATCAATGATAGACTGAATAAAGAAAATGTGGTACATATACATCATGGAATACTATGCACCCATAAAAAAGAATGATATCATGTTCTTTGCAGAGACATAGATGGAGAGGAAAGCCATTATCCTCAGCAAACTAACTCAGGAACAGAAAATCAAACATCGCATGCTCCAAACATCGCATGCTCTTGTATATAAGTGGGAGCTGAAAAATGAGAACACATGGACATAGGGAGGGCAACTACACACACTGGAGCCTGTCTGGAGTTGGGGGAGCAGGGGGAGAGCACCAGGAAAAAATAGCTAATGCATGTTGGTCTTAACACTCAGGTGATGGATTGATAGGTGCAGCAAACCACCATGGCACATGTTTACCTGTGTAACAAACCTGCACATCTTGTACATGTACCCCAGAACTTAGAATTTTTTTAAAAAAGAGAAGATACAAATAAACAATAAAATGACAAATTGATTATTACCAGTGACCTGACAGAAATATAAATAACCATCAGAGATTATTATGAACAACTCTAAGCACAGAAGCTTGAAAACCTAGAAGAAATGGATAAATTCTTAGACACATAAAACCTTCCAAGACTGAACCAGGAAGAAATTGAATCCATGAACAAACCAATAATGAGTTCAAAAGGTGAGTCAATAATAAAAAGCCTACCAGTCAAAAAAAGCCCAGGACCAGATGTATTCACAGCCAAATTCTACCAGATGGATAAAAAAGAACTAGTACCATTCCTACTGAAAATATTCCAAACAAGTGAGGAGGATGGACTCCTCACTAACTTTTTTTATGAGGATAGCATCAACTTGATACCAAAACCTGGCATGGATAACAAAAAAGAAAACTTCAGGTCAATATCCTTGATGATTTTAGCAAAATATTATCAAACTGAATCCAGCAGCACATCAGAAGGTTAATACATCACAATCAAGTAGGCTTTAATCTCTGAGACACAAGTTTGCTTTAACATATGCAAAATAATGTGTCATTTACCACATAAACAGGACCAAAAAGAAAAACCATGTGATCAGATCAATAGATACAGGAAAGTCTTCCAGTGAAAATCAGAATCCCCTCATGTTAAAAATCCTCAACAATTTAGGCACTGAAGAAACATACTTTAAAATAATAACAACAATCTATGAGCAACCCACAGCCAACATCACACTGAATGGGCAAAATCTGGTAGCATTCTCCTTGAAAAGCAGAACAAGACAAGTTGCCTTCTCTCATTACTCCCACTCAGTATGATATTGAAAGTCCAGGCCAGAACAATCTGACAAGAAAAAGAAATAAAAGTCATCCAAATAGGAAGAGAAAAAATTAAGCTGTCCCTATTTGTAGACAGTATGATTCTACACTTAGGAAACCTCATAGTCTTTGTCCAAAAGTTCCTTGATCTGATATATAACTTCAGGAAAGTTTTGTGACATAAAATCAGTGTACAAAAGTCAGTAGCATTTCTAAACACCAACAAAAACCAACCTGAGAGCCAAATCAAGAATGCAATTCCACTCACAATAGGCATAAATAGAATAAAATATTTAGGAATATAGCTAATCAAGGAGGTGAAAATTCTCTACAATCAGAATTACTAAACATGTCACAAAGAAATCAGAGATCACACAATCAAATGGAAAAATATTTTATGCTCATGGATCAGAAAAATCAATATTTTAAAATGGCAGCATTGAACAAAGAAATTTATAGATTCAATGCTACTCCTAACAAACTACCATTGGCATTCTTCTTGGGATTGGAAAAATTTATTTTAAAATTCATAAGGAACCATAAAAGAACTTAAAGAGCCAACACAGTCCTAAGTACAAAGAACAAAGCTGGTGGGATCACATTATCTAATTTCAAACTGTACTACAAGGCTACATTGGTGAAAACAGTATGGTTCTGTTACAAAAACAGACACATAGATTAATGGAACAGAGTAGAGAACCCAGAAGTAAGACTGCACACCTACAACTATCTGATCTTTCACAAACCTGACAAAAACAAGAGATGGGAAAAGGATTCCCTATTCAATGAATGGTGCTGTGATAACTGGCTAGACATATGCAGAAGATTGAAACTGTAGCCTCTCCTTACACCATAAAAAATTAACAGAAGATAAATTAAATATTTAGATGTAAGACCTCAAATTATAAGAAAGAATCTTAGAAGAAAACAGGAAATGCCATTCTTTTCAGAAGCAATTTTATGACTAAGACCTCAAAAGCAATTTTAACAAAAATGCATGTTGGGGTGAATTTGAAAAGTGGGACTTAATTAAACTGAAGAGCTTCTGCACAGCAAAAGAAACTATTAACAGTAAACAGACAACCTACAGAATGAGAGAAAGCATTTGCAAACTATGTAACTGACAACAGTCTCATATCCAGAATCTATAAGGAATTTAAACAACTTAGCAAACAGAAAGCAAATAACCCCATTAAAAGATGGGCAAAAGACATGAACAGACGCTTTTTTTTTGAATTATTATTATTATACTTTAAGTTCTAGGGTACTTGTGCACAGCATGCAGGTTTGTTACATATGTATACATGTGCCACATTGGTGTGCTGCACCCATTAACTCGTCATTTACATTAGGTATATCTCCTAATGCTATCCTTCCCCCTCCCCACAATAGGCCCCAGTGTGTGATCTTCCCCTTCCTATGTCCAAGTGATCTCATTGTTCAATTCCCACCTATGAGTGAGAACATGTGGTGTTTGGTTTTCTGTTCTTGCGATAGTTTGCTGAGAATGATGGTTTCCAGCTGCATCCATGTCCCTAAAAAGGACACGAACTCATCCTTTTTATGGCTGCATAATATTCCACGGTGTATATGTGCCACATTTTCTTAATCCAGTCTGTCACAGATGGACATTTGGGTTGATTCCAAGTCTTTGCTATTGTGAATAGTGCTGCAATAAACATATGTGTGCATGTGTCTGTATAGCAGCATGATTTATAATCCTTTGGGTATATGCCCAGTAATGGGATGATTGGGTCAAATGGTATTTCTAGTTCTAGGTCCTTGAGGAATTGCCACACTGTTTTCCACAATGGGTGAACTAGTTTACAGTCCCACCAACAGTGTAAAAGTGTTCCTATTTCTCCACATCCTCTCTAGCACCTGTTGTTTCCTGACTTTTTAATGATTGCCATTCTAACTGGTGTGAGACGGTATCTCATTGTGGTTTTGATTTGCATTTCTCTGATGGCCAGTGATGACGAGCATTTTTTCACATGTCTGTAGGCTGTATGCATGTCTTCTTTTGAGAAATGTCTGTTCATATCCTTTGCCCACTTTTTGATGGGGTTGTTTGTTTTTTTCTTGTAAATTTGAGTTCTTTGTAGGTCCTGGATATTAGCACTTAGTCAGATGAGTAGATTGCCAAAATTTTCTCCCATTCTGTAGGTTGCCATGAACACATGCTTTTCAAAAGAAGACATACATGCAGCCAGCAAGCATGTAAAGAAATACTCTACATCACTAATCTTTAGAGAAATGCAAATAAAACCACAATGAGATACCATCTCACACCAATCAGAATGAGAATGACTGTTATTAAAAAGTAAAAAAATAACAGATGCCACTGTGGTTGTGGAGAAAAGGGTGCACTTATACACTGCTGGCAGGCATGTACATTAGTTCAATCATTGTAGAAAGCTGTTTGGCAGTTTCTCAAAGAACTTCAAATAGAGTTATCATTGTACCCAGTAATCCCATTATTGAGTATATGCCCAAAGGAATATAAATTGATCTACCATACAGACACATGCATGCATATGTTCATCACAGCCGTATTCACAATAGCAAAGATATAAAATCAACATAAATGCCCATCTGTAGTAAACTGGATAAAGAAAATGTGGTAAATATACACCATGGAATATTATGCAGCCATAATATGAATGAGATCATATCCATTGCAGCACCTTGAATGGAGCTGGAGGTCATTATTCTTAGCAAACTAACAGGAACGGAAAACCAAATACTGCATGTTCTCATTTATAAGTGGAAGCTAAACATTGAGTATATATAGACAGAAAGAATAAAACAATGGACACTGGGGCCTCCTTGAGGGTGGAGGTTTGGAGGAGGGTAAGGATCCAAAAATTACCTCTCAGTTTCTATGCATGTTACTTGGGTGACAAAATAATCTGTGTATCAAACACCCAGGACACACATTTTACCTATATATCAAACTTGCACATGTACCCTGAATGTAAAATAAAGTTAAAAATAAAATAAAATAAGAATGCATAAACAAATATAGTTATGCTACTCAATACATATTTTCACCTTCTGCTACAGTTTGAATGTGTCTCCCAAAACACATGTGTTGGAAATGTAATCACCACTGTAACAGAATTAACAGGTGGGGCCTTTTAGAAGTGAATAAAAATTAGTAGATTAATAGATTCATGCTGTTATGGTGGGAATGGGTTCATTAATGCACATGTAGGTTCCTTATAAAAGGACAAGTTAGGCCTCCTTTTAGTTCCCTCTCCCCTTCTCTTTTCCCTTACATCATGGGATGATGTAGCAAGAAAGCCCTCAGAAGATGCCAACCATTTGATCTCAAACTTCCAGCCTCCAGAATCCTGAGCTAATACATTTCTGTTCAGTATGAATTATTCAGTCTGTGGTTTTCTGCCATGGTAGCACAAAACAGACTAAGAAACAGTCCCACATGAAAAATTAGCTGAAATCACTTCTACTTAACGTCCTAGTACATTTTTACTTGGTTAACAGTGATGTGAAAGGTTTTTCATTCCAAACCTTCTTTCCTTTCACAGTATAAATGACCATTTAGGAAATGTCCATAGTATGCTGACTATCAAAATATCAGTAATCCCATGTGCAAGATGTTCATAGTTAACATTAGTATTCATAGTGCATATTGCTAATAAGTCATATGCAGTGTATTGCACAAAGTATGTAGTAAGTTAATAAATGATTGGGTGTTGATATCAGAAATGAAAAGAGTTTTATTTAATGGGATAATAGTATTCTACTTTAAGACTATTATACAAGTAACCTTTCAAATTTAAAAGATCAATGGCCAGTTATATCTGTTTGTTTATTTTGTGGGTTATTAGGTGCAAGAAGAATGGTACTTTCACTTGATAAATGGTTTGTTTTTTAATGATATAAATGAAATGAAAGAATCCCCATCCCGAGAGTTATTTTACACAACTGTTTGTGCAATCAACTGCTAAATAATTTTGAGTGATTTATTTTTTTCTAGTAAAAATAGTAAAGGGGGATTGAATTGTCTTGTCTATTGAAAGGAATATTATAGTTTTTCCTTCTGCCAGTTCTTTCCACGGGAAGCATAATTAGTAGTATCAATGAGAAAACAAAAATATTATCAGTGACTGAACTACTTAGTGTAGTGCGTAGAATGTGAAACAAATAAATCAAGTAACTGGCCAGTTAAATATATACAGTTTGATTGGAAGAAAGGATGAACATTTAGTAGATCAAGGAAGCAGAATTACATATCAAAACAAATATTTAAATTCATTTGAATGTATTTTGGCAAATGATTTTTTCCTTACTGATTTGAATCCTTTCTTCAAGAAACTTAAAAATAAATCATTATTAAATTGTTGAACTTTTATAAATTCACTTAAAGACAGACATGGTGTAAAGCAACTGGTTATACTTTACCAACATTCATTCATTTATGCAGGGCTGTATCCATTAAACTGAGGACTTACCCTTTGCCAAGCACAGAACTCAGTCCAGGGTACATGCAGAAGAACTATGATAAGGTTCCTGTTCTCAAGGACCTCAGTACAGAAGGAAAAATGACATGTAACCATCACACTATAATTCAATATTTTAAGTCGTAGTTTTGTGAGACAGTTCATGGACTCAAGTATCTCTTATCTCCTCCAGCACATAAAAACATCTAAGTTTCTGCTTTAGAAATTTCCCACCCCCTAGCTTTCAAGTTTGCTTTTTACCTCTTTGCCTCTGGTCTGCTTTCAGTGTTTCTCATTTATTTTTCTTTATCTGCCTAATTGCTTAAAATATATATATAATGTGTGTGTGTGTATATATATGTACACATATACTTTTGTGTGCATGTATATACGTGTATATGTGTATATATATACATACTACATATATACTTTTGTTTTTTATATATGCACACACACACACACATATACACACACACACATACATATGTACTTTATTTTTTTGAAACAGAGTCTTGCTCTGTCACCCAGGCTGGTGTGCAGTGGTGTGGTCTCAGCAAACTGCAATGTCTGCCTCCCAGGTTCAGGTGATTCTCTTGTCTCAGCCTGCCAAGTAGCTGGGACTACAGACACGTGCCACCATGCCTGGCTAATTTTTGTATTTTTAGTAGAGAGTGGGGTTTTGCCATGTTGGCCAGGCTAGTCTTGAACTCTTGGCCTCAAGTGATCTGCCCGCCTCTGCCTCATTATTTTTTTACACAGCTTTACTTTCTTTCCTCTCCACTGAATACTCTCTCTCCAGCCCTTGGTTCCATAGTCAGCCACCTTCACGTCAACTCTGTTCCACCTCTGTGTCCAATCAAGGAGAACAAGATTCTACAATGTGCTCTGGACTCAGATCCTGAGGTTTCTGCTTGTCTTGAGAAAGGGGATATAGTAATAATAAGCAATGCACAAAGTACTCTGAACGCTGAGAGGGGAAAACTCTGTGCTTTTCCTGGGATGAAATGATGGGCATATGTGGTGTACAAAACTAACATATTAACTTTTGTTAAAGTGAATACCTTTTGTCTTCCAGGAAAGTCTCCTCAAAAGTGTCCCTAAGAAAAACAAATGTTATTAAAAATTGCTTCCCATTCTATTTTCTTAAATAATTTATACATGATTAGTCTTCTCTCTTTCTTAAATGTTTGCTTGATACTTAACAATGAAATCATCTGCAGGCCTGGATTTTTCTTTCTGAGAAGTTTTCAATTATATGTTTCAATTGTGTGTTAAATTCATTTAATTGATATATGACTAATCAGTTTTTCTGTCTTTCCTCACAGCAGTTTGATATATTTATTTTTGAAGGAACTTATCCATTTCATCTAATTATTGAATCTATTTGCATACAATTGTACATAATAATATCCTATAATATTTTGTATATGTTATTTATGATGATGTCCTCTTTGTTATTTCTAATATTAGTAATTTATCTCATTCCTATTTTTATTTTAATTAGGGTATCTGTAGGTTTATTTTTTATTTTTAATTTTTTTTTAGAGTTTTGCTTTTTATTATTATTATTATACTTTAAGTTCTAGGGTGCATGTGCATAACGTGCAGGTTTGTTACATATGTATACTTGTGCCATGTTGGTGTGCTGCACCCATCAACTCGTCAGCACCCATCGACTCGTCATTTACATCAGGTATAACTCCCAATGCAATCCCTCCCCCGCCCATGATAGGCCCCAGTGTGTGATGTTCCCCTTCCCGAGTCCAAGTGATCTCATTGTTCAGTTCCCACCTATGAGTGAGAACATGTGGTGTTTGGTTTTCTGTTCTTGCGATAGTTTGCTGAGAATGATGGTTTCCAGCTGCATCCATGTCCCTACAAAGGACACAAACTCATCCTTTTTTATGGCTACATAGTATTCCATGGTGTATATGTGCCATATTTTCTTAATCCAGTCTGTCACAGATGGACATTTGGGTTGATTCCAAGTCTTTGCTATTGTGAATAGTGCCGCAATAAACATACATGTGCATGTGTCTTTATAGCAGCATGATTTATAATCCTTTGGGTATATATCCAGTAATGGGATGGCTGGGTCATATGGTACTTCCAGTTCTAGATCCTTGAGGAATTGCCATACTGTTTTCCATAATGGTTGAACTAGTTTACAATCCCACCAACAGTGTAAAAGTGTTTCTATTTCTCCACATCCTCTCCAGCACCTGTTGTTTCCTGACTTTTTAATGATTGCCATTCTGACTGGTGTGAGATGGTATCTCACTGTGGTTTTGATTTGCATTTCTCTGATGGCCAGTGATGATGAGCATTTTTTCATGTGTCTGTTGGCTGTATGAATGTCTGACTTCAAGCCATACTACAAGGCTACAGTAACCAAAACAGCATGGTACTGGTACCAAAACAGAGACATAGACCAATGGAACAGAGCAGAGTCCTCAGAAATAATACCACACATCTACAGCCATCTGATCTTTGACAAACCTGAGAAAAACAAGAAATGGGGAAAGGATTCCCTATTTAATAAATGGTGCTGGGAAAATTGGCTAGTCATAAGGAGAAAGCTGAAACTGGATCCTTTCCTTACTCCTTATATGAACATTAATTCAAGATGGATTAGAGACTTAAATGTTAGACCTAATACCATAAAAACCCTAGAAGAAAACCTAAGTAACACCATTCAGGACATAGACATGGGCAAGGACTTCATGTCTAAAACACCAAAAGCAATGGCAACAAAAGCCAAAATTGACAAATGGGATCTAATTAAACTAAAGAGCTTCTGCACAGCAAAAGAAACTACCATCAGAGTGAACAGGCAACCTACAGAATAGGAGAAAATTTTTGCAATCTACTCATCTGACAAAGGGCTAATATCCAGAACCTACAAAGAACTCAAAGAAATATCCAAGAAAAAAAAAAAAAAAACAACCCCATCAAAAAGTGGGCAAAGGATATGAACAGACATTTCTCGAAAGGTTTATTATTTTTATTGATTTTTACAAAGAACTAGATTTTGCTTTAATAATTTTAAAAGAACCAATCTCTTTTTTCTTTACACCCACATCCAATCCATCTATTAACTTTCTGGGATTTACCTTCAAAATATATACAATATCTGACCACTTCTCAGCACCTTTATGACACCACTTTTATCCAAGCTATCATCAATTTTAACCTAGATTACTAGAGTAGTTTTTTTTTTTTTTTTTTGTCATTTTCCTATCTCTAAGACAATGGTATTATTTACATAGAAGTCATTTGATTCATATTTGTTGAATGGACGAGGCTCAATTTTATATAGTAATTATATATTCATTCATCAGCATTCCTACTGTATTTTTAAGTTTCCTAAAGTCAGAAGTTCTTTGTGGTTAGTGGGAAACAGTGAAACAAAGAAATTAATGGTCTCTAGCATCAGATTATCTGTGATTGAAGTCTGAGTTCATGATTTACTTTCTCAGCAACCTTGAGCAAGTCAGTTAATCTTATTCTGTAGCTTCATTTATCATCTGTAAAGTGAGAATAATATTTAAGCCCTCCACATAGGGTGCTATGAATCTTAAATGACATAATACGTTTAAAGCATTTAAGGTAGTTCTTGATAAATATCAAAATACCCAATACATATTAGTTTAATTATTATTATTTATGTTATGTCTCTCTCAGTATCAGCCTAATACCTCAGAAACATTATCTCTCAGTGGTATTTATTCTGTCAAGCATGTCACAAGAGTTTGTTTCTGTGAATGCTACATACTGGCAAACTCTTGTTGTTCGATAAATTCCTCTTGTGGCTTACTGAAGATTAAAGTAATTGAGAAAATTAATTATTGCTTTCTCTACAACATATTAAACTTTAAGACAAGTGTTCTGGGTACATCTTACCATTCAACTGTTCTAGATTTTGAAAGCCAAGAATTCTGAGTGCAGTTGTGGACTCAAAACACTAAGCATTTTATGTTTTATAGAAAATAAAACCAAAAAATGTTGCTGAATATCTTTTTTCTCTCAAAATTTCATGGTTCTCCTCTTTGGTTCTTAAAAAGCCATTGTGATTTGGGCTACACTGTCAGTCAAGGATAGAAGTTCTGTAAGTTTCCTCATACAAGTTTTTGAGATGTCTTCTGCTATATAAGCACAGCCAAAAGAAAACGAGATCAGGCAAGTTTGCTGACTATTATCTTCCCCATAATGGAATTACACTTAGCCAGCCACTACCTTTATTTCCTCTCATCCATTGGTCATAGAAGTACTTTGAATTCCTCTTTAATGATATTTAAAGTTGTAGAGTGATTAAAAGCACCTTTTCCTAAATCCATGCCATATTTACCATATTTATTTTTATGTTTTGCTTCATTCTCGTATGTTTTAGATGAATTAAGATAAGGTTAGTGTGCAATGGGTAAAAATCTGTCAGGACTATAGAATTCTACAAGTTTCAGTAATCACAAGCTGTCACCACCTAGGCTCCTTGATTCCTTGGATAACTGATATATCTATGTTTCGTATGGTTTCAAAAACCCTTACCTCTTGATCTGTGCTGTGATTACACACTGATGGAACATAAAATAGTAGATTTTAAATAGGGAATGCATGGAGGATTCAATTACGGTGATGATAATAAATAAGTTACATTTTAACAGCTGTGTGGTTTTGTAATCTAAGACTTATAGACTCAGAGACTCACAGTATTTTGAAATTAAAAGCATTAAAGATAATCTAATCAAGTGATTTAAAAAAAATAAGTACATGTGTCTCTGACAGGATTATCTGATTATAACCAAGGGATATATAAAGTGATAGGATAAGCATGGTATATCAGTTGGTGCCAATTTCACTCAGCCTTTAGTATTTTGAAACTGTATTTTTATTTGTCCCCCTCTGATGCCATAGTCTACGCATGAAGTACAGGTACTCAGGTTCTACACACATTTCTTTAGGTAGATTTATGTGATTTTATGGGACTAACGGATATTTGTGGAATAGAAGAGGTTTGGAAATGATGTTGAAAAGTGTTGCCAGTATGACCAGAAGATGATTGGATTGTAATATAGAATCATGGAGAGACAGCCTTACACAGTATTGAAAGACCCACTAGCTAAGTGTCATTCCTGAATGTTAAAAATAGTGTGACACCCATTGCAAGGACAAAAAGACAGACTTTTAGGGGTTAAGGTTACTTTAGATCATACCCTAGATCTACCAATCTACGTACTGTGGTAGGAATATTTGAATAACACATACCTAGTACAGCTCCCTTATTGTATAGAAAATTGAGGTCAGAGAAATTAAGTGATTTTCTGTGGTCACATGACTAAAGTCACCAGCAGAGAACAGAAAGTACTTTTCTGCCGTCAAAGACATTTCCCTTTTCACTGCACCACATTGATTCTTCTCATACATTTCCTTGTAAAATATTTACTTTTGCTTTGAGACTTGATGACTAATCTTGTAAATGTGTACTCACAGCCCTGTCACAATTTTATTGGGCTCTCTGGAAACAAAAGCAAGTATGCCTTGTCTTCTGAAAATTGGCATTTTTGCCATAAATATCAAATAGGCTTGTTCCTAAAACTTAATTTTCTTTAAAATTTTTCGTGGTGCTTGAAAAAGATTTCAGGTTATAAACACTAGTCTACGATAGAACTTCAAAATTTCTTATTAACCCTTTGTTTTAGGGCACAAAGTTCAGTGACTATTTAAAAAGGCAACTTTGTTTCAAGTAGATGGCTATGTACATATCCCACAGTCTAGCATAATCTTACCTGTGTAGCTCAGGATCTCTAATTGTGTGAGAAGACATGAAAAAACATCCTCTGAATTTGGCAAAGTATTATTATCTCAGTGATTCTTCTAAAAAGGAATTTTTTTTTTTTTTTTTTTTTTTTGGCAAGTTCAGAATGTGGACCACGGTCTCTAATTTACTCACTGTTTTGCAGCTGAGAAACTGAGACTATAGTTTCTGATAATAGCTAGACAGTAACTGGCTACAGCTGTACACATGCAATAGACTGAATAATGCCACCCCAAAGATGTCAACATCCTAGTCTCAAAACCCTTTGAAAAACTTTACATGAAATGGGTACTTTGGGAGTGTGATTCAGTTAAGTATCTTGAGAAGGAAAGATGAACTTGTATTATCCACATGAGGTCAGCATAACCAAAAAGTTTCTGAAGAGACAGAGACAGGCGAATCAGAGAAGGAGATGTGATTATGCGAGTAGAGAGAAGTAAGGTGATTTGATGATGGCAGCAGAGATCAGAGAGAGAGAGAGAGAGATTTGAAGATGTTGCAATGTTGACTTTGTAAATGGAGGATGGAGGCCATGCATGAGTGGAGGAAGGCAAGTGACCTTTAGAAGCTGGAAAAGGCAAGGAAATGGATTCTCCTCTAGATCCTTCAGAAGGAACACAGCCTTGTCAACACTTTGATTTTTAAAATTTAAGATTTCCAGAGCTGTAAGATAAAAACATGCTACTTTACATCATTCAGTTTATGGTAATTTGTTACAGCAGCAACATGAAACTAATACAATAAGACTATATTCGATGGACTATAAGAATATAAAAGAGTGTTAGCTAAGATGAAAGGGGAACACAAACCATTTTCTGTTTGCATTTAATCCATACATGCTTTATTAGTGTTTAGAAAATCAGAACTTTTAAAGAGAATAGATTACTTCAAATGTTAGTATTTCTCCAGATGCCCTGAAAACTGCAAAGAAGATCTACTCATAGAATAAATTCAAACTTCATGTAAAAATGTACATGGACACTAGAATCCTCCATTGATTGGAATTTCAGACTAAAAAGTAAAATAATACAAAGGGTAGAGTACACTTACTGGGCTACACAGTTTTTTATTTTATTTTATTTATTTTATTTTATTTTTATTTTTTATTTTTTTTTGAGACGGAGTCTCGCTCTGTCGCCCAGGCTGGAGTGCAGTGGCCGGATCTCAGCTCACTGCAAGCTCCACCTCTAGGGTTTTACGCCATTCTCCTGCCTCAGCCTCCCGAGTAGCTGGGACTACAGGCGCCCGCCACCATGCCTGGCTAGTTTTTTGTATTTTTTTTAGTAGAGACGGGGTTTCACTGTGTTAGCCAGGATGGTCTCGATCTCCTGACCTCGTGATCCGCCCGTCTCGGCCTCCCAAAGTGCTGGGATTACAGGCTTGAGCCACCGCGCCCGGCCTTATTTATTTTATTTTATTTTATTTTATTTTATTTTACTTTATCCTATTTTATTATTTTTTGAGATGTAGTTTCACTCTTGTCGCCCAGACTGGAGTGCAGTGGCACAATCTCATCTCACTGCAACCTCTGCCTCCCAAGTTCAGGCGATTCTCCTGCCTCAATCCCCCGAGTAGCTGGGATTACAAGGGCCCACCACCACTCCTGGTTAATTTTTGTGTTTTGAGTAGAGGTGGGATTTTGCCATGTTGGTTAGACTTGCCTCGAACTCCTGACCTCAGGTAATCCACCCGCCTTGGCCTCCCAAAGTGCTGAGATTATAGGCATGAGCCACCACGGCCAACATAGTATTACAAGTGCATTTCATATGTGACATTGCTTATTCCTTAAAGCCTATAAATAGATACTATTATTATTACCAATTTGTAAAGGATAGAACTGAGGCTCAAATGGGTTGAATAAATTGTCCAGCATCATACTTCTAGTAAATGGCTGACATCTGATTTTAATGCACATAGTCACAAACTATGTGTGTTTGTGTGTATGTGCTGGTGTTATAATTTTATTGAACTATAATGTAGATAGAATTAAATATCTTAATCTTAAGTGTATAGAGTGGTTAAATTGTACAGATATATACATCAATGAAACCCTGTTAAAGATACAGAATATCTCCAGAACTTCCAAAGCTCCCTGTTCCACTTCACAGTCAATATCCCCTTAGAGATGATTACTTACTGACTACTAATAATGATATGTCAATTACTTTTTCCTGTTCATGATTACTGATATTCAGATTATGTGATGCTTAGAAATCTCATCAGTTAACAAAGAGAGTTTTGCATTTGTATGTGTTGAACAAATATATTTGATCACTTATGGGCAAGACACAAGAATGGGTGCTGAAGTGAGCCAAACAAATTTCATTTCTACACTGAAGGAACTCACAGTTCTAAAAGGTAAGACAGATAAGTAATAAACAAAGGAAAGTATGAGTTTCCATTGTTTTACATAAAAAGGGTTTCATCATAGACTTGGGGAAGTCAGGGAAGGTTTCTTGAAGGAAGGAATGTCTGTCTTAAAGACAATTACAGAAAATTATCACCCTAAACTAGGTCACACTTGAAAGTGAATGGTGTATCATTAATAATTACATAAAAGACAACAGGACAAAATAATAATTATTACAGGAAAATTGAAATTCATGGTAAGCCTATTTATCTTATATCTGAAAGATGATTGGGAGTTAGCTGGGCAAAGATGGAATGTATGGAGAAACACATTTTAGGCAGCAGGGCTAGCATTTACAAGGGCCAAGATGCAAGAAAGAGTATACAGTGTATGTAGGGAATTAAACAGCGTATGTAGGATAGTTTAGTATCAGTAGATGTAATGTTAAAGTTGGAAAGTGGTAAGATATGACGCAGAAGGAATAAATAAGTACCAAATCATATATGCCCACGTAATGGAATATTATGACTGGCATAATCATATTTACGTTTCAGGAAGATTTCTAGAGCTACAATGTGGAACACAAATCAGAAGGAGGCAATACTAGAGATAAGTATTCCAGTTAGATTGCAATAATCTCAATAAGAGGTGATGGCCTACACTAGGGTAGACTGGCATAGTTGGAAAGATATTAATGGATTTAGAATACTTAGGAGGTAGCACTGGTAGTACTTGGTTATTGCTTCCCTATAGGGTTAGAGAGAAAACGAGGAATAATGCATGACTCCCAGATTTGAGGCTTAATCAAATGCATGGATGTTGTTTATTTTTCCATTTACTGAGAATGGGCACAAAGAAGATGAAAATTAACTAGGTTTTGGGGGAAGAATAATGAGTTCTGGGATGTAGAGAAGAACCTGTTGATTCTATGTCCTACATGTCCTCAGCCTATCTGAGTTCACTTCTCACTGTTGCGGATAGGCCCTATGCACACAGACAGCTTCCTCAAGTGCCTGTGTATTCTGACTTCATTCAACTTTCATGCTCAGTCCACTCGCAGGGAAGATTGGAAGTGCTAGCGAATTAGCGCTACCAAGGACTGTTGTAAAACAACTACCCTACAAGAATCTCTCAAGGGCAAGAATGTATGATTGTTTCCCATAAACTGCATGTGAGCCAAACATGAAAGAGCTACTGTGGGTGTGTCTTAGTTATAATGTCTAAGAGAATAACTGATAGGGCAAGGGGATCTCTGTGAAGAAAACTGGAAATTGTACTGTCAGATGCCTTGGGGCTATGGAATAAGTGGCAGGCAACCAGCCAGAATAGGACAGAATTTACTCCTTTCAAGGGAATTGCAGATGAGAGATCCCCAGTGATGGGAAGTGTTTTTGAAGAACTGAAAGTCCACAGAAAGTTGGCATGCGTGAAAGGACTGCCAAACCCAGGGAAAACATGAAGACAGATTATGACATTTTCGGTCAGATGAGAAATTTGCTACTTTCATTGTATCTTTAGTTTCCTCATTCTCTAGCCTTGGAGGACAAATTAAATCAGAATAACAACTAGGAGAGAAGGATTATAAATACTATGTTGGAAAATATGGAAATAACCATCATGAATCTCTGCCACACACTTGAATGTGTCCTGCTTTCCCACTTTTTTTCTATTATATGAGACTGGATATTTTAGTTTTGACCAAAAATCCTTGTATAACTCATAAATTACCAGAAAGCTCATATTGCTGGCTTGAATTTTATGTCCAAGTGAATAAAGTGCAAAGGGGCAAGAGTTATAAAATTAAAATATCTTATAATTATATCATATCTATCATTTTTATTTTATACATCGTTTACACTTATAGAGTTTGTCATTTTTTTTTTTACAAAAGTACTACAGAAAATTTTCTGCAACTGTATTTCTCTTAAAAATCTGTAATGACATCTTCTCGTGTTTCTTTTCATTTCAGTATATAGAGATCTACTTCATTCTTTTAGCTGTTACATATTGCCCCATTGTATAGCTGCACTATAATTAATTTAACTGCTCTTTCAATGCTGGACACTAAAGCTGTATGTAATTCTTACTACTACTAATGCTGCTACGAACATATAAAAATCTATCTCTATATATATGCATATGTATATGTATGTATGTGTTTATATATATACACACACACTGATGCACAAGCATATGCAGTAGTGAACTAGAATAGATTTCTAGAA
Organism: Rhinopithecus roxellana; assembly: GCF_007565055.1. Classification (NCBI taxonomy): domain Eukaryota; kingdom Metazoa; phylum Chordata; class Mammalia; order Primates; family Cercopithecidae; genus Rhinopithecus; species Rhinopithecus roxellana. The sequence continues at coordinate 42,670,924 of NC_044555.1, forward strand.
GTAAAATTACTAAAACAGAATTCACATCTTAAATTTTCATGTCACTACTGGATTTATTTCTGAAAAGGTTTAACCAATCTACATTGTTGAGGTTATAAAATATGTCTATAAATTATTTGATACTACTCCCTTCAAAAGAAAGGAGCCAAATATTTTTACCTTTGAGTATGATCTGTACTTAGAGACTCTTTTCCAAAAAATAGAATGCGACAAAGAGGTAATGTGTGATTTCCTAAGCTATACCATAAAAGGCATTGGGATTTTTTCCTCTTTCTCTTATAACACTCTTTCTGAGGAGAAGTCAGATGCCATGTTCTGAGGATACTTAAGGAAATCTATGAAGAGGTCAATTTTGTGAGAAAATTAGTCCTTGATATGGTTTGGCTCTGTGTTCCCACCCAAATCACATGTCCAATTGTAATCTTCACCTGTGAAAGGGAGGACTTGGTGGGAGGTGATTGAATTATGGGGGTGGACTTCCTCCATGTTGTTCTCATGATAGTCAGTAAGTTCTAATGAGATCTGGTTGTTTGAAAGTGTGTAGCACTTACCCCTTACCTCTTTCTCTCTCTCCTGCTCTGCCATAGTGAGACGTGCCTGCTTCTCCTTAACTTTTTGCTACAATTGTAAGTTTCCTGAGGCCTCTCAGCCATGCTTAGTGTACAGTCTGCAGAATAGTGAGTCAATTAAACTTCTTTTATAAATAAATGACCCAGTCTCAGGGAGTTCTTTATAGCAATGTGAGAAAAAACTAATACAGTGCTCCTGTTAATAGCCAGCAAGGAACTGAGACCTTCTGTGAAATAGCCATGTGAGTAACCCATCTTGGAATTGGATCTGTAAGGAGCCCTGGACTATGTTTTGACTACAAACTCACGAAAAATCCCAAACCACAATAATCCATCTAACTAACGTCTGAATTCCTAACCCACAACAACAGAGATTTTTAAAAAATGTGTTGCTTTAAGTTGCTAAATGTTGAGCAAATATTTACAGAGCAACAGATGCTGCTACAAACATATAAAAATCTCTATATATACACATATATGTGTGTGTATGTATGTGTGTGTGTATATATATATGTACATACACTGATATACAAGGATATGCAGTAGTGCATAGATTTCTAGAAGTAAATATGTATTCATAATACATATATTTTCACAAAAAATGTTAAAAATATTTTTAATACATATGTTTTCAGAAAAAGTGAATATAAGTAGTCTTTTTCTGATATCCTGGGGAATATCAATTCTACTTTTATTTTCATATTATAAGTTTATTTTTAAAATGTGGATCAAGTGAACATGCTTCCTGCTTATTTTTCCAACCTCACATGTTGAAGTGCTTAATGTTTGGTCTTTGGACAACATTTATTTTTCAAGTTCACTTCCTTGAGAATTTCATTTAATCTTATGGCTTGGAAAAGTTAATTTTACCCTTTGATATAGTTTGTATATTTGTGCCCTACAAATCTCATGCTGAAATGTGATCTCCATTGTTGGAAGAGGGGCCTAGTGGGAGGTGTTTGGGTCACAGAGGAAAATCCCCCATGAATGGCTTGGCCTACCCTCATGGTAATGAGTGAATTCTCCTTTTTAGTTCCCCTGAGATCTGGTTGTTTAAAGGAGTCTGGAAACTCCCTCCTCTCTCTCTTGCTCCTTACCTTGTCATGTGACACACCTGCTCCTTCTTCTCCTTTTGCAATAATTGGAAACTTTCTGAGATCCTTACCAGAAGCAGTTGATGCTGCCATGCCTCTTTTACAGCCTGCAGAAACAGCCAAATAAACTTTTTTTTTCTTTATAAGTTATCCAGTCTCAAGTATTCCTTTATAGCAAGGCAAAAAGGACCCTTGTAAATCTCAAATTTGTATCTCTATTCCTGACCTCACCTGTACAACTGCCTGCTCAGTGTCTTTACTTGGATGCCTAATAATCATTGTCAAAGTATTCTGACTAAGCCATATTTATGATTTTTCCCTTAAGCCGATACATCTGTAGTTTGTCCCTTCTCACTATAAGGCAAGTCTATCTTTCTCGTTGCTCATGCCAAGTATCTTGCAATCACCCTTGATTTATATCATACATAATGGATAATCCATCAGCAAATTCGGTTGACTATACCTTCAAAAGATATCGAGAACCCACTTACTTTTCTCTACATTTTCTGCCATGTTCATTGTCCAAACTAATACCAGCTTGAAAAGTCTACTTGCTTCCACCCTTGATCCCTACAGCTTATATTTCACATACCAAGGAATGTAATTTTATTTTATTTATTTATTTTTTTTTTATTATACTTTAAGTTCTAGGGTACATGTGCATAACGTGCAGGTTTGTTACATATGTATACTTATGCCATGTTGGTGTGCTGCACCCATCAACTCGTCAGCACCCATCAATTCATCATTTATATCATGTATAACTCCCCAATGCAATCCCTCCCTCCTCCCCCCTCCCCCCTCCCCATGATAGACCCCAGTGTGTGATGTTCCCCTTCCCGAGTCCAAGTGATCTCATTGTTCAGTTCCCACCTATGAGTGAGAACATGCGGTGTTTGGTTTTCTCTTCTTGTGATAGTTTGCTAAGAATGATGGTTTCCAGCTGCATCCATGTCCCTACAAAGGACGCAAACTCATCCTTTTTTATGGCTGCATAGTGTTCCATGGTGTATATGTGCCACATTTTCTTAATCCAGTCTGTCACAGATGGACATTTGGGTTGATTCCAAGTCTTTGCTATTGTGAATAGTGCCGCAATAAACATACGTGTACATGTGTCTTTGTAGTAGACTAATTTATAATCCTTTGGGTATATACCCAGTAGTGGGATGGGAATGTAATTTTAAATTAAAAAAAGATGAGAGAAGTCATGTCAGTTCTTTACTGAAAACCTTCTAAAATTTTCCCATTCTATACAGCATAAAGTGAAAGCTTTACAGGGACCTGCAGATACTCTCACTAACCTCATCTGCTACGGTGAGTCACTGCATACTGTATGCAACCACACTGACCTCCTAGTTGTTACTGCAAAGTTCCATGCAAGTTTCAGCCTCAGGACATTTTGATGAAGTTGTTTTTCTTTCCTACTAATCTGTGAGTGTATGCATATATTTAATTTTTTTTTGACCATCAAATTCTTATTTAACATGAGATCTACTCTATTAAAACCTTTTTTTTTTTTTTTTTTTGAGACGGAGTCTCGCTCTGTCACCCAGGGTGGAGTGAAGTGGCCGGATCTCAGCTCACTGCAAGCTCCGCCTCCCGGGCTTACGCTATTCTCCTGCCTCAGCCTCCCGACTAGCTGGGACTACAGGCGCCCGCCACCTCGCCCGGCTAGATTTTTGTATTTTTTAGTAGAGAAGGGGTTTCACCGGGTTAGCCAGGATGGTCTCGATCTCCTGACCTCGTGATCCGCCCGTCTCGGCCTCCCAAAGTCCTGGGATTACAGGCTTGAGCCACCGTGCCCGGCCAAAACCTTTTAAGTGCACAGCACACTACTGTTGACTATAGGCACAATGTTGTTCAGAAGACATCGAGCACCTGTTCATCTTGTGTAACTGAAACATTGTGTCCCTTGAGCAGCAATTCCCCATTTCTCTCTGTTATGCCTCTGGAAACCACCATTATACTCCTTGTTTCTATGAGTCCAACTATTTTAGATCTCTCATATAAGTGAAATAATGCAGTGTTTGTCCTTCTTTGACTTACTTCACTTGGCATAATGTCCTCCAGATTTATTTGTGTTGTCACAAATGGCAGGATTTCTTCCTTTGTAACGTTGAATAATATTCCATTGTGTATATTCAGATAGATAGATACATACATACATACATATATACATACATATGTACGTACATAATACATAGATACACAGATAGATAAGCTGATAGAGCACATTTTCTTTATCCATTTGTCTGTCATTGGACATTGAGATAGCTTTTATATCTTGGCTATTGTTAATAATGCTGCAATGAACACAGGAGTACAAATATACCTCCTCTCTCCTAAGTTTAATTCTTTGGATACACAGCCAGAAGTGGAATTGCTGGATCATAACAGTAATTCTATTTTTAGGTTTTTGAGGAACTTTCATTCTGTTTTTTATAGCTGTTGTACTATATTTCATTCCCACCAACAGGGTATAAAAGTTCTAGTTTCTCCACAACTTCATTGTTTTTTTCGATGAGTCATTCTAACAGATGCGAAGTGATGTCTCAAGAAAATGCATATCAAAGCCAATAAAATTTGTTTTACTTATGTATAACAAATGTGACTGGTTTCAGTCATCCTGCTGGGATTTCATTTTTTGCAACTAAATTTAAAAATGTGTTACTAGTTTACTTTAAATACAAATAAAAGTGTTCCATATAGATCATGTTAATGGCAAGAAAATGTTTCATCATTTTAACTTAATAGAATCCAGAAGAAATACTTATCATTAAAATAATTATGAATGAATAGAAAACCCAACTTTAATGACAATTCCTGCCTATTAAAAATTTTAAAATAGTATATGTTGGATGTGACCTGCAGAAAGATACGGCTCATTTTGACAGAAAAGATTCTAGTTGCCTCTTTTGCAGCTTATTAATTGCTGTACCAGACATGTTTTGTTTCTTTGGTTCCCCTGGAGGATTAAATACCACATAACATATGTAAGATTTTGGCAATCTTAGGTTTACAGAAGTTTAAATACATGTGAAGCTGTTGGGCATGAAATTATTTAATTTCTCTCATGAGAGGAAATGCTAACAATGCTTTAACCAAATAAAGCTGCTTTATATGCACACATTTCTTCATATCAAAAGAAGCTACTGTATTAACTATCAGATCTAAAGACTTAGTTAATACCTGGATAAAAGATAAGTATAACAAACAACACGAGGGGGGCAGAGCAAGATGGCCGAATAGGAACAGCTCCAGTCTCCAACTCCCAGCGCCAGCAACACAGAAGACCGGTGACTTCTGCATTTTCAACTGAGCTACTGGGGTCATCTCAGTGGGGAGTGCCGGACAATCGGTGCTGGTCAGCTGCTGCAGCCCGACCAGCGAGAGCTGAAGCAGGGCGAGGCATCGCCTCACCTGGGAAGCGCAAGGGGGAAAGGAATCCCTTTTCCTAGCCAGGCGAATTGATACACACAACACCTGGAAAATCGGGTAATTCCCACCCCAATACTGCGCTTTAAGCAAATGGGCACACCAGGAGATTATACCCACACCTGGCCAGGAGGGTCCCACGGCCACGGAGCCTCCCTCATTGCTAGCACAGCAGTCTGCAATCTAACCTCAAGGCAGCAGCGAGACTGGGGGAGGGGCGCCCGCCATTGCTGAGGCTTAAGTAGGTAAACAAAGCCACTAGGAAGCTCGAACTGGGTGGAGCTCACAGCAGCTCAAGGAAACCTGCCTGTCTCTGTAGACTCCTCCTCTGGGGACAGGGCGCAGCTAAAAAAACAACAGGGAAAGCAGCAGAGGCCTGTGCAGACCCGAACGACTCTGTCTGACAGCTTTGAAGAGAGCAGTGGATCTCCCAACATGGAAGTTGAGATCTGAGAACAGACAGACTGCCTGCTCAAGTGGGTCCCTGACCCCGAGTAGCCTAGCTGGGAGACATCCCCCAGGGGCAGTCTGACACCCCACACCTCACAGGGTGGAGTACACCCCTGAGAGGAAACTTCCAAAGGAAGAATCAGACAGGTACACTCGCTGTTCAGCAATATTCTATCTTCGGCAACCTCTGCTGCTGATACCCAGGCAAACAGGGTCTGGAGTGGACCTCAAACAATCTCCAACAGACCTACAACTGACGGTCCTGACTATTAGAAGGAAAACTATCAAACAGGAAGAACACCTATACCAAAACTCCATCAGTAGGTCACCATCATCAAAGACCAGAGGCAGATAAAACCACAAAGATGGGGAAGAAGCAGGGCAGAAAAGCTGGAAATTCAAAAAATAAGAGCACATCTCCCCCTGCAAAGGAGCGCAGCCCATCGCCAGCAATGGATCCAAGCTGGACAGAGAATGACTTTGACGAGATGAGAGAAGAAGGCTTCAGTCCATCAAACTTCTCAGAGCTAAAGGAGGAATTACGTACCCAGCGCAAAGAAATTAAAAATCTTGAAAAAAGAGTGGAAGAATTGATAGCTAGAATAATTAATGCAGAGAAGGTCATAAATGAAATGACAGAGATGAAAACCATGACATGAGAAATACGTGACAAATCCACAAGCTTCAGTAACCGACTGGATCAACTGGAAGAAAGAGTATCAGCGATTGAGGATCAAATGAATGAAATGAAGCGAGAAGAGAAACCAAAAGAAAAAAGAAGAAAAAGAAATGAACAAAGCCTGCAAGAAGTATGGGATGATGTAAAAAGACCAAATCTACGTCGGATTGGGGTGCCTGAAAGTGAGGGGGAAAATGGAACCAAGTTGGAAAACACTCTTCAGGATATCATCCAGGAGAACTTCCCCAACCTAGTAGGGCAGGCCAACATTCAAATTCAGGAAATACAGAGAACACCACAAAGATACTCCTCCAGAAGAGCAACTCCAAGACACATAATTGCCAGATTCACCAAAGTTGAAATGAAGGAAAAAATGTTAAGGGCAGCCAGAGAGAAAGGTCGGGTTACCCACAAAGGGAAGCCCATCAGACTAACAGCAGACCTCTCGGCCGAAACTCTACAAGCCAGAAGAGAGTGGGGGCCAATATTCAACGTTCTTAAAGAAAAGAATTTTCAACCCAGAATTTCATATCCAGCCAAACTAAGTTTCATCAGTGAAGGAGAAATAAAATCCTTTACAGAGAAGCAAATGCTTAGAGATTTTGTCACCACCAGGCCTGCCTTACAAGAGACCCTGAAGGAAGCCCTAAACATGGAAAGGGACAACCGGTACCAGCCATTGCAAAAACATGCCAAAATGTAAAGACCATTGAGGCTAGGAAGAAACTGCATCAACTAACGAGCAAAATAACCAGTTAATATCATAATGGCAGGATCAAGTTCACACATAACAATATTAACCTTAAATGTTAATGGACTAAATGCTCCAATTAAAAGACACAGACTGGCAAACTGGATAAAGAGTCAAGACCCATCAGTCTGCTGTATTCAGGAGACCCATCTCACATGCAGAGACATACATAGGCTCAAAATAAAGGGATGGAGGAAGATCTACCAAGCAAATGGAGAACAAAAAAAAGCAGGCGTTGCAATCCTAGTCTCTGATAAAATAGACTTTAAACCATCAAAGATCAAAAGAGACAAAGACGGCCATTACATAATGGTAAAGGGATCAATTCAACAGGAAGAGCTAACTCTCCTAAATATACATGCACCCAATACAGGAGCACCCACATTCATAAAGCAAGTCCTTAGAGACTTACAAAGAGACTTAGACTCCCATACAATAATAATGGGAGACTTCAACACTCCACTGTCAACATTAGACAGATCAACGAGACAGAAAGTTAACAAGGATATCCAGGAATTGAACTCATCTCTGCACCAAGTGGACCTAATAGACATCTATAGAACTCTCCACCCCAAATCAACAGAATATACATTCTTCTCAGCACCACATTGCACTTATTCCAAAATTGACCACATAATTGGAAGTAAAGCACTCTTCAGCAAATGTAAAAGAACAAAAATTATAACAAACTGTCTCTCAGACCACAGTGCAATCAAACTAGAACTCAGGACTAAGAAACTCAATCAAAACCGCTCAACTACATGGAAACTGAACAACCTGCTCCTGAATGACTACTGGGTACATAACGAAATGAAGGCAGAAATAAAGATGTTCTTTGAAACCAATGAGAACAAAGATACAACATACCAGAATCTCTGGGACACATTTAAAGCTGTGTGCAGAGGGAAATTTATAGCACTAAATGCCCACAAGAGAAATCTGGAAAGATCTAAAATTGACACTCTAACATCACAATTAAAAGAACCGGCGAAGCAAGCGCAAACACATTCAAAAGCTAGCAGAAGGCAAGAAATAACTAAGATCAGAGCCGAACTGAAGGAGATAGAGACACAAGAAAACCCTCCAAAAAATCAATGAATCCAGGAGTTGGTTTTTTGAAAAGATCAACAAAATTGACAGACCACTAGCAAGACTAATAAAGAAGAAAACAGAGAAGAATCAAATAGATGCAATAAAAAATGATAAGGGGGATGTCACCACGGACCCCACAGAAATACAAACTACCATCAGAGAATACTATAAACACCTCTACGCAAATCAACTAGAAAATCTAGAAGAAATGGATAATTTCCTGGACACTTAAACTCTTCCAAGACTAAACCAGGAAGAAGTTGCATCCCTGAATAGACCAATAGCAGGCTCTGAAATTGAGGCAATAATTAAGAGCCTACCCACCAAAAAAAGTCCAGGACCAGATGGATTCACAGCTGAATTCTACCAGAGGTACAAAGAGGAGCTGGTACCATTCCTTCTGAAACTAATCCAATGAATTGAAAAAGAGGGAATCATCCCTAACTTATTTTATGAGGCCAACATCATCCTGATACCAAAGCCTGGCAGAGACACAACAAAAAAAGAAAATTTTAGACCAATATCCTTGATGAACATCAATGCAAAATTCCTCAATAAAATACTGACAAACCACACTCAGCAGCACATCAAAAAGCTTATCCACCATGATCAAGTGGACTTCATCCCTGGGATGCAAGGCTGGTTCAACATTCGCAAATCAATAAACGTAATCCAGCATATAAACAGAACCAAAGACAAGAACCACATGATTATCTCAATAGATGCAGAAAAGGCTTTTGACAAAATTCAACAGCCCTTCATACTAAAAACGCTCAATAAATTCGGTATTGATGGAACATACCTCAAAATAATAAGAGCTATTTATGACAAACCCACAGCCAATATCCTACTGAATGGGCAAAAACTGGAAAAATTCCCTTTGAAAACTGGCACAAGACAGGGATGCCCTCTCTCACCACTCCTATTCAACATAGTGTTGGAAGTTCTGGCTAGGGCAATCAGGCAAGAGAAAGAAATCAAGGGTATCCAGATAGGAAAAGAAGAAGTCAAATTGTCCCTGTTTGCAGACGACATGATTGTATATTTAGAAAACCCCATTGTCTCAGCCCAAAATCTCCTTAAGCTGATAAGCAACTTCAGCAAAGTCTCAGGATACAAAATCAATGTGCAAAAATCACAAGCATTCTTATACACCAGTAACAGAAAAACAGAGAGCCAAATCAGGAATGAACTTCCATTCACAATTGCTTCAAAGAGAATAAAATACCTAGGAATCCCACTTACAAGGGATGTAAAGGACCTCTTCAAGGAGAACTACAAACCACTGCTCAGTGAAATCAAAGAGGACACAAACAAATGGAAGAACATACCATGCTCATGGATAGGAAGAATCAATATCGTGAAAATGGCCATACTGCCCAAGGTTATTTATAGATTCAATGCCATCCCCATCAAGCTACCAATGAGTTTCTTCACAGAACTGGAAAAAACGGCTTTAAAGTTCATATGGAACCACAAAAGAGCCCGCATTGCCAAGACAATTCTAAGTCAAAAGAACAAAACTGGAGGCATCACGCTACCTGACTTCAAACTACACTACAAGGCCACAGTAACCAAAACAGCATGGTACTGGTACCAAAACAGAGCTATAGACCAATGGAACAGAACAGAGTCCTCAGAAATAATACCACACATCTACAGCCATCTGGTCTTTGACAAACCTGAGAGAAACAAGAAATGGAGAAAGGATTCCCTATTTAATAAATGGTGCTGGGAAAATTGGCTAGTCATAAGGAGAAAGCTGAAACTGGATCCTTTCCTTACTCCTTATACGAAAATTAATTCAAGATGATTAGAGACTTAAATGTTAGACCTAATACCATGGAAACCCTAGAAGAAAACCTAGGTAGTACCATTCAGGACATAGGCATGGGCAAGGACTTCATGTCTAAAACACCAAAAGTAACAGCAGCAAAAGCAAAAATGGACAAATGGGATATGATTAAACTAAAGAGCTTCTGCACAGCAAAAGAAACTACCATCAGAGTGGACAGGCAACCTACAGAATGGGAGAAAACTTTTGCAATCTACTCATCTGACAAATGGCTAATATCCAGAATCTACAAAGAACTGAAACAAATTTACAAGAAAAAAAAACAAACAACCCCATCAAAAAGTGGGCAAAAGATATGAACAGACATTTCTCAAAAGAAGACATTCATACAGCCAACAGACACATGAAAAAATGCTTATCATCACTGGCCATCAGAGAAATGCAAATCAAAACCACAATGAGATATCATCTCACACCAGTTAGAAATGCAATCATTAAAAAGTCAGGAAACAACAGGTGCTGGAGAGGATGTGGAGAAATAGGAGCAGTTTTACACTGTTGGTGGGATTGTACACTAGTTCAACCATTATGGAAAACAGTATGGCGATTCCTCAAGGATCTAGAACTAGATGTACCATATGACCCAGCCATCCCACTACTGGGTATATACCCAAAGGATTATAAATCATGCTGCTATAAAGTCACATGGACACGTATGTTTATTGCAGCACTATTCACAATAGCAAAGACCTGGAATCAACCCAAATGTCCATCTGTGACAGACTGGATTAATAAAATGTGGCACATATACACCATGGAATACTATGCAGCCATAAAAAAGGATGAGTTTGCGTCCTTTGTAGGGACATGGATGCAGCTGGAAACCATCATTCTTAGCAAACTATCACAAGAACAGAAAACCAAACACCGCATGTTCTCACTCATAGGTGGGAACTGAACAATGAGATCACTTGGACTCGGGAAGGGGAACATCACACACTGGGGCCTATCATGGGGAGGGGGGAGGGGGGAGGGATTGAATTGGGGAGTTATACATGATATAAATGATGAATTGATGGGTGCTGACGAGTTGATGGGTGCAGCACACCAACATGGCACAAATATACATATGTAACAAACCTGCACGTTATGCACATTAACCCTAGAACTTAAAGTATAATAAAAAAAAAAAAATTGAAAAAAAAAAAAAGAAAGAAAATGTGGCACATATACACCATGGAATATTATGCAGCCATAAAAAAGGATGAGTTTGCGTCCTTTGTAGGGACATGGATGCAGCTGGTAACCATCATTCTTAGCAAACTATCACAAGAACAGAAAACCAAACACCGCATGTTCTCACGCATAGATGGGAACTGAACAATGACATCACTTGGACTCGGGAAGGGGAACATCACACATCGGGGCCCATCATGGGGAGGGGGGAGGGGGTAGGGATTGCGTTGGGAGGTATACCTGATATAAATCACGAATTGATGGGTGCTGACGAGTTGATGGGTGTAGCACACCAACATGGCACAAGTATACCTATGTAACAAACCTGCACGTTATGCACATGTACCCTAAAACTTAAAGTATAATAAAAAAAGTATATATATATATATATACCATGTATTCTTTGCAAAAATAAAAGATATATTAGCACAGGAAAAATAAAGATGTTAAAATATAAAAAAAGAAAGAATCTTTAGAAAGTGAATATTTTTTCACCAAAATTGTACAGATGTATGACTATGTAGTAAGAATGTAGTAGCTAAATTCTATCATATAAACTGAAAAATAAAAACTTGAAAGCTAGCAAACTAATCACAAGTCATTTAATGGCAACACATCTAAATGAAATGGTAATTAGACTTAATTTTTATTTAAAATTAATATAAAATACAAACTTGACCCTTTCCTCTGATATATAGAAAACCACAAATTGGATCCAGATGAGAGCTATTTCAAAAAACAATTTTTGAAAAATGTAATTTATATCAGGAAGAATTGTGAATTGTATCTTTTTGTTATTTTTTCACAAATTTTTGAGACACATATTGAGTTAACATGACCTTTGAGGTACTTATGACCTACTCATTCTTAAATCTGAAAAGGTAAGAAGATTTAAATTTCAAAATTTTATTGAACTAAAATCAATTCCGTGACCCATAAGGCATAGAAGATTGATTTTATCTCTGTAATGCTTCAGCAATATATTATCTTGGTTATAATGGCAGGCAGAACAATGGTTTACTATTTTCATTTCTTTAAATTATGGGCAGGATGGAGATAATCATGAATAACTCAAATGGAGTACCAAATCATATAAGACTCCAGGTAAAATTAAAATTTATCTCATATATATATATATATATCAGTATCTATGTCTTTATATAGATATCTATTGATCTATATGTCAATCTATATAAAAAAAGAAATTTTGACACTGCAAAGAAAACTGCTGTAAGCAGTCTTGTACATTATTCCCTTACAATCTGTATTTTGATTTACTTGGAATAATTTCCAACAAGTAAAATCTCTTTTTCAAATATGAAGAATTTGTGTGACAGTATTTTGGCAGATACGGTAAAATATTTCAGTCCACAAACAATAACTCCTTTTTGGTTAATAAATTGTTTCTCTTCTGCAGTTTTAGTCTCTCTCTCTCTCTTCTGGACAGTGTTGAATTCACATTACCTAAATAGGACTTCTCTGACTCACATATTTTTCTATGTTGCTTATCCCATGTAAAAAGTGTTGATATCAGTGATTGGGCTCTTGGAAACTGGTTGTTTCCTTATACTCCCATTACAAGTTGAGTTAATTTAATTATCAGAGATCAAAATTATGTCTTTTATTGTACCGCTAAGGACACTTATCTAGCACCTCTGTGTACTGTCTGCAACCCACCATGAGATGATTTTAGTCTTGTTTTAATTTCTGCTTGTATTAGAATTTGTGGGCTAGCAGTAACTTGCAATGATTAATTAATTTTTATAGAATTTCTTTTGCTGCAATACTGAAATGGAGCAATAATTTGACAAAAGTGTCATTTTCCTCCAAATATTGTGTGCCAAGGGGAACCCAAATCAAGAAAATGAAAGGAAATTATCATTAAACCAATTAAAACAGCAAGGAAAAAAAGTCAGTGAAAATATGAGAACAGGCAAACAAAAAGCAAGCATTTCCTTAATGAAAATGAGAAGAGACTCAGGTAAAAAATAAGAGGCAGGGAGGAGCTTTGGCTTTAGGTCTAATGTGCAATCAAATTATATATTACACTAATCTGGTGTTCCATTTTTAACTTAATGCCATTAACCTCCTCTCTTCAATAAAGCAAGGGTAACAAAGCAATGATATTATAATACATCAGTAACATCTCATTATTAAAGAATGTTTTCAAAAGTCTTCAGAAATATCTTATAGTCTGGATTTTATGTACTATAAGAATTTTCATGTGGTACTCCATGATGCTCAAAAATTGATAGTCACTATTTTCAATATAGACGTGGCTGCAAAGAAGAACAAGTCCGCTGAGAGGGCAGTACAGGTTAGTTGGTAAGGGCAGAGTTGTTGGTCTGGTTCAAATAGTTCTGATGTGTGGCCTTGGCCAAGTAATTTATATTGTCTGAATTTCACATTTTTGTAAGTAAAATTAGAAGAATAATACCTACTTTACAGGACAACAATAAGTTTTTATAGAACATTTAACACACTGGTTGGTAAATACTAAATGTTTAAGAATTTATAATAATTATCATTAACTTCTAATTATCAATAATGTAATCAACTTGCTTTACTGAGTGCACAATGCGTGGCCCAAACAATGTCAAGCACCATGAGATAAAAGACTAGTTTTCTGCTCTCCTGATCAACATTTTTCAGTACAAATATAATGCAAGTCACATATGTAATTTAAAATTTGCATCGTAGCCACTTTTAAAAAGTAATAAGAAAGAAATGAAACTAATTATGATAGTATATTATATTGAACCCGAAATATAGATTATTATCCTATTATGTGTCACTTGCCACATTTCAAGGTCTAAGCAACCACGTCTGATTAGTGGCTACACTATAAGGCAATAAAGCTTCAAAATTTACAATGTGAAGAAGCCAAAGTAAAGAATCTCAATGAAAGAACTATAGCTGAATCAAATGCTAAACTTTGTGTGACTGACCTAAATTCAGCAAAAGATACTTAGCAAGAAACTGAGTATATACATACATATGAATAAAAAAGATCAGAAGTTAATGACTGAGTTATCAAAATATTTTCTGAAGAATTATGAGATTCAAAATGAATCCTGACTAATGGATAAGACGTGTAATAAGGCGAATTGACCTTTCAGCACTGAATACAGATACTGTTTATTGGATGCAACAAATCTATTGGCAGGGAAAATCTCACTTTTTTCTTTGCATGTTAAGATTCAATAGAATTAACACACCTTTTGCTCCAGAGTTATTGGGTCATTCCTCATTTCTGTGTGCTGGACTAGTTTATTTGACAGCTTTTTGCACAGAAATGTTGTTGGAAGTTGTGCTTGGCTGAAGTCTTGAAGACTTTTTTTCCCTTTGTCCAGGATTGATACTCAAGTTTAATGTCTATCCTTTCTCCTGCTCTGATTGTTCTGGATACAAATCATTCTTCACAATAAATGCAAAGTTATATATTGTAATCAAAACGCAAAATGAAAAACATTGAAATGTCCTTGTAAAAAAGCTTCATGGAGTAACAATTTATATACAATAAACCATATACATTTAGAATATACAATTTAAGAAGTTCTGATACATGTATGTGCCCGTAAAACTACCATGACAATCAAGAAAATATATTTATCACATACAAAAGTATCTTAGTATTCCTTTGTAATCTCACCCTCATTTTCCTCCTTGAGATTCATCTTCGTTGCATGTATCATAGTTATCTTTTTAATTGTTGAGTAAAACACAATTTTATTAATATGCCGCATTCTGTTTGCCCATTTAATGGATGAAATGTGGATTGTTCCCAGTTTGGGGCTTCTATGAATAAAGCTGCTATGAACATTCCCATGACAGTCTTTAAATTTAATATACCTTTATTTCTCTTGAGTGAATACTTAAGAGTGGACTACAAGGATCATATAATAGATTTATAGATAAATTTTTAAGGCACTGCCAAACAGTTTTCCGAAGTGATTGTATTATTTTAAAATTCTGCCAGTAGCATATGACAGTTCTAGTTATTCCACATCCTTAGGATGGCCATGTTTTTAATTTTAACCATTCTAATGGGTGTGTAGTACTATTTCCATAATGATTACCGATGTTGCACATCTCTTTACATTCCTGTTTGCTATCAGTATATCTTTTCTGATGAAGTGTCTTTTCAAATATTCTGCTCCTTCCCTTATTTGGAGATCTATATCTATATCTATATATAGATCTATATCTATAGATCTCCAAATTTATATATATATAGATAGATATGTATATAGATATATATATATATAGAGAGAGAGAGAGAGAGTACACTGGATTGATGTTGCTAGTACATGTTGAAAATATTTTTGTTTATATTCATAAGGAATATTGGTCTGCTGTTTTCTTTCAATGCCATTGTCTGGTTTTGGAATTAAAATAACATGAGTTTTATAGAATGAGTTGGAAAGTGTTCATTTCTCTCCTTTTTAAAGGAGTTTGTGAAAATAATTATTCTTTAATCGTTTGAAAGAATTCTCAAGTGAAGCCATGTGGTCCTGAGCTTTTCTTTGTGGAAAGTCTTGGTTTTCCCAACTCAATTTCTTTGTTTTTTAACTCTTTTATTTTTATTTTCTGTTTCCTCTTACATCAGTTTTGGCAGTGTATTTCTAGGAATTTGTGTGTTGCATCTATATTATCTAACAAGTTGACATCCAATTTTTCACAATGTTACCTTAAAATCCTTTTTATTTCTACAAAATTGATAGTAATGTCTCCTCCTTTCATTATAGATTTTAGTATTTTGCATTTTTTTCTTGGTCAGTCTAGCTATAGGTTGATCAGTTTGGTTGACTTTTACAAAGAGTTAATTTTTTGCTTGTTTTCTAACATTTTGCTTCTTAACACCTTTATTTATTTTGGACTTCATTTTCCTTGCTTCTGCTTGCTTTGGCATTAGTTTTCTATGCTTTTCTTAATTTTTAAGTTAGAAAGTTGAGTTAATTTGACTATTTCCCCTTCCGTAATACAGGCACTTAGAGCTATGAATTTCCCACTAAGCATTGCTTTAGCTTAATTTTATTGTAAGTTTTGGTAAGTGGGATTTTGACTTTTATTTATCTCCAGTAATTTTTCTATTTTTTATGTATGGTTTCTTCGTTGACTCCTTGGTTGTTTAAAGTGGTTGTGTTTAATTTAAACATACTTGAGAATTTTCAAAGTTTCTTTTACTGATTTGTATTCTTTCCATTTGGCTGAAGAAAACATTATGTATTAATTCAATCCTTTTAAATTTATAGATACTTGTTTTATGTACAAGTATAAGATCTACTCTGGAGAATGCTCCATGTGCACCTGAGAAGGATGTATAGTCTATTGCTTTTGGGTGGAGTTTCCTATATATGCATGTTAGGTACATTTTGTTTACACTGTTGTTCAAGACTTCCATTTCCTTTTTGATCTTCCATATTGTTTTATCCTTTGTTGAAAGAAGAAATTACTTTTAAAATACCATCACTTATGAATACACTATTACCTTTTCCTTTTCCAGTGCTCTTTTATTTCTCCATGTGTACTTGAACTAGTTTTTAGCATCCTTTTATTTCATCTTGAAGTACTTCCTTTAGTATTTATTGTAGTACAAATTTGCTAGTGATAGACTCTGTTTTAATTTTTTGGAAATATTTTAATTTTGCCTTTATTTAGAAGAACAATTTTGTTAGATATAGAATTCTTGCTTTATAATTTTTATTTCAGCACTGTCAATATGTCATCCCATTGTTTCCTGACCTCCTTTGTTTCTAAAAAGAAAATGGATTTTGTTATTATCGCGGATCACTTGTACACAGTGAATTGCTTTCTTCTTGCTCCTTTCAAGTTTTTTTCTTTGTATTTTGGTTTTGACAGTTCGATTATGGTATGTCTAGGTGTTGTTCTTTTTGGGTTTATACTGCTTGGAGTATTTGAACTTCCTGAATGTAAAGATAAATTTTTTTTGTTAAAATTTGTTTCAGTCATTATTTCTTCCAATTATCTTTCTGTTGCTTGCTCTTTTTCATATCCTGGAACTGCCATATGCATACATTGGTACGATTGATGGTATCCCACATTACTCTGAGGCTCTGAATTATTTTTTTAAATTTCTTTTCAGAAACTAGATAATCTCCACTGAGCTATCTTCATGCTTCTAATTCATTCTGCGGCCTGATAGAAACTTATTTTAAGCTTCTTAGTAAATTGCTTACTGCATTTATTATACTTCTCACCTCCAGAATTTGTATGTGGCTCTTTAATAAAACAATATCTTCCTTTTCCTCATTATTCTATATTTTTCAGCGATAACATTCTCAAGCTTTCTTTTAGTAATTTATATATGGTTGCATGTTGTTATTTTAACATACATAAAATGACTGATTCAATATTTGTGTCTAGAAAGTCCAATGTCTGAGCTTCCTCAAGGACATTTTTTATTGATTGCTCTTTCCCTTATTAGTTCCCGTATGCTTTGTTTCCTTGCATGTCTTACAGTTTTAATAAAAATTATATATATAAATAATGTAAATGGAAACTTTGGAACACATAATTCACATCAAAAATATGAAATATCTAGATGCAATGCTAACAAAATATGTATTATATATATATACGAGAAAACTAAAAACTCTAATCAAAGTAATGAAACAAAATCATAAATAGAGAGGCATTTAATGTAGACAGATAAGAAAAATCATACCAAGATGTTAGATGATCCAAACCTGATTGATAGATTCAATCAGATTCAATCCTAATTAACACCACAGTCAGTAATTTTGTGGACATTTATAAACATATTTTATAGTTTTTATAGAAAGTCAAAACATCCAGAATTGCCAACAAAATACTGAAGTATAAGACACTACTAGATTTCAAGACTTGCTATAAAGGCACAGGAATGAGAACAATGTGGTATAGGGAGAAGATTAGACAAGCCAATAAAAAATGGCCCAGAAATAGATCCACACAAATGCAGTCAACTGATCTTTCACAAAGGATCAAAGTCAATTTAGTGGAGAAAATTCAGTCATTTCAACAAGTGGTGTTGTAATAACTGGACATTCACACACACACACACACACACACACACATACACACAAATAAATGTAGACACAGACTTTACACCTTACACACAAATTAACTTGAAAAGGATCATGTCTAAATATAAAATGCAAAAGTATGCAACTTCTAGAAGGTAACATAGGGCAAAATCTAGGTAACCTTGGACTTGATGATAATTTAGATGCAACACCAGCAGCATAATTTATGAAGAGGAAATATGATAAGATCAGCTCCATTGAAATAATCAAGTTCTATTCTGCAAAAGACACTGTTCAAAGATGAAACAACAAGCAACAGATTGCAAAAGCTATTTTCAAAGCATGTATCTAATGAAGGAATGCTATCCAAGTTATAAAGGGAATTTTAAAAACCCAGGAAAACAGGCTGGGCACTGTGGCTCATGCCTATAATCTCAGCACTTTAGGAGGCCAGGGTGTGTGGATCACTTGAGGTTTTGAGTTTGAGACCAGCCTGGACAACGTGTCGAAACCCCGTATCTAGAAAAAATAAAAAAAAAATTAGCCAGGCATAATGGTCCACACCTGTAGTCCCAGCTACTAGGGAGGCTGAGGTGGGAGCATTGTTTGAATCTGGTAGGCAGAGGTTGCAATGAGCTGAGATCATACCACTCCACTCCAGCCTGGGGAACAGAGTGAGACTGTCTAAAAATAAATGAATACTTAAATAAATCTCAATAAAATATACAACTAGATTTAAAAATGGCAAAAGATTTATATACTTGCACAAAGAAAATATGCAGATGGCTAATAAGCATATACAAAGTTGTTAAACATCCTATCTTTGTAGGAAAATGCAAATTAAAATACCACTCTATACCTATTAGAATGGAAAAAACCCAAAATATTGAGAACATCAAATGCTGGTGAAGATGTTGAGCAACAGGAACACTTTGCCATTACTTGTAGAAAGACAAATAGTACAGCTACTTTGGAAGAAAGTTTGGCAGTATATTCACATGGTTTTCCAGAGAAAAAGAAATGAGAGAGAGGGAGAGAGAGAGAGAGAGAGAGAGAGAGAGAGAGAGATTATAAGGAATTAGCTCACACAGATAATGAATGAAGGTTGACAATTCCAAAGATATGAAGTCAGTAAGCTGGAAACCCAGGAGAACCAATGTTTTAGTTCCAGTTCACACCTTGGCAGGCCTGAAGGAAGAGGAAATTTTTCAGTTCCTGTCTGAGGGTGTAAAAAATAAACAATGTACCACCTCAAAGGCATTCAGGCAGGGGAAGTTCCCACATATTTTAGTTCATTCAAACTACTATAAAAAATATCATAAACTAGGTGCTTATAGAAATGAATACTCATTTCTCAGTTTTAGAGACAGAAAACTCAGAGATCCAGGTGCCAGAAGATTTGATGTCTATTGAGGGCCTGTTCCTCATAGGTGGTGCCTTTCTCCTATGACTTCACATAGTGGAAGGGGTAAGCAAGCTTACCTGGTCTCTATCATAAGGGCACTAATATCATTCATAATGGCTCCACCCTCATAATACAATCACATCCCAAAGTCCCCCCAACCCCCCCGAACCTTAAAATGATCACATTGAGGGTTAGGATTTCAACATAAGAATTTTGGGGGAGCACAAGCATTCTGACAATAGCACCTGTTATTCAGTCTTTTTGTTCTAATCAGGCCTTGAACTGAATAGATGAGGCCCATCAACATTAGGGAGGACAATCTACTTTACTCAGTCTATTAATTAAAAAGTTAGTTTTATTCACACACAAATACTTAAATGTTTGAATATGTGGCAACCCATGGCCTAATCTAGTTGATACATAAAATTAACCATTATAGGCAGTTTCTTACAAAACTAAACACATTCTTACCAAATAATCCAGTCCTTGGTTATTTTCCTAACTGAATTGAAAGCTGATTTCTATGCAAAAACCCACACACCAATGTGTATAGCAGGTTTATTTATCATTGCTAAAACTTGAAAGCAACCAAAACGTCCTTTAATCAGTGAATGGTACTTAGAAATAGTGCAGGGGTGGAAAACCAAGAAGGTTGATTAAATGAAGCCAGGAAGAGCATTTCCCACTGACTAAATAGACCATCACAAACATGGGCATGCTCTGAGCAGATCTTCAGAAGGAGGGCATTGAGAGTAGACAGAGGGAAGATGCAGACCCTGGGATGAAGAGGAAGAAGCTAGGAACCCTGCACAAGGCTGGAGAGCATTAAGGCTCATTTCCGACCTACAACAGATCTGGGGGAAAAGGTGATTTAAATAGGCAAAGGATAGGATAAATAGATGAAGAGTGGCCCACTCTCTACATGGACCTCTGAAATCCTAGCTGCAGGAGAACACATGACTCCCATGCACATTTGAACTGACGTGGAGAGCTGCTTGGAGAGGCGGCAGGGACAAGACTCCAGCCTGTGCAGAGCCCAGAGAGGTTGATGCATGAAACACAGCCAGAGAAGTCCACCCCTGAAGGCTCACCAGGCTCCTTTAGGTGGCTTTTGCCATTGTTGACTCAGACCTAGACAAAGAAGGGCTGTTTGCCAGTGGCACAGGGCCAGTCTGATCTGAGTGCTCCCTTGCCTACCCGCTACTACTAGAGTCTGTGCCTATTTTGCAGTGCAGCCTCAGATGCCCAAATAAGGCCCATCTTGATGGCTGCCATCATATCCTCTTCACCATCAGACCCTGCCTGCACAAAAGAGAGTTTAAGAAGATAGGCTTCCACTGATGCACACCAATCTGCTGCAGCACACCCCAACCACATTGCCAGTGTGCAATTATGCATAGCCACCCTCACCGCTTGGCTAGCATGCACTCGTCTGCAGCCTCCTGCACTGCTTTACTGGCATGTGCACACATGCAGAACTTGCCACCCCACTGCCACCAGGAAACATGCACACAGAACTTCCTGTGGCCCTATTCCAGCTGGCATCCATGCACATGCACCCTGCCATTCAGGCACCCATGGTGCAAGCATGCACTCATGGACCCCGTCACCCTGCTGCTATAAGAAAACTATTATAACATAAAAATTGACTAACGTTGCATGATACAAATAGACATACAAAAATCAGTAGTGTTTCTATATGCCAACAGTGAACAATATGAAAAGGAAATTTAAAAAGCAATCCCATTTATAACATACAATTAAATAGTAATTAACTTAACCAAAGAAGTGAAAGGTCTCTATAATGAAAGCTGTAAAACACTGATGAAAGAAATTGAAGGGGACACCATAAAATGAAAAGCAATTTCATGTTCATGGCATGGAAGAAAGAAAAAATATTGTTAAAATGGCCATACTACCCGAAGCAATCTATAGAGTCAATGAAAGTTCTATCAAAATATCAATGACATTCTTCACAGAAATGGAACAAAACAATCCTAAAATTCATAAAGAAACATGAAAGAACCAAATAGCCAAAACTATTCTAAACAAAAAGAATGAACCTGAAAGAATCACATTACCTGACTTTAAATTATATGACAGAGCTGTAGTAACCAAAACAGAGTAATACTGGCAGAAAAACAGGCACATAGAAATGAAACATTGGAGAAACTTTCCAGGACATTGTCTGGGCAAAAATTTCTTCAGTAATTCCCCACAAGCATAGGCACCCAAAGTAAAAATGGAGAAATAGGATCACATTAAGGTAAAAACTTCCACACAGCAAAGAAAACAATCCAGGTGAAGAGACAACACAGAATGGGAGAATATATTTACAAACTACCAATCTGACAAAGCATTAATAAGCAGAATATACAAGAAGCTCAAACAACTCTATGGGAAAGAAATCTAATATTCTGACCAAAAGTTGTCAAAAGATTTGAATAGACATTTCTCAAAAAAATGCATACAAATGTCAAACAAATATATGAAAAGCTGCTCAACATGATTTATTATCAGAGAAATTAATATCAAAACTACAATGAGATATCATATCACCCCAGTTCAAATAACTTATATCCAAATGACAGGCAATAACAAACACAAGGGAGGACGTAGAGAAAAGGGAACCTTCATACACTGTTGGTAGGAAGATAAATTCATGCAACCACTATGAGAACAGTTTGGAGGTTTCTCAAAAAACTAAAAATAAAGCTACCATCTGATCTAGCAGTCTCACTGATGGATATATACCTTAAAGAAAGGAAATAAGTATGTCATAGAGATACCTGCTCTCCCATGTTTCTTGCAGCTGTGCTCACAAAAACCAAGATTTAGAAGCAATCTAAATGTCCATTAACAGATGAATGGATGAAGAAAATGTACTTACACACAATGGAGTACTATTCATTCAAAAAGAATGAGATTCAGTCATTTGCAACAACATGGATGGAATTGGCGATCATTTTGTCAAGTGAAATAAAACAGAGAAAGACAAACATCCCATATTCTCACTTATTTGTGAGCTCTAAGCATCAACATAATTGAATCCATGGAGATAGAGTAGAAGGATGGTTACCAGAGGTTGAGAAGGGTAGTGTTGGGGGTAGGGAAGAGTTGGGGATGGTTAATGTTTACGAAAAAAAAAAAAAAAAAATAGAATGATTGAATTGGTTCCAGTATTTGATAGCACAATAGTGTAGTTATAGTCAGTAATACTTTAATGCTACATTTAAAAATAACTAACAGTGTTTATTTGATTGATTTTGTAACCCAGAGGATACATGCTTGAGGGGATAGATATCCCATTTTCCATGATGTGATTTTTACACATTGAATGCCTGTATTGAAATATCACATGTATCTCTTAAATATATACAACTACTATGTACACACAACAGTATGTTTAAAAGGCTAATAATTTAAAGAAAGAAGAATGGATACATGTATTTTATACTGCTATCAGTTTATTATTTTTTTTCCAGTTGATTCTTCTGTCATCATGACTTGTTGATGAGAATAAATATACTTTGAAGTGGGTTCTCTAACTCAGATAAAGATAGCTTTGGAAGATTGCCTTCCTGTGGGCCACCAGATAAGTCACATAATAATTATCCAGGAATGAGGCTTTAGTGTAACTCCAAACCTGCTCTGTCCCCTCCAGTGGCTGCCAGACTGCTGTTTTTTTTTTTTTTTTTTTTTTTTTTAACCATGACTGTGAGCTATTGGTTTTCATTGTCATCATGGAGCTGGAGAGAGAACAAAGAAAACAGGACAAGTTAAAAGACCCCATAGGCTACTGTTCTTACTGAGATTAACTTTTTTTATTTTGTTGAATAAATTCTTCCCCAAATTTTACAAGTTCTTGGTTTCTGTATGGTGTTCTCAAAATGTTAATTCTGAAATTTTAATTTATATTCTCAGTGCTTTTATGGAAGAGAGAATTTTGGGAAGTTTTACTCTGCCATTTTCACTGACATCACCTCCTGAAATGTCTTTTGAATCCTGAAAGAAAAAATAAATTATCATTAAAATATTTTTAATATTTTTGGTTAGAAAATCCTCAAACACAAATATCTAATTAATCAAAAAGTAATAAGTTGTCAGTCATGACTCCAAAGTAGTTTCTAAGCCTTAAAGTTAATTATTCTTGGTACTATTGTAAGTTTGTGTTACCAATCACTTCCAGGAGCAACCCCCTTCAGAATTCTAGCCAATTGAGATAGGACAGATGGAGCCAGAAGAAGATCAACCTATCACTTTTATTATTCTGGAAAAAGAATGTTAGAGAATGTCTTCAGGCCTGAGATCAAATATTCTCACAACCACCTAAAAAGAGTATGAAAAGCAATTGCATGAAATATCATTACCCACCTCACAAACCCCAATCACCCAATGACAGAATACATTGACTTTTCAATATTGTATTAATCCATTTTCATGCTGCTACGAATAAATACCCAAGACTCAGTAATTTATAAAGAAAAAAAGGTTTAATGGACTCACAGATCCACATGACTGGGGAGGCCTCATAATCATAGTGGAAGATGAAGGAGAAGCAAAGGCAAGTCTTACATGGCGGCAGGCAAGAGAGCACATGCAGGGGAACTGCCCTTTATAACACCAGCAGATCTCATGAGACTTACTCACATCATGAGAACAGCATGGGAAAAACCCAACCCCACAAATTACCCCCCACCAGGTGCCTCCCATGACACATGGGATTATGGGAGCTGCAATAGAAGATGAGATTCGGGTGGAGACACAGTCAAACCAGATCATTTGCCCCTTGTCCCTCCCAAATCTCACGTCCTAACATTTTAAAATACAATCATGCCTTCCCAACAGTCCCCCAAAGTCTTAATTCATTTCATCATTAACTCAAAAGTCCATAGTCCAAAGTCTCATCTGAGACAAGGCAAGTTCCTTCAGCCTACAAGCCTGTAAAATCAACAGCAAGTTATTTACTTCCTAGATACAATGGGGGTTAAATTACAGACATTGGGTAAATATACCAGTTTGAAATGAAAGAAATTGGCCAAAACAAAGGGGCCACAGGCTCTAAGCAAGTCCAAAATCCAATAGGGCATTCATTAAACCTTAAAGTTCCAAAATGATATCATTTGACTCCATGTCTCATATCCAGGTCATGCTGATGCGACAGGTGGGCTCCTATGGCCTTGGGCAGCTCTGCCCCTGTGGCTTTGCAGGGTATACCCCCCATACCAGCTGCTTTCACTGTCTGACGTTGAGTAGCTGCAGCTTTTCCAGGTGCATGGTGCAAGCTGTCAGTGGATATACCGTTCTGAGGTCTGGAGGACAGTGGCTCTCTTTTCACAGTTCCATTAAGAGGTGCCCCAGTGAGGACTCTATGTGGGGTCTTCAACCCCACATTTCCCTTCTGCACTGCCCTAGCAGAAGTTCTCCATGAGAGCCTCACCCATGCAGCAGATTTTTGCCTGGACATCCAGGCATTTCCATACATCCTCTGAAATCTAGGCAGAGGCTCCCAAACCTCAATTCTTGATTTTTGTGCATGTAGAGGCTCAACACCACATGGAAGATGCCAAAGCTTGGGCTTGCATTCTCTGAAGCCACTGCCTGAGGTGTACCTTGGCCCCTTTTAGCCATGGCTGTAGCAGCTGGGATTCAGGGCAGTAAGTCCCTAGGCTGCATACAGCAGGGGTCCCTGGATCTGGCTTAGGAAACCATTTTTCCCTCCTAGGCCTGGGGGACTGTAATGGGAGGGGCTGTTGCTAAGGTCTCTGGCATGCCCTAGAGACATTTTCCCCATTGTCTTGGTAATTAACATTCCCTTACTGGTTACTGATGCAAATTTCTGTAGCAGGCTTCAATTTCTCCCCAGAAAATGAGTTTTTATTTTCTATCGCATGGTCAGGTTGCAAATCTTCCAAACTTTTATGCTCTGATTCCTCTTGAATGCTTTGCCACTTAGACATTTCTGCCCTAAACCTTCTCTCTCAAAGTTTCACAGATCTCTAGGGCAGGAACAAAATGCCACCAGTCTTTCTACTAAAGCATAGCAAGAGTCACTTTTGCTCTAGTTCCCAACAAGTTCCTCATCTCCATCTGAACCACCTCAGACTGGACTTTATTGTCCACATCACTATCAGCATTTTGATCAAAGCCATTCAACAACTGTCTAGGAAGTACCAAACTCTCCCATATCTTCCTGTCTTCTGAGCCCTTCAAGTCACTAGGAAATTCCAAACTTTCCCACATTTTTCTATATTGTCCTGTGCCCTCCAGAGTTTTCCAACCTCTGCTTGTTACCCAGTTCCAAAATTGTTTCCACATTTTTAGGTATCTTAATAGCAGTACCCTACTCTATCAGTACCAATTTATTGTATTAGTCCATTTTCTTATTGCTATGAATAAATACCCGAGAGTGGGTAATTTATTTTAAAAAAAGGGAGAGATTAATGGACTCACAGTTTCACATGGCTAGAAAGCCTCACAATTACATCGCCCGGCTATTTTTTCTATTTTTAGTAGAGACGGGGTTTCACCATGTTAGCTGGGATGGTCTCGAACTCCTGACCTTGTGATCCGCCCACCTTGGCCTCCCAAAGTGCTGGGATTACAGGCGTGAGTCACCGTTCCTGACCTTTTTTTTTTTTCTTTTTAAAGAATGGAAACATTGAAATTGAACACATTGAAACTTAAGTGATTAATTTAGGTATAATTTCCCTCTCTATTCCAAGTTAAATACAGCATTTTTTCCACTTTCTGTTGGGACATGATAGTACTGTTAGGCAACTGGCATTTTCCAGATTCTAAATATGTAAGTTTCTGCCAAGATTGAAAGGAGACTGTTTCACTCTCACATTCTGCTTGCCAGCTGTTTGGATATGGAGACTTTTAAAATGCCAAATACATGTCTGTATGCCAAAGATATTTTCCTTTGTAGAATTGAGAGGAAAGTGCCATGAACTACATATCAAAGTAAAAATAAATAAAGAAACATAAATAAAAAGAGTTAGTGTATGTCTGCATGTGTGTTGGGGTGGGAAGTGTAATGGTAGAAAGTATTCAGGAAGCCATGCTAAATTCTAATTCAGTGGCTTTGTTTTCTAAAATAATAAATCTGTTGCTGAATTTCCTGTTTCTGACTGATAATTATGAGAAAAAAATTTGTATGGGATTATTTTCCAATTTAACTATCTTGGCATCATTCCTTCATAGGGAAAGCATCCTTGAGATAAGCATACACACCTGTGATAAAACAATAGCTGTTAATTAATAACTTAAATAAATAGATTCAAATGGACATTGGTTCCAGGAAGGCAATTGTCCATCAACTACTTGGTTCCAGCAAAAGCTCTTTGGAATTATCCTGCAATTCTTTGCAGTGAAGGAGAGAGAACGAATCCCTCTTGGTTGAAATGAAATATTGTATGGGTGTGTGGTGTGAATGTTTGCTATAAAATAATATTAAATAAAACTTCTTTAAAATAGAATTGTAAAGACAGTGACTTCAGGAAACAATTAAACTGCACTAGGAAGTATGAATATCGAAAGCAGATACAGGAATGTTTCGTGAACTAAAACATTTCCTGGCAGCCTAAAAAAATTTTTTTGCTTCATCTTTGTCACTGACCCAATAATATTAATGTTCTTTTCGGACTGTTCTACATAGTGGACATAATTTATTCTTATCCACCTTACATTGTCCCCTCTTTTGTTAACAGCAGGCTAATGTTTCCATGGCCTTTCATTTATCTCTTTTGCGTAGTGTATTAGTTAAGTGTTAATTTTGTTTCGACACTACCTGGGTTCAAATCCTTGCTTTACTACTTCACAACTATGTAACTGTAGACAAGTTACTTTATTGTTTATCGGTTTTCTCCTCCATAAAATAATAATATTTTCTCACCTTCCGTAGGATTGTAATAAGGATTAAATTTGTTAATATCTGTAAAGCATGTAGAAACGTGTTTCACACATAGTGCCAATTTAACATTAGGTATTATTGTTGATTTCATTTTTTGTGGTTTGGTGGGGCTAGTCTTACCACTCTAGATCGAAATGTATCACAAGAAATAGATCCAGGCAATATACGTATTTCATCTTTCTGGCACAATGTTTGGAACAGGGATAAGCATATGATTTCACGTTCATGCAATCAGAACAAATTATGTAATGTCTACTTGAATTACTGGGAAGAGAAAATTATCTTTTCATGGGGTCTCCTGAGCTAGTACAATTTAAGTTTGGAGATTCCGGGAGCCACGTTATTCTGTGGAAATAGTATGCTTGAGAGTGAAGCTAGCATAGAGAACAGGACAGCCTTGAGCTGGAGCGATAAATTCTTCGTTACATTGTTTGAGAACTTGAGTCTAGTATTTTCTGAAGTCAGATATTACTGACCTTTACCATTGCACAACCAGCTCTATCACTTAGAAACGAAAAAGTTCTGATTACTATGGATTTTTCAACCTTCACTTATCCAGGATTTTCACTATGTCTGTGGGCAGCAAAAGCCTTAGCTGTCAAGCTCCAATGGCTATGGAAGTATGTGGTGGTCCAGTTCAAAAAACTGAGGACATAAATAGGATTTATGATATTTTCAAGAAATCAATTGGCCAAAATCTGAGCCTGAACTAAATTTTGCTAAGATTCTGAAGTGGATAATATGCATCTTAATATTCATGTATATTTCCATATTTAATTTTAATATGTCAACGAAAAGTTACCCTAGAAGAATTACTCCTGAGTAGAAAAGTATACACAGGGTGGTGGACTTTATTTATTGGGTTGGAATGTTTAAAATGCCAACAATCTTGAGGTAAAGTGACTGCCTACATTTGATATGAGTTTACTCAATCTTTTCTGCTCTTAATAATTTTCTTTATCTATAGGATAAGGAAATGTCCTCCAAGCAGAAAGATATGCCCAGGGAAGGTCTTAGAACAGTCATCCTTAACTCTGACTGTATATTAGAATCATCTGTGTTGCTCTTAGAAATGTGTGTTTCTGAAACCCACTCCTTTAATTTCAATATAACTAAAGTGGCACCCAAGCAACTACCTTTTAGCAATATTCCCAAGAGATGCTGCTGAAAATTTTTGCTATAAAAAAATGATAAGTCTGAGGGTGGAGCGAGTTATAAGCTCTACTGTTAGGAATAGAAGAGGAAAATAGGAATGTAGTGGTGCATTCTCTGCACTCTAACCACATTTCCTTCATTAACTTCAATTGCATTTGTGCTTTTCTTAGCCAGTTGTTAATTAAAAAGGAGATAGTATACTAATGCTAAACTGTAACTTTGATTAAAAACAAAGTTCTTCTCAGGGTATTTGTCTATTAACACAGAATATTCCTTTAAAAGTAATGATGCTGATATCAAGCTTTGAGTATATAGTATGAATAAGTGAACTTTCAGGCAGACAGACCTTTTTTGAGCCCTTCAAAATTCTTACATGAGGGTAAGCTTTTCCTCTATATTTTCTCATTCTGTAATTAAATATGTATTTTTTTCCATCTTAAGTGAGACACTTGAAAGATTTTTCTTTAATTATAAAAGAAGCTATAGTAATTTAGAAAAGATTCAAGTGTCAAGAACAGAGATAGTTGGCTTTTCTTTTTTTTTTTTTTTTCTTTTTCTTTTTCTTTTTTCTTTTTTTTATTATACTTTAAGTTCTAGGGTACATGTGCATAACGTGCAGGTTTGTTACATATGTATACTTGTGCCATGTTGGTGTGCTGCACCCATCAACTCGTCAGCACCCATCAATTTATCATTTATATCATGTATAACTCCCAATGCAATCCCTCCCCCCTCCCCCTCCCCATGATAGGCCCCAGTGTGTGATGTTCCCCTTCCCGAGTCCAAGTGATCTCATTGTTCAGTTCCCACCTATGAGTGAGAACATGCGGTGTTTGGTTTTCTGTTCTTGTGATAGTTTGCTAAGAATGATGGTTTCCAGCTGCATCCATGTCCCTACAAAGGACGCAAACTCATCCTTTCTTATGGCTGCATAGTATTCCATGGTGTATATGTGCCACATTTTCTTAATCCAGTCTGTCACAGATGGACATTTGGGTTGATTCCAAGTCTTTGCTATTGTGAATAGTGCTGCAATAAACATACGTGTGCATGTGTCTTTGTAGTAGAATAATTTATAATCCTTTGGGGATATACCCAGTAGTGGGATGGCTGGGTCATATGGTACATCTAGTTCTAGATCCTTGAGGAATTGCCATACTGTTTTCCATAATGGTTGAACTAGTTTACAATCCCACCAACAGTGTAAAAGTGTTCCTATTTCTCCACATCCTCTCCAACACCTGTTGTTGCCTGACTTTTTAATGATTGCCATTCTAACTGGTGTGAGATGGTATCTCATTGTGGTTTTGATTTGCATTTCTCTGATGGCGAGTGACGATGAGCATTTTTTCATGTGTCTGTTGGCTGTATGAATGTCTTCTTTTGATAAATGTCTGTTCATATCCTTTCCCCACTTTTTGATGGGGTTGTTTTTTTCTTGTATATTTGTTTGAGTTCTTTGTAGATTCTGGATATTAGCCCTTTGTCAGATGAGTAGATTGCAAAACTTTTCTCCCATTCTGTAGGTTGCCTGTTCACTCTGGTGGTAGTTTCTTTTGCTGTGCAGAAGCTCTTTAGTTTAATTAGATCCCATTTGTCAATTTTGGCTTTTGCTGCCGTTGCTTTTGGTGTTTTAGACATGAAGTCCTTGCCCATGCCTATGTCCTGAATGGTACTACCTAGATTTTCTTCTAGGGTTTTTATGGTATTAGGTCTAACATTTAAGTCTCTAATCCACCTTGAATTAATCTTCGTATAGATTTTGGGAAATTTTCCAGATGTTCTTTAACTTTGGTTTTCATTGCATTGATTCAAATTAAACAACATCTGTTATGGTGCAGTGTATTTCTTAGTCGATGTGTTTCCTGTCCTTTACTTTCAATTCAATTCATTTTCACAGTGATTTATCTGGTAATATTTTACATGCCTTTATTTAAAACAACCCTAAAAATATCAGATACATTTTTTAGCATAAAATGAAAATTTATAAGTTATAATATCATGATTTTGTTTTATTTATTTAGTAGGTGAACTATTAAGGAAAAACTCATTTTCAAACATCTAAAACTTTTTAAAATTATATAGTATTCTTACATAAAGGAATACTTCTGAAAAAATATTTGGCATAATCTTATCCTCAGTTTTAACATTAGGCTATATGCTCTATGCCAGGGGTCATTAAAGTAATAGCTATTGCCCTAATCTGGCCTACCACCTATTTTGGTATTTTAATTTTGCATGGACTACTATCACACCTATTCCTGTACATATTGTCCATGGCTGGCTTCACCCTCCAACAGCAGAGTTGAGTCATTGTGAGAGAGACTTTACTGCCTGCAATGCCTAAGATATTTACTTTCTGGCTTTTTGCAGGCAAAGTTTACAATGACCCCTGCTCCAAGTAAAGTAACAGAGAATTATGAGGGAAGATTTACTCAGGAAAAGTTGAATCAGAATACTGAGTGAATAGTGGTATATTGACTTTATCATCCAAATAATTACTTAACATTCTATTACATTTGTCTCAGTAAACATGGTGTTAAATGTAGTCTTCCTTGTTAAAAACTGCATTAAAAAAGTATGATTATTGTTTCCTGGTATTATGAAAAAAAACATAGAGATCAAGAGCTCAATCTTCAAGTCACTTAACCATTAAGTAGGAGAATTGGAATTTGACTACAGTCCAATTCATTCAACCACTACAATACACTACATTTAAAGTTCCTTAACTTTATAAGAAGCCCTTTAACTGCAGGCTCAGAGTTTATATAGTTTATCCCTCTCACCAAAGGGCTTCCAAGCCTGAGGTATAACACCAGGAATTTTTCACTATAATATACCAGGGTTAAAGTTCTCACTAATTTTTTGTGATAAGTGGAAGTCAGGTCAAACACTGGAAAAATAGCAGAGAAAAATTAGGCGATATATTTTCTCTAATATAGCTGGTACTTTAGAGAGAATGTACAAACAATAAATTTAAAAATGAGTAAAATTTGTAGTAATAAGATGTTAAGGAAGAAATAAATGAAGGAAGAGATAATGTGTGTGTATGAGTGTGTGTGTTTGTAGGGGGTGAAATTATATATAAGGTGGCATAACACTTTCCATTACACGTTTTCGAGTCTTACAATTTCAATACACTCTAGCCTGACTTCCAACTAATAGCACCTGCATCTCTGCGAAATGAATTATCCCTTCCACATAAACACAAAGCAGCTCCTCTCTTCAGTGAGTGAGATAAACTCTGAGGGACATGTTCTATACTGGTCCTAAGAGTTCTCCAGGGGAATTAAGCTTCAATTACCTGTAGTAATAAGTTGCTTAATAAAGAACATGTTTTATTTACTGCTGTCTCCTCTCTGTCTCAGTTCTCTTTTCTACATAAGTTTCCTGAGATCGGCATCCACATAAATTACTTACATTATTTATCTTGTTTCTAAGTCTGCTTCTGGGGAATGTAAGCTAAAAATACTGTACAGAAAAGAGGATGACTTTCCTCTAGAAAGTACTTGTTTAAAATGTGTATAACTTTTATACTTTTTTTTTGTTTTCAGCTTTATTGAGATATAATTTACAAATAGGAATTTTACATATTTAACATGTACAACTTGATGTTTTGATATAAGTAATCACAATCAGACCGATTAACATATCTGTAACCTCAAGTAGTTACCATTTTCTTTTTTTTTTTTTTTTTTCATTATGAGGACATTCACCATATACCCGTATACCGTCTTAGCAAATTTCAAGTATATAATATATTATTGTTAACTGTAGTCACCGTGCTGTATATTTGATTTTCAGAACTTATCTTGCCTAACTGAAACTTTGTACCCTTTGACCAATATTTCCCCATTTTTCCCTTTTCCTTCCCCAGCCCTGTTCCTGGCAAATGCTATTCAAGTCTCTGTGTCTGAGTTTTATTTTAGATTTCACATATATGTAAGATGCAGTCTTTTCCTTTCTGTGTCTGGATTATTTTACTTAGCATACCATCTTCTAGATTTATCCATGTGATGTCAAATATTAGCATATATTTACTTTTAAAAATTAATAACAGCGTATTCCATTCATGGAAATACTCTATGTATTTTCTCCACTCATCCACTGATGGACATTTGTTTCAGTATCTTGGCTATAGTAAACAATGCTGTAATTAACATGAGATCTGATAAGGGATTGCTATCCAAAATATATAAGGAACTCATACAACTTAATAGCAAGAAACAAAAGCTCAATTTTAAAATGTGCCAAGAACTTGAATACATATTTTTCCAAATGAGACACAAATGACCAAGGTGCTCAACGTCATTAATCCC
Organism: Rhinopithecus roxellana; assembly: GCF_007565055.1. Classification (NCBI taxonomy): domain Eukaryota; kingdom Metazoa; phylum Chordata; class Mammalia; order Primates; family Cercopithecidae; genus Rhinopithecus; species Rhinopithecus roxellana. The sequence continues at coordinate 42,703,850 of NC_044555.1, forward strand.
CAGAGAAATACAAATCAAAACCACTATGAAATGTCACCTCACACCTGTTAGAATGGATGTTAGTTTAAAAAAAAAAAAAAAAAAAAAACAGAAAAAGTGTGTTAGCAAAGATGTGGAGAAATAGGAATGCTTATACATTGTTGATAGAAATGTAAATTAGTACAGCCATTACTGAAAATAGCATGAAAGTTTCTCAAAAAATTAAACATACAATTGCTATATAATCCAGCAATCCACTTCTAGCTACATATTTTAAAAAATGAAATCAGTATGTCAAAGAGATATCTGTACTCTCATGTTCATTGTAGCATTATTGAAAAATGTATGTAGCTTTTAATTCCCCATATCTAGTTCCAGAAATTTATTATTTGTTTATTTATTTATTTAATTACTTATTTATTTATTTATTTATTTATTTATTTATTTATTTATTTATTTTTTGAGACGGAGTCTCGCTCTGTCACCCAGGCTGGAGTGCAGTGGCCGGATCTCAGCTCACTGCAAGCTCCACCTCCCGGGTTGACGCCATTCTCCTGCCTCAGCCTCCCGAATAGCTGGGACTACAGGCGCCCGCCACCTTGCCCGGCTAGTTTTTTGTATTTTTTAGTAGAGACGGGGTTTCACCGTGTTAGGCAGGATCTCCTGACCTCGTGATCTGCTGGGATTACAGGCTTGAGCCACTGCGACCCGCCCCAGAAATTTATTATTTTTTGTACATGCCCAAATATTTTACAGTGTCATCAGTAATGTGTAGAGATAGCAAAACTCTCATTTTGACACCGAGTATAAAAAATTTAAAAATATTTTTAAATTTTAGAGAATAAACTTATTTTATAAATTTGTTATAATTTGCATTTATCATATTACCATGAGGATTGAAATTTTTTGTTCTTTTAGCCCCTTGTTTGTCTTTTCTTGTTTCCTCAGTCATGTATTTTCTACCTTTTTCTATTGCAGCGCTAAAATTTTATTTTTTAAATTGATTAGTAAAAACTATATGTATACTAAAAGTATTAGGTCTTTGTTATACATGCCACAGATGTTAGAATCACTCTAAATCACCTTTTGTATTTGTGCAACTACTGACTACCTTTTTTGATATCATATCTATCAATCTCTTACTTTATTTTGACTTTAGCATTAAATTCAAAATGTTCTGCACTAACTAGGATTATGCAAAGTGACATGTCTGTGAGTGTATATATGTTTCCAGTAACTTTTCTATTTTGTCTTTTATACATCTAAAATATAAAGCAGAGATATGACTTGTTTTTTTCCTGAAATATTTGCCAATATACCCAGCATAATATATTCAATAATGTATGGCCTGCATTTTGATATCAATTCATTTGAGTAATGTTGGAAAGAGTGCTAGTAAGGCCAAACTCAGATTCTGATAATTTACTATCAGGTAACTTCATACCAATTCTTCAGGAATATAGATTAGAGTCTCCAACAGATGTTCACAAATGTTCGCTGTTGAATATGTGGGGGATTGAATATGAGTAGAAGAGAGAATATGGATGAACTTAAATTCATTACCATTATTCTGTCCTACTAGTAACAGAAAAGTAGTCTTATCTGTTCTCTGATAGATTATTTTTCTGTTATTTGCGACATATTCTATCTTTACATTAATAAAGCAAGGATCATGTTAAACATATTTCTTGTGCAAACTAGAAGACAATATTTATTAAACTATCAACAATTTAATCAATTATAATTTTTATTAGGAAAAACTGAGTAATGCCAATTGTCCTAAAATTAATTTTCTTGGGCAATGAATAGCTCAGTGTTCTAATTCCAACTAAACAAGTTTTTGGTTAGTAAAATTCTGCAATATATTAAGTCAGTAAATATTTCAAGTAGATAACAGCTATTCTGACATTGTTGTACTTTGAAATTATTCTCAACTTTTCTCTTATCCAAATTAAAATAACTTTAATTAATATGATTTATTATCTAATTTGCTAAGTTACGATAATCTGTTTTCTCAGTTACTGAGACACGAAGTCAGTTGGACACAACAGGAGAAATGGCTTTTTAAACAGTTTAAATATTACAGAATTGTGATTGGTATTTCAATATCATTAACAAATTTAGCTATGTCTCAGATAAAATGGTATAATCTTTTGTTTATACTACTTACTAATATTAGAGCATTACAGGTACTATCAAAAGGAGCATAGTGAGAGTTTAAAAATCTGATTTTTAAAATTGTTTCTGTAATTTCTAATTAAGAACTAGAAGGTAAAATTTTTAAATTTACATTCTATTTCCCTACATATTACAATATATCCGGACAAAAACCAGGATCAATGAGCCTCTTATCTTCATAAGATAGGTTATTTGGCTTTCAAATTCTAATTAAAAAGAAAAATACATTTGGAAACCCAAATGTGTTCATACGTGAAATGATTACAGTTGTCCTCTAATTATTGACAATCTAGTGAATACAAAATCCAAACAATTTTCAATACTTGAGAGGCAGAGGAGAGGAGACTGGAGATAATTATATATATGTGTATATATCTATATATATCTATATATATATCTATATATCTACATATCTATATCTATATCTATATATAAATAAAATCTCTCTCTTTCTCTAAACTCTAGTCCAGTTTAGAAGAAGTACGGCTTTTAACGAAGTTAAATCTGAATTAAGCCATGCCTGCAACTGTTTGCCTGTGGTACAAGGTGAAATTGGTTGCAGACTCTCAAGCTGTGGAGGCTGATTGCTTATTTCACATGTTTGGAAGTCAGACAACAAATAGAGGACAGAAAACAAAAATAGGAAACAGAAGTTCTTCATAATAACTAATAATAATAATAATAATAAACACTGGAGGCTTTCCCAACTACCATACTGATCTTCTTTTGATTTAAAGGGCTTGTAAGCAAAGAAGGATGTTGTTTAAATGCAATTTGCAAGTTATCTTTCCTACAATGAAAGGTTTCTTTAATCTTTATTTCACAAATATGACTTTTCTACCTTTATTAGTTTTTTAATTAAATGTTTTTAACAATATCAGAACTGTATCTCTTCAAGATTGAAACAGAAAGTAATCAAATACCTGAACAAATCAACAACAATTTCCAAATTAAATCAGTAATTAAAAACCTACTAAGCAAAAAAAAAAAAAAAAAAGCCCTGGACCAGATACATTCAGAGAAAAATTCTAGAAGACATATGAAGAAGACCTGGTAGCAATCCTATCGAAACTCTTCAAAAAAATTGAGGATTAAAGACTCTTCTCTAATGTATTCTAGGAGGCCAGTATCATTCTGATACCAAAACCTGAGGGAGATACACACACACACACACACACACACACACACACACACACAAACACTTCAGGCTAATACCCTGTTGAACATAGATGCAAAGATTGTGAGCAAAATACTAGCAAATCAGCTGGGCATGGTGGTCACACCTGTAATCCCAGCACTTTGGGAGGCCGAGATGGGTGGATCCCTTGAGGTCAAGAGTTCAAGACCAGCCTGGCCAACATGGCAAAAAACAGCCTCTACAAAAAATACAAAAATTAGCCAGATGTAGTTACAGGTTCCTGTAATCCTGGCTACTTGAGAGGCAAGAGAATAGCTTGAACTCAGGAGGTGAAGGTTGCAGTGAGCCGAGATCATGCCACTGCACTCCAGCCTGGGCAATACAGAAAGCCTCTATCTAAACAAAACAAAACAACACAAAACGAAACAAAACTAGCAAATGAAACCCAGCAGCACATCAAAGAGCTTATAATCAAATCAATAAATATGATTCAGCACATAAACAGAACTAAAACAAACAAACAAAAAAACACATGATGAACTCAACAGATGCCGAAAAGGCTTTCAATAACATTCAACATCGCTTCATGTTAAAACCCTCAACAGACCAGGCATCATAGGGACATACTGTAAAATAGTAAGAGGTACCTATAAAAAACTCATAGACAACATCATACTGAAAGGGCAAAAGACGGAAGCATCCCCCTTGAGAATAGGAAGAAGACAAGAATGCCCACTTTCATCACTCCTATTCAACATAGCATTGGAATTCCAAGCCAGAGCAATCAGGCAAGAGAAAGAAGTAAAAGGCAGCCAAATAGGAAGAGAGAAAGTCAAACTAATTCTCTTCACAGATGATATGATTCTATACTTAGAAAACCCCTTAGTCTCTGCCCAAAGACTCCTACAACTGATAAACAACTTTGGTAAAATTTCAGGATACAAAATCAAAGTGCAAAATCAGTTGCAATTCTGTATAACAACAATGTCCAGGCAGAGTGGGAAATTAAGGACACAATTCCACTCACAGTAGCACCGAAAAGAATAAAATACCTAGGAATACAGTTAACCATGTAGGTGAAGATCTTCACAATAAGAATTACAAAACACCAAAACACTGCTGAAAGAAATTAGAGATGATACAATCAAATGGAAAACCATCCCATGCTCATGGATAGGAAGAATCAATGTTGTTAAATGGGCATATTGTCCAAAGAAATTTACAGATTCAACGGTATTTATAGCAAACTATGAACATCATTCTCTACAGAATTTGAAAAAAAAATCGATTTGAAAATTCATATAGAGCCAAAAAGAGCCCACGGGGCCAAAGCAGTCCTAAGTAAAAAGAACAAAGCCAGAAGCATCACATTATCTGACTTGAAACTATACTACAATTATGCCATAAACAAAACAGCATGCTACTGGTACAAAAGTAGACACATAGATCGATGGAACAGATGAGAGCTCAGAAATAAAGCTGCATAACTACAACTATCAAATCTTCAACAAAGTTGAAAATAACAAGCATTTGGAAAAGGACTACCTATTTAACAAATGCTGCTGGATAACCTTATGCAGAAAATTGATACTGCACTTCCTTCCTTTCACCACATACAAAATCAAGAAAGAATTAAGTTTAAAACCTGAAACTATCATATAGAAACCCTAGAGGAAAACCTAGGAAATATCGTTCTGGACATAGGCCTTGGCAAATATATTTTTACAAAGACCAAAAATAAATCAAAAAGTGGGACCTAATTAAACTATACAGCTTCTGCACAGCAAAATAAATTATCAACTCAACAGAGTTAACAGACAACCTACAGAATGGGGAAAAAATACTTGCAATCTATGCATCCAACAAAGGTCTAATATCCAGAATCTGTAAGGAATTTATATAAATCAACAAGAAACAAACAACCAACCCCAGTAAAATGGGCAAAGGATATTAACAGAAACTTCTGAAAAGAAGAAACTCACTTGGCCAGCAAGCATATGAAAAAATACTCAACATCACTAATCTTTAGAGAAATGCAAATCAAAACCACAATGCGATGCCATCTCCTACCTGTCAGAATGGCTATTATTAAAAAGTCAAAAAAAAAAAAAAAACATAACAGATGTTGAAAAGATTACAGATAACAGGAAATACTTATACATTGCTGGTGAGGATGTAAATTAGTTTAGCCACCGTGGAAAGCAATCTGGAGATTTCTCAAAAACTTAAAACAAAACTGTTTGACTCAGCGATCCAGTTACTGGCCATTTATCTAAAAGAGTATAAATTTTTCTACCATAGAGACACTTGCACACATATGTTAATCTCAGCATTTTTCAGAATAGGAAAGACATGGACTCAACCCAGGTGCCCACAAACAGTAGACTATATAAGGAAAACGTGATACACATATTCTATGGAACACTATGCAGACATAAAAATGAAATTATACCCTTTGCAATGACATGGATCAATTTGGAGGCCATTACCCTAAGTGAATTAATAAAGGAGCAGGAACCCAAATATTTCATGTTCTCACTTATTCGTGGGTGCTAAATATTGAGTACACGTAGATAGAAAGAGGTATACAATAGACACCAGGACTCACCTGATGGTGAAGTAGGGGAGAAAGGTGAGGTTCAAAAAACTGACTATTGGCTACTATGCTTGTAATTGGGTGATGAAATCATTTGTACACCAAACCCCAATGACATGCAATTTACTCATGTAACAAACTTACACTTGTACCCTCTGAACCTAAAATTAAAGTTTGAATTTAAAATTTTACAACTAACATCATACTCGATGAGAAATTACAGAATTTCCAGCCAGGTGCGGTGGTTCACACCTGTAATCCCAGCAATTTGGGAGGCTGAGGCGGGAGGATCACTTGAAGTCAGAAGTTTGAGACCAGCATGACCAACATGGTGAAGCCTCATCACTACTGAAAACAAACACACACACGCAAAACAGCTGGGTGTGGTGGTGTGCACTTGTAATCCCAGTTACTCAGGAGGCTGAGATAGGAAAATCGCTTGAACCCAGGAGGCGGAGCTTGCAGTGAGCTGAGATCGTGCCACTGCACTCCAGCCTGGACGACAGAGTGTGACTCCGTCTCAAAAAAAAAAGAAAAAATTACATAATTTTCTGCCAAGATTAGAAGCAAAACAAAGATATTCCCTTTCACCACCCTTTCTCAACATCATACTGGAATTTCTAGCTAATACAACAAGACAAGGAAATAACATCTCTACAGACAAAAAAGAAGAACTGAAACTGTCTTTCTTCACATATACCATAATTGTATATGTGGAAATCAGGAAGTATTGCCTAAAAAATTTTTGTAAACTTATGTTTTTTAATTTATGTGTTTTGTATAATTTTCCTCTTAGTCTTTCTTCATAGTTATTTTCTCTAGTAGTATATTCTGATGTCTTGCTTCATATCATTAGAGTATCTACTATAGGTTTTTGCCTTGTGGTTATCCGGAAGCTTGAAAAAAACACTTAATAGTTATAACAAGTTGTTTTCTGTCTGATAACAATGTATCTTTAATTGAAAAAAAAACTCTATACTTTAACTCCACTCTCCTTCCATATTTTGAATATGACATGTCATAATTTACTACTTTTTATATTGCATATTCCTTAGCAATTTATAATGCTATTATTTTAATAGTTTTTATTTTAGCTTTTATAGTAAAGATTTAAGTGATTTACATACCAATATTAAAGTATTAGAATATTCCAAATTTTACTAAATACTCACTTTCAACAGTGAGTTGTATACTTACAAATGTTTTCCTCTTACTTACTAATGTCCTTTCCCTTCAGCTTGAAGAAATCCTTCTAGCATTTCTTGTGAGACAAGTCAGGTGGTGATAAATTCCCCCAGGTTTTGTTTGCTTGGGAATATCTCGATCCATCCTTCATTTCTGCAGGACTGTTTTGTGGTCAAAATATTTTTGGTTGCAAAGTTCTTTTTTTTCTCCTTCAGTGATGAAATTATTTGTACACCAAACCCCAATGACATGCAATTTACTCATGTAACAATTGTTACGTGAGCAACATGTTCTCTGAATTGTTCTCTGTATTTATTTGAATTTCTCTGCACTTCCTGAAGTAATTATTTTGAATTCTTTCTCAGACTGTTCATACATGTTTATCTATTTATTGGCAGTTACTGGCACCTTATTTTGTCCATTTGGTGGTGTCATGTTTTTGTTCTCTATCCTTGTGCTCCTGCAGCCATGTGTGTGCATTGAAGAAGTAAGGATTTACTTTAGTCTTTGCAGTCTGGCTTTGTTTGGGAAAGTTCTTCAACACTAAGCCTTTCTAGATATTGTGGGAAAATCATCTGGTGTGATCTCCAAAGCCATAATCACTGTAGCTATTGCAAGCCCAGATCTTAAACTTCAGGTCAACACAGCTAGTTTATCTCAGGCTATAATTGTCAGCTAGTTTCTTTAGTTTCTTTAGTGTGTTGCCTTCATTGGCAGAAATGTAGAGCAGCAAGCAAAACCTGAGGTGTAGTTTATGTAAGCTATACTACATTTTTTTGCTTTTAACTAACCCAAGGTGGTCCAACCCTGGTGGCACTCCCACTGTTTCCCATAAGATGAGAAAGGAGTAAGTCTCTAGTGTAGAATCCCAGAATCATGGGGAAGCTAAATGCCTGCCTTCGATTTACTTATAACACTGTAGAAGGGATAGGTAAAGGTGAATTCTCTATGCATGGCCCTGTGCTAGCTTGGGGATGGGGTTTACGGTCAAAGAGAACCATTTGTCTTACCATTTGATCATAGATTTTCTTGGTTCTGTAGTCCAACGGAGTGTATCAGCCTCAACCCCAAGTTCTGGGATATTCAGGTTAGTATTCTTACCTGTAGACAGTTGCTAGTTGGGTTTCTGTGTAGGTGGGGAGTGAAAGCTATACAATTCCTAATGTGCCATTTTGCTGATGTCACTCTGCATTCTTCTTTAGATTATATTTGCCTAGAATCATGTTGCACATCTTATTTTTCAGCTGTTATCATGTTTTAAATTTTGTTTATTATAATCTACATATTTCCTCTTATGCAAATACAATATTATTTTCTTTCAATTAAAATCTTCAGTCTGTTTATATTTAATTTTGATAATAAGAAGTTTCCATAATTCATTTTATATATATATATATATAATATATCTTTCTAGATCTTACAGCAATATAATTCTATTTACCCTTACCATGTTTTGTGGTATTGTCATAGATTCTGCTTTTGCATATTTTCTAAATCCCATAATACATCAACATATTTGTTTAAACAGTAAAATGTTTGTCATTTGCACTTTTGTCAGATTTATAGAGACATAATTTACACACAGTAAAATTCACCATTTTATAGTGTACTCCTCGATGCTCTGACAAACCTATACAATAATGTAATCACCATAATAATCAGAAAGTACTATTATGTCCATGTTCATTCAGTTCCTCCCACCACTCCCATGCCCCTGAAAACAACTGATCTAATTTTTGTTCCTATAGTATTACCTTTCCAAGAATATCCAATAAATGCAGCTGCTATGGTCTGAATGTGTTCCCTATAATGTATATGTTGAAATTCCCCCAGTGCAACTGTAATAGAACATTTTAGGTTTCCATTGACAGTTGATTAGGTCATGAGAGCAGAGCCTTATGATTACGATTAGTGCCCTTATAAAAGAGGTCCTGGAGAACTACCCTGGCTTTTTCATCATGTGAAGACACAGGAAGAAGGTGCCATCTCTGATGCAGATGAGGTCTCATCAGACGTCAAATCTGTCAGTGCCTTGACCTTGAAATCTCAGCCACCAAAACTGTGATAATAAATTTCTGTTATTTATAAGCCACCTGGCCTGTGGTATCTTGTCATAGAAGCTCAAGTGAACTAAGTTAGCAGCCATACTGTATTAGTCCATTTTCACACTGCTGTAAAGAACTACCTGAGACTGGGTAATTTACAAAGAAAAGAGATTTAGTTGACTCACTGTTCCACATGGCTGGGGAAGTTTCTGGAAACTTACAATCATGGTAGCAGGCAAAGGGGAAGCAAAAAATGCGTTACAAGGTGGCAGATCAAAAGCAAGTTAGTTAGGAAGTAACTAACTCATAAGCATCAGAGACTTGCCTTGTCTCAGATGAGATTTTGGACATGGAGTTTTGGGTTAATGTTGAAATGAATTAAGACTTTCGGGGTCCTTTGGAAAGGCATGATTGTGTTTTGAAATGTGAGCACATGAGATTTGAGAGGGGCCAGGAACAGAATGATATGGTTTGGCTGTGTGCTGCACCCAAAATCTCATCTTGGATTGTAATCCCCATAATGCTTATATATCAAGGGAGGAATCAGATGGAGGTAATTGAATCATGGGTGTGATTTACCTCATACTGTTCTCATGATAGTGAGTGATTTCTCATGAGATCTGATCTTTTTATAAGTGCTTGGTAGTCCCTCCCACATTCATTCTTCTTCTTGCCACCTTGTAAAGAAGGTGCCTTGCTTCCCCTTCACCTTCCACCATGATTGCAAATTTCTTGAGGCCTCCCCAGCCATGTGGAGCTGTGAGTCAATTAAATCTCTTTCTTTATAAATTACCCAGTCTTTGACAGTTCTTTAGAGCAGTGTGAAAACAGACTAATACACTAACAAATATTTGCAACTCAGGATATTAAGAGTCCTTCCTGTTTTTACTATAAAATGTTTCATAGCTTTGGATTTTATATTTATCCTATAATCTGTTTTTAGTTAATTGATTAATGGTTCCACATAAAAATTAAGGTATTTAAAAACTATGAATAATTATTCCATCACAATTGTTTTATTTAATATTTTTGACACTTTTTAATTTTTTTATTTTATTGGCACATTTCAACTGTTCATATTCATAGGGTAAAATTTCATTATTATAAACACACACACATATAGTATCTCAATCTAGTCAGATTACATAGAGTATACCTCATCTTATGCATGTATCATTTCTTTGTGATGAGAATATTCAAAGCCAATTTTCTACCTATGTCAATGTTGACTGTCATTATCTTTTTGTACAATAAAACAACAGAATTATTTCTACTATTTAATTGTTATTTTGTACGTGTTGACAAACTTCTTCCTATTCTCTATCCGTCTCCCCTTTCCTCTCCTGTTTGTGGAAATTAATATTCTACTCTCTGCTTCTATGATAGCTACATTTTTTTAGATTACAGATATGAGTGAAACCACATGGTACTTGTATTTCTGTGTCTGGCTTATTTTACTTAACATGATGTCCTCCAGGTCCATACATGTGGTGACAAATGGCAAAATTTTACTATTTTTCAATGGATGAATATAATTCCATTGTGTATATCTGCCACATTTTCTTTATCTATTAGTACCTTATTGGAGAAATTGGTTGATTTCACGTTTTGGCTATCAGAAATAGTACTGCAATGAATACAGGAGTACAGGTATCTCTTCAAAATACCAATTTTATTTCTTTTGGGTATATACTCAATAGTGGAATTACTTGATCATACAGAAGTTGCACTTACATTTTTTTGAAAAATATTCATATTTTTTCCTATAGTCACTGTAATAATTTATAATCCTACCAAAAATCTGTAGGCTTTTTTTCCCACATCCTCACCAGCACTTGTTTTCTATTTTCTTTTTAGTAATAGCAATTCTAACTAGCCTCCAAAATGGGAGAAAATATTTCCAACCTATCAGTCTATCAAAAGATTAATAACCAGAATCTATAAGAAACTCAAATTACTCAAAAGCAAATAATATTATTATTGTTAAAAAATTGACATAAGACCTTCAAATGAAGAAGACATACAAATAGCCAGCAATAACAGAAAATAAAAATGCTCAGTATCACTAATTATCAGAGAAATGCAAATTAAAACCACAATGATGTACCATCTTATACCACTCAGAATGGCTATTATTAAAAAGTCAAAAACAAAAGATATTGTTGAGAATGCAGAGAAAAGGGGTCACTTGCTTAATGTTGCTGACAATATAAATTACTCTATAGAAAACAGATTTCTCATAAAACTAAATTTAGAACTGCCTTTTTTCCCCAGAAGTTCCATTGCTGAGTATCTACTCCCCAAAAAGGAGTTATTTTATCAAAATGACACCTGCATTCTAATGTTTATTGCAACACTATTCTCAATAGCAAAGTCATACACTCAACCTAACTGTCCATTAGTGGATGACTGAATGACAAAAGTGTGGGGTGTGTGTGTGTGTGTGTGTGTGTGTGTGTGTGTGTGTGTGTATATATATATATATATATATAGAGAGAGAGAGAGAGAGAGAGAGAGAGAGGGCTAGACAGAGAGAGAGAAATACATATATAAATATATACATACATTTATATATATTACACACATAACGGATTACTACTCAGCCATAACAAGAATACAATAATGTTTTTTGCAACAACATGGATGGAACTATTGGCTATTATCCTAAATAAAATGACTCAGAAACAGGAAGTCACAAACTTCACATTCTCACTTATACGTGGGAGGTAAACAATGTGTACATGTAGACACACTGAGGAGAATAACAGACATTGGAGACTCCAAAAGTGGGATGGTGGAAGGGGATAAAATACTACCTATTTGGTATTTGGTACAACATACATTCTTTGGTTGATGGGTACACCAAAAGCCCACACTTCATCACTATGCAACATACCAATGTAGCATAACTGCACTTGTATCTCTAAATCTATAAAAAATACAAATAAAAAATATTGGTTAGCCCAGTGCCATAAAGTGTCCCCTTAAGTTTTCTTCTACTAGTTTTATAGTGTCAGTTTTGTGTTTAAGTGTTTAAACCATTTTGAGTAGATTTTTATATATGGCGAGATGCCGGAGTATGCTCACATTCTTCTGCATGAGGCTTTTCCATTTTCCCAGCCCCATTTCTTGAAGAGACTGGCTTTTTCCCAATATATGTCCTTAAAACATTTGTCAAATATCAGTTGGCTGTAGGTGTGAATTTATTTATTCACTGTCTATTCTGTTCCATTTGCCTGTGTGTCAATGTTTTGGTTCGAGATTGCTTTGGGTATTTCAGAGGCTTTTAAGGTTCCATGGGAATTTAAGGATTTTTTTCTATTTTTGTTAAGAATGTTACTGGTATTTTGATAGATATTCTATTAAATCTGTAGAATGCTTTGGACAGTATGGCCATTTCAATAATACTAATTCTTTCAATCCATGAGCATAGGAAACCTTAACATTTGTTTATGTCTTCAATTTCTTTCATCAATATTTTAAAGTTTTCAATGTAGAGATCTTTTACCTCCTTGGTTACATTTATTTGGGTGTATCATGTATTTTATATCTACTGGTAATTGAATTGTTCAACTGATTTTTTCATATAGTTTGCCATTAATGTATAGAAATGATACTAATTTTTGTATGTTGGTTTTGTAACCTGCAACTTTACTGAGTTTGTCTATTATTTCAAACAGCTTTTTGGTGCATTCTTTATGATTTTCTATGTTATGTATAAGATCTGGTTACCTATGAACAGAGACAACTTAACTTAGACTTTTCTAATTAGGATGCCTTTCGTTTTTTCTCTTGCCTACTCGTTATGGCTAGAACTTTCAATACTCTGTTGAAAAAGAATGATGAAAGGTCGCATCCCTGTCTTGTTCCTGATCTTAGAGAAAAAGTTTTCAGTTGTTCCTAATTCAGTATGTCAGCTTTGGGGCTGTTAAATATGCCCTTTATTATGTTGAGGTACATACCTTCTATACCTACTTTGTTCAGAGTTTTTACTATAAAAAGATTTTGAAAATGTTGTCAAATAATTTCTTCATGTCTATTGAATTGATCACATGGTTTTTACCTTTCTTTTTGCTAATGTGGTGTATAGCATTTATTTATTTTCATATGTTGAATCATCCTTGCATTCCAAAGATGATGCCCCCTTAATTATAGTGGATAATATTTTTAATATGCTGTTTAATTCTGCTTGCTAGTATTTAGTTGGGGATTTTTACATGTATGTACATCAAAGATATTGGCCTATTTGTTACACTACTGAATGGTTTTGGAATGAGGGTAATGTTGGCCAAATGAATGAGTCTGGAAGTAATTGTTCCTCTTCTGGAATAGTTTGTCTAGAATTGGTATTATATCTTCTCTACATGTTTGCTAAAATTTAGCAATTAAGCCATGTTGATGTGGGCTATTGTTTAATTAAAGACTTATTATTACTGATTCAATTTTCTCACTCTTCCTCACTCTTCATTTTTAATTTCCATTTTTGTCATAGATACAAGTGGTACATGTATAGGTTTATTATATGAGAATATTGCATGGTGCTTAGATAGGAGTACAGATCTCATCACACAGGTAGTGAACATAGCACTCAATAGGTAGCTTTTCAACTCATTCCCCTCCTTCCCTCTGCTCTCTCCCATACCCTCATAGTGTCTATTGTTCCCATATTTATATCCATGTCTGCTCAATATTTAGCTTTCATTTATGAGTGAGAGCATGCAATGTTTGTTTTTCTGTTCCTGTATTAATTAGCTAAGGATTATGTTTCCCACTTCACCAGTGTTGCTGAAAAGAACATGATTTTACTCTTTTTTATGACTCTGCAGTATTCCATGCTGTATACTACTTCTTTTTTTTTTAAATCCAATTTACCGTTAATGGGCACCTGGGTGGATTTCATTTATTTGCTATTGTAAATAGTGCAGCAATAAACATATAAGTAAATGTGTCTTTTTGGTAGAAAAATTTATTTTCCTTAGGGTATATACATCCAGTAATTGTCTTGCTGGGTTGGATGGTAGTTCTGCTTTAAGTTCCTTGATAAATCTCCAGACAGCTTTCCATAGTGGCTGAACTAATGTACATTTCCACCGACAGTATATAAGTGTTCCTTTTTCTCTATAGACTCACCAGCATCTGTTGTTGTTTGAGTTTTTAATAATAGCTATTCTGTCTGTGAGGTGGTAACTCATTGTGGTTTTGATTCGCATTTTCCTTATGATTAAGGATGCTGAGCATTTTTTCATGGTTGTTGACTACTTGCATGTCTTCTTTTGAGAAGTGTCTGTTCATGTCCTTTGTCCATTCTTAAAGGAGTTATTTGTTTTTCCTTGTTGATTTAAGTTACCTGTAGATTTTGGATATTAGACTTTTGTTGGATACATGGTTTGCAAATACTTTCTCCCATTCTGTAGTTGCCTGTTTACTCTGTTGATAGTTTAATTTGCTGTGCAGAAGCTCTTTAGCTTAGTTTCTAATTCACTATTTTTGTTTGCATTGCAACAAGCAATGAATGGAAAGTCCCAACTACAACAAATTATGGAGTCTGGGCACCATGGCTGGGCATTAATGATGCTCAATAAACAGAAAATTATTATTATAATTTCAAGCCCTATACAAAGATGACAGGCTTCTATTTTTCTGAGAACTTTTCATTTTTGTATCCTGAAACTTTGCTAAAGTCATTTATCAGTTCTCAGAGCTTTTTGGCACTGACTCTAAGATTTTCTAAGTATAGAGTCATATTATCAACAAAGAGAGGTAGTTTGATTTCTCTTTTTCTTCCATTTGGATGCCCTTCATTTCTTTATCTTGCCTGATTGCTTTGGTTAGGATTGCCAGTAGTATATTGAAAAGGAATGGTGAGAGTGGTCATCCTTGTCTTGTTCTGGTTCTCAAGGGGAATAGTTTGAACTTTAGCCCATTCACAATGATGTTGGGTGTGACTTTGTCATGAATGGTTCTTCGTATTTTGCGGTATGACCCTTGGATGCCTAGTTTGCTGATGACTTTTATAATGAATAATTGGTGGATTTTATCAAAACCTTTTACTTTTTCTGCATCCACTGAGATGATCATATAGTTTTTGCATTTAATTATTTTATGAGGCAAATCACGTGTATTGATTTGTTTATGTTGAACCAACCTCACATCCTGGGAATAAAATCTCATTAATTATGAATTATTAACTTTTTGACTGTCTCTGGATTTGGTTATCTAGTATTTTGTTGAGGAATTTTGCATTTATTTTCAGCAACTGTATTGGCCTGAAGTTTTCTTTTTTCATTGTGTCTCTGCCAGATTATTGTATCGGGCAGATGCTGGCTTCACAGAACGAATTAGGAAGGAGCCCCTCTTCCTTAATTTTTCAGAATAGTTTCAGTAGAATTGATATCAGTTATACTTTGTACACCTGATATAATGTGGCTTAAATTCATCTGATTCTGTGCTTTGTTTTGTTTTTGTTTTTTGGGTCATTCCTTTATTACTGATTCAATTTCAGAAGTTGATATTGGCCTATTCAGCATTTCAAACTCTTTCTAATTCAATCTTGAGAGATTATATCCTTCCAGAAATTTATCCATTTACTCTAAATTTTCTAGTTTGTGAGCATAGAGCTGTTCATAGTAGTTTCTGAGGATCTTTTGTATTTCTATGGGATCAGTTGTAATATTCCCTTTGTCATTTCTGATTATGCTTCTATGAATCTTCTCTTTCTTTTCTTTGTAAATCCAGTTAGCATTCTGTCAATCTTATTTTTATAGAAAAGAAATAACTCTTGGTTTCACTGATATTTTGTATAATTTTTTGCATCTCAATTTCATTAAGTTATTCTCTAACTTTAGTTATTTATTTTTCTCTGTTTTGGTTTTTTAAAATTTCTATTGTTTAGGTGCAAAATTAGAGTGTTAATTTGAGACCTTTCTAACTTTTTGATGAAGGCATTTAGAGCAATAAACTTTTCTGTTAAATTAACACTGCTTTGTCTGCATCCCAGAGATTTTGTTAAGTTGTTTCCCATTTTCACTAATTTCAATGAGTTTTTAAAATTCTGCCTTAATTTTGATGTTCACCAAGGAGTTATGCAGGAGTAAATTATCTACTTTCCAAATAGGTGTACAGTTTTGAGCGATCTCCTTGATATTGCTTTCAGTGTCTCTTGCACAGTGGTCCAAGAATGTGCTTGTTATGATTTCAGATTTTTTTAAATTTATTGAAACTTGCTTTATGACTGAGCATGTAGTCAATATTAGAATATATTATGTGTGCAGATGGAAAAATGTATATTATGTGGTTGTTGGATGGAATGTTCTGTAGATGGCTATTAGGTCCTATGTGTTGAGTGTTGACTTTAGAGTTTTTGGTTAGTTTTCTGTCTTGTTCATCTATCTAGTGCTGTCAGTGGAGTGTTGAAGTGTTCCACCATTTTGTCTGATTGTCTAAGTCTTTTCGTAGGCCTAGAATAACTTGTATTATGAATATGGGTGCTCCAATGTGGAATGCATATATATTTAGAATAGTTAAGGCTTCTTGTTACATTGTGCCCTGTACCATTATGTACCTCCCTTCATTGTCCTTCTTAATTTTTATTGGTTTAAAGTCTGTTTTATCTAAGATAAGAATAGCAATTCCTTCCCATTTGTGTTTTCCATTTGCATGGTAAATTTTACTCCACCATTTTACCATGATGCTGTAAGTGTTATTGCATGTAAGGTGGATCTCTTGAAGACAACAGGTGCTTGGGTCTTATCCTTTTGTCCAGTTGGCCACTCTGTGTCTTTTAAGTTGGATATTTATCCCATTCACATTCAAGGTTAGTATTTCTATGGGTGATTTTGATCCTGTCCTCCTATTGTTACCTGTTTGTTAGGTAGATTTGATTGCATAGTTGCTTTATAGTGGCTGTGCTTAAGTGCTTAAGTGTGTTATTGAGGTAGCAGGTGGCATTCTTTTGGTTCCTTAAGGACCTCTTATAATGCTGGTCTAGTTGAAATATATTCCCTCAGCATTTGATTCTCTGAGAAAGATTTTATTTATCCTTAATTTATGAAGTTTAGTTCTGTGAGATATAAAATTCTTGGTTACAAGTTCTTTTCTTTAAGGATGCTGAAATTAGGCTCTCAATTTCTTCTGACTTTTAAGGTTTCTACTGAGAGTTCTGCTGCTAGCCTGATGGGATTCCCTCTGTAAGTGACCTTCCACTTCTCTCTAGCTGCCTATAAGACTTTTTTTTTTTTTTTTTTTTTTTGCATTTATCTCTGTGAATGTGATGAGTATGTACCCTGGGGGTAGTCATTTTGTATAGTAGCTGGCTGGGGTTCTCTATGTTTCTTGTATTTGCGTGTCAACATCTCCAACCATATTAAGAACATTTGGTAAACTATATCCTCAAATATACTTTGCAAGTGGCTTATTGTCTCTCTTTCTCTCTGAGGAATGCCAATCAGTCATGTATTTGGTCTCTTTATATAATCTCATATTACTTGGAGGTTTTGTTCATTTTTTCTTCATTTTTAAAAAAATTTTTGTCTGACTAAGTTGATTAAAAGAACTGGTGTTTGAGCTCTGAGATTATTTTGTTAGCTTGGTCTATTTTGCTGTTAATACTTCCAATTGTATTATGAAATTCTTAGAGTGTTTTTTTTTATTTCAAGTAGTTCAGTTTGGGTATTTCTTAAAATGACTATTTCATCTGTCAGTTCTTAAATCAGTTCACTGGACTGCTTGGCTTCCTTTGATTGAGTTTCAAGTTTCTCCTGTATCTCAATCACCTTGCTTGTCATCCAGTTCTGATTTACATGTCTGTCATTTCAGACATTTCAGACTGGTTAATCACCATTGCATGGAAGCTGATGGGCTTTTTGGGGGGTAAGGAAACGCTGGCTTTTTGAATTGTCAGAGTTTTTGCACTTATTCTCTTTCATATGGGAGGATTTTCTTTATAACTGTGGTGTAAATTGAGTATATTCAGCTGGGTTCATTTCTGGAAGTTTTCAGAGGGTTAAGGCTCTGTACAAGGATTTGTTGTTAAGTTACTGCCCTTGATTTCACAGAGGGAAAGTATTAGCAGTGATTTTTGGTGTTATAGTTTAGGCTGTAATCCACTAGACAACAGTTGAAAGCAATGGATGGCCAATAGGCCTTACTCAGCCTTGTAGCTCCTTTGTGTATTCTTTCATTTGCAGCTGTGCTCTGTGGTGCAAGGTGGAGAGATAATCCCCTACACCAGTTTCACTCTTGGGCCTTGGGGGAGCCATCTTCAATCACTGGCACTGTGCTCTCAATTCATTTCTTCATTTTTGGGTAGATGTTTTGGGCCATAGGGCTCCCTCAGGCAAAGGTACAGTAGGGAAATAGGCCACATCCTTACTTACTCTACCAGTCCTGTAG
Source organism: Rhinopithecus roxellana (assembly GCF_007565055.1). Classification (NCBI taxonomy): domain Eukaryota; kingdom Metazoa; phylum Chordata; class Mammalia; order Primates; family Cercopithecidae; genus Rhinopithecus; species Rhinopithecus roxellana. The sequence goes on from NC_044555.1 coordinate 42,722,361, forward strand.
AGGGAGGCATACCTAGATCCCACACCAGCCCACAAACCTGTGTGACTCCACCTCTCTCAGTTTTCTGAGAGTGTGGGCTCCTCCCTTGCTTAAGAGGGAGGCACAGATTTTGGCTTAGCACTCTTAAGCCATGGGCCACAGCCCATTGGAGCCAGGACCTGTTCCTCCTTCCCTCCTCTGGACACCTGGGGTGGGGTTCCATGTGTGCTGTGGGATCTGAAGGTCTCTCAGGCTGCTGAAACACACCCAGGTTTAGCAAAACACCCAGGCGGGGCAGTGTGGCTGCACTTTGTACATGCTCCGGTGGAGCAGCCAGGGAGGAGCCCTGGGAGGGAATGGTAGGCAGGCAGGCTCGCAGGGCAGATGTGCCTCAGTCCTGTGGGGAAGCCAGCTCTGCTTCCCTCTTGGTGGTTAGCTGGGGCCAGAGCCTCTCAGAGGGAGGTGAGGAATCCTGGGAAACGGGCACTAACAGCTGGACTCTGCTGGAGTTGTCCCACACATAAAGCCCTCTGGCTGCATGCCTGTTACAACTCCACTTCCATCTAACCTCCAGTGGGATGTACTCACCAGCTCAAATGTCTGTGAGGAGTGCGTGATCCCTTAAAGCTAGGATCACAGAGGTCTATGGTGACAGTCCATAGTCTTCCAGTCTCTACTCACCCTTTTCCCAGGAACTCTTCTGGGCCAGACACCAGCCCTAGCGTTCAGTCATCACATGCAGGGTTCCCAGCTTCCTCGCTCTTCAGCCTCAGCATCTGCATAGTTTATTCATCCATACTTAGCATGTTTTCTCCAGAGATCTGTTCAAATTATCTTGGTTTAGTGGAAACACTGGTCTCTATGGGAGTAGCACTTCCTAGCTGCATCTAGTTGGTCATCTTGAGCGTTGCTCATTATTGGTCTGTTCATATTTTCTATTTATTTATTTATTTACTTTGATCTTGATAGGTTGTAAGTGCCCAGAAATTTATCTATTCTTCTATATTCCTGAATGTCTTCTCATATAGTTGTTCATAGTAGTTTCTTACAATTCTTTGTATTTCTGTGATGTTTGTTGATATGTTTTCTTTTTCATCTCTAGTTTTCTTTGGAATATTTCTCTTTTCTTCCTAGTCTGGCTAAAGCTTTGTTTATTCTATTTATATTTTCAAAAAAGTAACTTTTAGTTTTGTTGATCTTTTTAATTGCTATTTTAGTTCTTATATTGTTCATTTCTGCCCTGAACTTAGCTGCTTCTTTTTCTAGTTCCTTGAGGTTTATGTTTTGGTTATTTATTAGCAATCTTTCTTCTTTTTGTCTTAATATTTTATTGATATATAATAGTTGTATGCATTTTCTGTGATACATGTGATATTTTTGACACATGCCTACCATGTGTATTAATAAAATCGGGGTAATTGAGCTATCCATCACCTCAAACATTCATCTTTCCTTGGAATTGGAAACATTGAAATTCTTCTCTTTTAGCTATTTTAATATACATAGTAAATTATATTAAGTGTAATTTCTCTACAGTACTGTCAAATACTAGGACTTATTCCTTCTAACTGACTGTATTTTTGTACCCCTTAACTAACAACTTATCTTCATTCCCTCCTCTTTCCTTCTCTTCCCAGCCTCTGGTAAGCACCATTTTATTCTGTATGTCTGTAAGACACACTTTTTAAGCTCTGATATACCACTTAAAACATGATATTTGCCTTTCTGTGCCTGGTTTATTTCACTCACAATAATGACCTGAAGTCCATTCGTGTTGCTGTAAGTGACAGAATTTCATTCTGTTTTATGGTTGAATAAAATTTAATTGTGTAAGTACACCAAATTGTCTTTATTCATTCATCCATTGATGGACACTTAGGTTGATTCCACATCTTGACTATTGTGAGCAAAGATTTATAATAAATATGAAAGCTTGGATATCTCCTTGATATGCTGATTTTTTTTTCTTTGGGATACACACCTAGCAGTGAGATTACTGGTTCATATGGTTGTTCTATTTTTGTTTTTTTGAGGATCCTTTATATCGTTCTCCATAATGGCTGTACTAATTTATATTCCCTCCAACAATGTATACACTTTCTTATTTATCCACATCCTTGCAAGCATTTTATTTATTTTTTATCTTCTTGATAGGAATCACTCCAACTTGGGTGAGATGATATTTCACTGTGGTTTTGATTTGCATTTTGCTGATGATTAGCGATGTTGAACATTCTTTTCATACAGCTGTTGGCTGTTTATATATCGTCTTTTAGGAAATATCTATTAAAGGGTTTTGCCTATTTATTAATGGGATTACTTGTTCTTGTTATTGAGTTATTTGAGTTTCATATATATTCTGGGTGTTAATCCCTTGTGAGATAGATCGTTTGCAAATATTTTCTCCTATTCGGTAGGTTGTCTCTTTATTGATTTTTTTTGTTGCTGGATTTCTTCGATCGATGTAATTCTATTTGTCTGGTTTTGCTTTTATTGTCTGTGACTTTGAATTCTTTTTTTTTTTTAATTATTTTATTATTATTATACTTTAAGTTCTAGGGTACATGTGCATAACGTGCAGGTTTGTTACATATGTATACTTGTGCCATGTTGGTGTGCTGCACCCATCAACTCGTCAGCACCCATTAACTCGTCAGCACCCATCAACTCGTCATTTACATCAGGTATAACTCCCAGTGCAATCCCTCTCCCCTCCCCCCTCCCCGTGATAGGCCCCGGTGTGCGAATTCTTATCCAAAAAAAAAATCTTTGCTCAGACCAATGTCCTGTAACATTTTCCCCAAGGTTTCTTTTAGTGGATTTAAAGTTTTACGTCTTACATTTAAGTATGTAATGCTTTTGGAATATATATATACATATGTATATATATATATGTATAAAAATGGGGATGTAGTTTCATTTTTCTGCATATGAACAGCTAGTTATCTCAGCACCATTTATTAAAGATATTGTTCTTTCCTCAGTGGAAGTTCTTGGCATTTTTATAGAAAGTGAGGTGGCTGTGAGTGAATTTAATTCTGTTCCATTGGTGAATCTGTTTTTTCTATACCAGGGACATGCTGTTTGGGGTTCTATAGCCTAGTAGTATAAATTGAAATCAGGAGATGTGATGCCTCCAGCTTTGTTGCTGCTGCTTAAGATTGCTGTTTTTATGTGGGATAATTTCTGGTTCTATAGTAAATTGGCCATCTTTCTATTTTATCTTGTATCCTCTTAGTTTTTTTCACCAGTAATTTATAGTTTTCCTTATAGAAATTTTTAGCTTATGTGGTTAAATGCATTCTTAAGTATTTTTTGGTAACTACTCTAAATAGGATTGTTTTACTGATTTCTTTTTCAGATTTATTGCTACTAGTATAAAGGAATGCTACTAATTTTATAAATTGATTTTGTATCCTGCAACTTTAATGACTTTGTTAGTTATTTGTGAGAGTTTGTTGGGTCTTCAGGTTTTTCTAAAAATAAGATTATGTTGTCTCCAAACAAAAATGATTTGCTTCTTCCTTTTTAATTTGGGTGCCCTTTATTACTTTGTCTTGCCTAATTACTCTGGCTAGGACTTTAGTCTTTAGTACTGTGTTGAATAGAAGTGAAGAAGGTGGCATTCCTGTCTTGTTCCAGATCCTAATAGAAAGGCTTTTCATTGTTCTCGAGTGTGATATTAGCTGTGCATTTTCATATATGGTTTTTGTAGTGTTTAGGTATTTTCCCTACGTGCCTAACTTGTTCGGAGTTTTTATCATGAAAGAATGTTGAATTTTCTCAAATACTTTTTCCACATCTATTGAAATTGTTATATAATTTTTGTCCTTGATTTTGTTAATATGATGTAACCAGTTTATTAATTTGCATATATTGGACAATCATTGAATCCCTGGGATAAATTCCACTCCATCATGGGGAATAACTTTTAATGAGCTGTTGCATTTGCTTTGTTAGTATTGTTTTGAAGATTTTATATGTATATTCATTAGGGATATTGACCTGTACCTTTTTTTTTTTTCTGTCTTACCTTTCTCTGGTTTTTGTTTCAGAGTAATCCTGGCCTTGCTCAATGAATTTGGAAGTATTTCCTAGTATTCAATTTTTTAAGGTAGTTTGAGTATACGTGGGATTAGTTTTTCTTTACAAGTCTAATAGAATTCAGCAGTGAAACCCCTGTGTCCTGTGCTTTCTTTTTATGAAAAATAATTATTACTGCTTCAATCTCATTACTCTTTGTTTGTTTGCTTAAGTTTTCTATTTATTTCATGCTTCTATCTTAGTAGGTTACCTGAGTCCAGAAATTTACCAGTTTCTTCCAGCTTTTTCATGTTCATAGTAGTCTCTAATAATCCTTTTATTTTCTGTGGTATTGAAAGGTGAAACCAGCTGGACTTCCTGGGTTGAGTGGGGACTTGGAGAACTTTTCTGCCCAGCTAAAGGACTGTAAACACACCAATCAGTGCTCTGTGTTTGGCTAAAGGATTGTAAATGCACCCATCAGCACTCTGTAAAAAAAGCACCTCTCAGCATTCTGTGCCTAGCTAAAGGATTGTAAATGCACCAATCAACACTCTGTTTTTAGCTGAAGGATTGTAAATGCACCAATCAGCACTCTGTAAAATTGACCAATCAGCAGGATGGGGGCGGGGCCAAACGAGGGAATAAAAACTGGCCACCCAGGCCAGCAGGGACAATCCACTGGGGTCCCCTTCCATGCTGTGGAAGTTTGTTCTTTTGCTCTTCACAATAAATCTTGCTGCTGCTCACTCTTTGGGTCCGCACTACTTTTATGAGCTGTAACACTCACTACAAGAGTCTGCCACTTCATTCCTGAAGTCAGCGAGACCACGAACCCACCAGGAGGAACAAACAACTCTGGACACGCCACCTCTAAAAGCTGTAACACTCACTGTGAAGGTCTGTGGCTTCAGTCCTGAAGTCAGCGAGACCACAAACAAACCAGAAGAAAGAAACCCTGGACACACCTTAATATCTGAAGGAACAAACTCTGGATACACCATCTTTAAGAACTGTAACACTCACTGCGAGGGTCCATGGCTTCATTCTTGAAGTCAGCGAGACCAAGAACCCACTAGAAGGAACCAATTCTGGACACACTATCAGTTGTAATGTTTCCTTTTTATTATCTGATTTCATTTACTTGTGTTTCTAACCCTTTTTTCTTAGCCTAACTGAAGTTTTGTAAGATTTAGCTTATCTGAAATAAACTCTTCATTTTGTTGATATTTTGCATTTTGATTTTATCTCAATTTCATTTATTTTTACTCTGATCTTTATTTTTTATTAATTTATATTTTGGTTTCCTCTTGCTTTGCAAGTTCTTAAGGTGCATCATTAGGTGGTTTATTACAAATCCTTTTATATTTTTGATGTAAGTATTTATTGCTGTGATCTTCCCTCTTAGAACTGCTTTTGCTGTATCACATAGGTTGTGTTATGTTGTGCTTCTTCTTTCGTTTGTTCAATTTTTTTTTAATTTTCATTCTAATTTCTTTATTTACCCATTGGTCATTTGGGAGCATGCTATTCAATTTTTATGTATTTGTACAGTTTGTAAAATTCCTCTTATTATTGATTTCTAGTTTTATTCCTTCTTACCGAGAAAAGTTATGTGATATAATTTTGACTGTTTTAAAATTGCCAATAGATATTTTTTGACCTTACACATTATCTATTCTTGAGAATGTTACATGTAGTGATGAGAAGAATGTGTATTCTGCAGCAATTTAATAAAATGTTCTGTAAATGTCTATTAGGACTATTTGTTTGAAAATATAGTTTAACTCTGATGTTTCTTTGTTGATTTTCTGCGTTAATGATACGTCCAGTTTCCAACTGTTACTGTATTGCAGTCTGTCTATCCCTTTAGAGCTATTCGTCTTTGCTTTATATATTTGGTTGCTCCGGTGTTGGATATATATATATATTTACAGTTGTTATATCTTCTTTAATTATCCCTTTATTGTTGTATAATAAACTTTTTGTGGGGTTTGTTTTTGATAGTTTTTGAATTAACATCTATTCTATCTAACATTAGTATTGCTTCTCCTGATCATTTTTGGTTTTTGTTTGTTTGCATGTAGTATCTTTCTCCATTCTTTCACTTTCACTCTGTCTTTAATAGTGAGGTACATCTCTTGTAGGCAAAATATGGTTGGAGTTTTTGATTCATTCAGCCATTTTATATCCTTTAATTGTAGAATTTAATTTAATTACATTTAAGTTTATTATCGATAGGTAGGATCTTACTCCTGTCATTTGTTTTCTGGTTGTTTGGTAAATCTTTGTTCCCTTCTTGGTCTCTTGTTTATCTGTGGTTTGTAGTTATCTAATGCTAAGTTTTTTTCCCTTCCTCTTTCTCATCTATGTATTTTTGTGGTTACAGTGCTGCTAACATAGAGTCTAGTTATTAGACTATTTTAAGCTGATAGCAACTTAACTTTGGTCACATAAAAATACTTTTGGCCTTTTGCCCTCGCTCCCACTATTTCTATTCTGATTGCTTTAATTTATATCATTATTATTTGTATATTTCTTCATCATTAATTTTAGCTTTTAATGTTTTTGACGTTTTTTACTTTGAATCTTCATACTACATGATTGAAGGATTTACATAGCAACATTACATCACTAGGGTATCCTGATTATTGTATGGATTTACCTATACTGATAAATTTTGTACTTTCATGTACCTTTACATCAATTATTTTTCTTTTATTTCCCACTGTAGCACTCCTTTAAGCATTTCTTCTAAGTTTACCCCACTGGTGATGAATGTCCACAGTTTTTGCTCATCTGGGAAGGTCTTTATTTCTCCTTTATTTCTAAATGATAGCTTTGTTCAATGCAGTATTCTTGGATGACTTTTTTTTTTTTTTTTTTTTTAGTTCTTTTGATATGTCATCCCACTGTCTCCTGGCCTGTAAGGCTTTTGCTGAGATATCTGCTATTGTCAAATAGAAACTATTTTTTTTTGTGTGATTTGACATTTATCTCTTGCAGCTATTAGCATTCTCCTTAAGTCTGAATTTTCTCAGTTTGATTATAATGTGTCTCAGAGAAAATATTTATCATTTAAATCTCATTGGAAGCCTTTAAGTTTGCTGAGTCTTTATGTCCCTATATCTCCCAAGACTTTGGAACTTTTCAACTACTATTTTATTGTACAAATTTTCTATGCCTTCTGTTATTCCTTCTTTCTCGGACACCCTTATAATACAAATATTTGTCCACTTAATTGTGTCTCATAAGTCTTCTTGGCTTTTATATTCTTCCTTCTGATGGATCTAGTCTGTTGTTGAAGCTCTCAATTGTTTTTTTTTTTTTTTTTTTTGTCATTGAATTCTTTAGCTCCTAGTTTTTTGTTTGGTTCTTTTTATGATCCATTTCTTTGTTGAATTTCTAATTTAGGTTATGAATTGTTTTTTCTAATTTCACTGTATTGTTTGTATTCTCTTATATCTTGCTGAGTTTTCTCAGGATTTTTATTTTGAATTATTTTTCAAGCATTTTACAAACATCCTTTTCTTTGGAATCCGTTACTAGGGCCTTATATTGTTTCTTTGCATAAGTTACATTTACTTGCTTTTTAAATATTTTTTGTGTCCCTGTGTTGATATCTATTTATATAGGAAAACAGTGGGGTTTTTTTGGTTATTTTTTTCCCAATTTTATGGAGCAACTTTTGTAGCAAGAGATTTTTCCTGTAGAATGGTCCTAGGGTGTTGGTTGGGAATGTTATGTCAGTTTTAGTTCTGAGTAAACTCAGCAACATGGTCTCCATACAAATTCTTTGCTGTAATTCTTCCCTGAGGTGGCTGCAATTTTCTCAATATTCTAGACTACAGTAGTTTGTTACCATGGTTATGTAGTTTTGTTGTTAGTGGGGCACTGGATTGGTTGTCTGTCAGTCATATGTGATTGTGGCATGCAAGCGGGTTGTGTGTAGGTCTCTCCTGAATAGTAAGGCCACTGTTGAGCTGGCTGTTGGGCTGAGGGCATGTATACATGAATTGGGTAGCTGAGAAAGATTTCTATCTTGTTCGATAAGAAGACTTCCAGATCTTCTTTAAAGCTGGGACACGGAATGTTCAGGCACAGAGGCTATGTGTGATACTCTGGTGGTCTGGGGTTGTCTCTGGTTGGATGTAAAGACAGGAGTAGATGCACACTGACTCAGTGGACGCAAAAGGCATTTCTGTTGTTCAGGTTTGCCTGTTTCTCTGGATGATCAGGTTCCTTGTGAGTTTGGGCATTGACAATCCCGTCATTCATTTGGTCCTAGGCTTTATGCAGTTGGAGTATTGGTGCTGTAGTCACCTATGTAAACGTAGTGAAACGAAAGTGGTGCCTTAGATAGGGTGGTTTGGTGGCTACTGCCCACCCCCGCATCTCCCTCCCCGCCATGGTAGAATGCACACTAGATATGGGTTCAGTTTCAAGATGATGTCATGTCATAGTCACTTAGGTTTTAAGTGTGGGGGTGTTAAGGAGGTTCCCGGTTTTAAGGAATGCAGCTGCATGGAGTCCCAGCAACTGTTCACACTGGACTTGGGGACTGTGAGGATTGAAGGCCCTTCCTGTAGAAGTGACTACTGGCATCTGTGTTAGTGATAAAGAATGCTGAGGGTCCCCAGCTTACCTTATTTTCTATAAAAAAGAGGTCCCTACAGCTCGAATACGATCCTGTTGGGGAAGACAATGTGGCAAAGGCAGGATGACTTGCTCCCATGCCTATGAAGCTATCCTGAGCTTATATGCTCCACAAGCATTTTGCTGTTCTCCTGGTGTTCTCTGGCACAATTCTTCTGTCACTCCAGTCAAAATGTACATTGATTTACTTACTTTTTGTGGGGGTGGGGGGGACTAGAAACAGAAAACTCTAGTCAGCCATCTTTGCTGATATCATTCCCAACACAAACTATTTGAAAGACTAGTCATTTCCCTTTGAAGAACCTTGCTAACTTTGTTATAAATTAATTCACGGTATATGGAAAAGGTCTACTTCTAGATGTTGTATGTTTATCAGTTATCTATATGTCTATACTTACGCTAATGTTATACTTCCTTTATTGTCATACTTTTATATCTTGAAATTATATAGCTTGAGCTACTTTTCACATCTTATTCAAATGATCATGACTATTTAAGATAATTTGTTTTTTACATATAAATTTTTAGAACAATTTTGTCAATTTCTTAAAAAATATCTCATAATGTTTTTATTGGAGTAGACTTTATAGATCTATTTAGGGAAGATGTACTTGCTAACATTATTGAGTCTTCTATTACATGAAGAGAGCATTTTTCTCCATTTATTTAGTTTTCTTTTAGTTTCTCTCATCAATGTTTAATGGTTTCCATCACACAAATATTGAACTTGTATTGACAGATTTTTTCCTATGTATTCCATGGCATTTCAATACTATTGTGTATTGCAATTTAAAAAGTTTTCATTTCCAGTTATTATTTCCTACTCTATAAAAATCCAATTGATATTCATATATTGATCTTATATTTTTGACCTTGCTAAACTTACTTCTTTGATCTAATAGGAATCAAAGAATTAGTGAAAAGAAGGGAAACAGTCTTATATTTACCGATGTACTTATCATTTCAAGTAATCTTTATTCATACATGTAGATCTTAATTTCAAACAGCTACCTTTGTCTCTTATGTCAGAAGAAGTAGCTTAGAGATTTATTTTAGTGCGGGTGTACTGAGGATACATTTTATAAAGATTTCTTTTTCTGAAAATATATATAAACTGTCTTCCTACTTGAAAGCCATTTTCTTTAGATATAGAATTCTAAGTTGACACTTTTTTTTTAGCATTTGAAATATGGCATCACATTGACTTTTGGCTGTCATTATCTCCACTAAAATTATTAAGAATTATTTATGTAAGAATTACTAAGTCATATTAATTTATATTATTACTTCTTTTTATATACATGATCCCCACTGATATGGTTTGGCTATGTCCCCGCCCAATTCTCACCTTGAATTTTATTGCTTCTTTCAATATAAATGATCCCCACTGATATGGTTTGGCTGTGTCCTCACGCAGCTCTCATCTTGAATTGTTATCCCCATAGCCCTCATGTGTTGTGGGAGGGACCTGGTGGGAGATAATTGAATCACGGGGGCAGTTTCCCTCATGCTGTTCCTGTGATAGTGAGTGAGTTCCCATGAGATCTAATGGTTTTATAAGGGGCTTTTTCTCCTTTGCTCAGCACTTCTCTCTTCTGCCTCCACAGGAAGAAGAATGTGTTTGGTGCTCCTTCTTCCATGATTGTAAGTTTCCTGAGGCCTCCCAAGCCATGTGGAGCTGTGAGTCGATTACCCAGTCTCAGGTATTTCTTCATAGCACTGTGAAAACATATTAATAAGGTAAATTGGTGCCACAGAGCTTGGGGTGCTTCTACAAAGATACCCAAAAATGTGGAAACAACTTTGGAAATCGGTAACAGGCAGAGGTTGGAACAGTTTGGAGGGCTCAGAAGAAGACAGGAAAATGTGAGAAAGTTTGGAACCTCCTAGAGAGGTCTTCAGGAGAAGACAGAAAGATATGAGAAAGTTTGAAATTTCCTAGAGTCTTGTTGAATGGCTTTGACCAAAATGCTGATAGTGATATGAACAATGAAGTCCAGGCTGAGGTGGTCTCAGATGGAGATGAGGAACTTGTTGGGAACTGGAGTAAAGGTCACTCTTGCTATGCAAAGAGACTGGTGGCATTTTGCCACTGCCCCGGAGATCTGTGGAACTTTGCACTTGAGAGAGATGATTTAGGATATCTGTTGGAAGAAATTTCTAAGTGGCAAAGCATTCAAGAGGAAGCAGAGCATCAAAGTTTGGAAAATTTGCAGCCTGACCATGCCATAGAAAAGAAAAGCTCATTTTCTGGGGAGAAATTCAGGCCTGCTGCAGAAATTCGCTTAAGTAACCAGAAGTCTAAGGTTAATCACCAAGACAATGGGGAAAATGTCTCCATGGCATGTTAGAGACCTTCATGGCTGCCCCTCCCATCACAGGCCCAGAGACCTAGAAAGGACACCTGGTTTCCTGGGGTGGGTCAAGGGCCCCCCTGCTGTGTGCAGCCTAGGGACTTGGTGCCCTGCCTCCCAGCCATTTCAGCCATGGCTGAAAGTGGTCAAGGTACATCTCAGGTCATTGCTTCAGAGGGTATAAGCCCCAAGCCCTGGAAGCTTCTACTTGATGATGGGCCTGTGGGTGTGAAGAAGACAAGAATTAAGGTTTGTGAACCTCTGCCTGGATTTCAGAGGATGTTTGGAAATACCTGGATGTTCAGCCAATTGTCTGCCGCAGGGGTGGGGCCTGCTTGGAGAACCTCTGCTAGGGCAGTGTGGAAGGGAAACATGGGGTTGGAGTCCCCACATAGAGTCCCCACTGGGGCACTGCCTAGTGGATCTGTGAGAAGAGGGCCGCCATTCTCCAGATTCCAGAATAGTTGATCCACCAACAGCTTGCACTGTGTGCCTGGAAAAGACACAGACACTCAACGCCATCTATAAAAGCAGCTGAGAAGGGACTGTACCCTGAAAAGCGAGAAGGGCAGAACTGCCTAAGGCTATGAGAGCCCACCTACGGCATCAGCATGACCTGGTTGTGAGACAAGGAGTCAAGGAAGATCATTTTGGAACTTTAAGGTTTAACCCTATTGTATTTTGGACTTGCATGGGGCCTGTAGCCCTTTTGTTTTGGCCAATTTCTCCCATTTGAAACTGGTGTATTTACCCAATGCCTGTGACACCATTGTATCTGGGAAGTAGCTAACTTGCTTTCAGTTTTACAGGCTCATAGGCAGAAAGGACTCACCTTGCCTCAGATAACACTTTGGACATGGACTTTTAGGTTAATGATGGAATGAGCAAAGACTTTGGGGAACTGTTGGAAAGGCATGATTGTGTTTTGAATTGTGAGAACATGAGATTTGGGAAGGGTCAGGGGTGGAATGACATGGTTTGACTGTGTCGTCACCCAAATCTCATCTTGATTTGTAGGTCCTATAATCCTCACATTGTGGGAGGGACTCAGCAGGAGGTAATTAAATCAGGGAGACAGTTTTCCCCATGCTATTCTCATGATAGTGAGTTCTCACAAAATCTGATGGTTTAAAAGAGTGGCATTTCCTCTTCTCTCTCTCTCTCTCATCTGCCACCATGTAATATGTGCCTTGCTTCCCCTTCCCCTTCTGCCATGATTGCAAGTTTCCTGAGGCCTTCCCAGCCATATGGAACTGTGAATCAGTTAAATCTCTTTTATTTATGAATTATTCAGTCTGAAGTATTTCTTCATAGCAGCAAGATAACAGACTAATACAACTAATACACCCACCATTCCATTAGCAGATTTGAAGATTTCCTTTTATATTTGATTTTCAGAAGTTTCACTAGTACATGTCAAGTTTCACTTTTGGTTCTGCATAGGTGATCTTTTCAGTTTTGAATATATTTTTAAATGTTTTGCAAATATTTACTCAAACGTGTTCTTCCCCATTGTTCTCTTTTCTGTTTCTGGGATTCCAGTAACACACATTTTAGACAACTTGATGACTGGAATCTAGATAAACCTTGTTCCACAGGTTACCTAGTTTCATTTATACTTTCTAAGTCTATTTTTTAACTGTCCTTCAGCTACATTAGTTTCTATTAGTCACTTTTCATGTTCACTGATTATTTATTATATGGCATCCAATCTTCCTTTAAGTTTATCTAATATATATATTTTTTATTTCGGATGTTGCATCTTTTATTTCTAAGGTTTTCATTTTAAGGTTTATTTTCTTTCCTCAAATTCCCCATGTCTACTCAGTTATATTCACATTGTCCTAGAAATCCCTAAACATAAGTATATCACCTGTTTTAAAGTCTTTGTGTGATAACTCCAACATCTGGCTTACATTCAGGTCTGCTTCTATTGTCGATTTATATTAATTATAAGGCACATATTCATGCAGATTAAAATTTTTGGTAAATTATATAATGGACATTATAGATGAATGACTGTAGAGATTTCCAAAAAGAAAAAGAAAAAAAAGAAAAAAAAAAACTACTACCATTTTCCACTAATATGTAGTTTTATAAATCAAATTCATGCATTTTCTATCTAATTCTCCCTCCACTCTAAGGTGAAGGATCTTGTGGGTCACTCATTAAATTTTATAAAAACAGCTTACACTTCATGGTTTTACATAATAAGTTCCTATGCAAGATGTTTTCAAGATATTCAACTTCTGAAAAAAAGGCTGAAAGTCAACAGTTTAATCTATTGTGTTCCTTTATAAATGCAGAAATAGGTTCAGGATAATAAAGCTATTGTATATATTTATATGATAGAGAAGTCCTAGAACCTAAGTCTTGTAACTTTCTTACCCTGTAACATATTTCTTTTAGTAAAGAATATTGCCTTCCATTAAAGTAACATATACTCCTGTAAGACATGAGGAAGTGCAGGTCAGTGAAAATCCAAACACTACCATTTCAGCATCGTAGTGTTCAAGTGTTCATTTGTAACTGGCAACAGTTGCTAACAATTAACTACTCCTTCTCCCTTTCTTCCTTCTGAATCATTGCTTTTTAAAATAAGCATCTAAAATGCATTTACACTGCATTTGAATTATAGCAGCTGTTGGATCATCCACACTGTCTTCTATGAGTATTTGGGAGTCAGTGCCAATTGCAAAGCATATTTGATAAAACAATAACAAACGTTTCCAAGCTCAATTATATACATTTACCTTTCAGAGATATGTGGGTAAGGAAGAACTCTTTAGTACAAGTAAAGAGCAGTTATTTATGTAAAAATTAAAAAGCAGTTGCTTTAATTTAGTAGTTAAGTAGTTGCTTCAATTTAGTGGTTGAAAACTATTTAGATATCTATCAAACTCCTTAAATAATGTGTTTAAAATATTTTTACTTAAATGCTAACTTTACAAATGTAAATTTCCTGCCTATCTGCCTTTCTTTCTCTTGTTTCTTTTTATATGTATATCCACAGTTTCCCAGTAGGTTAAAGCACAGATGGCTGCCTTATTGTAACAGAAGAAAAATGCTACATTAATGTATAACAGGATTAAAAATTATTTCAGCAGCAGTGGCATATGCTACCAGCTAATCCCTGTAGTGGATGCTTCCCTGCTGTTAAAATCATGAACATATTTTACAGGCTTCCTGCAGAGCAGTATGAAATGTCATATTTGTTGACATAGTTTTAAATATAGTTTGACAAAAATTAGTCATGAAGATAATTCTTCCACACTATCTGTTTGTGGGCTTAAGTAAAAGTAGATTGCAATATCATTGCTGGTTAAAAAGGAGCTTGTAATTCCTTTGTATTCAGAAAGACTCACGTGAAAATAACAGGGTGCTTCAAAGATGATCAATAATTTTAGCATCTTCTCTACATGATATTACATGACTGACACTTAGACTACAATAGCCAGCTATGTATTGGAAGAATTTTCAGAATGCAAGACAGAATTATCTAAACCTTACTCTTCTTAACTAATGCTGCAAAAGGCGTCTTTATCATATTCCCAGCAGTAACAATGTAAAATATTGACTGAGGCCATTCTACAATCAAGTCAAGTAATTAACATTGCACTAAGTAGCATTATCTTTCAAAAATTTCTGTTCTACTGTTAAATTTTCCTAATGATTGCTAGCTTACAAGTGAGATTTTTTCAACTCAGTAAGATACTACACATGAATAAAACTCAGGAAAAAGTTGTAAAAGCTGAAAGTATGCTTTTAATCAACTGTGCTTCAATAGTCTGGCTCTTTATTTTTTATTGTTTCACTAACTTCATATTAAGTATTTTTAGTTCACATGTTCTTTACCTGAGGTATCCCCTATTCCTTTATTATTGATTATCTTTTTATTACTTTTAATTTTTGGAGGTATATAGTAGCTGTATATATTTATGGCACACATGAGATGTTTTAATATAGGCACGCAATATGTAATAATCACATCCTGGAAAATGGGGTATATATCTGCTCAAGGGTTTATCTTTGTGTAACAATCAAATTAGACTTTTAAAGTTATTTTGAAATGTATAATTAAATTATGTTGACTGTAGTGATCCTGTTTTGCTATCAAGTACTATGTATTCATAATCACATCATGGAGAAGGGGGTATCCGTTCCCTCAACCACTTCAATTTTTGAGTTAAAAACAATCCAGTTATATACTTTATGTCATTTTGAAATGTATATTATTATTGACAGTAGTCACACTATTGTGCTGTCAAATAGTAGGTCTCATTCATTCTTCTATTTGTGTACCTATTAACTTCCCCTCCTTCCTCCACCAACACCCCTACACTTCCCAGCATCAGGTAACTATTCCTCTATTCTCTAGATGTTCAATTTTTTTACTTTTAGATCCCACAAGTAAGTAATCATCAGTGATAACTTAATTGTGTGTTTTTAAATAACTTAAAGAGTATAATAGGATTGTTTGTAACTCAGAAGATAAATGTTTGAGAGAATGGATAACTCATTCTCCATGATGTGCTTACTTCATATTGTATGAAAAAATGAACATGCAATGTTTGTCTCTCTGTGTCTGGCTTATTCCACTTAATGATCTCCACTTACATCCATGTTGTTTCAAATAACAGGATATCATTCTTTTGTATGTATAAATAGTACTCCATTGTGTGTATGTGCCACATTTTCTTTATCCATTAATATGCTGATGGACACAAATTGCTTCCAAATCTTGACTATTGTGAACAGATCTGCAACAAACTTGAGAGTGCAGATATGGCTTTGATATACTGATTTCATTTCTTATAGGTATACATCCAACAATGGGCTTGCTGCATCTTATGTAGCTCTATTTTTAGTTTCTTGAGGAACATCCAAACTATTCTCCATAGTAGATATTCTAATTCATATTCCCATCAAGAGTATACCAGGGAGTTTTATGAGCTTCTTGCATATTCTGCTTATTAATCCCTTGTCAGGTGGATAGTTTTCAAATATTTTCTCCCATTTTGTAGGCTTTCTCTTCATTTTGTTGATTATATCTTTTGCTGTGCAGAAGCTTTTAAGTTTGATACGACCCAATTTGTCCATTTTTGTTTTGGGTGCCTGTGCTTGTGGTGATAGTGCTCAAGAAGTTTTGCCCAGATCAATGTTCTGGAGATTTTACCCAATGTTTTCTCGTATTAGTTTCATAGTTTAAGGTATAAGATTTCAGTCTTTAATCCATGTTGTTTTGATTTTTCTATATGCCGAGATTTGGGGGTCTAGTTTTATTCTGCACATGAATATCCAGATTTCCCAGCACCATTTGTTTAAGAGATGGTGTTTTCCCCAGTGGATGTTCATAGGACCTTTGTCAAAAACAAATTCACTTTAAGTGTGTGAATTTGTTACTGGGTTCTCTGTTTTATTTCATTGGTCTGTGTGTCTGTTTTTATGCCAGTAACATGCTGTTTTTGTTACAATAGCTATGCAGTATAATTTGATGTCAGGTAATTTAATTCATCCAGTTTTGTTAGTTTTGCTTAGTATAGCTTTGGGTTTTTTGGGTGTTTTGGGATTCCATATAAATTTTAGACTTGTTTTTATATTTCAGTGAAGAATGTCATAGGTATTTTGAGAAGGACTGCATTGAATCCATAGATTGCTTTGGGTAGAATGGACATTTTAACATTATTGATGCTTCCCATTCATGAACATGGATTTTTTTTTTCTATTTTTTGGTGTCCTCTTTAATTTCTTTCATCAGTATTTTATAATTGTTATTATGGAGATCATTTATTTTTTGGTTAATTCCTAGGTATTTAATTTTATGTAGCTACTGTAAATAGGTTTTTTTGAATATCTAATTCACATTGCTCACTGTTGTCATATGTAAATACTACTTATTTTTGTAAGTTGAATCTGTATTCTACAACTTCACTGAATTCGTTTATGAGTTCTAATAAATTTCATGTGGAGTCTTTAGGTCTTTATAAATATAACATCATATTATGTGAAAACAAGAATAGTTGGACTTCTTTCTTTCCAATTTGGATGCCTTTTATGTCCCTCTCTTGTCTGACTACTCTAGTTAGGACTTCCAATACTATATTGAATAACAATGGTGACAGTGAACATCTTTGTCACGTTCCAGATCTTAGAGGAAAGGCTTTTAGATTATACCCATTCAGTAAGATACTAGCTATAGGCCTACTGTAAAATTATGTTGAGGTATGTTTCTTCTCTTCTTAGTTTTATGAGTTTATTTTGTTTTTTGTTTTGTTTTCCGGGGGGGACTTTTAGTTGCATCAAACCCTTTTCAACATCAATCACCTTCTGTTGATATGATGCATTACGTTGATAGATTTGTTTATGTTGAACCATACTTACACCCCTGGGATAAAGCCCACTTGGTCATGATGAATGATATTTCTAATGTATTAATGAGTACAGTTTGCTAGTATTTTGTTGAGCATTTTTACATCAATATTTATCAGAAATACTGGCCTATAGTCTTTCATTGATGTGTCATTGTCTGGTTTTGGTATCGGGGTAATATCAGCCTCATAAAATGAGTTTGGATGTATTCCTTACTCCTCTATCTTTTGGCATAGTTTGAGGAGGATTGCTATTAATTCTTCTTTAAGTGTTTGGTAGAATTCGACAGTGATGCCAACAGGTCCCAGGCTTTTTTTCACTGAGAGACTCTTTACTACAGCTTCTATCTTGTTACTTATTATTGGTCTGTTCAGGTTTTGGATTTCTTCCTGGTTCAATCTTAGTAGGTTGAATATATATAGGAATTTTTCCATTGCTTGTAGATTTTCCAATTTTGGAGGCATATAGTTATTCATAGTAGCCACTAATGATCCTTTGAATTTCTGCAGTATCAGCTATAATGTCTCCTTTTCCACTTCTGATTTTATTTATTTGGATCTCTTTCTTTTTTCCTTATTTAGTCTGGGTAGAGATTTGTCATTTTTGTTGAAATTTGCAATAAACCAATTTTAGTTCCATTGTTCTTTGGTATTGTTTTTTATTTCAATTTTATTTATTTCTACTCAGATCTTTATTATTTCTTCTACTAATTTTGAGTTTGGTTTGCTCTTGCTTTTCTAGTTCTTTAATATTCATCATTAGATTGTTTATTTGATTTTTTCCTTTTTTGATGTAGGCATTTATAGATACAAACTTCCCTCTTCATACATCTTTTGCTGTATCCCATAGGTTTTGGTATTGAGGTGGTTTAGATTTGTTTCCCCACCTGAATCTCATGTTCAATTGTAATCTTCAATAATGAAGGTGGGTCCCATGGGGGTGGATTTTTTTATAAATAGCTGAGAACAGTCTCTTTCGTGATGTTCTCATAATAGAGTACTCATAAGATTTGGTCACTTAAAAGTGTGTGATACCTCCCCACGCTCTCTTTCTTCTGCACCAGCCATGTTAGGTATGCCTGCTTTCCGTATGCCTTCTTCTATTGTAAGTTTATTGACTGTAAGTTTTCTGAAGCCTCCCTGGAAAGAAAAGCCATTATGCTTTCTCTACATCCTGAAGAGCCATGAGCCAATTTAACCTCTTTTTTATATAAATTACACAGTCTCAGGTATTTAATTATAGTTACACAAGAACAGACTAATAAAAGTATGTTGTTTTCCATTATCATTTGATACATGACATTTTTTAATTTTCTTCTTAATTTCTTCATTGATCCACTGGTCATTCAGGAGCATATTGTTTAATTTTCATTTACTCGTATAGATTCTAAAATTCCTTTGTTATTAATGTGTAGTTTTATTCCATCATAGTAAAAGAAAATACTTGATGTTATTTCAGTTTTTTGAATGTTTTAAAACTTGTTTGTGATCTAACGTATAGTCTATACTTGAGAATAATCAATGTGGTAAAAAATGTATATCCTGTAGATTTTGATAGAAATATTCTATAAATATCAATTAGATCCATTTGGTCTGTATTGCAGATTAAGTCAGACATTTCTCTTGATTTTCTCTGGAAGAGCTACACAATAATAAAAGTGGGGTGTTAAAGTCTTCAGCTATTATTATATTGGGGTTTATCTCTCTCTTTAGCATTAATATTTGCTTTATATATCTTGGTGCTTCAGTTTTGGGTGAATATGTATTTGAAATTGTTATTCTTCTTGCTGAATTGACTGCTTTATCATACTGGCACACCAGCTGGGGCAGAGAAGGGAGTGCTGGCATCACCCCTCACCTAACACCAGTCTTCATAGATCCTGTCTCTTAAAAAGGCTCAATTTTTTTTTTTTTTTTTTTTTTTTTTCTTAAGGAGAGGAGAGTGAAGACTTCAGCTTGCATCTTGAATACCAGTTCAGCCACAGCATGACAGGGCACCAGTCAGAGTCATGAGGCCCCTGTTTCAGTTTCAAGTATCAATATGACATTTCTAGACACACCCTGGGACACAGGAAAAACTGCTGCTTTAAAAAAAAAAAAAAAAAAAAAAAAAAAAAAAAAAAAAAAAAAACACACACACACACAGTCATGGCAGCATTTATAATCTACTAACTGAAGAGGTCTTGGGCCCTGAATAACCAGCAGTGATACCCAGATACTACATCATAGGCCTTAGTGGGCCTTTGAGACTTGCTGGCTTCAGGTGAGACTCAGCACTTTACCACCTGCGTGGCTTTGGCGCAAAACTGCTTGAAAAAAGCAGGTATCAACACCACCACAGGGGCACAGAGCACCAAGCAGGCTCTTGGGGTCCCTGATTCCAGGGCTTGACCCTTACATGACACTTTTGGACCTGCCTTGGGCCAGGGAGAGGCCAACTGTTCTGAAGGGTGAGTACCAGGCCAGGCAGCATTCACCACAAGCTGACTTAAGAGACCTTGGGCCTAAAGGCAACATAGTTAGTCTGGCCAGTACTCCTCTTGACCAGGGGTGGAAAGAGTCAAGCAGAAGTTCTGGAGCTGAAGAATGCCATTGGTGTACTGAGGAATGCATTGGAGTTCTTCAATAGCAGATTGGATAAAACAGAAGAAATAATTAGTGAGCTTGAGGAAAGGATATTTAAAAATACACAGTCAGGGGATATCAAAAAGAATTTAAAAAAACCTAAGAACCATGCCTGCATGATCTAGAAAATATCCTGAAAAGGTCAAATCTAAGGGCTATTGACCTTAAAGAAGAGTCAAAGAGATAGGAGTTGAAAGTATATTCAATGGGTTAATAACAGAGAATGTCCCAAACCTAAGGATATCAATATCCAAATAAAAGTAGGTAACAGAACACCAAGCATATTTAACCCAAAGAAGACTACTTCAAGGCATTTAAAAATCAAACTCCCAAAGGTCAACAATAAAGAAAGGGTTCTAAAAGCAGCAGGAGTAAAGAAACAACAACAACAACAACAGCAACAACAAAAACCCAACAACATACAATGGAGTTCCAATACAAATGGCTGCAGAGTGTTTTATGAAAAACTTACAGAACAGGAGATAATGACATGACATATTTAAAATGCTGAAGGAAAAAAAAAAAGCCTTTCATCCTAGAATAACATATGAGGTGAAAATATCCTTCAAATATGAAGGCGAAATAAAGATTTTCCCAGACAAACAAAAGTTGAGCGATTTCATCAACACCAAACCCATCCTACGAGAAATGCTAAAGGGTGCACACTTCAATCAAAAAGAAGAAAACAGTAATGAGCACTAAATAATCACCTGAAGGTAGAAAGTTTATTGGTAATCGTAAGTACACAGAAAAACACAGAATACTATGACACTGTAACTGTGCCATGTAAACAACTCTTAAGTACAAAGACCGAATGAAAGAAAATCAAAAATAATACTTTGGGAGGCTGAGGTGAGCGGATCTTGAGGTCAGGGGATCGCAACCATCCTGGCTAACACGGTGAAACCCCGTCTCTACTAAAAATACAAAAAATTAGCCAGGCATGGTGGCGGGTGCCTGTAGTCCCAGCTACTCAGGAGGCTAAGGCGGGAGAATGGGGTGAACCCGGAAGGCGGAGCTGGCAGTGAGCCGAGGTTGTGTCTCTTGGCAACAAAGCGAAACTCTGTCTCAAAATAAATAAATAAATAATAGTTACAACTTTTTAAGACACAGTCAGTACAATAAAATATACATATAAACAAGAAAAAGGTAAAAAGAGAGGAGACAAAGTTAAGGCAAGTTTATTAGTTTTCTTTTTGAGTGTTTGTTTGTTTGTGTGAATAGTGTTAAGTTGTTATCAGCTTTTGTTTCTCTGGGAGTTTTTATTTATTTATTGTTTGAAGGATATTTTCCCTGGATATACTATTAGAGAGTAATATTTTGTTTGTTTGTTTCTTTTTTTTTTTCCTTCAGCTCTTTAAATACTTCATGCCATTCTCTCCTTCTCTCCTGAACTGTAAGGCTTCCACTAGAAAGTCTGCTGCCAGATGTATTGGAGCTCCATTGCATGTTATTTATTTCTTTTCTCTTGCTGCTTTTAGGACCCTTTCTTTATCTTTGACCTTTGAGAGTTTGATTATTAAATGCTTCAAGGAAGTCTTCTTTGGGTTAAATTTGCTTGGTGTTCTAAAACGTTCTTGTACTTGGATATTGATATCATTCTCTAGGTTTGGGAAGTTCTCAGTTATTATTCCTTTGAATAAAATTTCTACCACTATGATGTTTTCTACCTACTCTTTAAGGCCAGTAACTCTTAAATTTGCCCTTTGAGGCTATCTTAAATTGTAGGCATGTTTTGTTGGTTTAAGTATTCTTTTTCCTTTTTTCTCCTCTGACTGTATATTTACAAATAGACTCTCTTCAAGTTATTCATTCTACTATTCGATAAATTCTGCTATTGAAAGAGGATGTGGGAGGCTGAGGGAGGTTGCAGTGAGCAGAGATTGTGCCATTGCATTCCAGCCTATCTTAAAAAAAAAAAGAAAAGAAAAGAAAAGAAAAAAACAAGACGAATGCATTCTTCAGTATGCCAATTGCATTTTAGCTCCAGAATTTCTGCTAATTTATTTTTAATTATTTCAATCTCTTTGTTAAGTTTATCTGATAGCATTCTGAAGTACTTGTGTGGAGGAAATTTCTCTGAGTTTCCTCCACACAAGTACTTTGATTTTTTTTTTTTTTATTATTATACTTGAAGTTCTAGGGTACATGTGCATAACGTGCAGGTTTGTTACATATGTATACTTGTGCCATGTTGGTGTGCTGCACCCATCAACTCGTCAGCACCCATCAACTCGTCATTTACATCAGGTATAAGTCCCAATGCAATCCCTCCCCCCTCCCCACTCCCCGTGATAGGCCCTGGTGTGTGATGTTCCCCTTCCCGAGTCCAGGTGATCTCATTGTTCAGTTCCTACCTATGAGTGAGAACATGCGGTGCTTGGTTTTCTGTTCCTGCGATAGTTTGCTGAGAATGATGGTTTCCAGCTGCATCCATGTCCCTACAAAGGACACAAACTCATCCTTTTTTATGGCTGCATAGTATTCCATGGTGTATATGTGCCACATTTTCTTTGAATTATCTGTCTGAAAGGTCGCATGACTCTGTTTATCCAGGGTCGGTTCCTGGTGTCTTATTTAGGTCATTTGGTAAGGTCGTGTTTTCCTGCAATGTCTGGATATGTGTAGATGTTCTTTGATGCCTGAGCATTTAAGAGTTAGGTATTGCAGTCCTCACTGTCTGAGCTTGTTTGCACCCATCCTCTCTGGGAAAGATTTCCAGATATTCAGAAGTACTTGGATGTTGTGATCTAAGCTGTATGTGCTTTAGGGGGCACCTCGAGCCCAGTAATGTTGTGGCTCTTGCAGACTCCTAGAGGTTTCAACTTAATATTCTAGTATAAGATCTGGGATAATTCTCTAGATTGCCAGGGAAAGACTCTTGTTCTCTTCCCTTACTTTCTCCCAAAGAAAGAGTCTCTCTCTCTCTCTCAATCTCTCTCTCTCTCTCTCTCTCTCTCTCTCTCTCTCTCTCTCTATATATATATATATATATATATATATATATATATATATCTTTCTCTCCTGAGCCACCTAAATCTGGGGGTGGAATGACACAAGCACCCCTGTGGCCATCACTACTATGACTGTGCTGGGTCAGACCTAAGCCAGCATAGCACTGGACCTCATTCAAGGCCTGCTATAACCACTACTTGGCTACTACCTAAGTTTTCTCAAGGCTCTGAGGCTCTATAGTAAGCAGGTTGTAAAGTCAGTCAGGCCTGTGTTCTTTCCTTCAGGACAGGGGTTCCCACGGTCCCAAGGTGGTTCCAGAGGTGCCAAGAACTAGAGTCAAAAACATTGGAAATCTACCTGGTGTTCTATTGTACTATTCCTGAGCTGGCACTCAGGCCAGATGATGCAGTCCTTCTCACTCTTCCCTCTCCTTTCCAAAGAAAGAGGAGTCTTATCCCATAGCCACTGCCAGAGTAGGTCCCCAAGGAGTACTGCCAGACTACTACCATGTTTCCTTAAGGCCCAAGTGCTCTGCAGTCAGCTTGTGGTGAATACTGGCTGGCCTATGACTCACCCTTCTGGGCAGTGGACTCCCTTCTGGCCCTAAGCAGGTCCTAAAATGTCCAAGGGCCATGTTCTGGAATCAGAAAACCCACGTGATCGCTTGGTGTTCTACCTCTTTGTGGCCAAGTTAGTACCTAAGGTGCGAGACAAAGTCACCTGTACTTTTCCTTCTGCTTTGTCAAGCAGAAGAAGTATCTTGCCACAGTCACCACAGCTGGAAATGTGCTGAGTCTCACCTGAAGCCAGCAAGTCTCAAAGCCTCACACAAGGTCCTCAATGTATTAGTATCACTTCTGGTTATTCTGGGCCCAAGGGGTCTTAAGTCAGCCATGATGAATTCTAGCAGATCTAGGTTCTTCCTCTCAAGGCAGCAGAGTGTGTTGTTCCATTTTTACTGCCCAGGGTATCTCTGGAAATGTCATCTGGTTGCTAGGGCCTGGAAAGAGGACCTCATGACTCTCACCATTGCCCTATCCTGCTTTTGATGAACTAGTATCCAAGATGTAAGACAACGTCTCCCCCATTCTTCCCTCTCCTTTTCTCAAGCAGAAGAAAGGAGTCTCTTTTGGATCTGCAAGCTGTGCAACCTGTGTCTCTCCCATTCTTCCCTCTCCTTTTCTCAAGCAGAAGAAAGGAGTCTCTTTTGGAGAGCCAAGCTGTGCAACCTAGGATTTTGGAAATGCCAGCACTCCCTTAGTTGCTGCATCTAGTGTTTCAGTAGGTCATGTTCCCCTGTCTACTGGTTCTTGGCTCAGTTCAGCACTAAGACTCACCTAAACATTGCAGTCCTCTGGCCTCGACTGTCTTTCAAATTTTTTTAGAGTCTAGAGCAGTTTATCCTATGGTGATAAGGTCTGTGAGAGGCCTGGTTTCCACCTCTGAGATTTCCCCTCAGGCTAGGACTGCTTTAAATGCTCCCTCCATTGGTGGGTGGCAGCTGAGTTTGGTCCAGTTTTTATTTCTGGTATAACAGGAAAGCATTGAGCTCAGTGTCTCAAAATTGCTGCACTTCCCCTCTCCCAGCACACAGAATCATTTTCTGCACCGCACCAAGGATGCCGGTTGGTAGGGGAGGGATGACATTGGTGATTCAGTACTGGTTTTTCTACCTCTTCAGTGTCTCTTTCAGTGATACGAAGTTAAGACCAGGTACTATAAGTGCTCCCCTGATTATTGGTTCTTATGAAGGTGTTTTCTTGTGTATATATTTGTTAAATGGTTGCCCTTGCAGTGGAGATGGTTAATGGAACCTTGTAGTTTGCCGTCTGGCAATGTTTCCATCCCACAAATAAGTTATTTATTATCTTGATAAAGCAGAAGACAGTTTATTAAAATGTATAGGTCTTCTGCCTCATGTTAAAATGAAGTAACAGGGTAGTTCCACCTATAAGCACTGAAAAACCAGACAAAATAACGGTATGAATGTATGAGATTACTGAATGAAAAAGGTTTTAGTCCATTGCTCTGTACAGGGTGGCAAAGTCAGGCCAAGACTGGTAGTCCATCTGACATAAAAATAGGAAGATAGGATACTGCCTAAGCCAAGGGGCTAGAGTTCATTGAGCAGATTATTAAGAAGAGAAATATGTCTGAGAGAGAAATCCAAAAATCTTCAAACATTCCCTGTCAAATATCAGGTGAATACAGACCTGTGTATATATGTGAGAAAAATATCCAATCCCAAGAAATAAACTAATTGAAAAGAGTAGAGGAAGCTCTGATTGGAGCTAACTTAGGTCTTAAAATAGTGCCTGTTTCCAAAACTCTGAATGGAACACATAATAATTCAGAAGACAAAAGATAATGTACCTGGGAAGGTTTTTCCCCAGTAGTGGGGAAGAATTAATTCTAGATTAAATGAAACTCTGATTCTGCCTAACCTAGCTTAAAATGTAACAAACCTGCACGTTATGCACATGTACCCTAGAACTTAAAGTATAATAATAAAAAATAAAAAAATAAAAATAAAATAAAATAAAATAAAAAGATTATAAAAAAAAGATCTAAAAGAGTAAAACTGTTTCCAAATGATTTAACCATGTCCCACAAATTTATATATCTATGCACATCACCCAATATATAAAATTAACAATGTGTAAAATTATAAATTGAACTTTTAAAAATAAAAACTATAATGTGTAAGATTAAAACTAGACTTCCGTTAATAACAGATAAAGCATTGTAAAAAAAATTGTGAAATTCAAAACAGCAAAATAATCTATCAAAAGTGAAACACACGGGTGAAAAAAAAGCGTGGGAAAAAATAAACAGTATATATGAAACTCTGGAAAAATTTTAAGTGACCAACCATACATGTAATTAGAGCCTTTGAAAGAGAGGAAAGAACGAAATGGATAAGAAAAAAAAAAAATTTAAAAAAAAAGAGCTGAACATTTTCCAAATAAGATGAACACTATAAACCAACAAATTCAAGATAATAACTGAACCCCAAGAAAAAAGAAACATGAGTAATACTATGCCAAGCTACATCATAATCAACTTGCTAACAACCAGTAAGAAAGGGAAAAATCTTGCAAACAGCTATAGGGAAATGAACTGTTGTGTACAAAGAAATAAAGATTAGATGGCACCAGATTGTTTATCACAAAGAGTGCAAGCTAAAAGATATTGGAGAAACATATTTTAAGTTCTGAAATGAAAAAAAAAAGTCAGTCAGCAATTCTTTGTCCAGTAAAAATTTATTTCAAAAATAATGATAGGATTAAAACTTTTTCAGATATATAATATCTGGAAAAAATGTTTACCAATAAACCTACATTATGAGAAATTTAAAGAAAGTCCCTTAGGCAGAAGAAAATGATGACAGAGAGAATATGGATCTACACAAATGGAGAAAGAGCACTGGAAATAAGAAATACATAATTAAATATGTAAAGTTTTTATTATTTATATTTATAGTTTTACAAAGCAATTAACTGTATCAGCAAATTAATAACAAATTTTTCCTAGATTTACCATAGGTAGAATTAAAAAGACAAAAAGCTAAGGGAGAAGTAGAAGTATAATTTTGTAACGTTGTAATGCTAGAAGTGAAGTAGTGTAATATCAGTACACAGTAGGTTGTACAGTAAACTCAATGTGAGTAGAAAGGACATGAAGAAAATAAAAGAATAAATCAATAAAACAAACAAGTATTAATAATGAGTATCAATACAGTCAAAATCTAGTTCTTTAAAATTTTAGCCAGACTTATCAGGAAAAAGAGACACAAATTTTCATATCAGAAAGGAAAAAGATGATATCACTACATATTCTACAGATATTAAATATGGTAAAAAGGATAAGAGAATATCAACAAATTCATGCTAATTTGATAATTAAATATAAGAAACATTTTCTTAAAAGACATCAAGTACAAAGCTTACTCAAGAATAAATAGATAACTGGGTGTGTTGGCTCACGCCTGTAATCCCAACTCTTCGGGAAGTGGAGGCAGGCAAATCACTAGAGGTCAGGAATTCGAGACTAGCCTGGCCAACATGTCGAAACCCTGTCTCTGCTGAAAATACAAAGAATTAGCCGGGTGTGGTGGCGGGTGCCTGTAATTCCAGCTACTGAGGAGGCTGAGGCAAGAGAATCACTTGAACCCGGGAGGCGGAGGTTGCAGTGAGCCGAGATCATGCCACTGCACTGCAGTATCTGTGACAGACAAGACTCCATTTCAAAAAAAAAAAAAAAAAAAGAGGAATAATAGATAACCTGACTAAACTTTTATATATTAAAGAAATTGAATTTTCAGTTACAAAAGTTCCCACAAAGAAAATCACAAGCACAGATGTCTTTACTCATAAATTCTATCAAACACTTAAGAAATAAGTCATGCAAATATATGTGAATTATTCAATAGAGTGAAAGATGATATAATATATTCCAATTCATTCTAGGAGGCCAGCATTCTAAGAGGCGAGTGATACCAAAACTATACAAAGATACTACAAGAAAATTACAGAAAACTATCACTCATAAATAGTTATGCAAAATGCATTAACCTTTAGGAAACCTAATCACTCCATATTAAAAAATAATACAGCATGGCAAAGTTGATTTATCCCAGGATTGCAAGGATTATTTAACAGTCAAAAATAAGTCAATGAAATTAAACATATTAACAGCCTAATGCAGAACATCCATATGATCATCCAAATAGGTGCATAAAGATTCAACATCCATTCCTGATTAAAAGTTGCAACAAACCTACAGATATCACATACTTATAGTTGAAAAACTGTATGCTATTTACAAAAAGCATAAACCAGAATAATGTGTGCACTTTCACCACTTCTGCTCAACATTGTCCTAGAAGTTTTACCCAAAGCAATATTGCAAGAAATGGGGTGAAAAGGGCTTCCAGATTGTAAAGAAGCATGTAAAGCTTTCTTTATTCACAGATGACATGATCATGTACATAAAAAATTCTATACAATCTACAAAAAGATTGCTAAATCTTCTTAGTGAGTTTAGTACAGTTATAAGATTCAAGATCAATATACAAAATATAAATTGTATTTCTTTATAATATCAATAAACTATTGAAAAAATGAATGAAAATATTATTCATAATAGAATAAAAACATAAGATGACACATCTCACAAAAAATGTGTACACTGAAATCTACAGGTCACTGAAAATTAAAGACATTTCCTTCTTTTATAAGGCTTAATTTTATAAACACACACACATCAAATTATCATTATCCATTCCATCTATAGGCAGATACTTAGGTTGTTTTCGCATTTTGGCTATTGTGAATAATGCTGCAACGGACATAGGACTGAATATATCTCTTCAATATAGTGATTTTATTTCCTTTGTATATATACCTAGAGATAGGATTGCTGGATCATATGATAGTTCTATTTTTAATTGTTTGAGCAACCTCCATACAGTTTTCCATAATGGATGTACCAATATACCTTTCTACCAACAGTATATAGAAGTTCTTTTTTCCTTACATTCTAACCAACACTTATTATCTATGAACTTTTTAAATTATAGCCACTCTAACAGGTGTGAGCTGATGTATCATAGTGTTTTTGATTTGCATTTCTCTGATGGGTAGTAATGCTGAATGTATTTTTATATACCTATTAGTCATTTGTATGTCTTAAGAAATATCTATTCATGTCATTTTCCCTTTTTTAACTATTTGGAATTTTTTGCTTTTGAGTTGTAATTTTATATTTTTGGACATTAACTTCTTATTGAGTACATTGTTTACAAACATCTCTGCTTCCATAGGTTGCTTTTCCATTTTGTTGATTGCTCCTTTGATGTGGAACAACTTTTTAGTTATATGTAGTTCCACTTATTTTTTTATTTTCTTGCCTTTAGTTTTGTTACTGGAAAGGGGTCCTGATCCAGACCCCAAGAGAAGGTACTTGGATCTTGTATCTCAGGAGAAAGGAAATACCATCCAGTAAACAAATTAAACATAAATATCTCTCTTTGTAGTATAGACTATAAATTCATTTGGTTTAATGCATGAAAAACTATAACAAAGCACTACTTAAAAAATAGGTACTGAAAAGATACCAACCCCTGAATGTTTATGTACCTAATAAATATATATATATACCTATACTCTACCCACAAAATTAAAAATTAAAAATATAAATAAATGCATACATACAGCTCCTAAGTTTTTAATGATATTTTTACCTATTATTTAGGGTTCAGAAGTATATGTGCTTGTTTGTTATATAGGTACATTGCATATCATGGAGGTTTGGTGTACAGATTATTTCAACACCGAGTTAGAAAATACAGTACCCAATAGACAGCTTTCTAATCTTCACCCTCTTTCTATCCTCAACTTTCAAGTAGGTCCTATTTGTTATTGTTCCCTTTTTTGTGTCCACGTTCACTCAAGGTTTAGCTCCCGCCTACAAGTGAGAAAATGTGGTATTTGTTTTTTTTGTTCCTGCATTAATTTACTTAGGATAATAGCCTCTGGGTCCATTCATGTTGCTGCAAAAGGCATTATTATGCTGTTTTTTATGGCTGCATATTATTCTATGGTGTATATGTACCACAATCACTTTATTCAGTCTATGGTTGATGAGCATTTAGGTTGATTCCAGGTCTTTGCTATAGTGAAGAGTGCTGCAAGAAAGAAACACATGCACATGTTTTCATGGAAGAGTGACTTAAATTCCTATGGGTATATATCAATAATAGGATTTCTGAGTTCAAAGGTAGTTCTGTTTTAAGTTCATTAAGAAATCACAAAAATGTTTTTCCAGAGTGATTAGCCTAATTTTCATTCCTGCCAACAGTGCATAAGCATACTCTTTTCTATGCAACTTCACCAGTATCAGCTATTTTTTGACTTTTTAAGAATAACACACTGGGGCCTATCATGGGGAGGGGGGAGGGGGAAGGGATTGCATTGGGGAGTTATACATGATATAAATGATGAATTGATGGGTGCTGACGAGTTGATGGGTGCAGCACACCAACATGGCACAAATATACATATGTAACAAACTTGCACGTTATGCACATGTACCCTAGAACTTAAAGTACAATAAAAAAATGAAAAAAAAAAAGAATAACCATTCTGACTGCTGAGAAAAGATATCTCATCGTAATTTTGATTTGCATTTCTCTAACAATTAGTGATATTGAACTTTTTTCATGTGGATGTTGGTCACATGTATGTCTTCTTTTGAGAAGTGTCAGTTCATGGCCTTTGCCCACTTTTTAACGCAGTTGTTTTTTACTTATTAATTTGTTTAAGTTATTTATGTATTCTGAACATTAGACCTTTGTCAGATGCATAGTTTGCTAATATGTTCTCCCATTCCGTAAGCTGTTTATTTACTCTATTGATAGTTTTGTCTGCAGCTCAGAAGTTCTTTAGTTTAATTCGGTCCTATTTGTTAATTTCTGCTTTTGTTGCAAATTCTTTTGGTGCCTTTCATAAAATCTTTGCCAGGGCCTATGTCCAGAATGCTATTGCCTATGTTTTCTTCTAGTGATTTTATTGTTTTAGGTTTTACACTTAAGTAGTTAATCCCCCTAAGCTGATTTTTGTATCTGGTGAAATGAAGGAGGTCCAGTTACAGTCTTCTGCATATGACTAGCCAGTTATCCCAGCACCATTTATTTAATGCCATTTTACCATTGTCTTTTTGTTGATTTTGGTGATGATCAGAGGGTTGGAGGTGTGTACCATTACATCAAGGCTCTCTATTCTGCTCCAAGGGTCTATATGTCTGTTTTTGTACCAGTACCATGCTGCTCTAGTCTTGTAGCACAGTTTAAAGTTGGGTAATGTCATTATGGAAAACAGTATGGCAATTCCTCAAGGATCTAGAACTAGATGTACCATATGACCCAGCCATCCCACTACTGGGTATATACCCAAAGGATTATAAATTATTCTACTACAAAGACACATGTACACGTATGTTTATTGCAGCACTATTCACAATAGCAAAGACTTGGAATCAACCCAAATGTCCATCTGTGACAGACTGGATTAAGAAAATGTGGCACATATACACCATGGAATACTATGCAGCCATAAAAAAGGATGAGTTTGCGTCCTTTGTAGGGACATGGATGCAGCTGGAAACCATCATTCTTAGCAAACTATCACAAGAACAGAAAACCAAACACGGCATGTTCTCACTCATAGGTGGGAACTGAACAATGAGATCACTTGGACTCGGGAAGGGGAACATCACGCACTGGGGCCTATCATGGGGAGGGGGGAGGAGGGAGGGATTGCATTGGGTTGTTATACATGATATAAATGATGAATTGACGGGTGCTGACGAGTTGATGGGTGCAGCACACCAACATGGCATAAGTATACATATGTAATAAACCTGCACGTTATGCACATGTACCCTAGAACTTAAAGTATAATAAAAAAAATAAATAAATAAAGTTGGGTAATGTGATACCTTTCACTTTGTTGGTTTTGGTTGTTGTTTGTTGTTTAGGATTACTTTGGCTGTTTAGGTTTTTTTTTTTTTTTTTTTGGTTCCACATGAATTTCAGAAGGTTTTTTTTTTTTCTAATTCAGTAAAAAATGTCATTGGTAGTTTTGATAGATATAGGATTGAATATGTAAATTGCTTTAAGCAGTATGGCCATGTTAATATTAATATGTTGATTATTTCTATCCATGAGCATAAAATATTTTCACTTTTGTTTGTGTCATCTCTGATTTCTCTCAGTGATGTTTTATAATTCTCATTGTAAAGATCTTTCACCTCTCTGGTTAGCCATATTTCTTGGTATTTTAGTATTTGTGTGGTTATTGCGGGTGTGATTTCATTAGTCATTTAACTCATAGGTTGGAAATTGACATTGCTAATGATACTTGTACAATAATTTGTATTCTCAGACTTAGATGAAGTTGTTAATCAGATAATGAAAGCTGAGCAGAGACTATGGTGTTTTCTAGGTACAAAATCATGTGATTTGTAAACAGAGATAGTTGGACTTTCTGTCTTACTATTTGGCTGCATTTTATTTTCTTCTCTTCCTAATTACTTTGGCTAGAATTTCCAATTATTATGATGAATAGGAATGGTGAAAGGAAGCATTCTTGTGTTATTCTGGTGCTCCTGAATTCACTTCAGTGGTATCCACTTGAGGATATTTGCAGCTATGCTCATGAAAAATATTGGCCTGAAGTTTTCTACTTGCTGTTGTGTCTCTGACAGATTTTGGTGTCAGAGTGAAACTGGCCTCAAAAAATGAGTTATGGGGGAGTCTCTCCCCAATTTTTCTGGAATATTTTCAGTAGAAATGTAACCAACACTGCCTTATATATCTGGTAGAATTTGGCTGTGACTCCGTCTATTCTTAGACTTTCTTCAGCTGGTGAACGTTTTATTATTAATTCAAGTTTGGAACTAGTCATTGCTCTCTGTTCAGGATTTCAATTTCTTTCTGGTTCAATAATGGGAGGTTGTGTTTCTAGGAACTTACCCATTTCTTGTAGGTTTTCTAGTTTGTGTGCATAGAGGTATTTATAATACTATCTGAGAACTTTTTAAATATTTCTGCAAAGTTGATGGTAATGTCCTCTTGGTCATTTCTGGTTGTGTTTATTTGGATATTCTCTTCTTTTTCTTTATTAAAGTAATGAGTGATTTATCAATCTTATTTATTCTTTCAAACAACAAACTTTAGTTGTTGATCTTTTTATCATTTTGTTCATCTCAATTTTATTCAATTCAGTTCTGATTTTGGATATTTCTTATCTTCTGCTAGCTTTGGCATTGCTTGGCTCTTGTTTTTTTAATTCCACTAGGTGTGCTTTTGGTTGTTAATTTGAGATATTTTTAACTACTTAATGTGAGCATTTAGTGCTATAAACTTTCCACTGAATACTGCTTTAGCTGTGTTCCAGAGATTCTGATATGCTGTATCTTTGCTTTCCTTACTTGCAAAAAATTTCTTGATTTCTGCCTTAATTTTATTGTTCACCCAAAAGTCATTCAGCAGCAGATTGTTTTGTTTCCATGTGATTGTATGGTTTTGAGCAATCTTCTTACTATTGATTTCTATTTTTATTGAACCATAATGTGAGAGTGTAGTTGGTATTATTTTGCTCTTTTAAAATTTTCTGAGAAATGTTTTATGGCTGATTATGTGGTTGATTTTAGAGTGTGCACCATGTGCAGATGAGAAGAATATATATTCAATTCTTGTAGGGTGGAGAGTTCTCTAGATGTGTGTTAGGTCCATTTGGTAAAGGGTCAAGTTTATGTCCCAAATATTTTTTTTAGTTTTCTGTCCCAATGTTTCATTTAGTACTGTCAGAGTGATGTTGAAGTCTGCCACTATAATAGTGAAGTTATCTAAGTCTCTTTATAGTTCTCTCAGAACTTGTTTTGTGAATCTGGGTGCTCCTGTGTTTCATGCATATATATTTAGGATAGTTACAGATTTTTTTTTTAATTGAAGCATTTACGGTTATGTAATGCCCTTCTTTGTCTTTTATAATCATTGTTCATTCAGAGTTTGTTTTGTGTGAAATGAGAATATCACCCCCTATTTTTTATTTTGCTTTGTTTTCTATTAGCTTGGTAGATTTGTCTCCAGCTCTTTACTTTGAGCTTATGAGCGTCATTCCATGTGAGATAGTTCTCTTGAAGACAATACACAGTTGGGTCTTGCTTCTTTATCCAACTTCCCACTCTGTGTGTTTTTTTTTTTTTTTTTTTTTTTTTGAGACGGAGTTGCCCAGGCTGGAGCGCAGTGGCCGGATCTCAGCTCACTGCAGGCTCCGCCCCCTGGAGCTTCTCCTGCCTCAGCCTCCTGAGTAGCTGGGACTACAGGCGCCCGCCACCTTGCCCGGCTAGTTTTTTGTATTTTTTAATAGAAACGGGGTTTCACCGTGTTAGCCAGGATGGTCTCGATCTCCTGACCTCGTGATCCACCCATCTCGGCCTCCCAAAGTGCTGGGATTACAGGCTT
Source organism: Rhinopithecus roxellana (assembly GCF_007565055.1). Classification (NCBI taxonomy): domain Eukaryota; kingdom Metazoa; phylum Chordata; class Mammalia; order Primates; family Cercopithecidae; genus Rhinopithecus; species Rhinopithecus roxellana. The sequence continues at coordinate 42,756,350 of NC_044555.1, forward strand.
GAGCCACTGCGCCTGGCCTCTGTGTTTTTTAAGTGGGGAACTTAGCTCAATAATGATCAAAGTTAATATTGGTATGTGTGTATTTGATTCTGTCATCATGTTGTTAGCAGTTATTATGCAGACTTAGTTGTGTAGTTGCTTTATAGTGTCATTAGTCCATTAGGTATGTTTTTGTGGTGGTCAGTAATGGTATTTTATTTTCATATCTAGCACTCTCTTAAGGAACTCCTTTTTTCTTTTTCTTTTTTTCTTTTTTTTTTTTTTTTGAGACAGAGTTTTGCTCTTATTACCCACGGTGGAGTGCAGTGGTGCAATCTTGGCTCAATGCAACCTCTGCCTCCCAGGTGGTTCAAGCAATTCTCCCACCTCAGCTTCCTGAGTAGCTGGAATTACAGGCACACTCCACCACACTCAGTTAATTTTTGTATTTTTGGTAGAGACAGGGCTTCAGGCTTCACCATGTTGTCCAGACTGGTCTTGAACTGCTGACCTAAGGTTATCTGCCCACCTCGGCCTCCCAAAGTGCTGGGATTACGGATGTGAGCCACCATGCCTGGCCTTAAGGAACTCTTATAAGACACATCAATTGGTAGCAAATTTTCTTAGCATTTGCTTGAAAGAATGGAAAGGAATCTTCTTTCTGTTTTGCTTATAAAGCTTAGTTTGGATGAATGTTAAATTCTTGGCTGGAATTTCTTGTCTTTAGAAATGCTAAATATAGGCCCCCAATCTTTTGTGACTTGTAGGGTTTCTGGCTGAAAGTCCACTGTTACCCTGATGGGGCTCCCTTTGTAGGTGATCTGCCCATTCTCTCTAACTACCTTTAATATGTTTCCCTTTCTATTGACCTTGGAGAATCTAATAACTGTGTGTCTTATGTATGATCACCTTTTATAGTATCTTGCAGGTATTCTTTGCTTTTCCTGAATTTGAATGTTGGTCTCTATGACAGGGTTGGTGTAATTTTTATTAAAAAAATCTCAAACTTGTTTTCCAAGTTTCTTGTTTTCTCTACATCTGTGTCAAGGATGCCAATGAGTCACATATTCAATTGCTTCATATAATCCCATATTTCTCACATGTTTTGTTTGTTATTTTTTATTTATTTTTTCTGCCTGAGTTGATTTGAAGAACAAGTACTTAAACTTTGCGAATCATTCCTCAACTTGGTCTATTCTACTGTTAATAATTGTGATTGTATTATGAGATTGTTATAGTGAGATATTTAGCTCTATCCCATCAGTTTGGTTCTTTCTTAAAATGGCTGTTTCTTTTTTACATATATACTTTAAGTTCTGGGATACATATGCAGAATGTGCAAGTTTGTTACATAGGTATACATATGCCATGGTGGATTGCTGCACCCATCAATCTATCATCTACATTAGGTATTTCTCCTAATACTATCCCTCCCCTAGTCCCCCACCCCCTGACTAGCCCCAGTGTGTGATGTTCCCCTCCCTGTGTCCATGTGTTCTCCTTGTTCATCTCCCACTTATGAGTGAGAACATTCAGTGCTCGTTTTTCTGTCTCTGGGTTAGTTTGCTGAGAGTGATGGTTTACAGCTTCATCCATAACCCTGCAAAGGACATGAACTCATCGTTTTTATGGCTGCATAGTATTCCATGGTGTATATGTGCCGTGTTTTATTTATCCAGTCTATCATTGATGGGCATTTGGCTTGGTCCTTGTATCTTTCTATTGGATTACTTAGATTCCTTGGATTGTGTTTCAACTTTCTCGTGAATCTTGATCTTCATTTCTATACAGATTCTGAATTCTATGTCATTTCAGTCTGGTTAATAACCACGTCTGGGGAACTAGTGCAGTCATTTGGCAGTAAGAAGACATTCTGGCTTTTTTGAGTTTCCAGAGTTCTTACACTCTGGCCATTTTTTGTATGTGTGAGTTGATGTTTCTTTAATTATTGCTTTCCTTTCAGTTGGGTTTTTGCTTTTATATTCCTTGATGCCTTAGAAGTTTTCGTTGTGTTATAAGGTGGGTTCAGTTGATTGGCTTCATTTCCAGGAATTTAAGGGAGCAAGACAACTCATTACTCCTGAGATGGGTTGTTTGCTATATTCCTGGAATATTCATACTGGAGCCCCAGCTTTGTCCTGTGGCCCCTTAAGCTTAGGAAGTTGCTGCACTGGAAAGCTCAAATTTTTTCCAGTTTGCAAGTCATACTAGTCCAGTGAGAGTGCCAGTTAAAGTACTTCATGAGGGCAGTGGCAGCAGTGTCTCATCTTCAGGCATGTGCCAGAAGCAGCAGTGCAGCGAGGTGCACAGTTTTCAGTGTGGTAGGGTGCCTAGTTAAGGAGACAGCAAGGGTGGGGCAGCAGCCTCTGTTCATGTTCCAGTGCCAGAAACTGTATGTTAGTGGAGTGTACCTGTGAGGGAGGGGAGGCAAAGTCTGCTTACACACACGTGCCAGCACTGCAGTGGGGTGGGGCATGTACAGGTGTATGTTGGCAAAGCAGTGGATATAGGCTGTGATGGTGGATGCTGTGGGTGGTTGGGTGTGTATCAGTGGTGTTTGGTGTTCTGGAACTTTCTGATGGTTAGCTATGGTCTGCTGGTGGAGGAACTATGAGGACAGCCCCCAGGAAGCATGCTGGTTGAGCATCTGAGGCTGCATTGCAAGCAGGTGTGGCCAAGCTGGGTCCCAAAAATATTCTGACAGACAGGGAGATGCTGATATTGAAGTTGTCTCATTCCACATGTAAGACTTCCTTGCTCTGTCCAAGTCCAGTAGAGACCAGAGTCCAATGCCACCTAAAACAGCATGGAGAGCCTTGGGGATAGGTGTACCTCTCATACTTCTCTGCCACTATTTCCATGTCAAATCCTCTGAGTTTCACACAGGTTGTAGTCCTGCCTTTGGCACCTCTCCAGAAAGCAATCTCTGACATCTCAATTGTCTGTGGAGGTCGTTGTGTCTCCTAGAGCTAGAATTCCAGAGTGCTGTTGCAAGACTGGGCCATGTCTCATCTTTTTAACTTATCCCTTCCCCAGGAGACACTGGGGGCGAGAAATGAGTCCTGGTGCTTAGTAGCCTTGTGAAGGGTTCTAAAGTTTTTCTCCCTTCAGCCCACTGTCTGTGTCCTCCTTCCATGTACTCTCAATGCTTTCCAACTGAACGTGGTCTGTTTTTAGTGAGCCATTCATCCCAATGGCCTGGTCTCTTGGGGAGAGATGTTTTTTCTTACTGCATCAAATTGACCATCTTAACTTTCACTAATTTTTTTCTAAAAAATGAAAACCGTATGATCTAAATTACTATATGATCTCTTTTATCTTGTTATTGTCACCCCCAGGGGTGCCCAGATCATTTTATTCTAAGCTATAACAATTAACTAATTTTGAAAATGACAGATTCTCTGTCAGATTATTTTTCAATTAGCCCTCAGTTAAATCATCTAACTGAGTCATGCTGGCAAAATTAGTGCATGCAAATAAAGAGTAACCGTGTATGAAAGCAACAATAAATTAACAGCAAATTTGACAGTTTGAAAAATACACAACAAATTGAAAGTAGATGAAATCTATAAAGAAACAAGGAAGTACCATCTAAATTCCAAACAGTATAAATAGGAACAGATTTTAAGGAAGCTACTTCTTCAGAGTCAATATGTGAAATAAATAGAAAAGAGTCCATCAGGAAAATTAAATGGGGAACAGCATTTGGAACAGCAATGTCGGTAACTCTCTGCGTCCTTCCATGTTTACTCTGAAAATACATTATAGCGTATGTGTGTTGTGAAGTGAATTGTGACCCCTCCAAAGCTCATATATTGAAGTGCTCACTGCAGGTGACTGTATTTGGAAATTGGGCTTTGTGGAGGTAATTAATGTTCAATGAGTTTATAAAAATGGGATCTTAATTTAATAGAATTTATGGTCTTATAAGAAGAGAACATTTCTCTTTCTCCTTCTCTGTCTGTCTCTCTCTCTCTCCAAGTATATAAACCAGGAAAATGCCATGTAAGAACAATGAAAAGACAGCCATTAACAATCCAGTAATAGAGCACTTATCAGAACTTGCTAGCACTCTAATCTCATATTTTCAGCTTCTAAAATTGTGAGAAAATAAATTTTTATATTTCAGTAACTCCATGTATGGTACATTTTATGGCAGCCTGAGCTACAACTGTGTGTGTAAGTTTGTGTGTGTGTGCATATGTGTGTTTTCATAGCCAAAAAATAAGTGCATACTTGGAACAGAAATACACAGCAATATTCCATAAAACTACTGACTGGAAAGCAGGATCTGTGTCTATATAAACACTGAAGGTAAACTGCAGTTTAAAAATAACAGAAAACATAATTAATATACAAGCAAAAAGGAATTGTCAAATACAAATATTTGCACAGAATTAATAACCTCCAATTATTTCTGAAAAACAAACATTATGAGAAAGAGAGATCTTATATTGAATGAGTAAAAAAATTAAACATCGGAGAGAAAGTAAGTTAATAGACATTTTACAAATAATTATTTTGAACATTCTTAGAGAAACTTGGATTACAAATACATACAAATAATATCTTGAAAGCAAAGGAAATACTCAAAATTATAAGCTTATTGGATGGGGTTAATAGAAGAGACAGCTAAAAAGTGAATTAGTTTGTTCACAAATAATATTTTAAATATTCCACGGTAAACTGAGCAAGGGAACCGTAAGATGTAATATGTAAGACAAGTTAAGACATGTGTAAGATAAATACAAAAGTTCCAACTGTCATTTGAAGGGAGTTTCTGAAAGTGAAGTTTCTAGAATAAGGGCAATCATTCGTGTTGGGCAGGGTAAAATAAAGGAAACTATTCTAAAAAGTGAACCATTTGAAATCTACAATGATAAACTGAAGATCTTAACAGTTCCAGAGAAAGATACTGTTTTTAAGATTACCTACAATAAAAATAAACTAGGATTGAGGCAAGACGGCCAACTGGATGCATCTATGTGTAACAACAGCTGGCCCTGAGAGATCGTGATGACTGGTGCACTCCTAGCAGATCTTCACAAGGAAAGCACTGAGGTTAGACAGAGGGAAGACACAGAAGCTAGGCTGAAGTGAGAGAAAGCTGGGAACTCTGCACAGGGCTACCAAACACCAGGATTTTTTTCTGACTGCCAATGAATCCAGGGAAATGGATGAGTTGAACAGACAAAGAGCAAGCCACTCTCACCATAGGCATCTGGAAACCTGGCAAGAGGAAACCCCTCGACCATCAAGGACACGTGAATTGGAAAGGACAGCTGCTTAGAGAAGTGGTAGGGGCAGCATGCCAGCAGATGTGGAACCCAGATAATTTGGCATAGTAGTGTCTGTAGTGAAGCATGGCCAGAGTCATCTATCCCGGCTCCCATAATTTAGCCTTAGGAAAACTGTCAGACCTGAACTCTGCAAAGCAGTCTTACCCACCAGACAAGATTAGTCTGACCAGAACACCCAGTGGTCTTCTGGTCTCTTCCAAAAACCCAGCCTGGCTGTGCTTGCTTGAAGTGTCACCTTGGGTGACCTGGGGACCCACATCATAGCTCCTATGCTGGCTTACCGCATGACCAAAAGAGAGCTCCAGGAGGGAAGCCCTCATGGCTACACACTAGCACCCCCACTCTTTCCCTCTCACTGCAGCTTTCCTGGAGCCCACGGCCACCCCCCATATGGCTTTGCATGTGTGTGTGTGTGTGTGTGTGTGTGTGTGTGTGTATTTTGCCTTCCCTGCCCAGCCAGGGTATGTGTGTATGTTCACCCTCTCCTGACTTTACTGCTGGCAGGAGCACATTCCACCACCCCTACTTTACTGTACCTCTGCAGAAGCCAGAGCATTGGCTGGTACCAAGCCCACTAGCCCTCCTCCTTCTGGTGAACTGCCCCAGCACCAACAGTGCCCCTAGACTGAAAGCAGGCATGGAGAAAACTGGACTCTTCCCCACCCAGGGCAGCCATGCAGGGCACACACGAACCTGCACCCATCAGCACCCTGTCCCCATGCTAACACCACCACAAGCACAACCATGTACAAAGTTGCCAGTGGAGGGTCCCCAAGCCTTCCTGTCTCTGTAACTGCTGTGAGTACACACATAAAGGCAAGCACCCCAGCACCTGCTAGTACCTTGCCACAATGAATAAACATGCATCCTACAACACTGCCACTGCTGCTGCTGCTAGTACATGTGACGAAGAATTGATCTTGCTGCCATCACCCTACAAAATGGTTTGTCTGGCCCTACCCTTCAGAGTGTAGTGACCAGCAATCAGAGAGCACCTTACCTCCCCAACCCCTGCTACCAGTGTAGTAAATTTCTCACATCAAAGAAAAAGAGAACAAAGTTGGGACCTGATGTGAGTCTGCCAGAGTTAGAGTATGTGGTCCAGGAGTTGTGAACTGAGACTTGCCCCCCCCCACACCAATATCTTCCAGAAATAAAACCAGTCAACTGAACTCACCTTATACCACAATCAAACCGTCAAGGTCATCAAATAGAATAGAATAAAAAAATAGCAACACCAAAGATTGAAGGAACATGAGCCCAAAAGATGAGAAATAACAAGCATAGGAACTCTAATAACTTTAAAAGCCAGAGTGCCATATGTCCTCCAAATGACTGCACTGCCTCTCCAACAAAGGTTTTGAACTGGGCAGAGATGGCTAAAATGACAGAAATAAAATTCAGAATGTGGTCAAGAATGAAGATCATTGAGATGCAGAAGTACATTGAAACCCAATCTAAGGAAGGTAAGAATCAGGATAAAACAATATAGGAGCTGACAAAGAAAATACTCAGTATTGAGAAGAACATAACCAACATGATAGAGCTGAAAAACACACTAAAAAATCCATAATGAAATCACAAGTATTAATAGCAGAATAGATATAGCTGAAGAAAGAATCTCAGAGCTTGAAGAATTGTTTTCTGAAATAGGATAGTCAGACAAGAATAGAGAAAAAAGAGTGAAAATGAATGAATAAAACCTCTGCAAAATATGGCATTATGTAAAGATCCAAATAAATAATGGTTTGGAGTCCCTGAAAAAGACAAGGAGAATGGAAGCAACTTGGAAAACACATTTAAGAGTATCACCCATGAGAATTTCACCAACCTAGCTAGAGAGGCCAACATTCAAACTCAGGAAATGCAGAGAACCCTAGTAAGATGCTCCACAAGAAGATTATTCCAAAGACCCATAATCATCAGATTCTTCAAGGTTGAAATAAAAGAAAAAAATTTAAAGGCAGCTAGAAAGAAAGGTCAGGTTACTTACAAAAGGAAGTCTATCAGAATAACAGCAGACCTCTCAGCAGAAACCCTATAAGCCAGAAAAGATTGAGGCCTAATATTCAACATTATTTTTTTTAAATTCCAATCAAGAGTTTTTTATCTGGCCCAACTAATATTCATAAACAAAGAAGCAATACAATCCTCTTTAGACAAGCAAATGCTGACGGAATTCATTACCACCAGACCAGTCTTTCAAGAGTTCTTGAAGGAATCACTAAACATGGAAAAGAAAGATCATTCCAGCCACTACAAAGCACACTTAAGTACACAGACCAATGACACTAAAACAGCCACACAAATACATCTGTGCAACATCCCACTAACATAATGATGACAAGATCAAATCCACACATATCAATACTAACCTTGAATGTAAACAGACTAAATGCCCTAATTAAAAGGCATAGAGTGGCAAGATGGATAAAGAACCAAGACCCAATGTTATGCTGTATTCAAGAAACTCATCTCAAATACAATGACACCTACAAGCTCAAAATAAAGGGATAGAGAAAAACCTACCAAGCCAACAGAAAACAGAAAAAAGCAGGGTTTGCAATCTTAATATCAGATGAAACAGACTTTAAACCAACAAGGTTCAAAAAAGACAACAAATGACATTACATAATGGTGAAAGTTTCAATTCAACAAGAAGACCTAACTATCCTAAATATATATGCCCCAAACACAAGAGTATGCAGATTTGTAAAGCAAGTTCTTAGTGACCTCACAGAAACTTAGGCTACCACACAATAATAGTGGGATACTTCAAAATCCCACTGACAGTATATGACAGATCATCAAGTTAGAAAATAGAAAATTAACAAAAATATTCAGGACCTAAACGCAGTACTGGATCAAATGGATCAGATAGATATCTGCAAAATGCTCCACCAAAACACAACATAATACATGCATTCTTCTTATCATTGCATGGCACATACTCTAAATTCAACAACATAATTAAACAAGAAACACTCTTCAGTAAATACAAAATAACTGAAATCATAATAACCACTCTCTAGGACCAATGCTCAATAAATTAGAAATTAAAACTAAGAAATTCATTCAAAATCATATATTATATGGAAGTTGGATAAGCTGCTTTTGAATGGCTCCCAGGTAAATAATGAAATGTAAACAGAAATCAAGAAACTATTTGAACCTAATGTGAAAAAAAATACAATATACCAGAATCTCTGTGACACGTCTAAGACAATGTTAAGAGGGAAATTTATAGCACTAAAAGCCCAAATTAAAACGTTACAGCAATTTTAATTTAACAACCTAACATCAATGGTATTCCTATCAAACTGCCAATGACATTCTCCACAGAAGTAAGAAAAATTATTTTAAAATTTATATGGAAACAAAAATGTGCACAAATAGTGAAAGTAATCATAAGCAAAAGAAATAAATAACCTAAGCCGGAGGCATTATGCTACTCAACCTCAAACTGTACTACAGGGCTTCAGTAACCAAAACAGCATGGACTGGTACAATAATAGGTACATAGACCAATGGAACAGAGTAGAGAGCACAGAAATAAGGTCAAATTCTCATAACCCTCAGATATTTGACAAAGCTCTGACAAAAATAAGCAATGGAGAAAAGACTCCTTATTCAATAAATTGTGCTGGAATAAATGGCTAGCCATAGGCAGAAGATTGAAACTGGATACCTTCCTCATATAATATTAAAAAATCAACTCAAGATGGAGTAAGGACTTAATGTAAAACCTAAAACTATAAAGACCCTGGAAAACAACCTAGAAAACATCATTCTGGACATAAACGCTAGTAAAGATTTCATGATGAAGATGCCAAAAGCAATTGCAACTAAAGCAAAAATTTGCAAATAAGACCTAATTAAACTAAAGAGCTTCTGCACAGCAAAAGAAACTATCAGGCCAGGCACAGTGACTCACGCCTGTAATCCCAGCACTTAGGGAGGCTGAGGTTGGAGGATCATGAGGTCAGGAGATTGAGACCATCCTGATCAATATGGTGAATTCCCATCTCTACTAAAAATACAAAAATTAGTTGGGCATGATGGTACCTGCCGGTAATCCCAGCGACTCAGGAGGCTGAGGCAGGAGAATTGCTTGAACCTGGGAGGCGGAGGTTGCAGTGAGCCGAGATCATGCCACTGCACTGTAGCCTGGTGACAGAGTGAGACTTCATCTCAAAAAAAAAAAAAAAAAAAAAAGAAAAGAAAAGAAAAGAAAAGGAAAAAAGAAACTATCAGTAGATTAAACAGACAAACTACAAAATGGGAGGAAAGTTTTGCAAATTGCATCTGACAATGGTAGAATATGAAGCATCTATAAGGAACTTAAACAAAATTAAAAAACAAAAATAACCCCATTAAAAAGTGGGCAAAGTATGAACAGACACTTTTCAAAAGAAGGCATAGATCTGGCCAACAAACATATGAAAAAAGGTCAGCATTTCTGATTTTTAGAGAAATGTAACTCAAGACCACAATGAGATACCATCTAATACCAGTCAGAATGACTGTTATTAAGAAGTCAAAAAATAACAGGTGCTAGTAAGGATAAACAAAAAGGAATGCTTACAGACTGTTGTTGCAAGTGTCAATTAGTTCAACCATTGTGGAAAACAGTGTGGCAATTCCTCAAATACCAAAAAACAGAACTACCATTTGACCCAGCAATCCCATTAATAGGTATTTGCCCACAGGAATATAAATTGTTGTGTCATAAACATACATGCATATGTAAGTTTATTACAGCATTATTCACAATAACAAAGAGATGGAATCAACATTAATTCCCACCAATGGTTAGACTAGATAAAGAAAATTTGGTCAGTATATACCATGGAATATAACGCTACCAAAAAAATGAGATATTGTCATTTGCAGGAACATGAATAAAGCTGGATGCCATTATCTTTAGCAAACTAACACAGGAACAGAAAACCAAACACTGCATGCTCTCACTTATAAGTGGGAGCTAAGTGATGAGAACATGTGGACACATAGTGGGGGACAACGGACACAGAGTTCTGCTGGAGGGTGGAAGGCGGAAGGAGGAAAAGGTTAAGGAAAATAACTAGTGGATTCTAGACATAATTCCCGGGTAAAGAAATTATCTGTACAACAAACACCCATTACAATATTTACCTATATAACAAACCTGCACATGTTCCCCTGAACTTAAAATAAAAGTTGAAAATAAGAAAATGGCCTAGATGAACACGACAAAATTAATTTACATTATTGTATAGTTTCCAAATCTCTATCTACCTGGAATTTTCTTAAAACATATACAATCTATTTTAATATCTGCAAGAAATGATCTACTTGGCAAATATTTGAGTGTATAAACAAAGACGTATTAAGAAAAAAACTAAGACAGTTTATAAGAAGTTAGTCAACAAATTCACAAAATCAAACCCAAAGTGAGTAGAAAATAATGAAAATACAAAATCAAAAATTTGGAGATGTTCAATAAAAAACATATTTTTCTGGAAAGTTCAATATGAGACAAAACATGGGCAAATTTGGTCAATATGAAAAATAAACAAAAATAATCTGAAAATAAGATGCCACACAAGAAATATGGCAGAATTACAAATAATATTCTGTACAACTCTATAGCAATAAATTTCAGAATCTATGCAAAAGTTAGAAGTTTTGTGGAAAATGTAAAGTATTATAATGGTTCAAGAATAGGTAGTACATCCAAACATATTAAAAATCATAAAACAAATGGAAAGGTAAGTAAAAGTATGTTTCAAAAATTAGGGAGCACTGCCGGATACAAAGTCAATATACAAAATGACCAGTTATGGTTTTGTATACTATAAGTTAGCAATGATAAAATCAAATTTTAAAAATATTTATCATTTATAATAGCATCAAAAATCTTTAAATATTCAGGGATAATTATAATAAAAATGTGAAAAATATATACTAAACAATACATAATAATTGTGAGAGAAACAGAAAACTAAGTAAATGGAGAGATATATCTTGCTTATATATTGGAAAACTTAATATTTTAAATATGCAAGTTCTCTTTAAGTGAATGTAAACATTCAGTGCAAACCCAACCAATATCCCAGAGTTATTTTGGCCTTTTTTTTCTAGGAAAATTAATAAAAACCAAGAAATGCCAAAACAAACCTGAAGAAGAACAAAGCTAGAGGATTTAAACTACTAGATGTCAGGAGAACCATAGTCATTAAGACTGTGTGTCAGTTCAATAATAGAAGCATAAAACTAAGAAAACTTCTGTGAAAAGTCCCACATGAGTATGTTGATGTGATTTACTAAGAATGTGACACTGCACGCATGGAAAAATGGTGTGCTTTTCAATAAATGGTGATGGGTCAATTTGATATTTATGTTGGAAAAAATGAACCGTGACTCCTACCTCATACTGTACACAAAAATCAGTTGCAGAAGAATTGTAACTCTAAATGTGAATGGTAAACTAGTAAAACTTTTATAAGCAATTTTAAGAAAATATCTTTATGACCTGAGGTAAGCAGATGTTTCTTAATCAGGACACAAAACACTTGTATTATAAAGGGAAAATAATAACATAGACAACATGAAAGTTAGAACTCACTAAAATGAAAAAAGGTGAAAAACAGCAAGTATTGAGAAGTATGTTTTGCAACCAAAACTCTGATACACTGCTAGAAGTGTAAACTCGTACCAAAATAACTTTGAAAAACTGATAATATATGTTACTGACTCCAAGACTCATAATTTCTATGTCTAAGTATTCACATACTAGAATTGCAGTATCGTACACTCCAGGTAGTAAGTTACCCAGCAAAGCAGGAAGGCCGCCTCAAAGACTCAGGTAGAATACATGTGCACTATCCAGTGTCTAGAACTGGCTGCCCAGAACTTGCTGCAGGAAACAACCCTGAACCCTCCAACTGTGGAACTGCAATTCATGGTGCGCACCCCTGTGGATTGAGGACCAGTTGCCCAGGAACTGCTGCTTAAGGATCTTCAATGAGTTTCAATTCAAAAAGATTCTCACTGACGTACATTATAATCAAACTGTCAAAGGTCAAAGACTAAGAGATGATTCTAAAAACAACAACAAAAAAGCATCAATTTGCATATAAGGCAAACACTATTAGGAAATTCACACTTCTCAGCAGAAGCTTTGCAGACCAGGAGAAAATGGGATGACATATTTAAACAGCTCAAAGAAAAGCAAATTGACTGCCAAGAATATTATGCCCAACAAAGTTGTCCTTTAGAAATGAAGGACAAATAAAGTTTCCTAGAAAAGTAAAGCCTAAGATAATTCATCACCACTAGACTGGCCTTAAAATAAATGCTTGAATCCTACTCCTTGAAGTAAAAAGACAATATTGACCATCATTAAAACATCAGAAAAAAACAGAAGCTATAAAACTGACTGGTAGGACAGAAACATAAATGAGAAAGGAAAAGAAATGAAATATTATTGCTACAGACAACCTCCAAACTGCAAAAATAAACAAGAGAAAGAAATTAACAAGTTATGCAAAATAATTAAAAAAATAAAATGACAGGAGTAAGTCCCAACCTATCAATAACGAAATTGAATGTTAGCAAATTACATTTCCAATTAAAATATATAAACTGAGGCTGTGCACAGTGGTTCATGCCTGTAATTCCAGCACTTTGGGAGGCTGCGGCAGGTTGATCACTTGAGGCCAGGAGTTCAACACCAGCCGGGCCAACATGGTGAAATCCCATTTCCACTAAAAATACAAAAATTAGCCAGGAATGGTGGTACATGCCTGTGTTTCCAGCTACTCGGGAGGCTGAGGCAGGACAATCTCTTGAACCTGGGAGGCAGAGGTTGCAGTGAGCTGAGATCATGCCACTGCACTCCAGCCTGGGCCACAGGGCAACAATCCCTCTCAAAAAAACACGTGTGTGTGTGTGTGTGTGTGTATGTGTGTGTGTATATACTTATACTTATATATATACTTATATATATACTTTATGTATATATACATATATATACTTTTATACATATAACTTAACAGTCCATCAACTATATATATATATACTATGTGAATAAAAAAGACACCACTGTGTTCGGCCTACATGAAACTCAGTAAAACTGTAACAACATACATACACTAAAACCAAAAGGTGTAGAAAAGTTATTTCCCACAAGCAGAAACCAAAAATGAATAAGGTCAGCCATACACGTATCAGACCAAATAGATTTTAAGCCAAAAGCTGTTCAAATAGACAAAGAAGATGGTTATGTAATAATAAAAACATGAATTCAACAAGAGGATACAACAACTGTAAATATATATTTACCTAACACTGGACCTCCAAGATATATAAAACAAATATTATTACATCTAAAGAGAGACATTAGACTCCAATACAATAATAGTTGGAGACATTAACACCTCACTCCCAAGATTGGAGAGATTAACTAGACAGAAAACCAACAAATATTCACTTGAAACTGCAGTATAAACAATATGAAACTAACAGACATTTAGAGAACATTTTATTTACCAGGTGCAGAATATGCATTCTTCTCATTAGCACTTGAAACATTCTCTGGGATAGACCGTAAAATCAGTTAGGACATAAAACAAGTATCACAAGTTTTTAAAATTAAAATAATATCAAGTATCTTTTCTAATAGTAATTGAACAAAACTAGAAATAAATGACAGTAAGTACTTTGGACTGTATCAAACATGTAAATTAAGAAACAAGCTCCTGAATTACCAATGGATCAATGAAAAAATTAAGAAGAAAATTTAAAAGTATTTTGAAACAAAGGACAGTACAAACGTGAAAAAGTATAGGACACAGCCCTAGCAGTAGTATTATAAAAGTTTATAGCAATAGACTCCTACATCACAAAAGTATGAAGACTTTTAAATAAGCCATCTCATCCTGCATCGAAGAAACGAGAAAAGGAATAATTAACCAAACTAAAAATTAGTAAAACGGAAAAAAATAAGAAAAGAAATAATAGAGAACAAAGCAGAAATAAAATAAAAACTAAAAATTTTCCAAAAAATGAAAAAAAAATTTAAAAGACAAAAGAGACAACAAAGCACTAGCTAGACTAACAAAGCAAAAAGAATCAAATAAATAAAATCAGAAACAATAAAGAGATATTACAAGTGATATCACAGAAATACAAAGGATCATTGAAGACTATTATGAAAAAATTTGAAAACCTAGAAAAAATGGAGAAATTTCTGTTCACAAAAACTTATTAATTTTGAACAAGAAATAAATAGAAAACTTGAACAGACAAATAACAAGATTGAATCAGCAACATGAAGTTTCCGATATTTCCAAGATCAGATGGCTTCCCAGCTGAATTATAACAAACAATTAAAGATAACCTAACATCAACTCTCAAACTGTTCAAAAAAACTTGAATGGAGGGAATTTTTTAACTAATTCTACAAGACCAGAGTTACTCTGATACCAAAACCAGACAAGGATACACAAATAATGAAACTAAAGGCCAATATACCTGATAAATATAGATGCAAAAGTCCTCAACAAAATACTAGCACACAAAATCCAACAGTACATCAAAAACATTATATACCATGATCAAGTGGGAAGTATCCTAGGGATAGAAAGGTAGGTCAACATATACAACACAATATATGTTATACATCATATCAACAGAATGAAGGACAATAACCATATTATCATCTCAATAGATGCAGAGAAAGTATTTGATGAAATTCAACATCCCTTCTTCATAAAAACTAAATTAAATTTTAGTTAAATTTTAACAAATTTGGTATATCAGAAACATATCTCAACACAATAAAGGCCATGTATAACAAGCCTACAGCTAACATTGTACTAAACAGAAAAAAAGCTGTAAACCTTTCTTCTCAGGACTGTAACAAGACAAGGATGCTTACTTTCACCATTCATATTCAACATAGTGATAGAAGTCCTAGCCAAAGCAATTAGACCAGATACAAAAATAAAGAGCATCTTAATAGGAAAGGAAGAAATAAAGTTATCATGATTTGAAGACACTATCATTTCTAAATGTCTACTCTTGTCACCTTTGTAAAAAATGAAGAAATATTCTATGTTCATAGTTGAGTTGACTGTAGCTGTGTATATTTATTTCTTCGTTCTGTGTTCTCTTACACTGGTCTATGTGTTTGTTTCTATAGCAAGATTTTGCTGTTCTGGTTGCTACAGCATTGTGGGTTGTGTTGAAATCAAATAATGTGATGCGTTGAGCTTTGATTTTTTTGCTCAAGATTGCTTTGGCTATTCTGGGTCTCTTGGGGTTCCATATAAATTTCATATTTTTTTTTTTTTTATTTCCGTGAAGAACACCATTTGTATCACATAAAATCTGTTTTAGGTGGTATGACCATTGAAAAAATATTGATACCTGCAATCAATAAACATAGACTATTTTCCCATTTTGCATGTTTTCTTCAACTGCTTTTGTCAATGGTTTATAGTTTTCATTGTAGAGATCTTTCTTTTGTAAAGTGTATTCTGATATATTTTAATTTTACTTATTAGATATAATAAATGAGATAAAATTATTTTTCTATTGTTTCCTGTTAGCATGTGGAAATTCTACTGACTTTTTATATTGATTTTTATCCTGCAATTTTATGAATTTATTAGTTTTAATTGTTTTTTAATAGTCTTAAAGTTTTTCTAAATATAAAATAGTATAATCTGCAAACAGAATAATTTCACTTCTTTCTTTTCAATTTGTATGTCTTTTATTTATTTCTTTGGTCTCATTGTTCTGGCGAGGATTTCTGGTACTATATTAAATAAAAGTGATAAAAGTGGGGTGTTTCTATATGGAAAAATGTAGCTAGTCATCTATCTCTTGCCATATACACATCAAATCAAAATGGATTATAGGCTTAAATCAAAAATGAAAAACTATGTAACTACTAGAAGAAAACATTGAGGAAACTCTCCAAGACATTGGGATGAGAAAAATTTTTGAGTAATACCTCAAAAAGTACAGGCCACCTAAACAAAAGTGGACAAATGCAGCAACATCAAGCTAAAAGGCATCTATACAACAAAGGAAACAATCAACAAAGTAAAAAGAAAACATACCAAATGAGAGAAAATATTTGCGAGCTACCCATCTGACAGGAAGTTAATAACCAGAATACATAAAGAGCTCAAGCAACTCAATGAGAAAAAAAATTCATTTTTAAAATGAAATTTTAAAAATCCAATTTTAAAATCGGCAAAATATACAAATATTCATTTCTCAAAAGAAGACATATGAATGACCAACAGCAAATAAAAATATTCTCAACATCACTAATCATCAGATAAATGAAAATTGCAAGTACAATTAGATATCATCTCACTCTAGTTAAATGACTTTTTCCAAAAGACAAAAAAACAAAACAACCATATGCTTCAGAAAATACAGAGAAAGAAGAAACCTCACATATTGTTAGTGAGAATATAAATTAGTAAAGTCACAATAGAGAAGAATATGGAGGTACCTCAAATAACTGAAAATAGAGCTACTATATGATCCAACAGTTCCACCACTGGGTATATATTAAAAAAAAAAGAAAAAGAAAATCAGTATATTAAAGAGATATATGTACTCTCATGTTTATTATAGCACTATTCACAATAGCCAAGATATGTAATCAACCTAACTGTCCATCAACAAACGAATGGATAAGGAAAATGTGGCATATATACACAATGGAATATTATTCAGCCCTAGAAATGAATAAAATTCTGTCATTTGCAACAACATGAATGAAATTGGAGGACATTATGTGACACGAGGTAAGCCAGGCACAGAAATACAAATATTGCATGTTCTCTTTCATATGTGGGAACTAAAAAATGTTGAGATAGAGAGTAGAATGATGGTTTCCAGAGACTGGTAAGGGTAGTGGGGAGGGGGGATAAGAGAATTGTTAATTGATACAGAAATACAGTTAGATAGTGGGAATAAGATCTAGTGTTTGGTAGCACGATAGGGTGACTATACTAAAAGGTAAATTATGCATTTCAAAATAACTAAAAGAGTGAAATTGGAATGTTTGTAGCACAAAGAAATGATAGATGCTTGAGGTGATGGTTATTCCAATTACTGTGATTTGATCATTATGCATTGCATGCTTGTATCATAATTTCACATGTACTCCATAAATATGTACAACTATGATGTATGCACAATTGATAATATAAACAAATAAATGCATATACACATAAGTGTAATAACTTTAAAAAGTCCTTATTTGCAGATGACATGATCTTATAAAAGAAAGTCCTAAAGACTCCACCAAAACACTCTTAGAACTGATAAACAGAATCAGTAAAGTTGCTGGACACAAAATCAACATACAAAAATTGATAAAATTTTTATACACACATAAAGAAGTAGCTGAAAAAGAAATAAGTCAAGAAAATAATTCCATTTAAAATGGCCAACTGAAAATAATAACATATCTAGGAATAAATTTAACCAATGATATAAAAGATCTACTCAATGAAAATTATACAATTCTCATGAAATAAATTGAAGAGAAAAAATAAATGAAAAGGCATCCCATATTTATGGATTGGATGAATTAATATTGTTAAAATGACTATAATACCCAAAATGACCTACAAATTCAGTGCAATGCCTATCAAAATACCAATGACATCTTCACAAGTAAAAGCAACCATAAAATTTCCATGGAACCACAAAAACCCTAAAGCCAATGCCTTCCTGAGCAAATAGAACAAAGCTAGAGGCAATACATTACCTAATTTCAAAATATTCTACAAAGCCATAGTAACCAAACAACATGGTACTGTCATTAAAAATAGACACATACACCAGTGGAAGATAATAGAAAACCCAGAAATAAATCCACATATTTGCAACCATCTGATTTTCAACAAGGACACCAAGACCATACACTGAGAAAAGGGCACTGTCTTTCATTAAAACTGCTGGAAAAACTAGATAGCCATAAGCAAAAGATTGAAACTGCGCCCCTTTCTCTTAACATATACAAAAATGAACTCAAAATGGATTAAAAACCTGAATGTAAGGCCCAACTCTATGAGAGTACTAGAAGAAAACATAGAGGAAATGCTTCAAGACATTGGTCTAGGCAAAGATTTTACAGATAAGACTTCAAGGCCGGGCGCGGTGGCTCAAGCCTGTAATCCCAGCACTTTGGGAGGCCGAGACGGGCGGATCACGAGGTCAGGAGATCGAGACCATCCTGGCTAACAGTGAAACCCCGTCTCTACTAAAAAAAAATACAAAAAAACGAGCCGGGCGAGGTGGCGGGCGCCTGTAGTCCCAGCTACTCGGGAGGCTGAGGCAGGAGAATGGCGGGAACCCGGGAGGCGGAGCTTGCAGTGAGCTGAGATCCGGCCACTGCACTCCAGCCCGGGCGACAGAGCGAGACTCTGCCTCAAAAAAAAAAAAAAAAAAAAAAAAAAAAAAGACTTCAAAACCACAGGCAACAAATGTAGAAATAGACAAATAGGATTATGTGAGACTAAAAACCTTTTGCACAGCAAAGGAAACAACAGAGTGAAGAGACAACATAAAGAATGGGAGAAAATGTTTACAAACTCTTCATCTGAAATAAAATTAATATCCAGAATACCAAAGAATCTGAAACAACAGTAAAATAATAAAAATCTGATTCTACAATGGGTAAATGATCTAAATAGACATTTATTAAAGGAAGATCTGAAAATGACAAAGGAATAGTTGAAAAATGCTCAGTATCACTAATCACCAGGGAAATGCAAATCAAAACCACAGTGAGATATGATCTCATCCTAGTTGGAATGGTTATTTTCAAAAAAAAAAAAAAAGAAATTGATGCTGCTGAGGATGTGGGGTAAAGGGAACTCTTATACACTGTTGGTAGAAATGTAAATTAGTACGTCCATTACAGGAAACAATATGGAGATTTCTCAAAAACTAAAAAATAGAACTACCATATTATCCATCAATCCCACTGTTGAATATATATCCAAAGAGCGGAAATCAGTATGTCAAAGAGATCTCTACATTGTCATGTTTATTGCAGCACTATTCCCAATAGCCATGTAATCAAACTAAGTGTTCATCAACAGATTAACAAATTAAAGAAAATATGGAATATATACACAGTGGAATACTATTCAGCCATAAAAATGAAAACCTGCAATTTTTGGCAAAATAGATGTGCCTGGAGGATAATGTTAAGTGAAGTAAGCCAGGCACAGAAAGATAAATACCACGTTTTCACTCATATGTGGAAGCTAAATAAGTTGATCTCACAGAAGTAGAGAACAGAACAGTGGTGACTAGAAGCTGGGAAGAGTAGGGAATGAGGGTGATAGAGATAGGTTGTTTAACAAATAGGAAGTTACAATTAGGTAAAAGGAATAAACGGCGAGGTACATATCAAGACGATGCCAGCCGCCACATACCGCCTCCTTACAGGCCAGGAGCAGCCCGTGTACCTGTGACCACCATGTCCCTCGCCTGCCACTGTGCCTTCGCCTCCATGGCCCCAGAGCCCCTCCTGGGCCTGCCTTGGCTGGCCAGGACCCCAGCGGGTCTTGGTCCTGTATGATTCCCTAATATACAAACAGTAAAAGCTTATGCAAGCAGCAAAGTCTCGGATCAGGGTCTACGAGACCGAGGAAGGTGAGCCCGGGGCTTGGCCCTCTAACACCTTGTCCTTCCCGGAAGCCACTAGAAACCGGTGCTGTGAAAATACTCTGTTTATTAAAGACCAGTCGGAGGAAAAAAAAAAAAAAAAGGAATAAATTCTAGTTATCTAGAGCACTGTATGGTGACTATTTTTTTCTTTTTTCATTTTTTAACGTTTATTTTAGGTTTGGAGGTACATTTGAAGGTTTGTTACATAGGTAAACACAAGTTACAGGAGTTTGTTGTACATATTATTTAATTGCCTAGGTATTAAACTCAGTACCAAATAGTTATTTTTTCTGTTCCTCTCCCTCCTCCCACCCTTCCCCTTCAAGTAGACCCCATTGTCTGTTGTTTTCTTATTTGTGTTCATAAGTTCTTATTATTTAGCTCCCATTTATAAGTAAGAATATACAGTATTTGATTTTCTGTTCCTGTGTTAGTTTGCTAAGGATAATAGCCTCCAGCCCCATTCATGTTCCCACAAAAGGCATAATCTTGTTTTCTTTTATGACTGCATAGCATTCGGTGGTGTATATGTGCCTTGTTTTCTTTATCTAATCTGTCACTGATAGGCATTTAAGTTGATTCCACTATTGTGAATAGTGCTGCAATGAACATTCGTGTGCATGTGTTTATGGTAGAACAATTTATATTTCTCTGGGTATATACCCAGCAGTGGGACTGCTAGGTCAAATAGTAGTTTTGGTTTTAGCTCTTTGAGGAATTGTCATATTGCTTTCCACAGTGGTTGAACTAATTTACACTCCCACCAAGATTGTATAAGTGATCCTTTTTCTCCAAAACCTCACCAGAATCTATCATTATTTGGCTTTTAATAGTAGCCATTCTGACTGGTGTTAGATGGTATCTCATTGTGGATTTGATTTGCATTTCTGTAACAATCAGTGATATTGAACATTTTTCGTATGCTTGTTTGCTGCATGTATGTCTTCTTTTAAAAAGTGTCTGTTTACGTCCTTTGCCCACTTTGTAATGGGGTTGTTTGCTTTTCTCTTATAAATTTAAGTTCCTTATAGATGCTGGATATTAGACCTTTGTCAGATACACAGTTGACAAATAATTTCTCCCATTCTGTAGATTGTCTGCTTATTCTGTTGATGGTTTATTTTGCTGTGCCAAAGCTGGTAAGTTTAATCAGATCTCCAAAACAGCAATGGTGAAAAGATTCCCTATGCAATAAATGGTGCTGGAATAAATGACTAGACATATGCAGAATACTAAAGCTAGACCCCTTCCTTAAACCAAATACAAAAATCAACTCAAAATGAATCAAAGACTTAAATGTAAAACCCAAAACTATAAAAACCCTGGAAGACAACCTAGGCAATACCATCCTGGACATAGGAACTAGCAAAGATTTCATGACAAAGACACAAATAGCAATTGCAACAAAAGGAAAAGTTGACAAGTGGAGTGACTATGATTAACAATAATTTATTCTATATTTTCTAATAGCTAGAAAAGAGGATTTTGAATGTTCCCAACACAAATAAATAATAAATGTTTGAGGCGATGTATATGCCAATTACCAGAATTTGATCATGACACATTGTATACAGCTATCAATAAATCACGCTTTATCTTATGGAAAATTATTATGTACCAATTAAAAGTAACTTAAAAACACAAGAATGACCAGAAATACATGAGAACAGTAGTCCAGTACTCTTTCATTTTTAATTTTAATCATTATGATAATTTTGTAGTGGTACTAGTTGTGACATACTCCTGATAACCATTGAAATCATATTCTTCTAATGTTTATTATCCATTTGGCTGTCTACTTTTGTGGAGTGCTTGCTGATACTTTTTGATTATTATTTTTTAAATTTGGATTGTTTGTCTATTTCTTATTGAGTTATGGGCATGGTTTGTGTGTTCTTGTTTTTTTTTTTTTTTTTTTTTTTTTTTTTGCATTACATTGTTTACAACTATCTCCTCTCACTCTGTAATTTAGTTTAGATTTTTTTTTAAACTCTTGTTGAACAATGCATTTTTACTAGTCTAAACTAGCTGTTTCTTTTATAGTTAGCATTATTTTATCTTGTTTATAAAATATTTATTTACTTCAAGATAATAAAGATATTCTCCTGTGATACTACGAGAATTTTTCATTGTTTTAACATTGCTATGTATATATAGTAAACCTAAGATTGCTTTATTGTGTATTGTGTGATAGTCCAATATTCATGTTTTTAAACTACTTTATTTAAATAATATTGACATATATAAGGCTGTAGATATTTAACATATTCAACTTGATGTATTTAGAGATAACTATACACCTTTAAAACCATAACCACAATCAATGCAATAAATTCAACTACCACTTCCAAAAGTTTCCCCCATTTAATTTGTTTTTTTTTTTTAATTTTTCCCCCTTTTGTGATAAGAGCACTCAATATAAGATCTACGCTCTCAGCAATTTTTTATGAATACAATATATTTTTATTAATCATAGGCCCTATGTTGCACACTTGATCTTTAGAATTTTTTATTTTGTATAACTGTAACTTTGTCCCCTTTGACCAACTTTTCCTCATTTTCCTTCCTTGCTAGCCCCTGGAAACGACCATTCTACTCTCTGCTTCTCTGGGTTTCACGGTTTCATACACCACACATAGGTGAGATCATGCAGTACTTGTCTTTCTGTGTCTGACATATTTCACTTAGCAAAATGCTCTGCAGTTTCATCCATATTGTCACAAATGTCAATATTTCCTCCTTTTTTAAGGCCAAATTATACTCTGCTTTATGTATCAACCACAGTTTCATTATCCATTCATCCATTAATGAATATCTAGGTGTTTTAATTATCTGGGCTATTGCAAATAATGGTGCAATGAACATGGGATTGCAGACATCTTTTTGTGATCCAGGTTTCAAATTTTTTTTTGGCATATATATGCCAAAGAGGAATTACAGGATCAAATGGCAACTCTATTTTTAATTTTTTATGTAATCACCCATATTGTTTTCCACAGAAGCTACATCAGTTTACATTCCCACCAACAGTGTAGATGGGTTCACTTTTCTCCACAGTGTTGTCAACATATTTATTTAAAATATGGTCCTTTATGCACCCTCTTTAGAGCCATCTTTAACATATATCAACTGTCCATATATGTGCTGTCTATTTCACAACTCCAGACTGTTCAAATGATTTATTTGTCTTCACCTCAATCCCACACTCTCATCTTTACTGTAGCTATATAATGAGTCTTGATATCTGTTGGTTCATCCTTCACTTATATTATTTCTGGTTATCTATTTATCCGAATAGATCTGAAAATTATCTTGTTAATTTTCCCAAAAACCTAATAGAATTTTGATGGGGATTGGATGAATATGACAGAGAAGTTTAGAAGAACTGACATCTTTAAAATATGCAGTCTTCTAATCTATGAATAGGCTATACTCCTCCATTTATTTTATTTTTAAAACTGTTGCTAGGGTATAAAATGCAATTGATTTTTGTATATTGACCCTGTGGCTAGCAGTCTCACTGAATACATCTGTTAATTCTAATAATCTTTTATGCAGATTTTTGAATACTTTAACATACTCAGCCATGTTGTCTGTGAATAATAACTGTATTATTTCTTTCTGTAATCCTTCTCTTCCAGATACCACCTTTTGTCGGAACTCAAGAGTCATGGCTGGCCCTCATCATACTGATGTTTTCTGACTGAGCTTCTCTACCCTAAATACAAGAGACCCTAATAGTTAGGGAGGAATATCATTGCCCCTATTCCGCCTGAAGAAGTTACAGAAGATGGATCTTTGCCCCTCTGCAACCCTTAAGATTAAGGGTTATTTTATAAAAGGGAGGAGGGAAATGTCAGAGGCATGTGAACCAGAGCAACTCCATCTTAAATAGGAGCTGGGTAAAATGGGGCTGAGACCTACTGGGCTGCATTCCCAGGCAGTTAAGGCATTCTAAGTCACAGGATGAGATAGGAGGTCAGCACAAGATACAGGTCGTAAAGACCATGCTGATAAAAGCCAGCCAAAACCCACCTAAACCAAGATGGCCATGAGAGTGACCTCTAGTTGTCCTCACTGCTACACTCCCACCAGTGCCACAGCAGTTTGCAAATGCTATGGCAACATCAGGAAGTTTCTCTATATGGTCTAGAAAGGGAAGGCAGGAAAAATCTACCCCTTGTTTAGCATATCATCAAGAAATAACCATACAAATGGGCAACCAGCAGCCCTCGGGGCTGCTCTGTCTATGGAGTAGCCATTCTTCTAGTCCTTTACTTTCCACATAAATTTGCTTTCATTTTTTACTCTGTGGACTCACCCTAAATTCTTTCTTGTGTGAGCCAAAAGAACCCTCTCTTGGGGTCTGGCTCTGGACTCTTTTCCTGTAACTGTCTTCCAATCTATGAATAGGCTATACTCCTCCATTTGTTTCATTGTTTTAAACTGTTGCCAGTATATAAAATGCAATTGATTTTTGTATATTGACCTTGTGGCCAGCAGTCTCAATTCATCTATTAATTCTAATGATCTTTTATGCAGATTTATTCAGATTTTACATACTCAACCATGTCATCTGTGAATAATAACTGTATTATTTCTTTTGTCAATCCTTACTTTTCATTTCTCCTTTCTCATATTATTACAAAGGTTAAAACATGAAGTACAATGTTTAATAGAAGAGTTTACAGTTTGCCTCTTTGCCTCATGCAAATTCCACAAAAAAAATCAATATTTTATCATTAAAAATATTTAAGCTTATGGAGAAACTCTTTTAAACATTAATAAATTGCCATTGAAATTCTAGTTGCTAAGTATTTGGTTCATGAATGAGTGTTGAATTGCATCCCATAAATTTTCTGCATCTATTGAGATTCTCACATTTTTTCCTTACTCTTAACATAATGATTTACATTAATTCTCTGTTAAATCAACTTATCATTTCTATTATAAACTTAACTTGATTATGATATATTGACCTTTTCATATATCATTTAATATGACTTGCTAATATATTTTGGATTTTGCTTCTGTGTTCCTAAAGGTTATTTGCATGTTCTTTTCTTTTCTTGTAATGTTTTTGTCAGATTTTGGCATCATATTTTAATTAGAAAGTAAGTCCTTCATTTTTTTCTATTCATTCTCATAAAATGTTTAGGTTAATATTGGTGTCATTTTCTTTCCTCAGTGGTCTGTAATAATTCACTGGTGAAGTCTTCTAAGCCTGGAGTTTTGGTGGTAGAAAACTTCAAATTACAGAATTGATTTTTAATAGATATAAAACTATTCAGACATTCTGTGTGCTTGTGTCAGTCATGTACAGTATAATTTTCTAGATATTTATCCATTTTTGTGCGAATGTTTAAATGTATTCCCAATGTTGTTAATATTATCCTCTCATATTTTTAATGTCTGCATGATCAGTCATATTCCTAAAATTGTCATTTTTGTCTTTTTTATTTTGATAATTACTTTATTAATAAAGGTAATTATCAATTATTTTTAAAGAAAAAACTTCTGCTTTTTTTTTTTTTTTTTTTTTTTTTTTTTTTTTTTTTTTTTTTTTTGAGACGGAGTCTCGCTTTGTCGCCCAGGCTGGAGTGCAGTGGCCAGATCTCAGCTCACTGCAAGCTCCGCCTCCCGGGTTGACGCCATTCTCCTGCCTCAGCCTCCCGAGTAGCTGGGACTACAGGCGCCCGCCACCTCGCCCGGCTAGTTTTTTGTAGTTTTTTAGTAGAGACGGGGTTTCACCGTGTTAGCCAGGATGGTCTCGATCTCCTGACCTCGTGATCCGCCCGTCTCGGCCTCCCAAAGTGCTGGGATTACAAGCTTGAGCCACCGCGCCCGGCCAACTTCTGCATTTTTAAACCCCTTAGTGTATGTTTTGTAGTTCAGTAGCTTCTGATCTTAATTTTTATTGTTAATAAAAAGTATAAAATCAAAATAATTCTTATTTTACTGGATTATGGCTTAATTAACTCTTCTATTTTCAAAATTATTGAGGTGACTATTTAGATTATTAAATTCCAATCTTTTTTCTTTTCTAATATATGAATTTAAGGCTATAGGTTTACTTCCAATCATGACTTTAGCTATAGCTCATCATTTTATATGTTAAATTTTTATTAATTTCAAAATATTTTCTAAATTTTGTTATGATATTTTGAAGCTATTTAAAATAATGCCTGCGTATATATCTGGGTATAAGTCCTAAACAATGCAAAGAACTTAGAACACTTCATGCAAATTTATACCCTCTTACTATCGATCTTTTTTTATTCATGTATTTACTTCCCCTATTTCAAAATTCCTTTGTGTATGAGATTTTATTCATTTTATTCATTTTCTGAAAGAAGTGACAGTATTTCATGGAGAGACATAGCAAGGTTCCAGACTGAAAACAAATAGATGTTAAGCAGTGATTAAGCATTTACTTTCAGAACAATGTATGGCCATTTTCCTATTACACTTCCACTCTCATTATCCCATATGCAAAAAATGTTGTTAATGGCAGTATTGTTATTTGTGTCCAGAAAAAACTTGAGATGCCATCTCTAAAGAAAGAAAGTGCCTAATATTTTTGATTTTGTTGTGATATATCAGAAAAAATAAATACACACAGGAAAAAAAAGGCAGATGTAAATCTCTTTCTCCACAACAGAAATAGAGAGGAGAAACAGATAGTAACTTTACCCAGGAAGGAAATAAGCCAAAAACTATCAACACTCAAAATCTCTCTGTCTCGCTCCCCTTTTTTTTTTCTTTTTTTTTCTTTTTCTTTTTTTTTGCTATTCGAGGATGTTTACACCTATCCAACTGCCACCACATAACCACACATCCTAATGTAAAGCCTGCCTCTGAGAAAAAATATATAAAATAGGATGCATATTGCATTTAAATATATATTAATGTATGAAGATTTCTTGAGATACAACTGATTATATAAATGGCTTCAATAATATATCCCAAACTATTAGCACTGGTTTATTCTGTAAAGAAAAGTAGGAATTACTGAGAAGTAACACAAAACTTTTTTATTCTACTCTATTTCTTTGTTGCCCAAAACTTTTACAACTAAAATGAACTTAGTAGATCCATATTTTATTTGTGTAGATTAAAAACATAATAGCATGAGAACTTTTAAAAAATTCAGCAACTAGTATTTTGTAGCCATTGTGTTCAGTTCTGGATTAAATATCAGTGTCATATTTTTAGTTGATTGAAATAAAAAGAAAATCTGCCGTATTTTTTTCCAACCGATTGAAGCTGATCATTCTTAAGCACAAATGAGGTGTTTCGTGTAATATACATGCTATGTTAACTCTTTCCCTTCAAGATGTTTGAGCAAAATTTTATGTTATCAGTCAGAAGGCTCCATTTGTTAAGGATTCCTTTGATTGCTATAACAGAAACCCAACTTAAAGTAACTTAAACAAGTTGTGATTAGGTCACTGGAAGATCTTGTCTTAAGGATAACTAGAATTAGCACCTTAAACGGTTTTAGGAATCTCTCTTGCCTGTATGGAAGGGAGCATAATCTTAGGTGGCTTCTAGGCTAACCCCACAACTTTGTAAACACAGAGAAAAACAGTTTAAAAAATTCAGTAAATAAACATTCTCAAACTAGTTGGGACTACAGATCCACTCTGTTGGAGTAAGGGTGATTATTATCAGAACTAGAATTGATACTGGACGTAAAATAACATATACCCACTACATACTTCAGAATGAGTCAAAAAAGCTAGCAACAGAAATCTAGCCCAAACTTTAAAAAAATAAAGTGGAGTTATTAGCTAGAAACCAGTATAATTCACATAATCCAAAAAATGTATTAAAGCCACATGTCCAAAATTTGAACCTGATTCAAATCAGGGAATATAAGGCTTTCAGGATACATTCTCTCTCTTTTGTCTCTAATTACTTTTCTACAATGCTTTACTTGCTTTACTTTTTTTTTTTTTTTTTTTTTTTTTTTTTTTTTTTTTTTTTTACAATGCTCTATATTTTTCCCACAGAGCAGCAGACATATCTGCTGCCAAGTCCGGGCTCTTGTTTTTGAAGCTTTTTGGCCAGACAAAAAAAGAGGCTCTTTCTTTTCTTTTTATTTATAAGCTTTTTAATCAATCAGTTTATTTATTTTTCTGTTAAATTTTGACATTTTAGCTGCATTGTCAAAACATTTCAGTAAATTACTGATATGATTTGGCTCTGTGTTCCCATGCAAATCTCACGTTGAATTGAAATCCTCAGTGTTGGGGGAGGGAGCTGGTGGGAGGTGATCAGATCGTAGGGGTGAATTTTTCCCTTACTGTTCTCATGATAGTGACTGAGTTTTTATAAGATCTGGTTGTTTAAAAGTGTGTAGCACTTCCCTCTTTGCTCTCTGTTCCTCTTGCTCCAGCCATATAGGACTTGCTGGCTTCCCTTTTGGCTTCCACCATGATTGTAAGTTTCCTGAGGCCTCCCCAGTCATGCTTCCTATACAGCCTGTAGAACTATGAGCAATTAAGCTTCTTTTCTTTATAAATTATCTAGTCTCAGGCAGTTCTTTATAGCAACGTGAGAAGGGACTAATACAATTACACTTAACATTCTGACTTCTTTCATACCTTCATATTTTGAGTCAACCACTTTGGCTAATGTTTTTAGGAGGTCCTATACTTTCTATATTGAGTATCATGACTTCCTGGTAATTAGACAGGGTGAATTGGGTATGTGTAAACAAAAATCAGTAGATGTACACTACAGATATACCAGTAAGCTTTAAGTCTTAAAGTGTGCAATAAATCAATGTAAATATTTTATATATAAAAATAGTGTTAAGGAGATATGAAATAAGTTAAAGACTCTGGCAAAAAAAAAAAAAAAATTTAGCTATCTTTATTTCATAGATTATTGCCTGCATGTTGGAAATAAATATTTTGAGGTCAAAATTACAATTACATTTTGCATGTTCACTTCACTGTTATAATTTTGTGACATTTGAGTAGAAGATGTTTATTTTGTTGCTTTAAGACTTATTTCCCTTTGTAAATACTTAAATTATATTTCATGCTTAATTATTGTTTTATGTCCACTTGCCAAAGCACTTTCCATGAGACTATATTTTTGGTTTTATAACTCAAACACTGGTAAAATACTGTCCTCTTGATCTAACTTTGTTTTATGGAACACTGCTACAATTGACCTATTCTCTGAAGAGCTACCAGTAATTCATTAATAGACTAGTTTTGGATTCTTATTCACTCAACTAAGTTTCACATGGCTACCACTAAGTGGCAGTGTAGCAACGTTCTTCTGTGTAGTATTGCTCTCACTTATTCCACTTGACATTTTGTTTCCTTTAAGAATGTCAATGTGTTTTATTCATTCTATTTTTTAAATGGATGGGACAATGGTATTTGTATTCTTAATTTCTGTTTTTAACTTTCAATTTTAGTTAAAATTTCTGTAATCATGCAACCTATGTAATATATCAAAGAGAAAGAAACTAGTAAATCTGGTTTACCAACCTTTTTCCTCTAGCTGAGCATGACAATGGGATAGTTAATTTTAAACTGGTTTTGGTACTGTCTTAGAATCAAAGCCTAAGCTATTGCTCCCGTTAGTAGAACCCATATGTGTGGTAGCCAGAAGAAAATTTGCCTTCACTATTTTAGCCATCACACAATATTACCTCTGGAAAAGCTTGGTGGTACATTTCACTAAGTTGAATTTTCTGTATTAATAATTACCAGATATTATTTCTGATACACTCAGAGTGCCAGAAGACACCCTAAAGATTATCTTGTAGTCCAATCCTCTCATTTTAGGAATGAGATTTGCTCTAAAAAATGTTCAGATTGTTAGCTGTGTTCGCATTTCCAGTTTATGGCAAAATCAAGACTAGGGCTGAGATGCTTTCATTCTCAATCCAGATGTTTTTATGATTGTTATCTCCTTGAAACTTGGGTAATGATATATGATCCCAAATAACTTAAAACTAATAAATGTAGTCCACTATCTGAATTTGCACACATGGTCATGTATTGGTCATATAAATAAACACTTCAGATTAACTTTCTTCCCACTGGGGTAATCAGTGTTGAGAAGGAATAGACAGAAAGATCTAATTTGCCATCCAAATTGAGTGTAATTTTTCTTAAGACTCTATCATTATGTTCAAGCTTATCATTAGAATTCACAAAGACATATTTGTAAAGTGTTTAAATCTTCCAATTAATATAGATTAACCACAAATAAAGAGTACATATAGAATTGGTTTAAAATTGTATTCCTATTATAATAAAAACAATTTGCTCTCTTCAGCACACAGTAGTTGGATACTCTCACTCTTACATGGTAGGGTAAGAGTGTTTGCATTAGTTTTGTCACACTGCTGCAGCTCTCCTCTTGTCACAATTTAATCCCAGCAAACCATCTGTGGGTTTAGTTTTCAGTTTTGAGGTTTTAAACTCAGGAAAACAGCAATAGTTTTTTATTAACTAACAGTAAATCATAATAAAACCTAGATTGTTCCCCTGACCTGCATAAGTTGGTGGTGTGACTATAAGTTTAGTTTCTGGAACTCCATGGGAAAAAATTCAAAAAAGGGCTCTTTGCCCTTTGTTAATTGCAA
The DNA here is from genome assembly GCF_007565055.1 of Rhinopithecus roxellana. NCBI lineage: Eukaryota > Metazoa > Chordata > Mammalia > Primates > Cercopithecidae > Rhinopithecus > Rhinopithecus roxellana. The sequence continues at coordinate 42,786,944 of NC_044555.1, forward strand.
GATAGAACTTCCAACAAAGTGATGAGGAATATGACTGTTTTTATGAATCACTGCAGAGTAGCAATAACAAAATGCCAAGAAGTAAAAAGTACTGCCTCAAAAAATTACAATTGTGTGTTTACTAAATAATAATTCTCACTGAAATTAATGTAGTCTACCAAAATTTGTCATATTGTTATTCATAATATTGAAAGATTTTGGCATGTTACCTAAAGATTTGCATTTAAAAAATTTTAAGAGCATACATAGCTGTCTGTACTCCACCACTGTTTATTTACCTTGAATACAAATTCTGTACTTTTTGAGATTCTTTTTGTCTTACTCAGACCCAAATTGTCAATATATAAAAGTTAAATTGCTTCCAAGAACTGATTGCAAACAGGTTCGGACCAAAAACAAATCAATCAAGTAGAAATGAGTCTTAGATTACTAACAGTATATTATTCACTGAACATGATTCAAATTTTAAAAATGTTTTCTGCATTATATTTGCTAACGATTATGTTGTGATTAGTTGTGAACTAAGCAGTGTATGTTATGTCCAAAATGAACAAAGTGGAAAGCAGATGGGTGAAAAGGTTTGCAGATAAATAAGTCACTTTAGTCTGAGGTGGTCAAAGGTATCCTTCAAATGATTTAATCACCTACCCATCTCTTAGCAGTTTGACATCCTCCAAGTTCTAATACAACCCTATCTCCCCCTACTCTACCTGCCCTGTCCAGTACAGTAGTCGCTAGTCACAAGTGTCTATCCCAATTTAAACTGTATTAACTAAAATAAATATAATTACATATTAAATTCCTTAGTCACATTGGCCACATTTTAAGTGCTTAATACCAACATATGACTAATGACTCCTGTATAGCACAAGGCAGATTATAGAATATTTTTACTATTGAAGAAACTGCTATTCGATGGTGCTGTGAGTTTACCAGTTAGCTTAAACAATCTCACCTACATCATGTCTCATCTACCACTGATGATTACTCTCAAATCTCTCTCTATACCTGGATTTCCTCACATGCTAAATGAGAACAATGATAACTACCACATAGCCTCATTGTGAAGATAAAACAAAACAATACATTTCAATATTTTTTAAAGTACTGGACTCACAGTAGACCCAAATTATTTTTAATGAATGAGAAATGTCTTCATTGTTGTTAATAACAACACTCTTGAACTCCAGAACTGTATATTTAACAATCTACTAAATATCTACATTTGAATTTCATACAGGAACCTCAAACTCAATATAGCCAAAGCCTAACTATACAGAACAAGACTGTCTTATGCATAATCACCATTTGAATATCAGAAGACAACCATTATTTCTACCCTTGAATTACTCTATGTTACAATTACTTAGTCCCTTTAATATTTTTGCTGGTGTTTTCCAAACCCCTATCATTTTTAAATGCTCAGCTTAAATGTCACTTCTTTTGTGAAGTTATTCCTGTTTTTTATGACATCTAGTAATTTGTTAATAAACCAGCAATTGCGTTCCACATTCTACTTAAAAAGTTTTGCCTTTTTGTTCATTTCCACTATTAGAACACAAGTTGCCTGACCAAAAGTGCTGTTTCTTAGCATGACATTCTTAAATGATAGCACAGATACTATCACAGCGTAAGAACTAGCCAAACTTTCATTGAATGAATATTTCACATATAAGAGGAGCTTTGAAGTGTGGGCTAAAAGATTAGTAGAGTTTAGATGGTGGAATAAAGGGCAAAAATGCCATTAGTGAAGCCATCAGGGTGAGCAAGTGTAAAGTGCTTTGCGGGGGAGGGAGTGAATAGGCCAATTTCATTGGAGAAGATGATTAATTTTGGAGTAAATTGTAAAATGAGTAAGAAAACATTTTCTGAGTTTGAAAGAGAGGTCTACATTATCCTATAAGCAGTGGGGAGTCACTGGTGAATTGAAACGGGGAAGTAACATTATCAAAGCAAACTTTCAGCAAGATTAATCTGGAGATAATGGGATAGAATGGGTTGGGGGAGACACTACAGATGGTGAGATCAGTTAGAAGACTATTGCAGTGACCCATGCATGAGGTCATAACGTATTGGAATAAGATGAGTGTGATGAGAAAGGTGGGATGAGGGAGAAGTTGATGGAAAAAAAAAATCCAAAATAATGAAAATTGAGATATCTAATGGGGAATATGGCTGTAAAATGAAAAAAAAAAAATTGATTTTAGAAATACTTTGATTGAAGTATCTGATGGTCAGAGCTATGAAGGAAATATCCCACACATTGTGCATATCCCAGACTAAAGCTTAAAAAAAATTTAGCCTAGAGAGATGGATTTGGGAATAGAAAACTTTGTATTACACATTATTAAAACCGTAAGAATATAGGAGATATTTAAAGGTTAGAGAACATAGTAAAATATGATCCTAGTACTGAATCTTGGGAAATGCCCGTATTTAGAATTTGGGCAATGGAAAGATGAGGCAATGGAAACTGGGAAGGAACATCAGAGAGATAAGCACCGCTTTGTGCTATGCGTACTGCAGATGTTCCGTTCTCTTAAGGCAATGATTCTCATTCTAACGAAATTGGTGAAAATCTGATATTGTTGGTTTAATTTTTTTTTTTTTTTTTTTTTTACGGATTCTCTGTTGCCCATGCTGGAGTGCAGTGGCACGATCTTGGCTCACTGCAAGCTCCGCCTCCTGGGTTCAGGACATTCTCCTGCCTCAGCCTCCCGAGTAGCTGGGACTACAGGTGTCTGCCATCGCTCCTGGCTACTTTTTGTATTTTTTAGTAGAAACGGGGTTTCACCGTGGTCTGGATCTCTTGACCTCGTGGTCCGCCCGTCTTGGCCTCCCAAAGTGCTGGGATTACAGGCGTGAGCCACCGCGCCCGGCCAGCTTAATTTTTTAACAATGCCACAACTCTCCACAAAACTAGTTATATTTTCTCTAGTAGTCAGATCAACTATATCTGCTCTGTATTCATTCTTATTTCCACTTCCCTATACTATTATCCATGCTATTATTATTTCTCCTGAAAAATTTTCTACGTTATTATGTTATTTTCTCTCAATACTTCAAATATATCACTCCACTTTCTTCTTGCTTGCATAGCTTCTGAGAAGTTAGGTGTAATTCTTCTCGTTTCCCTTTTTTTCCCCTCTGATTTCTTTCAATATTTTATTCTTTAGCTTTTACTTCTTGAAGTTTGAATATGATATGCCTAGGTATAGTTCCCCATACCCCCATTCATTCTATTTAATGTTTCCTGAACTTTCTAGATCTGTGGTTGGATATCTAACATTAATTTTGGGAAATTCTCAGTTATTATTGCTTCAAATGTTGCTTCTCTTCCTTTCTTTCTTTTTCTTCTGATTTCTCGCTTCACGAATAGTTCACCTTTTGTAGCTGTCCCACAGTTCTTGGATATTGTATTCTGTTTCTTTCATTCTGTTTTCTCTTTGTTTTTCAGTTTTGGAAGTTTCTATTAACATATTCTCGAGTTCACTGATTCTTTCCTCAGGTGTGTCTACTCTACTAATTAGCCCATCAAAGGCGTTCTTCACTTCTGTTACAGTGTTTTGATTTTTGGCATTTCTTTTTTTATTTTTTCTTAGAATTTATGTTTCTCTGCTTACATTATCAGTTCTTTCATATTGTCTACTTTTTCATTGGAGCCCTTGGCATATCAATTATAGTTTTTAAATTTTTAAAACAGAAAAGCATAGAGATTTATTAAAAAGTTACCTGATTCTATCACCCAGAGCAAAATGTTTTCTAAACCCCTACCATTTAAAATTGCTCAGCTTAAGTGTTACTTATTTTGTGAAGTTACTTCTGTTCCTTGTGACATTGTGATTTTTTTCATAAATCAACAATTGTATTCCTCATGCTACTTAAGAAGTTTGCCTTTTTGTTAATTTCTATCATTAGAACATTACTGTTTTAGTGTATATGGTTATTTTATTTTAATACATTTAAAATATAGGTGATATCATAATTTTTATACATTTAAAAATATAGGTGTCTAAGTTTTAAACATAATGGCTTTTCTAAGTCCAAAATCAGTATATATTATTTGTAGATGATGTATTATCTACTTAAGCGAAATGATAAAATATAAATCAGCATATTCTTTTTAACCAGGAAAAATATGTGATCCATATTGATGGGTATATGTATCTTTCCAGGTGTGCCTATATCTAAGGTTCTGTGTGTTTACATATTTTGATGTAAATGTATTGGCTATATTATATAACACACCTTTCCTCATACCATTGTCCTTAATTAATTTTGTAGTACAAGCAATAGAAAAATAGTTCAAAGTGCTGTGGGAGATAACATGAAGAGGGGGTTGGTTATCTATGATCCTGTAAAATTCAGGATAAAGTTTTAAGATGCCAGAAATAATTATTAATTTGCTTGTTGATAAAATTGATTATCACTTCTTTGAGGACAGTGGAATTTATTTTTACTTTTAGAAATTCCACACATGATGTATCTCAAGAATGAAAAAGTTAGCCACTATAAAGCAATTGACAGCCATGTATCAAATTCATTCTCTGAGAACTTCCATTACCCACTTAGAAGAAACAAGCCTTATGGGCATTAAAGCCAAAGCTCAGGGATTTCTCCAATTCAAGAAATTTTTGAAACTAAATTCACCATATCTTTTTTTTATTTTTTTAATCAATGACTAAAGAAAACAATGACACCTCATATTCTTCACATCTCTAATGTCTACTGTGTATTTTCTTATCTCTGCTAATATGCCTCCCCTATCTCTCACCTTCAAAGTATCTGAAATGCTTGCTATGTTCCTGTCTCCATCTTTTCTCAAAAAACATTGTTTATTTGAAGTTCTTTTTAGTGGTGACTGTTTAATGTTTCTCCTGGCATCCTCCTTGGTCATGATTATAGTTTATTCTCTATCTTATTAGAACAAAATTATTTGTGCTTTAAGGCCCATGCAATTTACTCAGACAATTTTCTTCCTCTCACTGTCACTATGTAAACCACCTTGGACAATCAACCTCATTTAGCTTAAGACTCATTCACTTATTCAACAAAAAATTTAACACTATTTTCTAAGTCAATAACCATTCTAGGCACTAGGCATTCTGCAGAAAACAAAACAAATTAAGTTTTATTTTCTGTTTCTTTCCATAACAACACTTTCTCCTGTTTCCTCTCCCTCTCCCCAAATGACATTTTAAAAAATCTGGTTCTAGGCCATTTTTCTCTGCTCAATTTTAACTCTTGTTCTCTCTATGTCCTATAACTCAAGTGCCATGTATGTGCTGATTACTTCCAAATTAAAATAGTTGACTAAAAATTAAGTATACTCAATAAATGTGTGGGCTTAGGTTATGAGTTTGGTGCTTTTCCAAAAACTAATAATAATCGCCTCATTTTAATGTTCATGTCCGTCTTTTTCATAAACAGCATCCATAGGTAATTAGTTTTTCCTGGTAAACATCATTCAGTATGCTCCCGCACACTTCCCTTGTATATATAAGACTACATTGTAGTTCTATGTACCTGATAGAACTAAAATTAACCTGAATGAATACATTTTGTTATATTATTAGTATATTTTAATAATTAATGCTATTGTGTATGCATAAACATTGCTTGTTCTTTAGAACAATTAAAAACACTTAATTTAAGTCAATGTTTTCTGGACATTTAAAACATGGTTTGTCTCAGCAGGTGAAACCACCTTGGTAACCACCATTATAAATTGACATAACATTTTACTTACTACTCAATAATTAAATTACCTTTTTAATTTTTTAACAAATGTATGACTTCAGAAGAAAGATTATCATTTCTTATTGCTTTCAATAAAAAGTTATAACTTAAATATCTTAGTCCTAACATAAACCAGTTCATAGAATGACTGTTTAAGTTCTTACTGTGTGCATAATATTGTATTAAGCATGATCAGGTAATGGTACCCCAACAATACAAGAAGTATCTTCATGAGTTCAATGAGGTGAAGAGTTTGAATTTATCAATATCATTATTTATTTAAATTGTGGATTATTATTTAAGCTACTGAAAACTATGACACAGGACTAATCTTGTGCCAACACTGGAAGTTGGAAATGATATAAATCAAATGTAAATCTCAAAGAACCATTTGAATAACTGATTTTGTGAAAATTCTCAACAGTTTTTTGTCTCTTTTTTTAACTGTACCATAGCTACCAAGATAATACACCTCCTTAATGATTTGGGAGTATGTCCAACTCCTAATAAATTTTATACATGTTTAATGATATTTAATATTTTGAACAGGCTTTATGTTTAGAACTCTTTTTGGCCTACTCAATTAGTCTACTTGTGACAGTTCAGACTCAAGATTTTGCCATTTTTAATTGTAGATAGGTCAATCAACGCATTCATCCTTTGATTAGAGGATAAGATTATTTTATTTTCTGTTCTCTCATCAGTTTTGGGTAAACAAAATTTATGTGAACCTAACAAAATACTCTCAAGCATCCTCAGTGACCCTTCCAATTGCACAATTTTTTTCCTCCAAGGTGTCATCGAACAAGTAGCTCATTTTAAGTTGTTTGTTTTTGTTTTTCTACTTAAGAAGGTTACATTTTTGTATTTAAAATGAATAGGATTGTCACATGTGTTTTCATGAATTCAATTGCCATTAATGTTTGCCTTTAACCAAAGAGGATTTTATGGTATAAAAAGAAATTGTTATAAGATTTTGCTAAGTTTTTTAGAATGCCCATAAATTAAAATACATTTGTTGTTTGCACATTTTGTTTATTTGAGGCCTTCACTTTTTAAAAAAATTTTTATTTCCCCATAAATATTGTTTTATATCTAATAAATTAACAGATTAAACTGGCAGACTGTGCACATGGGTTGATTAATTAAATATTCACACTTGAATAACTTCCTTAGCCCAATTTAAAACCCAGAACAAAATATAAAAACATTAGTTTAGACATACATCAATATGAAGTTCTAATAAAGTTAAATATTCAAGCAAATCTATTTAAATGGTGACTTTGAATGTTTAATGTTGTGCTGCAGACATGACTCACTCTAGGATGAACAAATATTGTGCACTGACCTCACGCCTTAGCAGGAAATGTTTTAAATGAATTGTCTGTTGATTAAGAAAATCTTTGTTTTCAGATAGTAGAATGGTATTTACTAGGGGCTGAGAATGAGACAGGGCATGTGAATGGAAACTGTTGGTCAAAGGGTACAAAGTTTCCGCTAGATAGGACAAATAAGGTCTGGAAATCGATTGTACATGTTGACTATAGTTAATAGTAATGCATTGTGCATTTAATAGTGGCTAAGAAAGTATATTTTAAATGTTCTCACTATGAAAAGTGTTAAGTATGTGGGGTGATGTGTATGTTAATTAGCTTGACTTAATCATTCCACAATGTATACATATATCAAAACATCATGTTGTACACATTGTACAACATAGACATATGTTGTACATACATATCAACAAACATATGTTTGTCAATTTAAAAATTTAATTAATTAAATAACAAATAACTACTGCAAAATAGGAAAGTTTTTCAGAAAAATAAATTTGGGAAGAAGAAGAAACAGAAATGTAAGAAGAAAAGAAGAGGAAAGGCTTAAAAGAAAGAAACTAGAGGAAAGCAGAGAAAAAGCTTCAATCCCCATATTTCCCAGGTGAGAAAATTAAAGCCTGGATGCACGACACAAAGTAAGATAGTGGCGTTGTTGGAACTAAAACCCACAACAAGATAACGAAATAATATCCCACATGCAGGTGCTCGGAGTGGACCAAGTACCAATCTCTTAGAAGGTAGGAACAATGGGTCCATGAGACAGAGAGACACTGGCCACTGAACGCTGGGTGGAGGTACTTGTCATGGAGACCTATATGAGGCACCAGATCATTTAGCTCTACCTTGTACATCACAGACAACGGATTCAATCGTTTTTTCCTTTAACTGCTTCTCAATTTTTTATTCAAGGTGATCCACTTCCCTGCATAAGCCAGTAATAACGCTGATGGGGGGATGATGGAAAAAAACATTTCATTGTGCCAGTGGCTATGGGGTCTGCACTGACGTGTGCAAATCAGCAGTGGCCAAGTGGCAGTGTGGCGTAACCTGTTTGCCTATGTGCACCAGCAGCAGTGGAGTTGCAAGGGGGCAGTACTGCACTATGCAACTGGAGATATTCAGCAGTTTGTGAATTATCCCACAGATCAGGACACATGGACACGGTCAAATATAGCCAGAACTACTCCAGAAGGAGCATTTTAAAAAACAATGCATTTATATCAGCAATATGAAAACACACTTTTATTTTATAAAAATCAAATCAGAAGAAAGAGCCAAGATGGCCAACCGGATGCAACCAAGAAATCTTTTTCCATAAAGAGACCAGACCATCAAGAAGACCAGCTCACTTCAAGCAGTTCTTTGCAAGGAAGACATTCAGAGTGGATGGAGGGAGGATCCTGTCCCCTGGGCTGAAGGGAGAGGAATCTCGAAACAGCACAAGGATGTTGAGCACCAATACTCATTCCTGGTCCCAAGCACCTCCTGGGGAAAGGATGGGTTAAGTAGGCATGAAGTAGCACAATCTTGCTGTGTACCTTGGGAATTCCAGCTGTGAAAGAGTCTATGACCCCCACAGACATTTGAGCTGGCAGGAAATGAGACCTCAGCCCATGCAGGGACCAGAGGGTTTAGAATAGGGATCGCTGCAATGGAGCACAGCAAAGGATGCTTATCCGATAACACTCACCACACCTTTGGACTTTGTTAATTTTGGAATCTATACAGAACCTGATTATCTTGCCCATGGACAGAGCCAGTCTGACCTGACTATTCCTCTGTCTGTTGCCCTTTCCCAAGGTCCCTGTATGGTTACACCCACTTGCAGTGCACCCTCACATGCCCAACCAGGGCATTTTAGCCCTGGAAGTGGTGACTACCATTTCCACAGCTCCTTTACAGGGGAGGTTTCACCTAATCATCAGAGACCTTCCACAGAAGGGCCCCCACGGGCACTCACCCCCAACATACCCCCACTGCTTTGCTGGTGCAAGCACACACACAGACCTTGCTGCCTAGCTGCCATCAGTGGGCACACACACATGAAACCTGCCACCACACCCACTGGTGTGTGCATGCACATGAACACCAGCCCCATGCCACCACTGATGCACACATGAAAGCAGACCCACGCAAAGCTGCTGCCACACTGCACCACTGACACTCCACTGCTGCCAGTGTACATGTGCACATGGACTATGCCATGCTGCCACTTAACCACTGCTGATGTGCACATGTGAGTACAGACCTCACAGCCACTGACCCAGTGAAATTGTTTTCCTATCACCCCCACATCAGAGTGTTGTTACTGATAGACTGGAAGCACCTTCATCCCTCCTGAACATTAGATGCTTAGCTTCAAGGAGACAGAGAACAAAGCCATGGGCCTGGTCCCCGCCACCCAAGTGTTAGAGCATGCAGCCCAGGAGTGCTAAGTTTAGCCTTGGCTTCCTGAAATCCTGCAGAATCAAATCCAGTCAACTGAACCCAATTTATACCACAGTGGATCCTTGATGGGGCTGTTTGCTTTTATATCAAACAATATATTAGCGAACAATATATTATTTGCTTATATATTGATATAACAATAATTGTTAAACAATATAAAAGCAAAAAGCCCCATCCAAAGGAGAGCAACTTCAGAGTTTAAAGGAACATCAGCCCACATATATGAGAAACAACCAGCGCAAAAACTCTGGTAACTCAGAAAGCCACCATGACTTTTGACCAAATTATGACACTAGCTCTTCTGAAACGGTTCTTAACCAGGCTGAAATGGCTGACATAGAATTCAGAATCTGAATGGCATCATGGATCATCAAGATTCAGGAGAAAGTTGAAAGACAATCCAAGGAATTAAGGAGCCAAGTAATACAGAAAAGATGAAAGGTGAAATAGCCATTCTAAAAAAGAACTAAATTGACCTGACAGAGCTGAAAATTTTCCTGCAAGAATTAATAATTCAATTGGAAGTATTAACATAAAAATAAGCAAAGTTGGTTAAAGAATCTCAGAGTTCTCAGATCAGTTCTTCATGTTAACTCAGTCAGACAAAAATTTTAAAAAATAATAAAATACAAACAAAACTTTCAAGAAATATGGGTCTATATAGACAGACAAAACCTAAGACTCAAAGGCATCTCTAAGAGGGAAAGACTGCAAGCAACTTGGAAAACATATTTGAGGATATTGTCCACAAAAATTTGACCTACTTTGCTAGAGAGGTCAGCATTAAAATTCAGGAAATGCAGAGAATTCTTGTGAGATACTAAACAAGGTGTCTATCTGCAAGGCACATAATCATCAGATTCTCCAAGATAAATGCAAAAAAAAAAAAATGAAAGGCAACTAGAGATAAAGGGAATGTCACCTAAAAAAGCAACCCCATCAGGATAACAGTGAACCTCTCAGCAGAAACCTTGCAAGGCAGAAGAGATTAGGGGTCTACATTCACCAATTTTTAAAAAAAGAATTTCCAACCAAAAAACATATCCAGACAAACTAAGCTTCATAAGTAAAGTAAGACAAACAAATGCTAAGGGAGTTTATTATCACCAGACCTATCTTAGAAGACGTCCTTAAGGGAGTGAAAAACTTGGAAACAAAAAACCATTACCAGCCGATGACAAACACCCATACACACACACACACACACACACACACACACACACAGGACATAGACTGTTAACACTATAAAGGAACGACACAATCAAATCCACATAACAAACAGTTCACAACATGGTGACAAGGTCAAATCTGCACATGATAACATTAACCTTCAATATAAGGGACTAAATGCCCCCACTTAAAAGGCACAGAGCAGTAAGTTGGATAAAGAGACATGACTCAAATTTATGTTGCCTTCAAGAAAACTATCTCACATGCAATGACACTGATAGACCTAATGTAGATGGATGGAGAAAAATCTATCAAGCAAATAGAAAACAACAAAAAGCAGGAGTTTCTATTCTTATTTCAGATAAAACAGACATTAAACCAACATCAATCAGAAAGAAAACTGAAGGGAATTACATAATAATAAAGTGTTCAATTCAAGAAGAAGACTTAACTATCCTAAATATATATACAATCAACACTGGAACACCTAGATTTATAAAACAGTTTCTTAGAGACCCATGAAGAGACTTAAACAGCCATATAATAATATTGGGAGATGTTAATATGCCACTGACAGTATTAGACAGATCAAGGCAGAAAACTAACAAAGCTATTTGGGACCTAGACCAAATGGACCTAACAGACATCCACAGAGTACTCCATGCAGTAACAACAGAATATACATTTTTCTCATGCGCACATGGTACATACTAAAAAATCGACCATGCACTAAGCCAAAAAGTAATTCTTAACAATTTCAAAAGAACCAGAATCATACCAACTGCACTTACACAGAAAGTAACTAATCTGCACCCAAATGACTTTTGGGTAAACAATGAAATTAAGGTAGGAATCAAAAAATTATTTGAAACTAATAAAAATAAAGTTACATCATAGCAGAATCTACAGGAGATTCAGTGTTAAAAGGAAAGTTTACAGCATTAAACACCGAACAGCAAAGTTGGAAGTATCTCAAGTTAAAAACCTCACGTCATGCCTAGAGGAACTAGAAATACAGAAGAAAACAAACCTGAAAGCTGCAGAAGAAAAGAGATAACCAAAATAAGAACAGAACTTAATTAAATTGAGATGTGAAAAACCATACAAAAGATCAACCAAACAAAACGCTGATTATTTGAAAGAATAAATAAGATTGATAGACCACCAGTTAGAATAATATAGAAAAATAAGTGAGAATATTCAGATAAACACAATCAGAAATGACCACCAACCCCATAGAAATATAAACGACCCTCAGAAATTATCACAAATACTTCTATACATATAAACTAGAAAACACAACAGAAATGGATACATTCCTGAAAGCATACAACTTCCGAAGATTGAAACAGGCATAAATTGAAATACTTAACAGACAAATAACAAGTTCCAAAATAGAGTAAATAATTTTAAAAATCTATCAACTATGAAAAACCCTGGAACAGGCAGACTCACAGTCTAATTCTACCACATATATGAAAAAGAGCCAGTTACCAACCTTGCTAAAACTATTCCAAAAAATCAAGGAAGATTCCTCATAAACTTATTATAGGAGGCCAGGAACAGTCTGACACCCAAACCTAGAAGTTTCATACCAAAACTGAGACACAGTTTGATACTAAAACTGACAAAAGAAAACCTTAGGCCAATATTCTAGATGAACATAGATGAAAAAATATAAAAAAATCCTAGGAAACTAAACCAAAAAGTTAATCCACCACAATAAAGTAGGCTTTATCCCTGGGATGCAAGGTTGCTCCAAATCAATGAATATGATTCATTGTATAAATGGAACTAAAACCAATAAGCACATAATCATCTCAATAGATGCAGAGAAGGATTTCAATAAAATAAAATTCAGCATTACTTCATATTAAAAACCCTCAAAAGTTTAGGCATCGAAGGAACATGCCTCAAAATAATAAGAGTTGTCTATGACATACTGACTGCCAATGTCATACTGAATTGGTAGAAGATGGAAGTATTCATCTTGAGAACTACAACAAGACAAGGAAGTCCTCTATCGCCACTCCCATTAAATATAGTACTTGAAATCCTAGACAAAGTAGTCAAGCAAGAGAAGAAAACAAAAATCATTCAAATATGAAGATAAGTCAAACTATCTCTCTCCACTGAAGATGTGATTCTACACTTAAAAAGGGCTAAGAACTCAGCCCAAAGGCTTTTAGAACCAATAAACAATTCTAGCATGATTTCAGGATATTAAATCTATGTACAAAAATCACTAGCATTTCTATACATCAATGACATTCAAGCTGAGAGCCACATTAAGAATGTAATTTCATTAACAATAGCCACAAAAGAGCAAAATACCTAGGAATACAGCTAATCAGGGAAGCCATCTGCGTGGATAGGAAGAATCAATATTGTTAAAAGGGCCATATTGCCCAAAGGAATTTACCACCCTACAGAATGGGAGAAAATATTTGCTAACTATGCTTCTGACAAATGTCTGATATCCAGAATCTATAAGTAACTTAAGTAAATCAATAAGCAACAAATAAACAATCTCATTATGAATTGGGCAAAGGACACGAACAGACAATTCTAAAAGAAGACATAGACACAGCAAACAAACAAATGAAAAAGTGTACTAAATCAATAAGCATCAGGGAATTGCAAATCAAAACCACAGTGAGATACCATCTCACACCAGTCAGAATGGCTATCATTAAAAAGTCAAAAAAAGAAACAAAACAGATTTTGGGGAGGTTGAAGAGAAAAGGAAATGGTTATACACTGCTGGTGAAAATGTAAATTAGTTCAGCCCCTTTGGAAAGTAGTTTGGGGATTTCTCAAAGAACTTAACACAGAAGTACCATTTGACCATTTGACTCAGCAAGAATAGAAAGCCAAACACTGCACATTTTCACTTCTAATTGTGAACTAAACATTGAGCAGATGTGAACACAAAGAAGGGAACAATGGACACTGGGGATCTACTGAGGATGGCGGGTGGTAGGAGGGTGAGGATTGAAGAACTACCTGTAGTTTACTATGCTTATTACCTGGGTGATGAAATAATCTGTACCTCAAATCCCCAAGACTTGCGATGTACCACGGTAGCAAATCTGCACACATACTCTCTGAACCTACAATAAAAGTTGGAATTAAAAAAACAATTCCAATCGATACTGTTCATCCTTAAAAGGAAATAATTCTGACATGGCACAACATGAATGAACCTTTGAGAACATTATGCTAGTGGAATAAACTAGACAGAAAAAGGCAAATAATGTGTGATTTTATTTATACCAGTTGAACTCATAGAGTCAGTAAACAGCATGGTGGCTGGAAGAGGTGGGAATGGGGAGATTGTGTTTAATGGGTATAGAGTTTCACCTTGAGAAGATGCAATTTTCCAGAGATGGACTGCTGTGTTGTGATGGTTGCACAAAAATGTGAACATGCTTAATACCACTGAACTGTACACTTAAAAATAGTTAAGACGGGCCAGGTGTGGTGACTCATGCCTGTAATCCCAGCACTCTGGGAGGCCGAGGTGAGTGGATCAGGAGGTCAGGAGATCGAGACCATGGTGAAACACTGTCTTCACTGAAAAATACAAAAAATTAGCCAGGTGTGGTGGCGGGCACCTGTGTAGTCCCAGCTACTCCAGAGGCTGAGGCAGGAGAATGGCATGAACCCGGGAGGCGGAGCTTGCAGTGAGCCGAAATTGCACCACTGCACTCCAGCCTGGGCAACAGAGTGAGACTCTGTCTCAAAAAAAAAAAAAAAAAAAAAAAAAAAAAAAAAAAAAAAAACGTTAAGATGGTATATTTAATGCTAAACAAATTTTACCATGATAAAATAATTCAAATTAAAAAGAATACCTTTATTCCAATGCTACTTGGTCCTTATTCATTTTAACAAGCGAGTCTTCTTTATTTAATGCCTAAATTTATTTTTCCCATGTGTTAAATTGTTACCTCTGATCTGTTTCTCCAACTAGTCCATAACTGTTGGGGGAAAACACTAATTTCATCTATAAAAACAAATCCATAAGTGTTTAGGCGGTTGCAGTACGCATATATTTTTTATTTCTCCAATTAAATTAATTGTTTCCAAAAGATCACTTCCAAAAATGTGTGTGTTCTTTTTATTTTCCTTTTATTACCTTTTTTAGTATTGTAGGCAAACTCCTGCATGTAATAGGCTGCTTTTGACAATCTTGGACTAGCTATATACCATTAGTATCTCCTCTTTTTGTTCAAGTTAATCCAACAAACAGCAACCTCAGTCCAGGCAGATATGTAGGAAGGTACTGAGAGCCCCAGAAGCCCTCAGAAGCTTCTGTTTGGTATGAATAGACAAGTTGGTTATGCCTGAGAGACAATTGCAACTGTTTTACTGACACCCTGTAGTTTAAATAAGTGTGAGTGTGAAGTGTATCTGTGTATCTGAAGTATGTGTCTTCCTGTGTGTATACATTTATCTGAAAAATCCAGAGAATGCTAGGCACTTCCTTTGAAAAGTTGCTCAATTGGTCTTGTTTACAAAAGAATGGCAGAGGAACTGGTCTTTTCACAATGGTTTTCCCTGGCTTCTTTCAAATAAAATAATTGGTGGGGGTGGGGACCAAAATGGAAACAGGTAAGTATTTTGTACCTAGGTCCTTTTGAAGAGAAATTCAAGAAGGAGAGGAAATGGATTGGCATATTTCTCAAGAATACATTAACCATCTGTCAAATACAAGCTAATGGAGGCATTAGAAAGTATATTTTCTTAGCAAGTGAAAGATAACTGAATTTTTCACCAACTGTAAATTGGAGCGAGAAAAGATGAGTAAATAATTTTGTGTTTTTAATGAAGTCTCTTTTTTAATAAGTTATTTTGAGTAAGCTGGACAATTAGAGAGCCTTCTTTATTTTTTCTTCTCAATTGACAAATAATAATTTTATATGTTATATTTTTATGAGGTACAATGTGATCTTTACATTGTTATAATGTGATGTGTACATTAGGTTTATATTATGGAAAGATTAAGTCAAGCTAATTAATAAATCCAGGACCTCAAATACCATGGTAGTTCATTCTCACACTGCTAGAAAGAAATACCCAAGACTGGGTAATTTATAAAGGACAGAGGTTTCATTTATTTACAGTTCTGCATTGCTGGGGAGGCTTCAGGAAACATACAATATAGCAGAAGGCAAAGGGGAAGCAAGCACCTTCTTCATAAGTTGGCAGGATGAAGTGAGTACAAGCAGGGGGAATGCCAGATGCTTATAAAACCGTCAGATCTCGTGAGACTCACTCACTATCATGAGAAAAGCATGGGAGAAACCACCTCATGACCCAATTACCCCCGCCCAGTCCCGCCGTTGACACTTGGCGATTATGTAGATTGCAATTCAAGGTGAGATTTGGGTGGGGACATGGAGCCAAACCATGCAACATACTTATCACATTTTGTGGTGAAAACATTTAAATCTACTCTTCTAGTAATTTTGAAATACACAGTACGTTATTATTATAGTCACCATTCTGTGCAATAGATCACTAAAGCTTATTCCATCTGTCTAACTAAAATTCTGTACCTTTGATCAACATCTTTTCTTTCTCTAACCATTCCCCTCCCTCAGCCTCTGGTAACTACCATCATACTCCCTACTTATGAGTTCAACTTTTTTGATCCCATTTATAAAGGAGATTATGCAGTATTTACATTTTTGTTCCTAGCTTAATTCACTTAATATCATGTCCTCCAGGTTCACTTATGCTGTCACAAAGTTTCAGCATAAAGAAGGACTGTTAGTACAAGAGTCAGTAAACATTTTCTGTAATTGGTTAGATAGCAAATATTTTTAGCATTGTGGGCCATGCAGTCTTGGCTACAATATGACCCTGCCATTGTAGTGCAAAATCACCATAAACAATATAAATACATGGTTATGTTTCAACAAAACTTTATTTACAAATACAGTCAACAGACTGGATTTGGCCCACAGGATATAGTTTGCATTAAAATAATGGATGTTTTAATAGGCTGTAAGTACGCTTCTAACTTGAGAAAATATTGTTATAGTTTAATATGATGAGCAAACTAATTTTGCTATTGGTTTCCAGCATTGCCTCTTTGAAATGTTACCTTAAGATGTTTCATAAAATATATACCATCACTTGTAGGGGTGTTGTAACATTTCCTTTTCAATGTTGATTAAAACCAATCTGATGTGTAATAAAATGTTTTAATTTTATGAACCAAATTAAGTATATGTATCAAAAGGCAAGTAGATTGCATTAACTTCAGTCCAAAGAAGTGGATTCAACTCTAAACTTCAATGTTAAACTAAAAGGTTGATTTACATACAAGAGCTCTACCTTGAGAAAAAATTATCAAGCATAGAGATATCCTTCTTTAAAATATGTTAGATAATAAGAATTCAACACTACATGAAAATCACAGTTCTCTTTCAAGTTTAATAGGGTGCAATAAGTCTAGGAGCAAGGAAGGAAAAACAAAACCTGTCCTTATCATTATTGTAAGGAATTTGTAAAAATACTGTATATATGTGTTTGGAATTGAGAATCTGCTAAAGGGAGAGGACCGCTATCAGGGACAGACAACTTTGTCATACAAAGATCTCTAGTGTGTTGCTGAAGAGTCGACTGTTGTATAATAGTATGCTATTAGGTTGGTGCTAAAGTAATTGCACTTTTCAACCATTACTTTTAATGGCAAAAACTGCAATTACTTTTGCACCAATCTGATAGAAGACCATTCTTCCTGGAGACGCTGCAGAAAAACGGAGAAAGAACCAAGAAAATGTATCGCAGTTATCATTAATGCTTTAGCAGGGAAATGGAGCAGATCAGACAATCGAACTTTTTCTACACTAATGTATTTACCATTATCTCTGTATTTTTTAATTTAAAAATACAATAGAGCCAATTAATTTCTTTTTCATTATAAAAGAAGACATGGACCATGTATATAAAGGGGCAAAAACACAATATGGACGTTTCTGAGTAGTGAGAATATACATAAGACCAGTAACAGTCTCCACATGATATAGAAGCAAATGTTTCTTGAATGTCTTTATACGGAAAGAACTAGGATGGTCCTCTTTTAGGGCACATGGGGAATATTAATGACAGAGAAGAGTAAAGTTGACACTTTGGACTTTAAATTTTGTTGTCAAATGAGCTCACTGGCTTTCTCCACCTGTCAGTCTGCTTTTAGAGTAATTATAGTGATTCTATAGTCCTCAGGAGAAACTCTATATAAATCATAATTATTTTTAGAAAATTTTAATGATGTAAATTGCACCTACTCCCCTTTGTTTCTTATCTGCGTAACACTAGTGTTTGTTGAATTTTAACTTTTGAAAGACTTCATAATGTATGTGGGTAATTCTTTAAAATAAACTTGTGTAATAAAATTTGCTATTCTCTCTAGGGACCTTATAAATTCATTTTGAAATTGTCTATTATTTGACGAAGCCCTAAGTTCATACTTCATGCTTTTACTACAGGTGCTCTTCACTGACAGAATTCAGAGAATGGTCCTTTTTCCTTTCTTTTTATGTGTCACTTATTAAATAATGTTGAGATGAAAAAAAGATTTTGTGGTATATAGCCTCAGGTGTAAAATAAAAAGAGATAAAGAGCTTTGCAAATAAGTCTACATTCTACCAGATGTGCACAATATGCAATAATATAATACTAAAGGAGTTTTTCAAATTTGGGGTTTCTTTTCATCCTTTTATAAAAGAATGAAAAAGAGAGATATCTCTGGCATACGTTCATGCAGGCCACAATCTACATGTCAGGTGGTTTGTCTAATATGCAACCGTATTGTAGATGGAAGATTAACTGCTACAGTCTACCAACATCTATTTTGATATGTAAGAATCTTAACTAAAAGATTATAATTGCATTATTTGTAACACAAGGGATACATGCTTGAGGAGATGCTTACCCCATTATACATATGATTCTTATACCACGCATACCTGTATCAAAACATTTTCTGTACCCTGTAAAATATATACCTACTATGTACCCACAAATATTAAAAATAAAAAATTGAAAAGAGTCTACTAAAGCACTGTGTATATAGTTCTATTAATTCACATATTAATAACTATGCAATCTTTACTCAAAGAGCAAAGTGTTGGAAATTCTCCTGTTTGCCGTTTTAATTATTTTAGCCACTATGAGTATATATACACCATAAACTTCACTTGGAACAATAATATTTATACTTCAGACACCTACAACTCAAGTGGAAAGATATATGATATAAAAGACGGTACAGAAAATGTTGACTGTAGCTTTAAATAAATTTCTACAAATATTTTTTTCTTTATGAAAGCAACAAGAGCTTAAGCATCTCCTGCTGTCTTGTTCGACACCCACTATTGCCCATCTGCCTATTGATTGGTAGGAAACTCCAAATGGGAATTTTATCTCATTAATCATGTCATATCACAGGGATTAGGACAAAAAAAACCATTTATGCTTCACAGCAGACATCTACTGCCCAGTAAGAGAAGTGAATAAATATAAAATAGAATATCTTTACACTAATTAAAGGTCATCTGCTATAAAATTTTGCAGAAGAATTGCTTAGATTATGCTCTAATCAGTTCCCAGTCTCTGTACAATGAATAATTTGAAAACACTCTAGCATTTCAATTTTCTTTTATTTTCTCATAGCCCAGAAATATGATTATTAAAAACCATGCAAAAATTTGTCTATATATACAAATAATATAACATGATCATATTTAATTATACATACAACATAATGAATGAAATAAAATTATGAAATTACATGATACTTTCTTTTGGTATTTAGCTTTGCATGAATTTTCATACAAGAAGACATTTATTTATAACCTCTGAAGATGAAAATCAAATTAGAGTGTACCAAAATGAAACTAATGATTATATATATATAATTCTATCAGTGGCACTTAGAATCATATTCATATAAAGTTTCATTAATATATAGACTGTAGTTCAAATTCAAGCTATATGAAGAACACTTGTCAACTCATTTTTAATTATCTTGACTATTCAAGGCCAGCAAGACTATGTACAGAGCTCCTATAGTTCCTCCACTGGTGTCCCACAGACATTGTATGTATAAGATATAATTAATGATTTTAGTACTGCTTCATAACTACTTCACAACTACATTCATTTCCTTATACATTCTCAATGTACTATTCAACCAGACTGTGGCCAGAAATCATTGAATATTCTCCCCTTAATCCACTGCTTAACTTTACCAACGAAGTTCAAAGATGAGAAATATTAAGTAGAAAGAGTTATAAAAAAACTTCTAACTATAATGTAGGCCTTATCCTTTAACACCTTCTGGCCTCTAGTGTACCATTAAGTATGCTAAAATGTTTTGGTTATGTGTTCCATTAAGCTGTATATGTGCCAATCAAAAAGGATTCTGTGAGGAAAAATGACAAGTGAAGTGAGAACTACATTGACCATTAAAAACCTCAAAAAAAAAAAAAAAAAAAAAAAAGGTGCTGTTGCTCACGCCTGTAATCCCAACACTTTGCAAGACCTAGGTGGGCAGATCACTTGAGGCCGGGAGTTTGAGACCAGCCTAGCCAACATGGCAAAACCTCGTCTCTATTAAAAATACAAAAATTAGCTGGACTTGGCAGTGCACATCTGTTGTCCCAGCTACTTAGGAGGCCGAGGCATGAGAATCACTTGAAACCTTGAGGCAGAGGTTGCAGTGAGCCAAGAACCCACCACTGCACTCCTGCCTGGGTGACAGAGCAAGACTGTCAGAAAAAAACAAACAAACAAACAAAAGAAACACCTACAATATCTGACAAAAACCTGGAATGTTTGCAAAAACGATACAAATATACCCTATAGTTTTACCATTTTCCAAAACCAATTGCCTGTGCATGAGTATGATTGTGCATGCTTGGACACACACACACAAAGAACACACACAGAACACACACACACTGTGGTATGCAGAATTCTAAGATGATCCTCAAGATTCCTTTCCCCAGTGGTACACACACCATGTAGTCAACTTCTTTTAAATGTTGGTGGAAACTATGAACGTAATGGAGTATCACTCCTATGATTGTGTTACTCTGCATGGAAAAGGGGTTTTGAAGATGTTATTAAGCTGTCTTATCAGTTGACTTTCATTAATCAAAAGGGAAATTACACTGGGTGAGCCTTGTGTTACCAGGTGAGCCAGTCAAAGACAGAAGAAGGAGCAGACATTCTTTTGTTGTTCTTGAAGAATAAAACTGCCACGTTGTTGGGAGAGTCACACGGAAGGGAACAATAGGAAGCCCCTAGAAGATAAGAGCCTCAGTCCTACAACCACAAAGAAGTGAATTCTGCAATCAACTAGTGGAAGAGGACACTAAGACTCAGATGAGATCGCAGCCTCAGCTAACATGCTGAATGCACTGTAGTGAGACCCTTAGTAGAGGGACCAGGGAACTCATACTCAGGCATCTAACCTACAGAAGATAATACATTTGTGTTGTATTAAGCTGCTAAGATTATAGCCATTTGTGATGCAGCAATAGAAGACTAATATACACGTTCACATATACACTTTTAATGTAAGGTTTCCATGATTAATTACTAATACACTACTGGGCATATGTGGTTGACAGGTGTTTTAAACCTTAAATAGCTATTTCTGAAGGGGATTGATGTACTGTAAATGTTTTGTGTTCTTGTATATCTATAAAATGCTTGCCTTGGCCTGTACAATTTGCTTTGAATCCAAGAAAGGAAGGATCAAAGAGGGAAGCCAATAAACTAACAATTTTTATTGTGTTTGTCTGTAAAGGGAAATCTTTCATTTTCTCCAAATATTTAAAATTTGACCTGGAAACCTAAGTTGAACTATTCTGTCAATCACGTATGTGAGAAACTGCGGAACTGCCCTTAAGACAACCTCTGATTTATAGTAAGTTCTCATGGGATTCACCTACTAATGCCTCTGAAAAGATTTTATTCAAATAGCCTCATGATTCCAAATGGCTTCACCAATTATGTTTAGGCAATATTGACAGAGATAACAAACACTGGCAATTGTTTCTTTTCTGCATTTATACTTTTATTTCCCCCTCAAATTAAAATCTCCTGAGACACCTATTTCCCATCGTCCTGTTTACTGGGCATCTCCACGTACATATAGGCCTATGTACCTCCCACCTACATATTCAAAACCTAACTCAGTCAGCTTTTCTCTAAATATTCCAAATTTTGCTGTCCATTTTTTTCTCTTTGTTAACAGTATTATCATGCTTGTATGTACATAAGTTCAAAATCACATTGTCATAATTTTATATAGAGTATATCAGAAGTTTTATTCTTTTAAAAAATTCGAATAGCTAATAAATACCCTTGGTTCAAATAAAAAAAAATGCAAGATACACAATAGAACTCTCCTTGCCACCTTCATCTCATATCTACTCAGTTTCACTGTACCTCCCATTACACACAAATGACAATTTTTATTAATTTATTTTGTATTCTGACATAAGGTAATTGTACATACAAAAGAAATGTAACATATTCTCATTTTTACACAAAAGAGTTTATCCACATATTGATTTGTACATTGTTTTTTCTCTTAATATCTTTTAGTATTATTTTCTAAACAGTATATTTAGAGTGTGTTCATTCTTTTATTACAGATAGATAATATTCCATTGTACACACATGCTGTAACATAAAGAGTTCTCTTTGGTGGAAGTGTATGTTATTTCTGATATGTTGCTCTTACAAACAAAGCCGCGATGAATCATTCTGCATACATTTCATTTTGCGTGTGTGCTACTGAAATGTGCAAAAATATTCCTGAAGTAGAAAAGCTCTATCAAAGGATATATGAATTGGTACTTTCGATAATTATTGCCAAGTCTTACACTGGTTTACATTCCAATCAGCAATATTCAAGCGTCAGTTTCCCCACAGTCTAAGCAACAGAGTGTGTTATCAAACTTTTAGAATATTTTATGTCTTATAAGGAAAAACATGCTACTTCAATATTGTTTTATTTCTATTTATTTTACCATAAGTTTGGTTGAACAACTATTCTTAAATTTGAGAGTTACCTATATTTATTTTTTCAGGAATTGTTTTTTTCTTGTTCTTTGCCTATTTCCACTAGGTAATTGTTCTTTTTTATTTTTGATTTTGGAGCTATTGATATATTAGAGAAATTAGTTCTTTATTCTATGAATTGCAAATATTTTTCCTGCCAGGTACCTGTATTTGAAGTCTGGTTAATGGATTTTTTAGTCATTACTACATACTTATTTATTTTTAAATTTTAAATTCAATGGGTGTATGTACAGATTTGTTACATGAGTATATTCCAGGATGCTAGGCTTTGGGCTTCTATTGATCTCACATAACTACATTTTAAAAGGACATAAAATGGAATTATGTCATAATAAGCCCATTGTAAATGTAAAATAGAGTAAGTAAAAAAATACCTGGCTGAGAGCCACTACTCACTGCCACTACCCAGCATTGCAATAGAGGCACAGTTTCGACTGAACACATATCACTTTTGCACCAAAATAAACTCAAAAATTAAGTCAAACATCTTAAGTCGGTGATTGTCTGCAGTTTAATTATCAATCTATCATAGCTCTTGGATTTCAAGTCATAACTTGGAAGGTTTTCTCCATTCTGAGGTTTTAGACAAATTATTCCAAGGTTTTCTCTAATAGTATTATAATTGTCATTTATTTTATTTTATATTTCAGTTAACAAATAATATCTGTACATATTCATGGGATGCATAGTGATGTTTTGATACCTACAATGTATAGTGAGCAAATCAGGGTAGTTAGCATATGCTTCATCTCAAATATTCATCATTTATTTGTGTTGGGAACATTCAATACATTCCTTCTAGCTACTTAAACTACACAATATATTATTGTTAACTATAGTCATGCTACAGTCCTACAGAACACTAGAACTTATTCATTCTACTAGCTGTAATTTTGCATCCTTTAACAAATCTCTCTCTATTCCTCCCATCCGCTACCCTTTTCTACTATCCTCGGTTCTACTTTTAACTTCTATGAGATGAACACTTTTTAGCTTCCATGTATGTGTGAGAACATGCAGTGTTTATGTTTCTGCTTACTTCATGTAACATAATGTACATGGATAGGCTTGTATGTGTATTTCCAGTTTTACATTCCCAAACTCCAACCATGCATCCCCCTTCATTGAAACGCTATTTCTGTCATATTGGTCATCTTGCCATTTTTTAAAAAAAAGTTGCCTCCTTTCTGTTTAAATACCTCTGATTTAAAAAGAAAAATCCTTTTTAAGGATATGCTATTTTTTTCCCCCTGAACCCATGGCTGTTGTTGAGGCATATAAGGTCCGTCTAAACCCCTAAAGCTTCTACAAATCCTCTCAGATAGCCTACTTTCTCCCTTTTCCATTCTCGCTGAATTATTTGCACCTCAATGGTAATACTTACAAAGTCTACCTTTCAGAATATGTTTCGTATTGGTGTCTTTCACTAGAACAAAAGCACTTTATAAGGCAGGGACAGTTACTTTTACATCTTTTAATTATCTATACAGGTGACATAGTGTTTTCCGAATAGTAGTTTCTTAATACATTAAATTGAATTTCATTTTATCGTTACTCCTCCTTTTCTTATTTATGTATGTATTTATTTATTTATTTTTCAATTTATTTTTTGAGACGGAGTCTCGCTGTGTCACCTGGGCTGGAGTGCGGGAGTCCCATCTTGGCTCACTGCAACCTCCGCCTCCCAGGTTCAAGAAATTCTCCTGCCTCAGCCTCCCATGTAGCTGGGATTAAAGGCATGTGCCACCATGCCCAGCTAATTTTGTATTTTTAGTAGATATGGGGTTTCACCGTGTTAGCCAGGCTGGTTTCGAGCTCCTGATCTTAAGTCATCCTCCCACCACGACCTCCCAAAGTGCTGCAATTATACATGTGAGCTACCAGACCAGGCCCCTTCTTTTTTGTTATTACTTTTTAATATCTCTTCTTTTTCCTTCTTTTCACTATTCCATTTTCCATTATTCTTTTTATTTCTTCATCTAACAGATATAGGTCTCAAAATCAATTTTCTTATTACAACATTTCCACTAACAAATATAACACCCTTCAACATTCCACTATAATTGTTTTCTGTAAATCACTCCTCACTTCCCTGACCTCCTCCCACAAATCAGCCATTTGGACTCATAGTCTTAAAGTTTTTGCCTATACCCAGTTAATGGGAGAAATTTTAAACTATATTTAGTTTGTAGAATAAGTCACCCATATTTCCCACGTTCTTGTTTGGTTCTATATTTTTACATTTTTATTTCCAAACCACTTAGAGATTTTTTTTTCTTGGGTATAGTGTAAAACATAACGTGTTATATCTTAATAAATATTGCCCTTAGTAAACAATGCATAGTTGCAATGCAGATAATATTATGGAGTCTTGGCTGCCTTATGGCTCCCTGTAGCCAGTATTTCCCAAAATACGTTTGGGATTTTAATATGTGTGTCAGTTAGAATGATTTAGGCTGTAAGCATCAACTAACACAAATAATTATGACTTAAACAAAAAGCAATTTATCATATGTAACAAGAAGTCGTGAGGTAGGCAACTCCTAAAATGGTTAATTAAGAAGTCAATGACACGAAGGACTCAAATTCTTTCCAATTCTGGTTTCCTGTCTCTCACACATTAATTATGTTTTTCTTCATAAGCACAAAATAATTGCAGAAAGTCCAAATGTCACAGGTAGACAAAAAGCATAATCAGTGGAAGGGGGTGTATTTTCTATTATGTGTCAGTATTTGTTAGAGAGAAAATTTCCTTTCCTGAAGCCAACTGCATACTTATCGTCAAACCCTATTTGTCAAAATCAGGCCACGCCCACTGGCCCATGCCTTAGTAGAAAAAAAAAAACAAAAAAGCTGGAAAGGTAGTAATTAGCATTTTCTACCTTGTTAGTGGAAGGTAGCCTTTATTAGCATAGAATAAAGAGGAGGGGAGCACGTATGTTGAGTATGTCCCCATCAATGTTAGCCACAATACATTTTCTGTTAAAAAGTGTTCTATGGAGAGGAATTTGGGGACGTGATTGTTCAAAGATAAACAGGTTTCTTTGCTGCAAGATGTCTAAGAAGTCCTATTATTATAATTTATTATAGTAAATTGTGATTCTCAAAAAGGAGATAATTTGTGTAGCAAGTAACATTTATTTGACCATGAAATTATTTTTCTCTTGGAGATACTATTGATATTTCATCATAATCAAAGACACAAACATAACAAAACACTAGTGCTCTGAAAAAAAAGGAATTTGGGCAATGCTTCTCTAGGCATGCTCTGCACATATGATATGTATTTTTGTATAAGCAGTCTTCAACTTCCATGAATCCACCATTCAAATATTCTACATGTTCATGTGTAATAAATGATGTCTTTAAGCTGCCTTTCACATATAAGATTCAGACTTTTTTATATCAGTTGTCAGTCAAATATTGTCTCCAGTTTGAGAAGCCTTACTATCTTAGTTGACAGTGGTAAATCATTTGAATATTTTATTATGTTTTGAGCTTTTTAGATAAAAATGGGTGGGAAGTGAAAAAACTTAAACTGTTTATACTAATGGAAAAATTTGTAAGTCTCAAAAGTTCCACAGAGTTGGCATAAATATGGAAATGTTATATGGCAAAGGATGTGACCCTTTAGTCAGTTGATTAATTGAATAAAAGGGAGAAATACTGTGAATAATACTGTTACAATGTTATTGAACATTGTATATGAAAACTAGGTATAAGTGGATATTTTATCATTGCTTGGCTCTGGGAAATTTGTCCACCCTGTGGTATTAAGTCCTGTCTGTTCTCAGCCCATCCTCAACTAACAATACAGCATGATAATCCAACTCCATATCTCTTCTGTTAACCATTGAATCCCATTCAGGCAGGATATTCATTCTCCTCTGACAGCTCAGTGCATTTGGAGTCACAGTATTATCAGCAATTAGCTTTCTCTCTCTTCCTTGCTTATGAAGAGGTAAATATGCCGAATTGGCTGTTTAAACTTTTGTTCTCTTTCATATTTGGGCTTTTTCTATCTCCTCACAACTCTTGTGCCTGGGAGGAGTCCAGCTATATATCAGGAATGTGTTTCTCTCTTTATTTCTGTTAACTCCTTCCCTTGACTTATCTCTGATTCTTATTTCCCTCACTTTGCATCAAACTGCTGCAACTGCTGCAGTTGCCTAGCAGCCTAACCTGAACTGAAATTGCTTACCCCTAATCTTGATTACTATTGCTTGCCACACATCCGAAGCCACAAGGCCTAATCCCACACCCAAGCTCAAATATACTGCTCTTTCTTTCCTTTTATTTATTCCTTTCTTCTTTGGATTGAGTATTTATTTAAATTATAATATCACCTACTCTGATTTATTTAAAATGTTCAGCTTAATATAATGGAAATTTAAAATAATGTGATTGCCTGTTACCTTATGTTTATATTTGGAAAAACAAGCAAATGGGCGTAGCAGTGATTCCAAAATTGGTATAGAGAGGTGAGGATACAGAGAAACACATCAGACTCACTTGAGAAGAATGGGGTTTTTCTATTTCCCCCCAAATTCTCGTGCACCTATAGAGGCCCCTGTACCACCATGTCCTCGTTCTTTCCCCTTCATGCATACAAATCACTGCCTACTGAGCATCTATATTAGTCCATTATCATGCTTTTATGAAGAAATAGCAGACACTGGGTAATTTACCAAAGAAAGAGGTTTAATCAATTCACAGTTTTGCATGGCTGGGGAGGCCTCAGGAAACTTACAATTATGGTGACAAGTGAAGCAAACACGTCCTTTAACTTTCTCATATCATAAGCAAGCTTAGTCACGCTTGGTATAGTTTCTAGTTCTCTGCTTCTTCCCAGGTTTTTAATGTGGTTGATCCAGATATCTGCCTTATACAAGTGCCTCCTGGTAACCATCTCCCTCTGAAACAGGTACAACCTCATCGACTCATGCCACTGATGCTCCAATCCTACATGAACTGTGTAGATATGCCACAATGACCACTTGTCAGTCACAGTGTGAATACATGGAACTTGTGTCAGCTTGCTCTAAATCCACCAGTTAGAACTTTTCATGGGAACCCTGCCTGGGTAACAGCCTGAACCAACAAAGGCTTTGATCCATATGTTCCTTGCAATTTCTTTCTTGTTCTTCACTCACTGGTTGAACATACATGTCCTGAACAGCTCTCCCTTTTCTATTGGCTTTGTGAGGCATGCTACCCTCTTCTTTCTGGGATTTGTAAGTAATACAATGCTTCTGTTGCTTCGTGCATTTTGTTAAGTTGTGTCCTCTATGTTTCACTTTCCCAGCATACCCAAATCTAACTTATTTTCCAGTCAATGCTCTCCTAGAGAGTGGCTATCTTGACAGGAATACATCAAACACAAGTCAGACAAGAGACGCAAGTCCGTTTTCCAGTATAAACAAGTTTCCAGTGAAAGGGACATACCCGGTAATTGGCTAGACACTTTAGGCATTAGGCCATGAGCCAGGATGAAGAAGTATCCAGGAACAGCAATGCTGTAACCATTCATGACTAAATCCCCTAGCATCTAGTCAAGACAGAGCTAGAGTTTGTAGCCACTCTCCTGAAAAAGATCTCAAGATCAAATTAGAAGAAAATATACCAAGAACCATTGGCCAGTAACTTGTAAAAAATTCAGAATGAGTATAAACTTTACAATATTATTGAAATTTATATTACTCACTGATACTACTGTGAACAATATATGGTAGGTTATTAAAATAAGTAGAATGCACCAATTCTTATTTATAATTCACAGTCTAGTTGGAAAGATGAGATAATACAAAGCTTTAAATACCAACTTTTTACCTAAAAAATATGGAGTTATGCCTTTTTTATCTTTTTTTTCTATTTGTAATTAGCAATAAAATACAATAAACAATTTATTTAAAGTTCTAATTTTACCTAAACCAGTTTCATGCTAATAATGAGCAAGAAGAAATCAATTAGAAATGTGCTATGATTAAGCAGGTGAGGTGAGGTTTTCTTACAGTGAGGACACCATGGAAGATGAGAAGAGACACACATATCCCTGGAAGAAGGCAAGCTTAGTAATGGAATTTGACCATGCAAAACTTGTTGAAATGAATTCCAATAGGACATCAAATGCCACATTATAATATCTTTACTGAAACCTCTGCCATCCCATTGCTGGATTAACTTTTCCTTCCTTCCTTCCTTTCTTCCTTTTTTTCCTTCTCTCATTTCTTCCTTCATTCTTGTCTTGTTTTCTTTTTCTTCCTCCAAATTCCCGTCTTAATAAGGACTTGTTTATTTTGAGAAAAAAAGTCTCAAATATTAGGCTGTTTACAAAAATAACCTATGGTATTAACTTTAAAAAGCAAATCTTAAGACTATTACATTAATCATTTATCTATAGGATGCGTTTGACATGCTAAAACTTATTTACAAAAACACATTGCTACATTTGTGTTGAACAACCCCACACAGCACTCTTATGTAGGGTATGACACAAATACCTCTAATTCAATGATGCTTTCCAGGACTAAACCATACTGAATGCATAACAAGAGATCATTCAGGAGACTGTTGATTAAAAATTAAACTTTACATCCTTTTTATTAAGTTATAAAGAGGTACCAAAAATAAAAGCAAAAATTGCATGTTAAGACAGCATAATTATTAGGAGAATCAAAGGAAGTGAGAATGGGACTAGGCACAAGGAAATATGAACTAATGAACATGGAAAGCATGAGGGTAGGAAGAACAGGGAGCATGGGCTGAAGACACTAGGAGAAAAGATCTGATGGAAAGTTTGATCTTAGACAAGTACCTAGGTAAAGAAATAATGGGATTAGATTTCTAAGTCGTACTATGTGCTTGAGAGTCATCTTGACTATTGATGCTTTCTCTGTCATCCTCTCCTTCTTCAGGCTCTTTTTCATCATATTTGATCAACTCCAGCTGATCATAACCCATCTTCATTATTGTCATCATCCAGTAGTTTCTTCTCTCAGCTCAGTCATCTGCACACCCCTTGTAGTGTAGTTGTTTTACAACAGCCTTTGGTAGTGTTAATTCTCTAGCACTTCCAATCCTCACTGAGAGTGGACTGAGCATGAAAGTTTAAGGGAGTCAGAAGGAACAAACTCCAGACACACCATCTTTAAGAACAGTAACACTCCTTGAAGAGGTCCTTTACATCCCCTGTAAGTTGGATTCCTAGGTATTTTATTCTCTTTGAAGCAATTGTGAATGGGAATTCATTCATGATTTGGCTCTCTGTTTGTCTGTTACTGGTGTATAAGAATGCTTGTGATTTTTGCACATTAATTTTGTATCCTGAGACTTTGCTGAAGTTGCTTATCAGCTTAAGGAGATTTTGGGCTGAGACAATGGGGTTTTCTAAATATACAATCATGTCATCTGCAAACAGGGACAATTTGACTTCTTCTTTTCCTAACTGAATACCCTTGATTTCTTTCTCTTGCCTGATTGCCCTAGCCAGAACTTCCAAGACTATGTTGAATAGGAGTGGTGAGAGAGGGCATCCCTGTCTTGTGCCAGTTTTCAAAGGGAATTTTTCCAATTTTTGCCCATTCAGTATGATATTGGCTGTGGGTTTGTCATAAATAGCTCTTATTATTTTGAGGTACGTTCCATAAATACCGAATTTATTTTTTTTCTTTTTTTTTGATTTATGAATTTGTTTTTTTTTTTTTATTATTATTATACTTTAAGTTCTAGGGTACATGTGCATAACGTGCAGGTTTGTTACATATGTATACTTATACCATGTTGGTGTGCTGCACGCACCAACTCGTCAGCACCCATCAATTCATCATTTATATCATGTATAACTCCCCAATGCAATCCCTCCCTCCTCCCCCCTCCCCGTGATAGGCCCCAGTGTGTGATGATCCCCTTCCCGAGTCCAAGTGATCTCATTGTTCAGTTCCCACCTATGAGTGAGAACATGCGGTGTTTGGTTTTCTCTTCTTGTGATAGTTTGCTAAGAATGATGGTTTCCAGCTGCATCCATGTCCCTACAAAGGACGCAAACTCATCCTTTTTTCTGGCTGCATAGTATTCCATGGTGTATATGTGCCACATTTTCTTAATCCAGTCTGTCACTGATGGACATTTGGGTTGATTCCAAGTCTTTGCTATTGTGAATAGTGCCGCAATAAACATACGTGTGCATGTGTCTTTGTAGTAGAATAATTTATAATCCTTTGGGTATATACCCAGTAGTGGGATGGCTGGGTCATATGGTACATCTAGTTCTAGATCCTTGAGGAATTGCCATACTCTTTTCCATAATGGTTGAACTAGTTTACAATCCCACCAACAGTGTAAAAGCGTTCCTATTTCTCCACATCCTCTCCAACACCTGTTGTTTCCTGACTTCTTAATGATTGCCATTCTAACTGGTGTGAGATGGTATCTCATTGTGGTTTTGATTTGCATTTCTCTGATGGCGAGTGATGATGAGCATTTTTTCATGTGTCTGTTGGCTGTATGAATGTCTTCTTTTGAGAAATGTCTGTTCATATCCTTTGCCCACTTTTTGATGGGGTTGTTTGTTTTTTTCTCGTATATTTGTTTGAGTTCTTTGTAGATTCTGGATATTAGCCCTTTGTCAGATGAGTAGATTGCAAAAATTTTCTCCCATTCTGTAGGTTGCCTGTTCACTCTGATGGTAGTTTCTTTTGCTGTGCAAAAGCTCTTTAGTTTAATTAGATCCCATTTGTCAATTTTGGCTTTTGCTGCTGTTGCTTTTGGTGTTTTAGACATGAAGTCCTTGCCCATGCCTATGTCCTGCATGGTGCTACCTAGATTTTCTTCTAGGGTTTTTATGGTATTAGGTCTAACATTTAAGTCTCTAATCCATCTTGAATTAATCTTCGTATAAAGGGTAAGGAAAGGATCCAGTTTCAGCTTTCTACTTATGGCTAGCCAATTTTCCCAGCACCATTTATTAAATAGGGAATCCTTTCCCCATTTCTTGTTTCTCTCAGGTTTGTCAAAGATCAGATGGCTGTAGATGTGTGGTATTATTTCTGAGGACTCTGTTCTGTTCCATTGGTCTATAGCTCTGTTTTGGTACCAGTACCATGCTGTTTTGGTTACTGTAGCCTTGTAGTATAGTTTGAAGTCAGGTAGCGTGACGCCTCCAGCTTTGTCCTTTTGACTTAGGATTGTCTTGGCAATGCGGGCTCTTTTTTGGTTCCATATGAACTTTAAAGCAGTTTTTTCCAATTCTGTGAAGAAAGTCATTGGTAGCTTGATGGGGATGGCATTGAATCTATAAATAACCTTGGGCAGTATGGCCATTTTCACGATATTGATTCTTCCTATCCATGAGCATGGTATGTTCTTCCATTTGTTTGTGTCCTCTTTGATTTCACTGAGCAGTGGTTTGTAGTTCTCCTTGAAGAGGTCCTTGACATCCCTTGTAAGTTGGATTCCTAGGTATTTTATTCTCTTTGAAGCAATTGTGAATGGAAGTTCATTCCTGACTTGGCTCTCTGCTTGTCTGTTACTGGTGTATAAGAATGCTTGTGATTTTTGCACATTAATTTTGTATCCTGAGACTTTGCTGAACTTGCTTATCAGCTTAAGGAGATTTGGGCCGAGACGATGGGGTTTTCTAAATATACAATCATGTCATCTGCAAACAGGGACAATTTGACTTCTTCTTTTCCTAACTGGATACCCTTGATTTCTTTCTCTTGCCTGATTGCCCTAGCCAGAACTTCCAAGACTGTGTTGAATAGGAGTGGTGAGAGAGGGCATCCCTGTCTTGTGCCAGTTTTCAAAGGGAATTTTTCCAGTTTTTGCCCATTCAGAATGATATTAGCTGTGGGTTTGTCATAAATAGCTCTTATCATTTTGAGGTACGTTCCATCAATACCGAATTTATTGAGCGTTTTTAGCATGAAGGGCTGTTGAATTTTGTCAAAAGCCTTTTCTGCATCTATTGAGAAAATCATGTGGTTCTTGTCTTTGGTTCTGTTTATATGCTGGATTACGTTTATTGATTTGTGAATGTTGAACCAGCCTTGCATCCCGGGGATGAAGCCCACTTGATCATGGTGGATAAGCTTTTTGATGTGCTGCTGAATCCGGTTTGCCAGTATTTTATTGAGAATTTTTGCATCGATGTTCATCAGGGATATTGGTCTAAAATTCTCTTTTTTTGTTGTGTCTCTGCCAGGCTTTGGTATCAGGAAGATGTTGGCCTCAT
This sequence comes from Rhinopithecus roxellana, assembly GCF_007565055.1. Lineage (NCBI taxonomy): Eukaryota > Metazoa > Chordata > Mammalia > Primates > Cercopithecidae > Rhinopithecus > Rhinopithecus roxellana. The sequence goes on from NC_044555.1 coordinate 42,819,980, forward strand.
AAAATGAGTTAGGGAGGATTCCCTCTTTTTCTATTGATTGGAATAGTTTCAGAAGGAATGGTACCAGCTCCTCCTTGTACCTCTGGTAGAATTCAGCTGTGAATCCATCTGGTCCTGGACTTCTTTTGGTTGGTAGGCTATTAATTGTTGCCTCAATTTCAGAGCCTGCTATTGGTCTATTCAGGGATTCAACTTCTTCCTGGTTTAGCCTTGGGAGAGTGTAAGTGTCCAGGAAATTATCCATTTCTTCTAGATTTTCTAGTTGATTTGCGTAGAGGCGTTTATAGTATTCTCTGATGGTTGTTTGTATTTCTGTGGGGTCAGTGGAGATATCCCCTTTATCATTTTTTATTGCGTCTATTTGATTCCTCTCTCTTTTCTTCTTTATTAGTCTTGCTAGCGGTCTGTCAATTTTGTTGATCTTTTCAAAAAACCAACTCCTGGATTCATTGATTTTTTGGAGGGTTTTTTGTGTCTCTATCTCCTTCAGTTCTGCTCTGATCTTAGTTATTTCTTGCCTTCTGCTAGCTTTTGAATGTGTTTGCTCTTGCCTCTCTAGTTCTTTTAATTGTGATGTTAGAGTGTCAATTTTAGATCTTTCCTGCTTTCTCTTGTGGGCATTTAGTGCTATAAATTTCCCTCTACACACTGCTTTAAATGTGTCCCAGAGATTCCGGTATGTTGTATCTTTGTTCTCATTGGTTTCAAAGAACATCTTTATTTCTACTTTCATTTCGTTATGTACCCAGTAGTCATTCAGGAGCAGGTTGTTCAGTTTCCATGTAGTTGAGCGGTTTTGTTTGAGTTTCTTAGTCCTGAGTTCTAGTTTGATTGCACTGTGGTCTGAGAGACAGTTTGTTATAATTTCTGTTCTTTTACATTTGCTGAGGAGTGCTTTACTTCCAATTATGTGGTCAATTTTGGAATAAGTGTGATGTGGTGCTGAGAAGAATGTATATTCTGTTGATTTGGGGTGGAGAGTTCTATAGATGTCTATTAGGTCCGCTTGGTGCAGAGATGAGTTCAATTCCTGGATATCCTTGTTAACTTTCTGTCTCGTTGATCTGTCTAATGTTGACAGTGGAGTGTTGAAGTCTCCCATTATTATTGTTTGGGAGTCTAAGTCTCTTTGTAAGTCTCTAAGGACTTGCTTTATGAATCTGGGTGCTCCTGTATTGGGTGCATATATATTTAGGAGAGTTAGCTCTTTCTGTTGAATTGATCCCTTTACCATTATGTAATGGCCTTCTTTGTCTCTTTTGATCTTTGATGGTTTAAAGTCTGTTTTATCAGAGACAAGGATTGCAACCCCTGCTCTTTTTTGTTCTCCATTTGCTTGGTAGATCTTCCTCCATCCCTTTATTTTGAGCCTATGTATGTCTCTGCATGTGAGATGGGTCTCCTGAATACAGCAGACTGATGGGTCTTGACTCTTTATCCAGTTTGCCAGTCTGTGTCTTTTAATTGGAGCATTTAGTCCATTTACATTTAAGGTTAATATTGTTATGTGTGAACTTGATCCTGTCATTATGATATTAACTGGTTATTTTGCTCGTTAGTTGATGCAGTTTCTTCCTAGCCTCGATGGTCTTTACATTTTGGCATGTTTTTGCAATGGCTGGTACCGGTTGTTCCTTTCCATGTTTAGGGCTTCCTTCAGGGTCTCTTGTAAGGCAGGCCTGGTGGTGACAAAATCTCTAAGCATTTGCTTATCTGTAAAGGATTCTATTTCTCCTTCACTGATGAAACTTAGTTTGGCTGGATATGAAATTCTGGGTTTAAAATTCTTTTCTTTAAGAACGTTGAATATTGGCCCCCACTCTCTTCTGGCTTGTAGAGTTTCTGCCGAGAGATCTGCTGTTAGTCTGATGGGCTTCCCTTTGTGGGTAACCCGACCTTTCTCTCTGGCTGCCCTTAAGATTTTTTCCTTCATTTCAACTTTGGTGAATCTGGCAATGATGTGTCTTGGAGTTGCTCTTCTGGAGGAGTATCTTTGTGGCGTTCTCTGTATTTCCTGAATTTGAATGTTGGCCTGCCCTACTAGGTTGGGGAAGTTCTCCTGGATGATATCCTTAAGAGTGTTTTCCAACTTGGTTCCATTTTCCCCCTCACTTTCAGGCACCCCAATCAGACGTAGATTTGGTCTTTTTACATAATCCCATACTTCTTGCAGGCTTTGTTCATTTCTTTTTCTTCTTTTTTCTTTTGGTTTCTCTTCTCGCTTCATTTCATTCATTTGATCCTCAATCGCTGATACTCTTTCTCCCAGTTGATCGAGTCAGTTACTGAAGCTTGTGCATTTGTCACGTATTTCTCGTGTCATGGTTTTCATCTCTGTCATTTCGTTTATGATCTTCTCTGCATTAATTAGTCTAGCTGTCAATTCTTCCATTCTTTTTTCAAGATTTTTAGTTTCTTTGCGCTGGGTACGTAATTCCTCCTTTAGCTCTGATAAGTTTGATGGACTGAAGCCTTCTTCTCTCATCTCGTCAAAGTCATTCTCTGACCAGCTTTGATCCGTTGCTGGCGATGGGCTGCGCTCCTTCGCAGGGGGAGATGCGCTCTTATTTTTTGAATTTCCAGCTTTTCTGCCCTGCTTCTTCCCCATCTTTGTGGTTTTATCTGTCTCCGGTCTTTGATGATGGTGACGTACTGATGGGGTTTTGGTATAGGTGTCCTTCCTGTTTGATAGTTTTCCTTCTGACAGTCAGAAGGACTGTCTGTTGTTCTGTTGGAGATTGCTTGAGGTCCACTCCAGACCATGTTTGCCTGGGTATCAGCAGCAGAGGTTGCAGAAGATAGAATATTGCTGAACAGCGAGTGTACCTGTCTGATTCTTCCTTTGGAAGTTTCCTCTCAGGGGTGTACTCCACCCTGTGAGGTGTGGGGTGTCAGACTGCCCCTAGTGGGGGATGTCTCCCAGCTAGGCTACTCAGGGGTCAGGGACCCACCTGAGCAGGCAGTCTGTACGTTTTCAGATCTCAACCTCCGTGTTGGGAGATCCACGGCTCTCCCCAAAGCTGTCAGACAGAGTTGTTCGCGTCTGCACCGGCCCCCGCTGCTTCCCCTGTTGGTCTTCAGCTGTGCGCTGTCCCCAGAGGTGGAGACTACAGAGACAGGCAGGCTTCCTTGAGCTGCTGTGAGCTCCACCCAGTTCGAGCTTCCCAGCGGCTTTGTTTACCTACTTAAGCCTCAGCAGTGGCGGGCGCCCCTCCCCCAGCCTCGCTGCTGCCTTGCGGATAGATCGCCGCAGACTGCTGTGTTAGCAGTGAGGGAGGCTCCGTGGGCGTGGGACCCTCCCGGCCAGGATTGGGATATATTCTCCTGGTGTGCCTGTCTGCTTAAAGCGGAGTATTGGGGTGGGAGTTACCCGATTTTCCAGGTGTTGTGTGTCTCAGTTCCCCTTGCTAGGAAAACGGATTCCCTTCCCCCTTGCACTTCCAGGTGAGGCGATGCCTCGCCCTGCTTCAGCTCTCGCTGGTCAGGCTGCAGCAGCTGACCAGCATCGATTGTCCGGAACTCCCTAGTGAGATGACCCCAGTACCTCAGTTGAAAATGCAGAAATCACCGGTCTTCTGTGTAGCTCGCACTGGGAGTTGGAGACTGGAGCTGTTCCTATTCGGCCATCTTGCTCCGCCCCCCAAATACCGAATTTATTGAGCGTTTTTAGCATGAAGCGCTTTTGAATTTTGTCAAAAGCCTTTTCTGCATCTATTGAGATAATCATGTGATTCTTGTCTTTGGTTCTGTTTATATGCTGGATTATGTTTATTGATTTGCGAATGTTGAACCAGCCTTGCATCCCAGGGATGAAGCCCACTTGATCATGGTGGATAACCTTTTGGATGTGCTGCTGAATCCGGTTTGCCAGTATTTTATTGAGGGTTTTTGCATCGATGTTCATCAGGGATATTGGTCTAAAATTCTCTTTTTTTGTTGTGTCTCTGCCAGGCTTTGGTATCAGGATGATGTTGGCCTCATAAAATGAGTTAGGGAGGATTCCCTCTTTTTCTATTGATTGGAATAGTTTCAGAAGGAATGGTACCAGCTCCTCCTTGTACCTCTGGTAGAATTCAGCTGTGAATCCATGTGGTCCTGGACTTTTTTTGGTTGGTAGGCTATTAATTATTGCCTCAATTTCAGAGCCTGCTATTGGTCTATTCAGGGATTCAGTGAAATAAAAGAGGACACAAACAAATGGAAGAACATACCATGCTCATGGATAGGAAGAATCAATATCGTGAAAATGGCCATACTGCCCAAGGTTATTTATAGATTCAATGCCATCCTCATCAAGCTACCAATGACTTTCTTCACAGAATTGGAAAAAATTGCTTTAAAGTTCATATGGAACCAAAAAAGAGCCCGCATTGCCAAGACAATCCTAAGTCAAAAGGACAAAGCTGGAGGCGTCACGTTACCTGACTTCAAACTGTACTACAAGGCTACAGTAACCAAAACAGCATGATACTGGTACCAAAACAGAGATATAGACCAATGGAACAGAACAGAGTCCTCAGAAATAATACCGCACATCTACAGCCATCTGATCTTTGACAAACCTGAGAGAAACAAGAAATGGGGAAAGGATTCCCTATTTAATAAATGGTGCTGGGAAAATTGGCTAGCCATAAGTAGAAAGCTGAAACTGGATCCTTTCGAAGATTAATTCAAGGTGGATTAGAGACTTCAATGTTAGACCTAATACCATAAAAACCCTAGAAGAAAATCTAGGTAGTACCATTCAGGACATAGGCATGGGCAAGGACTTCATGTCTAAAACACCAAAAGCAATGACAGCAAAAGCAAAAATTGACAAACGGGATATAATTAAACTAAAGAGCTTCTGCAGAGCAAAAGAAACTACCATCAGAGTGAACAGGCAACCTACAGAATGGGAGAAAATTTTTGCAATCTACTCATCTGACAAAGGGCTAATATCCAGAATCTACAAAGAACTCAAACAAATTTACAAGAAAAAAACAAACAACCCCATCAAAAAGTGGGCAAAGGATATGAACAGACATTTCTCAAAAGAAGACATTCATACAGCCAACAGACACATGAAAAAATGCTCATCATCACTCGCCATCAGAGAAATGCAAATCAAAACCACAATGAGATACCATCTCACACCAGTTAGAATGGCAATCATTAAAAAGTCAGGAAACAACAGGTGTTGGAGAGGATGTGGAGAAATAGGAACGCTTTTACACTGTTGGTGGGATTGTAAACTAGTTCAACCATTATGGAAAAGAGTATGGCAATTCCTCAAGGATCTAGAACTAGATGTACCATATGACCCACCCATCCCACTACTGGGTATATACCCAAAGGATTATAAATCATGCTGCTATAAAGACACATGCACATGTATGTTTATTGCGGCACTATTCACAATAGCAAAGACTTGGAATCAACCCAAATGTCCATCTGTGACAGACTGGATTAAGAAAATTTGGCACATACACACCATGGAATACTATGCAGCCAGAAAAAAGGATGAGTTTGCATCCTTTGTAGGGACATGGATGCAGCTGGAAACCATCATTCTTAGCAAACTATCACAAGAACAGAAAACCAAACACCGCATGTTCTCACTCATAGGTGGGATCTGAACAATGAGATCACTTGGACTCAGGAAGGGGAACATCACACACTGGGGCCTATCATGGGGAGGGGGGAGGGGGGAGAGATTATGTTGGGAGTTATACATGATATAAATGATGAATTGACGGGTGCTGACGAGTTGATGGGTGCAGCACACCAACATGGCACAAGTATACATATGTAACAAACCTGCACGTTATGCACATGTACCCTAGAACTTAAAGTATAATAAAAAATAAAAATTAAAAAAAAAAAAAAAAAAAAAAAAGAATGGTAACACTCACCGCGAATATCCACGGCTTCATTCTTGAAGTCAGCGAGACCAAGAACCCACCAATTCTGGTCACACAAACACCTCTTACCAGACCCCAACTCCAATATTGAGGATTGCAATTTAACATGAGATTTCGATGGAGACGAATATCCAAACTATTTCATCAACTTTTCAGTGGAGTTGTTTGATTTTTGCTTGTTAATTTATTAAAGTTTTCTATAGATTCTGGATATTAGATTTGTGTTGTATGCACAGTTTGCCAATATTGCCCCTCATTCAGTAAGTTGCCTATTTACTCAGTTGATATATCATTTTGCGGTGCAGAAGCTCTTTGATTTAATTAGTTCATAGCTGTCAATTTTTGTTTTTGTTATTGCTTTTCGTGTCTTCGTCAAGAAATTTTTCCCATGGTCTATATTCGGAATGATAGTTCCTAAGTTATTGTAATGGTTAATACTGTGTCAACTTGATTGGATTTAAGAGTGCAAAGTATTGATCAAAGGTGTGTCTGTGAGAGTGTTTCCAAAGGAGATTATCATTTGAGTCGGTGGGCTGGGAGAGGCAGACCTACCCTTAATCTGGGTGGGCACAAATGAATCAGCTGCCAGCACAGCTAGAATATAAAGCAAGCATAAAACCCTGAAAAGAGGAGACTGGCCAGGCCTCTCAGCCTACATCTTTCTCCCATGCTAGATGCTTCCTGCCCTCGAACATTGGACTCCAAGTTCTTCAGATTTGGGACTCGGAATCGCTTTCCTTGTTCCTCAGTTTGGGATCTTGGAATTGTGTGAGTTAGTACTTAATAAACTCATATATATATATATATATATACACACACACACACACACACACACACACACATCTATCTAGATAGATAGATACAGAAAATCTATCTATAGATAGATATATGTGTATGTGTGCCTATATATGTATATATACATATATATGTATATATATACATACACACACACACACACACACACACATATATATATATATATATATATATCCTATTAGGTCTGTGCCTCTAGAGAACCCTAATATTGATTTTGGTACCAAGAGCAGTTCTAGAGGAACAGAATATTAAGGATTGAGTTCTTTCATTGGTTTTGAGGTTTCTGGAGTTAGCTGCTTAATATGTAGACCCTCAAATGCTAAGGACTCTACTTCTAATAGTATGGAGAACACAGATAATCCTTGGCATGAACTATTTAGAGTGTTATGAAAAATAGATGCATCTGACACTCCTGATGTACTACTTGGGAGAGGCAAGGAGTTTAGTGACTCTAAACATAATAACTTTGACCATATATGGAGAACCAAGGAATATAATGAAGCTGGTTGGTTGCTCCTAAGTTCAGTAGACAAAGTGATAAAAGAAAATGATGAACCCAGGGATGCTACCTCCCAACTTCAGAAGCAGATACTGAGCCTCAAATCTGCTAAGATTGCCCTGAGTGAGAATAGAGAAGGGGCTGAAAGGCACAAGCTATTATCAAGCAAGTGGCTGACCTGCAATGAAAGGTACATGAAAGGAATCACCAAGTGTCTACTGTTAAAGTGAAGGTATTGATTGGAAAAGAATGGGACCCTGCATCTTGGAATGGAGACATGTGGGAGGAGCCTGATGAAGCTGGAGACACTGAGTTTGTAAGCTCTGCTGAACCTTTGTTGGCAGAAGAAACAGCTTCTCCATCCCCAGTAGTGGCAGCATCCTTTCTCAGACCCATGCTGCAATCAGTCTTTCCACCTTTGTCTGAGGAGATAAACCCTGCACTGTCTGAGGCAACAGTGATGACCTCCTCTTAGGCAGTTGCCAGGCAAGATAATGTTGATTCTCCTCAGCAGCCACCCCCAACAACCCTGTTGCTTCTAGACCTATAACTGGACAAAAGTCCCGGAGAGCCCCTAGATGTGAGATAGAGAGTGTAACACTTGATTCATAAAGCAAGTTTTTAGAGACCTATGAAGAGACTACAACTCCCACACAATAATAGAGGGAGTCTTTAACACCCAACTGTCAATATTAGACAGATCACTGAGACAGAAAATTAACAAGGATATTCAGGATTTGAACTCAGCTCTGGAGCAAGTGGACCTAATAGACATCTACAGAACTCTCCACCCCAAATCAACAGAACACACATTCTTCTCAGAGCCTCATCACTCTTATTCTAAAATTGACCACATAATTGAAAGTAAAAGACTCTTCAGCAAATGCAAAAGAATGGAAATCATAACAAAAAGTCTTTCAGATCACAGTGCAATCAAATTAGAACTCAGGATTAAGAAACTCACCCAAAACTGCACAACTACATGGAAACTGAACAACTTGCTCCTGAATGACTACTGGTTAAGTAATGAAATGAAGGCAGAAATAAAGATGTTCTTTGAAACCAATGAGAATGAAGACACAACATACCAGAATCTCTAGGACACATTTAAAACTGTGTTTAGAGGAAAATTTATAGCACTAAATACCCACAAGAGAAAGCAGGAAAGACCTAAAATTGACACCCTAACATCAAAATTAAAAAAATAAATAACTAGAGAAGCAACAGGAAACAAATTCAAAAGCTAGCAGAAGATAAGAAATAACTAAGATCAGAGCAAAAGTGAAGAAGATAGAGACACGAAAAACCCTTCAAAAATCCATGAATCCAGGAGGTGGCTTTTGAAAAGATTAACAAAATAGATAGACTGTCATCCAGACTAATAAATGAGGAAAGAGAAAAGAATCAAATAGACACAATAAAAAATGATATAGGGGATATCACCACTGATCCCACAGAAATACAAACTACAGTCAGAGAATACTATAAACACCTCTACGCAAATAAACTAGAAAACCTAGAAGAAATGGGATAATTTCCTGGACACACATACCCTCCCAAGACAAAACTAGGAAGAAGTCAAATCCTTGAATAGGCCGGTAACAAGTTCTGAAATTAAGGCTATAATTAATAGTCTACCAATCAAAAAAAGTACAGGACCAGATGAATTCAGAGCCGTTTTCTACCAGAGGTACAAAGAGGAGCTGGTACCATACCTTCTGAAACTATTCCAAACAATAGAAAAAGGGAATCCTCCCTAACTCATTTTATGAGGCCAGCATCATCCTGATACCCAAACCTGGCAGAGACACAACAAAAAAAGAAAATTTCAGGCCAATATCCTTGATGGACATCGACGCAAAAATCCTCAATAAAATACTGGCAAACCAAATCCAGCAGCACATCAAAAAGCTTATCCATCACGATCAAGTTGGTTTCATCCCTGGGATACAAGGCTGGTTCAACATATGCAAATTAATAAATATAATCTATCACATAAACAGAACCAATGACAAAAACAACATGATTATCTCAATAGATACAGAAAAGGCCTTAAACAAAATTCAACACCCCTTCATGTTAAAAACTCTCAATAAACTAGGTATCAATGGAACATATTTCAAAATAATAAGAGCTATTTATGACAAACCCAAAGCCAATATCATACTGAATGGGCAACAACTGGAAGCAGATTCCTTTGATAACTGGCACAAGGCAAGGATGTCCTCTCTCACCATTCCTATTCAACGCAGTATTGGAAGTTCTGGCCAGGGCAATCAGGCAAGACAAAGAAATAAAGAGTATTCAAATAGGAAGAGAGGAGGTCAAATTGTCTCTGTATGCAGATGACATGATTGTATATTTAGAAAATCCCACCATCTCAGCCCAAAATCTCCTTAAACTGATAAGAAACATCAGCAAAGTCTCAGCATACAAAATGAATGTGCAAAAATCACAAGCATTCCTATACACCAATAACAGACAAACAGAGAGCCAAATCATGAGTGAACTCACATCCACTATTGCTAAAAAGAGAATAAAATACCTAGGAATACAACTTACAAGGGAAGGACCTCTTAAAGGACAACTACAAACCACTGCACAAGGAAATAAGAGAGGACAAAACAAATGGAAAAAGATTCCATGCTCATGAATAGGAAGAATCAATATTGTGAAAATGGCCATACTGTCCAAAGTAATTTACCAATTCAATGCTATCTAAATCAAGCTACCACTGACTTTCTTCACAGAACTGGAAAAAAACTAAAGTTCATATGGACCCAAAAAAGAGTTCGCATAGCCAAGACAATCCTAAGCAAAATGTCAAATTGTCTCTGTTTGCAGATGACATGATTGTATATTTAGAAAACCCCAGGGTCTCATCTCAAAATCTCCTTAGGCTGATAAGAAACTTCACCAAAGTCTCAGGATACAAAATCAATGTGCAAAAATCACAAGCATTCCTATACACCAATAATAAACAGAGAGCCAAATCATGAGTGAACTCCCATTCACAATTGCTACAAAGAGAATAAAATACCTATGAATACAGCTTACAAGAGATGTGAAGGACCTCTTCAAGGAGAACTACAAACCACTGCTCAAGGAAATAGGAGATGACAAAAACAAATGGAAAAGCATTCCAGGCTCATGGATAGAAAGAATCAATATCGTGAAAATGGCCATACTGCCCAAGGTAATTTATAGATTCAATGCTATCCCTTCAAGCTACCACTGAATTTCTTCACAGAATTAGGAAAAAACTACCAGGGCAGTTCTCCTGGATGATATCCTGAAGAGTGCTTTCCAACTTGGTTCCATTCTCCCTCATCACTTTCAGGTACACCAATCAAATGTAGGTTTGGTCTTTTCACATAGTCCCATATTTGTTGGAGGCTTTGTTCATTCTTTTTCATTCTTTTTTCTCTAATCTTGTCTTCACACTTTATTTCATTAAGTTGATATTCAATCTCTGATATCCTTTCTTCCACATGATCGATTCGGCTATTGATACTTGTGTATGCTTCACGAAATTCTCATGCTGCATTTTTCAGCTCCATCAGGTAATTTATGTTCTTCTCTAAACTGGTTATTCTAGTCCGAAATTTCTCTAACCTTTTTGCAAGGTTCTTAGCTTCCTTGCACTCTAACCTTTTTGCAAGGTTCTTAGCTTCTTTGCACTCTAACCTTTTTGCAAGGTTCTTAACGTCCTTGCATTCTGTTAGAACATGCTCCTTTAGCTTGGAGGAGTGTGTTATTACCCACCTTCTGAAACCTACTGTCAATTCATCAAACTCATTCTCCATCCAGTTTTGTTCCCTTGCTGGTGAGGAGTTGTGATCCTTTAGAGGAGAAGAGGCATTCTGGTTTTCTGAATTGTCAGCCTTTTTGTGCTGGTTTTTCCTCATCTTTGTGGATTTATCTACTTTTGGTCTTTAATGTTGGTGACCTTCGGATGGGGTTTCTGTGACAATGTCTTTTTGTTGATGTTGATGCTATTTCTGTTTATTAGTTTTCCTACTAACAGTCAGACCCCTCTGGTGCAGGTCTGCTGGAGTTTGCTGGAGGTTCACTCCAGATCCTGTTTGCCTGGGTATCACCAGTGGAGGCTGGCTGCAGAACAACAAAGATTGCTGCCTGTTTCTTCCTCTGGAAGCTTTGTCCCAGCGGGGTACCCACCAGATGCCAGCTGGAACTCTCTTTTACGAGGTGTCAGTTGACCCTGCTGGGATGCGTCTCCCAATCAGGAGGCATGTGGGTCAGGGACACACTTGAGGAGGCAGTCTGTCCATTAGAAGAGCTCAAGTGCTGCGCTGGGAGATCCACTGCTCTCTTCAGAGCCAGCAGGCAGGAATGTTTAAGTCTGCTGAAGGTGCAACCACAGCCACCCCTTTCCCCAGATCCTCTGTCCCAGGGAGATGGGAGTTTTATCTATAAACACCTGACTGGGGCTGATGCCTTTCTTTCAGAGATGCCCTGCCCAGAGAGGAGGAATCTAAAGAGGCAGTCTGGCTACAGTGGCTTTGCAGAGCTGTGGTGGGCTCTGCCCAGTTCAAACTTCCTAGTGGCTTTGTTTACACTGTGGGGGGAAGACGGCCTACTCAAGTCTCAGTAATGGCAGACGTCCCTCCACTCACCAATCTCAAGCATTCCAGGTCAACTTCAGACTGCTGTGCTGGAAGTGAGAATTTCAAGCCAGTGGATCTTAGCTTGCTGGGCTCCATGGAGATGGATCCACTGAGCTAGACCTCTTGGCTCCCTGGCTTCAGCCCCCTTCCCAGGGAAGTGGACATTTCTGTCTTGCTGGTATTCTAGGCACTGCTGGGGTATGACAAAAACTCCTGCAGCTAGCTCGATGTCTGCCCAAATGGCCACCCATTTTTGTGCTTGAAACCCAGATCCCTGGTGGTGTCAGCGTATTCGGGAATCTCCTGGTCTGGAGGTTGTGAAGACCATGGGAAAAGTGTAGTGTCTGGGTTGAAGTGCATCATTCCTCAAGGCACAGTCCCTCACAGTTCCTCTTGGCTAGGGGAGGGTGTTCCCTGACCCCTTGCATTTCCTGGGTGAGGCAACATCCCACCCTGCTTCAGCTCACCCTCCATGGGCTGCACCCACTGTCTAACCAGTGCCAGTGTGATAAGCCAGGTACCTCAGTTGGAAATGCAGACATCACCACATTCTGCATTGATCTTACTGGGATCTGCAGACTGGAGCTGTTCCTATTCGGCCATCTCGCCAACCAACACAACACTATAAATTTAATATGTAACTAAAAAAGAGCTCGTATAGCCAAGACAATCTTAAGCAAAAAGAACTAATCTGGAGGCATCACACTACCTGACTTCAAATTATACTACAAGGCTATAGTAACCAAAGCAGCATGATACTGTTACCAAAACAGATATATAGACTAATGGAACAGAACAGAGGCCTCAGAAATAACACCAGACATCTACAACCATCTGATATTTGACAAACCTGACAAAAAAAGCAATGGAAAAAGGATTCTCTATTTAATAAATGATGTTGGGAAAACTGGCTAGCCATATGCAGAAAACTGAAACTGGACCCCTTCCTTACACCTTATACAAAAATTAACTCAAGACAAGTTATAAACTTAAGCATAAGACCTAAAACCATAAAAACCCTAGAAGAAAACCTAAGCAATACCATTCAGGACATAGACATGTGCAAAGATTTCATGACTAAAACACAGAAAGCAATTGCAACAAAATCCCAAATTGACAAATGGGATCTAATTAAACTAAAGAGTTTCTGCACAGCAAAATAAACTGTCATCAGAGTGGACAGGGAACCTACAGAATGAGAGAAAATTTTGGCAATCTATCCATCAGACAAGCTGAATCTACAAGGAACTTAAACAAATTTACAAGAAAAAATCAAACAACCCCATCAAATGTGGTCGAAGGATATAAACAGACACTTTTCAAAAGAAGACATTTATGCAGCCAACAAACATATGACAAAAAGCTCACCATCACTGGTCATTAGAGAAATGCAAATCAAAACCACAATGAGATACCATCTCATGCCCGTTAGAATGGTGATCATTAAAAAGTCAGGAAACAACAGAAGCTGGAGAGGATGTGGAGAAATAGGAATGCTTTTACACTGTTGGTGGCAGTGTAAACCAGTTGAACCATTGTGGAAGGCAGTGTGGGAATTCCTCGAGGATCTAGAATGAGAAATGCCATTTGACCCAGCAATCCCATTACTGGGTATATACCCAAAGGATTATAAATCATTCTACTATAAAGACACATACACACATATGTTTACTGCAGCTGTATTCACAATAGCAAAAACTTGGAACCAACCCAAAGGCCCATCAATGATAGACTGTATAAAGAAAATGTGGCACATATACACCATGGAATACTCTGCAGCCATAAAAAAGGATGAGTTCATGCCCTTTGCAGGAACATATTTGAAGCTGGAAACTAACACAAGAACAGAAAAACACCACATGTTCTCAGTCATAACTAGGAGTTGAACAATGAGAACACATGGACACAGGGAGGGGAACATCACACACAGAGGCCTGTCGGGGGTTGAGGGGCAGGGGAGGGATAGCATTAGAAGAAATATCTAATGTAGATGACTGGTTGATAGGTGCAGCAAACCACCATGGCATGTGTATAACTATGTAAAAACCCTGCATGTTCTGTGCATGTATCCCAGAACTTAAAGTATAATAATAATTTAAAAAATAACAGGCCATCGGGAAATGATGTCCTGTTCAACAAATAATGCTGGGATAACTGGCTAGAAATATGCAGAAGATAGATACTGGACCCTTGCCTTACACCACATACAAAAATCAACTAAAGATGGATTAAAAACTTAAGAAACCTAAAACTATATAAACCTTGGAAGATAACCTAAGATCCCTGGCAAAGATTTCATGACTAAGAGGCCAAAAACAATTGCAACAACAACAAAAATTGACAAATCGTACCTAATTAAGTTAAAGAACATCTGCACAGCAAAAGAAACTATCAACTGATTAAACAGACAAAGTAGAGAATGGAAGAAAATATTTTCAAACTATGCATCTGACAAAAGCCTAATATCCAGAATCTATAAGGAACTTAAACAACTTTACAAGCAAAACACAAACAACCCCATTAAAAAGTGGGCAAATATCATGAACAGATATTTTTCAAAAGAAGACATACATGTGGTCAAGAAGCATGTGAAAAAGAAAATGATCAACATCACTAATAATTAGATAAATGCCAATTAAAAACTGCTGGTGGAAACTTTAATTAATTCATTCATTGTGGAAACCCATTTGGGGATTTCTCAAGTAACTTAGAACTGCTACTTGACCCAGCAATCCCATTATTGGATATATACTCTAAGGAACATAAATTGTTCTACCATAAAGACACATGCATTCTTGCTGATGTTCACAATAATGAATCCATGGAACCGAGCTTAATGCCCATCAACATCACACTGGATAAAGAAAATGTGGTACATATACACCATGGATTACTACACAACCCCCAAAAAGAGTGAGATCATCTCCTTTGCTGCAACATCAATGGAGCTGGTGTTCATTATCCTAAGGAAACCAACACAGAAAGAGAAAACCAAATACGGCATGTTCTCATTTGTGAGTGGTATCTAAACATTAAGTGTACATGACGTTTGTAAACATTAAGTATGCATGACAAATTGACATACTAAACATTAAGTATACATAAACTCAAATAAGATATATATATATATGTGTGTGTATATATATATATATATGGTATATATATTCCTTTTGGTATATATCCAAAGGAAATGATAACAGTATGTGGAAGAGACATCTGCACTCACATATTTATCATAGAACTATTCACAGCAGAAAAGATACAGAATCAACATATGTGTCCACCATAAGGAGAAGATGGCCATATAAAAGCCAAGGAAAGAGGCCTCAGGAAAAAAAAAAAAGTCTTATTTACATCCTGATCTTGAGCTTACAGTCTTCAGATTTATGGAAAAAAAAGTCTCTGTTGTTTAAGCCAAAAAGGAAAAAAAAGTTTCAAAAAATGTAAAGTTATCCTGAAATGGAAAAGGAAGCCTTGTGACAAATTGAGTTATTGGTCATTAAAGATGTTAACACAGATGCTGGATGACAATCTGCAGGTTGCTTAAAACTTTCAAGCATCAGTTATGATTCCTCTCAAAGTATTAGGTAAGTATCTATTACCCAATATTGCTGCCAAAAATAAAAGTACCAGATATTAAGGCCTGGAAGATTATGATTTATTTAGATAATGGAACTGCTGCATCATACTTTATCAAATTGGGTTAATTTTGTGATAAAATTAGTGATTTTTTTTTTTTACAATGAAATGCTACATTTTATATATAATTTGGGCAATTAAGAAAATGCATAGTAAGGCCGGGCGCGGTGGCTCAAGCCTGTAATCCCAGCACTTTGGGAGGCCGAGGAGGGCGGATCACAAGGTCAGGAGATCGAGACCATCCTGGCTAACACGGTGAAACCCCGTCTCTACTAAAAAATACAAAAAACTAGCCAGGCGAGGTGGCGGGCGCCTGTAGTCCCAGCTACTCGGGAGGCTGAGGCAGGAGAATGGCGTGAACCCGGGAGGCGGAGCTTGCAGTGAGCTGAGATCTGGCCACTGCACTCCTGCTTGGGCGACAGAGTGAGACTCCGTCTCAAAAAAAAAAAAAAAAAAAAAAAAAAAAGAAAATGCATAGTAAAATGCAAAAACTACATTCTATATTGTACAACCACAAAATGTTTATACCAGCTGAATATCATTTCAATCAACTAATTACAAGGGTAGGAAGATAGATCGGTCAAAGGACAGATGGATGAATAGATGGATGGATAGATAGATATAGATATGACATATAGATAGATAAATTGACAATAAAAATGTTTTATAAATATTGGGTCCTAACACATGCCTTATTTTAAAAAATAAGCATTCAATGTAAGTTTACGTGAATTAATAGAACAGGAAACTGTAATGAAACTGAATTAAATATTGTTTCACCTTAATAAATTATTTCCTTTAATTTATTTCTAAATATACAAATTTTTTAAATATAGATTTTTAAATTATGCACCTTTAACTCCTCTTTTAAACTTTACGCACATCAATTGACTCTCTGCTATAAAAGATAAAGACATTAGCAGTCTTTCATGTTGTCCTACCTCCCTTCCTTCCTCTTTCTGATTTGTGATTTATGTTATTAATTTTATTTCACCAAAATTTATTACGGTCTGTTCTGTTACTACAATTTTTATACGTTTATATTTGTATGTATAAGCTTGTTTATTATTTTATGTTTTCACATATTCATTATTTTTGCTTATTTCTTTATTCAGTTTCATCATTAAGTAGTTTTTATTTCCAACAAAGTTTCCAAAATGTTTCTTTTACAATTTTTCTGGGTTTAGGATTCCTAACGCTTTCAAGTTTCAACATTTTCTTTTGGATGAATAATCCTTGCATCACATTTTATTTCTTTCAGGAAAAAAACAAAACAACTTTGTTTTCAAATTTAATTACTTACACATGGGATATATCTTAACCATTCAGTGTAAATGTTTCCTGGAATCTTTTTTGGCTCTTTCTTCATTTCATGGAAACTTATTTTATTAAATATTTAATAATTCTCCGAATCCATATGTTGAGTTCTTCAGGGAAACCAATAATTCATATAGGAGATTGTCTTTGTCTTGCATATCTATTTTTTTCTGATTACTTGATCTTTCACAGCTGTGTTCTCTGTAATTATTTCAAGCCTTTCCTCTATGTTATCATGTAATTAATTTGCATTTTTGCATATATGCTTTGTTCATTGCACCTTTCAGTTTATTAATTACATTAATATATTTTGACCCTTTATTTTATATTGTAAGTTAATCACCTCAGTTTTTCTCATGTTTTTGCTCTTTATTTTATTTAATCTGAGTCCTTCTGGAATACAAAGCATCACTGGCAAATTTCCTTTTGTTCCTTGGGTTATGTTTTCTTCCATTATCGTTTCTTTCTCTGTTCATTTTATTGAAAGTATCTCACTCTTTTTTTTTTTTTTTTTTTTTTCTGGTGTTGTGCATAGGCTTAATTTCCATGCCAAACTTTTTCAGCTTGTTCGCACTTTGGAATCTCCTCGGCTCTGTCCAGACTATATTTTAAATCTCTATAATGTAGGTGAAATTAACTTCCTTTCCAATTCTTTTGTGACTTACTTTTCCCAAAAAGCAGTTATTTTCAGCTGCCTTTAAAATATTCAATTCAGTTTTTCTGTCGCCTGCAGTTATGGAAAGAAGAAAGAACAACACTGAACTCACTTTTTCTTTCCCAGATTTCGTTATACCTGCTGTATCAAGAGGTACCGCACTTCACTGTTAAGTGTATTCAATTCATCTGGGGTATCATTTAACTTAAAATTTACTCCACTAATTATTCTTTATACTTAGAACCTTTATTTTTCTCCGATAAATTCAATCTCATTGTTAATTTTTTCAGTTTTACAGCATCCGTTTCCCCTATTACCTCTTCAGAAGAGAGTCAACACAAAGATATTCAATTAGCTTGCTTTTTCACATTTGGTAATATTAGTTAAAATTCTCAGGCTTTTGTGGAATCACTATTATGGTATCTAAAGGATATGAGTTGGGTGGGTCTTGTCGTGTTACTTTTTAATATCTGCTCTGTCACATTAATAACCGTTTCTATTCTTGGTTGTCCTTTTGGAAGTTAATGATTTTGGGCTCCACCTCTTGCGTTATTTAGTCATTGCTACCTTTTTTTTGATTTTTTTAAATTTTTGCTGTTTTCTAAATTGTTTTGCTGCTGTATCTTATTAATTTTTGCATTGTTAAAAACCATTATTTTTTCACTGGTAGCTATAGGAGAATTGGAGGAGAAATATGCTGTCAGGTACCATTTTTCTCTTCCATTTAAAACTGAAAATTTGAAGATATGCTTTTATGTGTCCCAAGTCTAAAATTATTAGAAAATGATAAAACAAATTTATGTTCCCATGTCTGAGTAATTTTAAGATAGTTTCAATGTAAATAATACCTTACAAACTTTTAAATTACAAAGGTGCGTAAGCTAGGAAAGCATGAAAATTTGACTCTCATAGAAATAGTAGAAATCTTGATCAAACAAAATTATATAAGGCCGGGCGCGGTGGCTCAAGCCTGTAATCCCAGCACTTTGGGAGGCCGAGACGGGCGGATCACGAGGTCAGGAGATCGAGACCCTCCTGGCGAACATGGTGAAACCCCGTCTCTACTAAAAAATACAAAAAACCAGCCGGGCGAGGTGGCGGGCGCCTGTAGCCCCAGCTACTCGGGAGGCTGAGGCAGGAGAATGGCTTAAACCCGGGAGGCGGAGCTTGCAGTGAGCTGAGATCCGGCTACTGCACTCCAGCCTGGGTGACAGAGCGAGACTCCATCTCAAAAAAAAAAAAAAAAAAAAAAAAAAAAAAAAAATTATATAAAAAGGATAAAATTTTCCCAGTGAATATGTTTTACACATGCAAATAATGATAGAGGTCTTTTTTAAAGGCACACACAAAAAGAACTGAAATGTTTTCCTTGGGAATCATTTCTATTTATTTTTCATTGTTATTGTATTTTGGCCTCATCCACTAGATTACCAATAGGAAAGTATTAAAATGTATTCATGTGATATTATTTTTGATCTTTTGACATAGCCTATTATACAATTAATGTGAACAAATGGAAAAGATGGGCCATCTAATTCTATAAATTAGAAATTTAAAGGACATATTAGTCATATTGTTCAGCCTCCATTTTTTCTAAATATGCATTTTATTTTACTAAGAGTCATGATTTCACTGTAAAAACAGAATACACATTGATTTGGTTTTATGGTGCAGGTTTAGTTAAAATTCCACCCCTAATGGAGTAGTACAAAGTCCTATTTTAAGTTTATGATCTTCAGCTGATTTCATGCATTATTTAAGAACCATTATTTTGGTTTATTAACAGTCATGTGTGCATTTGATCACTTTCTTCAGTGGGAAAGTGCTGTGTATAAGTTACTAGTTATTTCAATATCATCTAAAGCCCAAGTCAGTAACATTTTTATTTCAATTTGAAAGCAAGCACTGTTTATAAACTGAACAGACTAGAAAAATAATTATGATAAACACATTAGTTCATCTTTCTAGTAAGTCTGTTATTCTGGTCTTCCCTGTTGCCAGCATCTTCACCTTCTGCAAAAGGGGTGGTCTTTTTCTTTTATTATTCCACCTCATGGAGAGGATAATTTGAATGGCCACAGGAAATTTTTTGCTTCTTTGAAGCATCTTTCCATCAGTAGAGATCTTATGAATCAGACCCTCCATGCAGACGATGCTATATTTACCAAGCGATGAGCAATCAACGTGTTATCTGTCAAGCCAATGTGCTTCTTGATGATTTTGCCATAATCATGCTTGTAGATTAGTTCAGTTACCAAGTTCAGGTTTGGGTATCTCCATGCAGTATGTGGTTCTACAATCCACAGCATATTAAGTGAAGCGTTTTTGAGCTTAATGAAGGTTCCATTGAAGATCTGACAAAGGCAAAGAAGCTGCAACACCTTTCAGACTTTTGGGCCCACACCATTGATACCTCCGTTCCTGATGACAAATGTCAATTTGGGTTCTGCAGGTGTAATACATAGAAATTGCTAGCTTTTCTTAGCATCCTAGCCATTTGAATTTCAGATCTGTGCATCTGCCTATATTCCTTGTGATAGTACTTTGCTTTTTCACAGATAAGCTTCCTACTTACCTTTTGAAGCATCTTTTGGGCAAAAACTTCTTTCTCAGGCACTTGATTTTCAGCTCTGCTAAATCCTTCACTTTTTCTTAAGCATTACTGGCACAGCAGGAATCTTCTTCTTCTCTTGGACAGCCTCCGTGTTTCCAGCCAGAAAGGAGCTTAGTAAAACTCTGATAGGAAGAAAGAGAAACTTAATTGCATTTGGCATGACTCTTTTGCCTAATAACAAATTGGATGTTTGTGTCTTTATCTCTAGAGTACCTATTCCTAGGCAGGATGTTAACAATTAAAAACGTATTATTTTAAAATTTCTCTCCCACATTTTTTATTAACTACTATTTTATTTGCACATACCCAGGAAACCAAGAGTGAGTTAACATTGAAGTTTCACTTGGGTAAACTATGAATATATATACGTATATACATAAATATATATTTTCATTACATTTATATATGTATGTCAGAATTAGGAACTTAGATGTTCAAAGTTATATGTGTGTATATTAAATGTAAAAGGAAAAAGAGTCCAGAAATAATTGGTGATGTATAATATCATCTAAGTAGTTAAAATTCAGCAAAAAAATACTCACCAAAGAAGAAATGAATGGAGAACTAGATCAAATGATGTTAAAAAAAAGGGCTGGGCTCTCCTAGAGGTAAAGAAATAGTGGTTATAATAAAAAGTATTACCCTATAGAACTAGATAAAATCTGATGGAAAATTGGTATTCTAAGACTTTTATCTTGAAATGATCTGTGTTTTAGTATAATGATAAAAAGACTATGTTTTAGTTTTATTGAGTAAATTTTTATTCTTCATACATAACAGATGCACAAAGAGCAATGTTTTCTGACCTGGCTTCCTAAATAATAAATAAATTGCTTAGTTTCTTTGTTAAACAAGCCTTAATGTTTCTGTATGCCGTGCACTGAAGAAGTATGGAAACATTTTTATTTGATGGCAAATTCCAATTTTTCTTTAAAAGTTGGCAATATTTTGAGTCAGAAACATGACAAAACATCAAAGTCTATTTCGAAATGCTTTACATCTTAATATAGTTGAAGTTAAAGCAGTAAGTAATTTCAGAGATTTTCCCATGAGCTGCATAGTTCTTTTCATATGTAATTATGCTCTGAGTGCATTAGATAATGCTATGGTTCCCACAGCTGTATACACATCCATAAATCATTAATGAGGCAGTTAACTGAAACAAAACTGTAAAAGATTTGCATTACCCAGCAGAATCTGGCTTTAATGACATCTAGTTATTTACAATTAATTTTGCCTTTTGGAATAATAATTGAAAGTAATTTAAGATTTTCTTGCACAGAAATTAGATGTTGTCTATTCATCAAAAGTTTTCTCTCTCTCTCTCTTTTTTTACCATGTAACAGAGACTCTGTCAGTGACCAATATGCAGCCTGTGCTAACAATCTTAACTAGATCAAGCCCTCTCCTACTCTCCATTCCTAACCTTTCTGTTTTCCTTCCTCCCACATAAAAAAGGAAGGATAATTGAAAAAATTCAGAAAAAAAAAAGGAAAATGTACTTTATCTAAAATCGAATAGGAAGAATGAGTCCAGTGAAACATACTTTTGGGGTATATTTATTGATTCTTTATGGTTTTGAAGGAATATCTTTTTCATTGTTTCTTAAAAAATGAATGTTAAAAGTGAAAAGCAAATGAAAGTTTTATGAATGTATATGCTGTAAGTATAAACGCATCATAATACTATTTAGTAACTAGAACTCTGTAGAAATACTTTTCAAATATAGTAAACATGCTTTGGCATTTATCAACTCATTTTATATTGCTCTACCTACATGTCATATTTTAATGATATTATTCATTTGCCACAATTTTCTATTATTATTTATTTGCAAGTCATCATCCCTCAAACCACTAATATGCAATAAGCAGTCTAATGATGGCACAATGATTGTTCTTCCCCTATTTAACACCCACCAATGATGGAAACATCATAGAGAATGAGGGTGGGGATTGGCGAGAGACTTTATTATTGCTAAGAAACACCTAAGGAAGTTATCCAAATAATCGAAACTCTTATTGCAGTTTTAATATAAATTATAAGACAAATTATTTCCCCTTTTAAAGTTTGTTTTTTAATGACTATCACTATAAATGAAATCTGGCCCAACAACACCAGATCGCTCCACTACACTCCAGCCTGGCAACAGAGTGAGACTCCATCTCAAAACAAACAAACAAAAAAGAGTAGAAAGTGCAGAGACTTTCCATATACTCCCTGTCTCTACACATGCATAATCTCCCTAGTATTAACATCTCCTACTCCATGGGTTTAGAGAAATGTGTAAGGGCATATATCCAACACTATGGCATCACGTAGAGTAGTTTTACTGCCCTAAAATTCCTCTGTGCTCTGCCTATTCATTCCTCCCTCCCCCCCAACCTTTGGAAACCACTGATCTTTTTGCCATCTTTATAGTTTTACCTCTTCCAAAATGTCATATAGTTGAAATCATACAGTATGTAGACTTTTGATATTATCTTCTTTTCACTGGTCAGCGTGTATTTAAATTTCCTTGCTAGTTCATTTCTTTTTAGTGCTGAATAACATTCCATTCTCTGGAAGTACTGCAACATGTACTTTTGCTCCAGGCTCTACTTCATGAAGGACACAAGCTAAGGCAAAAAGTCTAATGATATTAACATATATTTAAAATACCAACACTTTTAATTTGTTCTTTTACACAATTTAAAATACAAAAAAGTAAAAAAAGGACTCTTTCTTAAAGTTAACCGGAATGGAAACTAAAGTGTACTACCTCAGAACGTTGTATTAATATATATACAAGATATCCAAATACATATTAGATCATCCATAAATGAATAATTATTAACAATTTAGATTTCCAGTTGTTCATCTGTCTGTGATTCATTCATTCACTCTAAAAAATGTTTGAGCCTTTAATATTGCCAGGAACTTTTCCAAGTGATGCTGATTTGGCAGGTTACAAAAACATGCAAAGTTCCTGCCCTTGTGAAGTTAACATTTTTGAAGGGCAGATAGAAAATTTTTTAGATCTTTTTGTTTTTAGTTTTTGTGGGTACATACTATGTGTATATATTTATGGGGTACATCAGATGTATTGATACAGGCATGCAATGTGAAGTAATCACATCCTTGAAAATGTGGTATTTATCATCTTAAGCATTTATCCTTTGTGTTACAAAGAATCCTATTCTACTCTTTTATTTTTAAATGTAGAACTAACATTACTGGCTATAGATACCCTTTTTGCTCTCAAATACTAGGTCTTATTAATTTATTCTATTATTTTTGTACCCATTAACCATCCCCAACTGCCCCCTACCCTTCCACTATATTTCCAGGCTTCTGATAGCCATCCTTTTATCTCCATCCCCATGAATTCAGTAGTTTTAATTTTCAGATCCCACAAATAAGTAAGAACATGCAATGTTTGTTTTTCTGTGCCTGGCTTATTTCACTTAACATAATAATCTCCATCCAGTTTCAGCCATTTTGTTGCAAATACTTGGATCTAATTTTTTGCGGATGAAAAGTACTCCTGTGTGTATAACTACCACATTTTTTGTATCCCGTCATCTGTTGATGAAGACTTATGTTACTTCCAGATTTTGGCTATTGTGAACAGTGCCGCAAGAAACATGGGAGTGCAGATATCTCTGTAATATACTGATTTACTTTCTTTTGAGTATAGAACCAGTAGTAGGACTGAAGGATCATATGGTAGCTCTTGAGGAACTTCCAAACTGTTCTCCATAGTTGTTGTACTAATTTACATTCCCACTCAGAACGTACAAGGATTCCCTTTTTTCCACATCATCATCAACATTTGTTATTGCCTGTCATTTAGATGCAAGCCATTTTAACTAGGGCGAAATATCACATTGTAGTTTTGATTTGACTTGACTCTGTGATGGCATTACTTGACCTGCTCTGGGCCAGAGGGGAGCCTACTACCCTGAAGGGTGAGTCCCAGGCCATGCAGCATTCACCACAAACTAACTTACAAGCCCTTAAGTCTTATGAAAACATCACTAGTAGTCTGGCAGTACTCCACATGGACATGTAGTGCTGGCCAGAGGGTAAGGCTCCTCTGCTTTTGCAAAGAGAAGGGAAGAATGAAAAGGGCTGCACTTTGTGGTTTGAGTGCCAGCTCAGCTTTAGTACAGAGAGCAGAAGGTAGTTTACTCTTCTCTATGAATCCTGGCTGTCATCTCTGGGCTCAGCTGGGGAATGGGGCATCTTGCTGCCCTGAAGGGAAGGACACAGGACTGGTGGGCTTTACAATCTGCTGAATGTAGAGCCTTAGACCCTTGAATGAACAAAGGCAGTATCCAGGTAGTGGTTACAGAAGACCTTGGGTGAGATCTAGTGCTGTGCTGACCTCAGGTCTGACTCAGCACAGCCATCATAGTGGTGGCCACAGGAGTATATGTGTAACTCGAAGCGCCAGCTTTAGGTGGCTCAGAACAGAAAGAGGACTTCATTTGTCTGCAAGAAAGTAGGGCAAGAACAAGAGTTATCTGCCTCATCCTCCAGAGAATTTGTCTGGATCTTGTCCAAAACCATCAAGGCAGTACTTCTATGAGTCTGCAGGAACCACAAATATATGGGGTATGGGTTGCCCCCTAAAGCAGATACAGTTTAGATCCCAATGCCCAAGATTTTTTGAATATCTAGAAAAACTTCACAAAAAGGATAAGTTAAATAAAAAGGCCAGACAATGAAGACTACAATAAATACTCAACTCCTCAGTGTCCAGACATTGAAGAACATTTCTAGCATCAATAACATCCACGAAAACATAACTGCACCAAATGTAGTCAACAAGGCACCAGGAACCAGTCCTGCAGAAACACAGATATGTGACCTTTGAGACAGACAATTATAAATAAGTGTTTTGAGAAAACTTTAAGATAGCATCAAGAAGTAATTTAGAATGGTGTCAGATAAATTTAACAAAGAGATTGAAGTAATTTACTAAAAAACAAACAGAAATTATGCTGCTAAAAAATGCAAGTGATATACTGAAGAAAACATCAGAATTTGAATAGTAGAATTGACCAAGGAGAAGAAAGACTTAGGGACCATGAAGATAAGCTACTTGAAAATACCTAGTTAAGGATTGAATATACATATATATTATATATATATATATATATATATATATATATATATATATATATTATATATATATATATATATATATATATATATATATATACACACATATCACTAAAGCATACTTACAGGATCTAGAAAATATCCTCAAAAAGGAAGAATCTAACAGTCAGTGATCTTAAAGAACAAATAGAGAAAACAGATAGTGGCAGAAAACTTATTCAAAGGGATAATAACAGGGAACTGCTAAAACATAGAGAAAGAAAGCAATATCTAAGTACAAGAAAGTTACAGAATGACAAGCAGTTTTAACAGAAAGAAGACTAGCTCAAGGCATTTAATAATCAAACTCCCAAATATTAAGGATTAAGAAAGGAATCTAAAAACAGCAAGAGAAAAGAAACAAATAATACACTACTGAGCTCCAACATGTCTGAAAGCAGACTTCTCATTGGTAATATTACAAGAAAAAGAAAGTGAAATGACATAAAGTGCTGGAGAAAAAATCTTACCCTAGAATAGTATATCCAGTGAAATATCCTTCAAATGTGAAGGATAAATAATGACTTTCCTAGACAAAAAGCTGAGGGATTTCATCAACACCAGACCTGTCACACAAGAAATGCTAAAGGGAGTATTTCAATCAGAAAGAAAAAGACTTTAGTGAGCAGTAAGAATCATCTTAAGGTATAAAACTCACTGGTAATAATAAGTACACAGAAAAACACAGAATATTATAACACTATAACTTTGGTGTGTAATCTACTCTCATCTTAAGTAAAAAAGGACTAAATGATGAACCAAACATAAATAATAAGTACAACTATCTTTTCAAGACATAGCCAATAAAATATGATCTCAGTAGTAACAACAAACAGTTACAAAGTGTGAGAACAAAGTTAAGAAGTAGTATTTATTAGTTTCTTTATGTTCATTTGTTTGTTTACGCAAAGATGGGTAACATGTTATCAGCCAAAAATAATGGGTTATAAGACAGTATTTGCAAGTCTCATGGTAACCTAAAACAAACAAACAAACAAACAAAAAACATACACTGGGTTAAAAAGCAACAACAACAAGGAAATAAATTATATAACCAGGGAAAATCACCTTGACAAAAAATGGAGAGAAAAAGGAAGAGAAGACCACCGCACAACAAGAAAATACATAACAAAATGAAAAGAGTATATTATTACTTGTCAATAATAACATTGAATAAAAATGGACTAAACTCTTTGAGCAAAACATGTAAAGTGGCTGAGTAGATTAAATAAAATAAAAAAGAAGACCCTATGATCTGTAACCTACAATAGAGACAATTCATCTATAAAGGCACATATGGACTAAAAATAAATGGTTGGAAAGAGATATTCCATGCCAATGGAAACCAAAAAAGAACAAGAGTAGCTATTTTTATATCAGACAAATTAGGATTTCGAGAGAAAAACTGTAAGAAGTGACAAAGATGGTCACAATATAATCATAAAGGGTCAATTCAGCAATAGGATATAACAATTTTAAATTTCTATGCACCCAACACTGGGCCACCCAGAAATATGAAGTAAATATCATTAGAGGTAAAGAGAGTTAGTCCCCAATACAATAACAACTGAAGATTTCAGCACCTTACTTTCAGCACTGGACACATATTCCTGACACAATATCAACAAAGAAACATCAGATTTAATCTACACTGTAGACAAAATGGATCTAAGTGATATTTACAGAACATTTCATCCAATGGTTGCAGAATACATATTCCTTTCCTCAGCAAATGGATTGTTCTCAAGGACAGACCATGTGTTAAGTCACAAAACAAACCTTAAAATCTTGAAAAATGGAAATAATATCATGCACCTTCTCTCATCACAATAAAATAAAACTAGAAATCAATAACAAGAGGAATTTTGGAAGCTATTTAAGCATATGGAAATTAAACAATATGCTCTTGAATTTCCACTGTGTTAGTGAAGAAATTAAGAAGGAAATTAAAAAATTTCTAGAAACAAGTGACAATGGAAACACAATATACACAAAGCCACGGAATACAGCAAAAGCAGTACTACAAAGGAAGTTTATAACAAGTGCCTACATTATAAAAGAAGAAAAAATTCAAATAAATAACCTAATAATGTATCATAAAGATCTAGAGAAAACAAACAAATTAAATAAAAATTAGTAGAATGAAAAAGGTAATTTAGGTTATAGTAGAAATAAATGAATCTAAAATGAAAAAATACAAAAATCAATGAATCAAAAAGTTATTTTCTTGAAAATTTAGAATTGACAAATTTTTAGTAAGGATTATTAGGAACAAAAGGAGAGAAGATCCAAATATAATCAGAGATGAAAAAGGACTCATTAGAACTAATACTGCAGAAATTCAAAAAGTTATTAGTGGCTACTGTGAGCAATTATATAACAATAAATTGGAAAGTCTAAAAGAATTGGACAAATTTGTAGACACATATGACATACCAAGATTATCGAGATGGGGACTGTAAATTGTCTATCAGTTAAAAAAAAAAAAAAAGCACAGGGTTCAATGACTTTATTGCTGAGTTCTACCAAACATTTAAAGAAGAATACCAATCTTACTCAAACTATTCTAAAAAGTAGAGGAGGAGGAAATTCTTCCAATCTCATTCTATGAAGATAGTACTACCATGACATCATAACCAGACAAGGATACATCAATAGAAAGAAAAGTATAGGGAAATATCTCTGGTGAGTGGTGATACAAAAATTCTCAAGAAAATACTAAGAAACTAAATTCAACAATACACTAAAAGTGGTGTTTGGTTTTCTGAGAATGATGGTTTCCAGCTGCATCCATGTCTCTACAAAGGACATGAACTCATCCTTTTTCATTGCTGCATAGTATTCCATGGTGTATATGCACCACATTTTCTTAATCCAGTCTGTCACTGATGGACATTTGGTTGATTCCAAGTCTTTGCTATTGTGAACAGTGCCGCAATAAACATACATGTGCATGTGACTTTATAGCAGCATGATTTATAATCCTTTGGGTATATACCCAGTAATGGGATGGCTCACCTGTATCAAAATATCTATGTATCCCATAAATATATAAATCTACTATGTATCCATACAAATTAAAAATTTATAATTTAAAAAAAAAAAAAGAAGAAGATGCACTGAATTGCTAATGCAAGGCCCCAGAGCACACTCTTCCTCCTGCACAGTGATTGTGAATGCACGGAGATGGAGCCTTCTTCAGCCTGGTGCCCCAGGACAATGCAGATCAGAGCCCCTACCAATCCATGAGAGATGTGTAGCATGAGAAGAAATAAACCTTTGTTGTTTTAAGCAAAAAAAAAAAAAAAAAAAAAAAAAAAAAAAAAAAAAAAAAAAAAGTGGGATTCATCATGACTAAGTAGGATTTATCTCAACAACGCAAAAATGGTTCAACATATGCAAATCAATCAATGTGACACATCACATTGACAGAATGTATAATTCAAACCATATGATCATTTCAATTGATGCTGAAAAGGCATTTGATAAACTTCAACATTTTTCCGTGATAAAAACCCTAAAATAACTGAGGATAGAAAGAATATGTCTCAGTATAAGAAAAGCCATACAAGACAGACCCTCAGCTGGTATCACACTGAATGAGGAGAACCTGTAAGCCTGACCTCTCAGATCTGGCAGATGACAATGCCCACTTCCAAAACTGTTTTTCCACATGGTATGAAATTCCTAGCTAGAGCAATCAGAAAAGAGAAAGAAATGAAGGGCATCCAAATTAGAATGGAAGAAATTAAATTGCCCTTGTTTGCACATGATATGATCTAATATTTGGAAAAATTTAAAGACTCCATGAAAAAAACTTTAGAAATGGCAAACAAATTCAGTAAAATTGCAGGATAAAAAAATCAACACAAAAAATCAGTGACATCTCTATATGTCAACAGTGAACAATGAGAAAAAGAAATAAAAAGTAATCCCATTTACAGTAACCACATATACATTAAATACCTAGAAAGTAACTTCTACACACCAACAGCAGTCATGTGGACAATTGAATTGGTAACTCAACCCTTTTAACAATACCTGCAAAAAATAAAAGTTCTAGTAATATACCTAACCAAGGAGGTGAAAGATCTCTATGAGGAAAACTATAAAACACTGCGAAAGAAATCATAGATGACACAAACAAATGGAAACACACCTCATGCTCATGGATGAGTAGAATTAATATTGTGAAGATAACCATACTGTCAAAAGCAATCTACAAATTCAACACAATTCCCATCAAAATACCACAATCATTCTACACAGAATTAGAAAAAACAATTCCAAAATTCATATGGAACCAAAAAAGAGCCCGCATAGCCAAAGGAAAACTAAGCAAAAAGAACAAATCTGGAGGCATCACACTACCCAATTTCAAACTATTCTATAAGGCCATAGTCACCAAAACAGCATGGTACTGCTATAAATGAAACAGAATAGAGAGCGCAGAAATAAATCCAAATACTTGCAGCCAACTAATCTTCGACAAAGCAAGCAAAAACATAAAGTAGGGTAAGGACACCCTATTCAACAAATGGTGCTGGGATAATTGGCTAGTAACATGTATGATAATGAAATTGGATCCTCATCTCATAACTTATACAAAAATCAACACAAGATGAATTAAGGACTTAAATCTAAGACCTGAAACTTTAAAAACCATGGAAGATAACATTGGAAAAACCCTTCTAGACATTGACTTAGGCAAAGATTTCATGACCAAGAACCTAAAAACAAATGCAATAGAAACAAAGATAAATAGTTGGGACTTAATTAAACTAAAGAACTTTTGCATGGCAAAAGGAACAGTCAACAGAGTAAACAAACAACCCACAGAGTGAGAGAAAATCACCACAATCTAAACATCTGACAAAAAACTAATATCCAGAATCTACAATAAGTCAAGCGAGAAGAAAACAGTGCCATCAAAAAGAGCGCTAAGGACATGAATAGACAATTCCCAAAAGATATACAAATAGCCAATAAACCAAGAAAGACAAAACCGTGATTTCAATTATTTTTTTATCAATCTCTATGCCAGTTTATATTAAATAATTAACTTCAACCAAGCAATATAATTCCTTTAACCACGCAATGTAATTCCTCGTGTTTTCTCCTAAGGCAATAGGCAAGTAGGCAAATACGACTTTACAAATGTTCTTTGTAACCCTGGTTATAATAAAAACAGAAATGTTATAAATATAGAACAGCTCACTATTTCTAATAGCTTACTGTAAGCCCTGCTTTTATTTAATTTTTAAGATAATGTACTATAAAATAATTATATGTGTACATTTATTGGTTCCCCCAAATAGTAGGCAATTATTTAAAACCCTGTGATGATTCCATTTCTGGGTTTTCCTGATTTTTTAGTTGTAATATTGACTATCACTTCAATACTTAGTAACCTCCAGTTTGTTACCCTCTCTTTTACTATTAATATAGGAATAAAGCCAGTATCTGCTCTTTGCACTTTTTTAAAACATTAGATGTTATTTATATAGTTTTAAAAAAAGAATCATGGATTGTTTGATCAAAAACTTCCTTATGTCTTAAACTTGAAAAATTTCCTTCTTAAGTCTTCATTTGTAGCAATCATTGACTTTTTTCACCAGTTACCAGCACACAATGTTCCTGCTTCTTACACATTGGTTTTCATAGCAAGAACTCTGTGAAATAAATATATTTTAAAGGAAATACTGTTACACATCATGTCATTTTATGACACTTGTGATTAAGAGTTTATATATATACTACTAAAGAACTGAATGTACTGAATGGATGTATTTGGATATTCTCAAATTTTAGAAAGAAAAAAATCATAGTAAAATAAACTATATGGTAAAAATAAAGTTGTAGTTGGTATCAACTTTAAAAAACTGTGCTTCTAGTGTTGATAGAACTCTTCAAACTTTAGGATATACTTATATAGAATACTTTTATGATTGTAGATAAGATGCCAAGATATCCCACAGTAGATTATTTAAATCAAAATGGGATCAGTTTATAAATCTTGCAGTACTGGTTTGAAATCCAGACATTACAGACAACAGAGGACAGAAGGGGAACAATATGAGCAAAAATAATAAAATAAAATATGTGAAACACTGTTGGTACATGTTAACTTATTCTGTATAATTTTTCACTTCACAGTACCATTTTCTTTGTGTCTGCAAGTACCCAATGCGCTAACTATGCTCTAAGTCACTTCCTGAGTCAAATCCTCTGTCCCCTGTAATTTAAAATTGCCCACCTCACCCCTCCTCCAAATTTGGAAACTACATCTCTCAGAACAGCCAACCTCATTTACACATTTGATACAAGTTAACTTCACCTAACTAATTTAATGTTTGTCTAATTTGGCTGATAATAATAATAATCTGGGTTACACATTAAATACTAAAATCTTTAGAAACTCCCGGGTCTCATTCAAGACCAGTTGATTGGTCTGTTTGAATTACCCATCCCAACCAGTGTATGTGTGAGTGATGTGTTTATGTGTATATGTGTGTGTATATCTATAGATCTGTAACGTTATGTGTACTACTAATAATGTGCTTTTACTTATACCACACAAGCATACATTGTAATATATATTTATATGCAACATAGTATATGTTGTAACAGTATATCATGTAAATAAACATTTTACGTCAAAAAAAAAAAAAAAAATAGCCAATAAACATATACAAAATCTTCAACATCACTAATGATTGGGGAAATGTAAATCAAAACCACAATGTGATACCACCTTTCTCCTGCAAGTATGGCCATCATCAAAAAATAAAAAAAACACTAGATGTTGGCCAGGATGCAGTGATCAGGAACATGTCTACACTGCTGATGGGAATGTAAACTAGTACAACCACTACGGAAAACAGTGTGGAGATTCCTTAAAGAACTAAAAGTAGAACAACGATTTGATCCAGCAATCGCACTACTGGGTATCTATCCAGAGGAAAATAAGTCATTATATGAAAAAGATACTTGCACACACATGTTTATATCAGTACAGTTTGCAATTGCAAAAGTGTGGAACCAACCCAAGTGCTCATCAATCAATGAGTGGATAAAGAAACTGTGGTATCTATATAAAATGGAATACCACTTAGCCATTAAAAGGAATGAATTAATGGCATTCACAGTGACCTGGATGAGATTGGAGACTATTATTCTAAGTGAAGTAACTCAGGATTGGAAGACCAAACATTGTATGTTCTCACTGATATGTGGGGGCTAAGCTATGAGACTGCAAAGGCATAAGAATGATGCAATGAACTTTTGGACTTGAGATGAAAGGTGGGAGGGGGACGAGGGATAATAGACTACAAATAGGGTTCAGTGTTTACTGCTCGGTTTATGGGTACACCAAAAGCTCACAGATCACCCCTAAAATATTGACTCATGTAACCAGACATCACCTGTACCCCCAATAACCTATGTAAAAATAAAGAAAAAAATAGGATAGACAGTGTCAAAATAAAAACAAAAATGAAGCAATATCCAATGGTATGTTGTCTACAAGAGATTCCTCTCACATGCAATGACACCTGTAGCTTCAAAGTAAAGAAATGGGGAAAAATCCACCAAGCAACCAGAAACAGAAAAAAAGCAGGATTGCTATTTTAACTCAGATAAAACAGACTTAAAAGCAAGAGACAAAAAAGGACAAAGAAGGACATTACATAATGGTGAAGGGTTCAATTTAACAAGTAGACCTAAGTATCCTAAATATATAGGCACCCAAAACAGGAGCAGCCAGATTTACTGAGCATGTTGTTGGTGACCTACGAAGAGACTGAGATAACCATAAAATAATAGTGGGTGACTTCAACACTCTACAGACAGTATCAGAGAGATCATTGAGGCAGAAAAATAACAAAGATATTTGGAACCTGAACTTGACACTTGAACAAATGGACCTAATAGGCACATGCTTGAAAATCAACCATATAATTGCACATAAGACAATCCTTTGCAAAATCAAAAAACCCTAAATCATACCAACCCCACTCTTGAGTTATAGTGCAATAAAAATAGACATCAGTTCTAAGACATTACTCAAAATCATATGATTACATTGAAATTTAACCACCTGCTCCTGGATGACTTTTGGGAAAATAATGAAATTAAGGCAGAAATCAAAAAAATTCTTTGAAACTAATGAGAATCACGATGCAACATGCCAGAATCTCTGGGACCCAGCTAAGGCAATATTAATAGTGAAGCTAATAGCACTAAATGACCACATCAAAAAGTTAGAAAGATGTCAAATTAACAACCTAACATCACAACTAGAGAAACTAGAGAAGCAAGAGCAAACCAACATCAAAGCTAGCAGAAGTCAAGAAATAATCAAAATCAAACCTGAACTGAAAAAGAATTGAGATGCAAAAAAAGATTAATGAATTAAGGGTTTTTTTTTTTTTTAAATAATAAGATAAATGGCTAGACTAATAAAGAAAAAAAAGAGAGAAAATTCAAATAAACACAATGAGAAATGACAAAGGGACATTACAATTGAGCCTAAAGTAGTTAAATAAAACTCTCTCCCGCCCAGGTGTGGGATATAATCTCCTGGTGTGCCCTTTGCTAATACCCTTGGTAAAGCACAGTATTAGGGTGGGCGTTACCTGATTTTCCAGGTGTCGTGTGTCTCGGTTCCCTGACTAGGAACACTTTTACACTGTTGGTGGGATTGTCAACTAGTTCAACCATTGTGGAAAACAGTATGGCAATTCCTCAAGGATCTAGAACTAAAAGTACCATATGACCCAGCCATCCCATTAATGGGTATATACCCAAAGGATTATAAATCATGCTACTATAAAGACACATGCACACGTATGTTTATTGCGGCACTATTCACAATAGCAAAGACTTGGAATCAACCCAAATGTCCATCAGTGATAGACTGGATTAAGAAAATGTGGCGCATATACACCATGGAATACTATGCAGCCATAAAAAAAGGATGAGCTCGTATCCTTTGTAGGGACATGGATGAAGCTGGAAACCATCATTCTCAGCAAACTATCATGAGAACAGAAAACCAAACACCACATGTTCTCACTCATAGGTGGTAATTGAACAATAAGATCACTTGGACTTGGTAAGGGGAACATCACACACGGGGGCCTATTATGGAGAGGGGGGAGGGGGGAGTGATTGCATTGGGAGTTATACTGGATGTAAATGACGAGTTGATGGTTGCTGATGAGTTGATGGGTGCAGCACACCAACATGGCACAAGTATACATATGTAACAAACCTGCACGTTGTGCACATGTACACTAGAACTTAAAGTATAATAATAATAAAAAAAGATTAGTCTCTGCAAAATAAAACTTAAAAAATAAAAATAAAAATAAAACTCTCTGAGACTATTACAGTTACATCTATGCACACAAGGTAGAAAATACAGAAGAAATTGATAAATTCCTGGTCACATGCAACCTCACAAGACTGACCAGGAATAAAATGAATCCCTTAACAGACCAATAATGAACTCTGAAACTGAAGCATTAGTAAAAAACCTGACAAACAAAATCAGCTCAGGACTAGATGGGTTCACAGTTGAATTCCACCTCACATATAAAGAAGAGCTGGTACCATCCCTACTGAAAATATTCC
This sequence comes from Rhinopithecus roxellana, assembly GCF_007565055.1. Lineage (NCBI taxonomy): Eukaryota > Metazoa > Chordata > Mammalia > Primates > Cercopithecidae > Rhinopithecus > Rhinopithecus roxellana. The sequence goes on from NC_044555.1 coordinate 42,854,835, forward strand.
AGAAAACTTAAGAGAGACTCATTTTTAACTCATTGTACGAGGCCAGCAAGATCCTAATACAAACACTTGGCAAGCACATAATCAAAAAAGAAAACTTCAGGCCGATATCCTTGATAAACATAGATACAAAAATTCTCCATAAAATACTAGCAAACTGAATCTCACAGAACATCAAAAAGTTAACCCACCATGATGAAGTAAGCTTTATCTATGGGATCTAAGGTTGGTTCAACATACAAAAATTAATAAAAGTGATTGATCACATAAACAGGAATAAAAATAAAAACCACATGGTTATCTCAACAGATGCAGAAAAGGTTGTTGATAAAATTTGCATTCCTGTATGTTAAAAGCCCTCAACAAAGTAGGCAAATTGGCAATCAGAATAATCTGACTCATGCAGAGCTCTGGCACTGGCTAATGAATTACAGTGTTCCTGGAAGTGAAATTGATAGGAAGCCTACTGCATTTCTATGTAAGTTATATAAGCAAATCACTTCTTGGTCGAAAGGACAAAAGAATAATTTGAGTTATAAAAACAGAGAATCATAACCCCTCAATTAATTTCCAAACTTGAGCCAGTTTACAGACCCAGGATGCCTTGAATGAAGGGGAGGCTGGGTCCCCTTGAGGAAGGACCCCACTACACTACCAACAATTTATGCAGTGAACATTCTCTCATCCTTTCCCAAGGATACCTCCAGCCTTTTACTAGGGTAACTGTGCATTGGGGAAAGGGAAATGATCAGACATTTTGGGGACTACTGAAAACTGGCACTGAGCTGATGTTGATTCCAGGGGACCCAAAACATCATTTTTGTCCTTCAGGTAAAGTAGGGGCTTATGGAGGTCAGGAAATTAATGGAGTTTTAGCTCAGATCTGACGTACAGTGAGTCCAGTGGTTCCCTGGACTCATCCTGTGGTCATTTCCCCAGTGCCAGAATGCATAATTAGCATAGACATACTTAGAAGCTGGAAGAACCCTCACATTGGCTCCCTGACTGGTAGGGTGAGGGCTATTATGGTGCAAAAAGACAAATGGAAGCCATTAGAGCTGCCTCTACCTAAAAAAATAGTAAATTAAGAGCAATATTGCATTCCTGGAGAGATCATGGACATTAGTGCCACCATCAAGGACTTGAAAGACACAGGGGTGATTATTCCCACCACATCCTCACTCAACTCTCCCATTTGTACTGTGCAGGAGGCAAATGAATCTTGGAGAATGACAGTGGATTACTGTAAGCTTAACCAAGTGGTGACTCCAATTGCAGCTGCTGTACCACATGTGGTTTGATTGCTTGAGCAAAAAAACACATCTCCTGGTACCTGATACACAGCTACTGAAATGGCAAATGCCTTTTTCTCCATTTCTGCCCATAAGGCCCCCCAGAAACAATTTGTACTTGACTCTTGGACTGAATTTCTTGACCTGCCCTGGGCTAGTGGAAAGCCTATTAGCCTGAAAGGTGAGTCCCGGGTTAGACAACATTCACCACAAGCTGACTTAAGTGACCTTGGGCCTTAAGGGAACATCAGTGATAGTCTGGCAGTACTCTTCCTGCCCAAGGGTGGTGGTGGCTTCAGAGTGAGGCTCCTCTGCTTTAGAAAGGGTAAGGAAGAGTGAGCAGGACTGCATCTTGTGGTTTGAGTGCCAGCTCAGCCACAATACAATAGAATACTAGGTAGACTTCTAAGGTTTTTTATTTCAGTCCCTGACTCCAGAAGAGCACTTCTGCACCCACCTGGAACATGGGGGAACCTCGCTACCCTGAAGCAAAGGCCATGGGCCTGGTGACTTTGCCACCTGCTGATTGTAGGGCCTCAGAGTCTTGAGTGAACATAGATAGTAGCCAAAAGTGATTAGAACAGGCCTTGGGCGAGACCCAGAGCTGTGCTTCTTCAATTTCACTCAATGCATTCATTGTGGTGGTGGCCACAGGGGTGCTTGTGTCACTCCACTTCAAATTTAGATGGCTCAGAACAGAGAGACACATGCTGTATGTTTGGGATAAAGTAAGGAAAGAGAACAAGAATCACTACCTGTTAATCCAGAGAATTCTCTCAAATCTTGTCCACGACCATCAAGGTTGTACCTCTGGGTCTATGATTTGGGTGCCCCCAAATCATAAACAGCTTATGATTTGGGTGCCCCCAAATCATAAACAGCTTAGGTTACAACACTCAAGTCCTTTTAAATATCTAGAAGTTCTTCCCAAAGAAGACAGCTGCAAATAATCCCAGAGACTAAAGACTACAATAAATACTTAACTCTTCAGTGCCCAGACACCAAACAACATCTATTAGCATGAATACCATCCAGGAAAAATATGACATTACTAAATAAACAAAATATGGCACCAGGGACCAAACCTGGAGAAACAGAAATATGTGACCTTTCAGAGAGAGAATTCAAAATAGTTGTTGAGAAAAGTCAAAGAGATTAAAGATAACATTGAGAAGGAATTCAGAATTCTATCAGATAAATTTAGCAGTGAGATAGAAAGACTCTACATTGATTATATCCCTAGGCTTACAAATCAAAGAACCAATAAAATTGGAAAAATCTTTCAGAATATTCAAATTGTGAGAGAATGCAGAAACCAAATGTATATGGGTATAAGATAATTGAAAAGTATAATAACAGTAAACCCTGTGAAGCTCCAAAAATAATATTTTTTCTTCAGAAGATAAATCAACTCTAATCAAAACTATTTTGCACATGGATAGAACACTGGGAGTAAGAGAAATAAAGTTTATAATATTGGGTAGGTGAAGGATCCCAAAAGAAATATATCACATTAAAGACTTGTATTAGTCAAGGTCCTCTAGAGAAGCAAAACCAATAGAAGATGTCTATCTATAGTTTATATAGAGTATTAGCTAACATTATTCTGGAGGCTTACAAGTCCCACAATCTGCTGTATGCAAGCTGAAGACCTTGATGGTGTAGTTCACAGGTCTGATACTGAAGAGCCAATTATAGATTCCAATCTGAGTATGAAGCCCTGAGAAACAGGAGTACCAGGAGAATGAGAAAATTGGTGTCTCAGCTCCAACATCCAGGCACAGAGTGAGAGAATTCTCCTTTATTAGTCCATTTTCATACTGCTATGAAGAAATCCCAGAGACTGGGTAATTTATGAAGGAAAAAAAAGGTTTAATGGACTCACACTTCCACATAGCTGGGGAGGACTCACCATCATGGCAGAAGGTGAAGAAGGAGCAAAGGATCGTCTTACATGACAGTAGACAAGAGAGCGTGTGCAGGGGAATTTCCCTTTATAAAACAATTAATTTTTGTGAGACTTACTCACTATCACAAGAACAGCACAAGAAAAACCCACCCGAATGATTCAGTTACTTCCCACCAGGTCCCTCCCATGACATGTGGGGATTATGGGAGCTGCAATTCAAGATGAGATTTGATGGGGACACAGCCAAACCTTATCACCTCCCTTCCTCCACCTTTTCTTAGGATTTAGGTCCTCAATGGACTGGATAAGACCCACTCACGTTGGGGAAGGCAATAGGTTTTATATAGTCTAATGATTCCAATGCTCGTGTCTTTTGAAAATAATCTCATAAACTGTTTTGTATTGTTTTGTTTGATGGTCAGTCAGGTGCGGCCACAAAAGAAGGCACAAGAGAGGCTGAAGAAAACAAAGTTTATTACACTCACAGGTCCTAGAGACAGGTGGCATAGCACACCACATAAAACCACACTGTAAAGACATTAGGGTGGTCAGGAGGCAGAAGACAGGAATGTTAGCCAGAGCTTTATTGGAGTTTCTGTGGGAAATACAGGGCAGTGGAGGTTGAACAGTTTAAGATTGGCTAGTTTGAACAATTTTTGCAGCCATTATCCTATAGACATGATCCCTAGTTGTCTGGTATCTGGTCCTAGGATGCTTAAGGCTGAAGAATATTGCCTCCTGAGGTGTGCAGACCAGATAGAAAAGTTATGGCTCTGGTTAATTTGCATGTCAAAGGGATGCCCCTAGCTGTGACCTTTGCTGTCTCTGAGGATTGTCTATCCCTGAAATAGTCTCTCCCCAGCCAGAAAGGATTTTTATGATGCCAAAACTTCATGATATACAGAAAATAAAAATATACAACACATAGAAACACCCAGAATTAATTTGTTTTACCAGATATCTGGGCACTTCATGATCCAATAAAGTTGACGTATAAAACTAACTATCACAAGTCCACCCCTTTTCATCTTGACAATAATATGCATGTCTATAAAATGTACTTAATTTCCAAATAAAGACAATACTGGATCAAAATATCACCTAACATGATGCAGCAATACTGCGTATAACCGAAAACACACTAACCCCTTTCCTAAAGGAAAAGTAATTTTGTCCCAAAATTCTTAAGTTATTTTTATTCATTTTCTTCATATCCTGTAACTTAAATACTATAAAGTAAAATTAATACTTAGATAGTGTGATATGAAGTGAATACATCTTATGTTATGTAATATAGAAATGAGAGGAAAGAAAATAAAGTTATTTGATATATTTTATACACACACACACACACAAACATGTTCATAACCAAATAAGGAGGAATACTCATGACAATTATAGTTCTCAGTTTAGTAACTAGTCACCTGATCATGGCTGATAATTTTAATTATTCTCTTCTCTTACCCATTCTATATTTTCTTTTCCTTTATCGAGCACCACAGATGGTCATTATTCTTTACCTGGTGTTGTAATCCAGACCTTCATTACTGAATGTTTTGTGCTAATCTGCCTGAATTAGGTTGTTTTAGTTTTCCATTGACTCTAATCACAGGGCATGGTAATAGTAAGAGATGCCCTAAGTAATATCCTGTGTTCCAGACATACTTTTCTTTATCTCCATTGTGGAGTAAGAGTCCAATCTTTTTTTGCTAGTCAAGATCAATCACCACAGCCAGCATAGTACCCTCTTTCTTTGCCTGTTAATTCAGAGACAAAAGAGGAGTTCAAAGTGACTGGATGGCAATCTTAACTTCCAGTACAATGAAATTATTATTGTGTCTCCTGGTGGAAATATTTCTCCTTTTGGAGCTAAGAGCTCTAGGAAAGCAGGGCATAAAGTTGCAGTAACAGAAAGCAAATATTTGCTAATGGATCACTAGGGGTAATGGGTAGTTCTACCACTTTTATTTCTACCTCTTGATTCCTGGACCAATGATCCTGCTATAGAAAAAACAGTACCATATATTGGACACTGATTCAGAGTATATGCAGCCTTTTGGAGAGTATTGTGCCAGACCTGCAAGACATTGCCACCCAACTGGTGTGTAATTGATCCTTCAGTCATTCCACTGGTCTATCAAGTCAGCTGCTTCAGAACGGTGAGAAACATGGTAACTAATGGATTCTATAAACATTGGTCCACTGATATATATATATATATATATATGGCTGTGAAATGTTTTTTATTAGAAGCAATATTGTATGGAATACCATGACAGTGGAAAAGCCATTCTGTGATTTCAAGGATGGTAGTTTTGGCAGAAACATCACATGCAAGGAAAGCAAGTTATATCTAAAATAAGTATCTGTTCTAGTAAGGACAAAATGCTTTCCCCTCCTAATAGAAGCAGTTTATTGCATTTAATATGCCACCAGGTAGCTGGCTGATCACCCTGAGAAACAGTGCCACATCAGGGCCATATATGGAACTCAATGTTGCTCTCTGCTGTTGGCAAATTGGGCACTCAGCGGTGGCTGTAACTAGGTCAGTCAAGATGAGTGAAGTCCATATTGCTGAGCCCATGCATAATCTTCATCTCTGTTACCCTGGAGATTTAGTTCATGAGCCCATTGGGCAATAACAGAGGTGGCTGGGGAAAGAGTCTGACTAGTATCAACTTGTAACCACTGAATGGTTCTGGTTCATCGTTTTCACTTGATTATTAAAATCGTCCTTTGCTGAGGTCACATTTTGGGTATCATTCGCATATGACACAAATATCTTTACATTTTTGCCCATTCAGAGAAGTCTATCCACTAACCTCTTCCTCAGATTTCTTTGCTATCAATTTTCTAACCATCATCGCTCTAAGTTCCTGACCATCCGGCCAAACCATTGGCTTTTGTGCATGAATAGGTATATAATCACGTATCTGGCCATTTCTTCTTCCACACAAAGTTCACAGCAGGTATGCTGTCCAAAATTCTGCCCACTGAGAGGATTTTCCTTCACCAATGTCCAACAAGTATGTCCCAGGGAGTGGCTATAGTGAATTTGTCCACTTTTGGGTGGTGCCTACATATCATGTCAAACCATCTATAAACCAGGCCTAAGTATTTTCTTCCTCTGCCACTTGAAGAGGTACTTCCTCTGCCTCCTCATTCCTCATGAGGTTATAGGTGCAGGCCAGGGGAAAAAAGGTAATATAACAAGAGTGGGGATCATGGGCATTTGGACTGATTCTTTGCATAATTTACATATGTTGTCAGGGCCTGCTAGGACTGGATCATGTATATATCTCTTCCATTTGATGATGGAATTTTGCTATGTGTGCCCTACTTTATGACATCGCAGGTCAAATTACTACCAATTCAAGAGGGACAACTCATGTTTCATGGTAACTTAGTGACTTCTGGTCAAGCATTCAGTTTCTACTAAGGCTCAGTAGCAGGCCAAAAGCTGTTTCTCAAAACAAGAGTAGTTATCTGTGGAGGATGGTAGAACTTTGCTCCAAAATCCTGTGACTGTACTATAATCTACCTATAGGGACTTGTCAAATGCTCCAATGAACATCGCTACTTGCCATTGACACTTCTAGAATTACTGGATCAAGTGAACCATATGATGAAAATGTCAGAGTAGCTCTCACAGCAGCCTGGACTTGTGACAGAGCCTTCTCTTTTTCTTAGACCTATTCAAAACTAGCAGCATTTAGGTCACTCTGTAAATGAGCCAGAGTAACATACCCAAATGAAGAAATATGTTGCTTCCAAAATCCAGAGGTGTCCTGGTCATAGTGCATTCCTTATGGTTGTAGGAGGGGTCAGATACAACAACTTATTCTTCACCTTAAAAGGAATATCTTAACAGATCCCACACCACTGGACCCCTAGTAATTTCACTGAAGTAGAAGAACCCTGAAGTTTTGTTGGATTTATTTATCTCTGTCTGGAACAATGCCTTACCATAAGTCTGGAGTAGCTACTTCTTCCTAAATCCAATCAGAACAATGCCATCAATATAATGGACCAGTGTGATCAGTGTGATATGGAAAGGAAAGGAGATCAAGATTCTTGCAAACTAAATTATGACACAGGGCTAGAGAGTTGATGTACTCTTAAGGTAGTACAGTGAAGCTGTGTTTCTGGCCTTGCCCACTGAAAACAAATTGCTTTTAGTGGGCTTAATAGACAGGAGTGAAGAAAAAGTCCTTTGCCAGAGCAATAGCTTCATACCAGGTGCCAGGGGCTGTGTTACTTTGCACAAACAATGAAATAACACCTGTTATAGTAGATGCAATTGGAGTCACCACCTGGTTAGGGTTATAAAAATTCACTGCAATTCTCCAAGATTCAACTTTCTTCTGCACAGGGTAAATAAGTGAGTTGAATGAAAATATGGTGATAACCACTATCCCTACATCTTTCAAGTCCTTGATGGTGGCATAATCTCTGCAATAACTCTAGGAATGCAGTATTACTTTTAGTTTACTATTTTCCTGATTAAAGGCAGTTTAAGTGGCTTTCACTTGGCTTTTCCCACCATAATAGCCCTCATTCTATATAAGTCAGGAAACCAAGATGAGTATTCCTCCTGCTGCTGAGTATATCTATTCCAACTATGAATTCTGGAACTGGGAAAATAACCACAGGATGGCTTCTGGAAAACAATGGGCCCACTGTGAGACTGATCTGAGTTAAAACTCCATTGATAACCTGACCTCTATAAATCCCTACTCTTTCTGGCAGGCCACAGTGACTTTTTAGGTCTCTCAAAATTAATGACAATTCATAACTAGTGACCGGTAGTCCCTGAGAGATCTGAATATTTTCTTTCCTCCAGGGCAGTTACCCTAAAAAAGGCTGTAGGCCCTATTGAGTTTGTCTGAGAGAAAAAACAGCAAAAATTTGTGGTTAGATACTTGGGTCCTTCCTCACAGTGACCTGACCTCTCCTTTATTCAAGAGCTTTGGGTCTGTAAACTGGCTCAAGTCTAAGAATTGATTGAGGGATGATAAGTTTCCATTTTTATGATTTAGGTTAGTCTTTTTTAAAATTTATTTAGAACTTTTCTGTTTATATGGATCAAGTAAGAATTTAGTAGCCTTCATATCTATTTCACTTCTATAAATCCCATAATCAATGAGCCAATGCCAGAGTTCTGGATGAGTCTACTCATAATTGTTGTTTTGACTCTGCTGTCTTTTATAGTAGCCATGCCCACCTATTTTTGGCAGTTGAGTGCTGCCACTCCAAAATCCAATTAATCCCATTGCATTTAGAGTTTCCAATTAAGTGGCAGCAGTTTCCATTTTTGTAACAATGGAAACTGCTGTCTACAGAGAAAAGCAATCATGCAGCTCTTTAAAGATACTGGGTCCCCCTTATCGACTTATTTCTTGGAGTATTGGTGAAAGTTATGTATTCTGGACCCTCCTATGGTGGATGAGTAGGTCTTAATGACAAATACACTGTAACATTTCAATCTCCATAAGCCTTTGATTTCCTTTCATTAAAGGAAGTCAGGTCTAGCATTTCCTAATTACTCATTGTGCGCACCTTTGGGTCCATGTTTCACCCAACCGAGCAAACTCTTAGAACACTTTCTAACTCTCCTAGCTACAACATTAAATCCAGAATCTCAGCTTAGATATCCCATACCAATACATTAATCCTGATTCAACTTAGTGTTCCTTTAATTATTTCATACCCTTAGAATTTACTCCCACACATATTCCCCAGATTTCTGCATGTATAAATTAGAAAAATTCAAATAGCTATTTTGGAGTGTGGCACACCTCTTCATGGGTCATACTATATACCTCACCTTTAGGGACCTGCTAGAACTTGAGTCTAGTTATAGATCTAGAAGCGAAAGACGTAGTGGGGTGGATCCTGAAAGGAAGCTGCATTGTCTTGCATGAAAGTTGCCTCAGCGGAGCTCATTACAATTTTCTCAGTCAATGCAGAGTTAATTTCCTCAAACCGAGATGGGTGTAAAATCTTATACCACTGGGAATGGAGAGATTTGGGGATATTGCTGCCACTGAGTGGGGAGTCTGCTTCCATTGGAGTCTGAGAGATCTCTTCCACTATCAAAGAAGATGCATCAGTTTTGTAGGAACTCAATGTCTGTTTTCACTCTATGGATTTGCCTATTCTGGACATTTTGTATAAACGGGATCATACTAAATATGACCACTAGTGTTTGTCTTATTTTACTTGGCATAATGTTTCCAAGGTTTATTCATGTTGCAGCTTGCATCAGTGCTTCATTATTTTTAATGGTCAAATAATTTTATTTGCATGAATATACTGTATGTTGTTCATCTATTCATTTGTTGATGAACACTTTGGCTTTTTCCATATTTTGGGTACTGTGAATAAAGCGGTGATGAATATTGTCAAACAAGTATCTGTTTGAGTCTCTAGTTTCATTTCTTTTGAGTATATAGATAGGAGTAGAATTGGTAGGTCATATTGTAAGTCTATGTTTAACCTTCTGAAGAAACTCCAAACCACTTTCCAGTGTGACTGCACCATTTTACATTCCAGTAAGCAACATACAAGGGCAATACTTTCTATACATCCTTGCCAACATTTGTTATTTTCTGTTGTTTATAATTATAGCTATCCTACTGGTGTGAAGTGGTATGTCACTGTGGTTTTGACTTGCAGTTTCTAAGTGACTAATATTGAACATCATTTCATCTTCCTATCAGTCATTTGTATATGTTGTTGGGATAAATGTCCATCTATGTATTTTGCCCATTTTGTAACTGAAACATTTGTCTTTTGTTGTTGAATTGCAGGAGATCCCTGTATATTCAGGATATTAAACCATAATCAGCTATATGATTTGCAAATATTTTCTCCCATTCTGTAAACAGTCTTTTTAACCTTCTTAATAATGTCCCTTAACACACAAAAGTGTTTAATTTTGATAAAGTCACATTTCTATTTTCTCCTGTTTATATGCTTTTGTTGTCTGTTATTGGTTAAAATTCCACATCTCCTCTACCAAATCATATGTTGCAGTCCCAACACCTATTACCTCAGAATATGACTCTTTTTGAAGATAGGTTCTTTAAGAAGGTAATTAAGGTAAAATGAGGTCATCAGTTTGGGCCCTAATCCAATGTAATTGGTGTCCTTATAAGAAGAGGTGATTATGATCTGGACACACACAGTAAAAATACCATGTGAAGACACAGGGAGAAGACACTCATTTACATGCCAAGAAGAGAGGCCTCAAAAGAAACCAATCCTGATGGCACTTTGATTTCAGACTTCTATTCTGAAGAATTGTGAAAAATAAATTTATATTATTTAAGCCACCCAATCTGTGGTACTGTGTTACAGTTGCACTAGCAAACCAATACATTGTCATGCTGAAAAATCCATTGCCAAATCTAAGGTCATAAATATTTTACTCCTAAGTATTCTTATAGGAATTTTATGATTTTAGCTCCTATATTCATGCCTTTATTATACATTTTGAGATAATTTTTGCATATGGTGTGAGGTTGGGGTCCAACTTCATTCCTTTGCATATAGAAATCCTAGCTACTCAGAAGGCTGAGATAGGTGGATCAATTGAGCTCAGGAGTTTGAGACTTCAGTGAGCTATGATTGTATCACTGCACCAGAGCCAAGGCCACAGGATGAGACCCTATATCTACAAAAAAAAAAAAAAAAAAAAAAAAAAAATCCTCATTTGGGCATAGATTTATGGGTTTATTACATGATTTTCAATTATATTCTGTCGGCCTATATGCCTTTTATTTTACCAGGTCTACAATGTTTTATTAATACAGCTTTGTAGTAAGTTTTGAAATTTAAATGAGGGAATCATGAAATATTGTTCTTCTTTATTGTTTTGGTTATTTGTGGCTCCTTGTAATTACACATAAATTAGAGAATTAGATTTTCTATATTTGCAAAAAAAAAAAACTATTGATAAAACTTTGGGGATTGTGTTGAATCTAGAAATTGAGTAGTATTAACATCTCAACAAAATTAAGTATTTCGACTATGAATTTGTGTTTTTCTCCCCACATATTTAGGTCTTACAGAATTTAGTTTGGCGATGTTTTCTAGTGTTCATTGTACTATCTTTCACCTTCTTGCTTAAATGTATATCTAGGTATTTTTATGTTTTAGAGGTTATTATAAATGAAATTGCTTATTTTTTTTACTATTATACTTTAAGTTCTAGGGTACATGTGCATAACGTGCAGGTTTGTTACATATGTATACTTGTGCCACGTTGGTGTGCTGCACCCATCAACTCGTCAGCACCCATCAACTCTTCAGCACCCATCAACTCGTCATTTACATCAGGTATAACTCCCAATGCAATCCTTCCCCCCTCCCCCCTCCCCCCTCCCCATGATAGGCCCCGGTGTGTGATGTTCCCCTTCCTGAGTCCAAGTGATCTCATTGTTCAGTTCCCACCTATGAGTGAGAACATGCGGTGTTTGGTTTTCTGTTCTTGTGATAGTTAGCTAAGAATGATGGTTTCCAGCTGCATCCATGTCCCTACAAAGGACACAAACTCATCCTTTTTTATGGCTGCATAGTATTCCATGGTGTATATGTGCCACATTTTCTTAATCCAGTCTGTCACTGATGGACATGTGGGTTGATTCCAAGTCTTTGCTATTGTGAATAGTGCCACAATAAACATACGTGTGCATGTGTCTTTATAGCAGCATGATTTATGATTCTTTGGGTATATACACAGTAATGGGATGGCTGGGTCATATGGTACTTCTAGTTCTAGATCCTTGAGGAATCGCCATACTGTTTTCCATAATGGTTGAACTAGTTTACAATCCCACAAATAGTGTAAAAGTGTTCCTATTTCTCCACATCCTCTCCAGCACCTGTTGTTGCCTGACTTTTTAATGATTGCCATTCTAACTGGTGTGAGATGGTATCTCATTGTGGTTTTGATTTGCATTTCTCAGATGGTGAATGATGATGAGCATTTTTTCATGTGTCTGTTGGCTGTATGAATGTCTTCTTTTGAGAAATGTCTGTTCATATCCTTTCCCCACTTTTTGATGGTTTTCTTTTTTTTTCTTGTAAATTTGTTTGAGTTCTTTGTAGATTCTGGATATTAGCCCTTTGTCAGATAAGTAGATTGCAAAAATTTTCTCCCATTCTGTAGGTTGCCTGTTCACTCTGATGGTAGTTTCTTTTGCTGTGCAGAAGCTCTTTAGTTTAATTAGATCCCATTTGTCAATTTTTGCTTTTGCTGCCGTTGCTTTTGGTGTTTTAGACATGAAGTCCTTGCCCATGCCTATGTCCTGAATGGTACTACCTAGGTTTTCTTCTAGGGTTTTTATGGTATTAGGTCTAACATTTAAGTCTCTAATCCATCTTGAATTAACTTTCGTATAAGGAGTAAGGAAAGGATCCAGTTTCAGCTTTCTACTTATGGCTAGCCAATTTTCCCAGCACCATTTATTAAATAGGGAATCCTTTCCCCATTTCTTGTTTCTGTCAGGTTTGTCAAAGATCAGATGGCTGTAGATGTGTGGTATTATTTCTGAGGACTCTGTTCTGTTCCATTGGTCTATAGCTCTGTTTTGGTACCAGTACCATGCTGTTTTGGTTACTGTAGCCTTGTAGTATAGTTTGAAGTCAGGTAGCGTGACGCCTCCAGCTTTGTTCTTTTGACTTAGGATTGTCTTGGCAATGCGGGCTCTTTTTTGGTTCCATATGAACTTTAAAGCAGTTTTTTCCAATTCTGTGAAGAAAGTCATTGGTAGCTTGATGGGGATGGCATTGAATCTATAAATAACCTTGGGCAGTATGGCCATTTTCACGATATTGATTCTTCCTATCCATGAGTATGGTATGTTCTTCCATTTGTTTGTGTCCTCTTTGATTTCACTGAGCAGTGGTTTGTAGTTCTCCTTGAAGAGGTCCTTTACATCCCTTGTAAGTTGGATTCCTAGGTATTTGATTCTCTTTGAAGCAATTGTGAATGGAAGTTCATTCCTGATTAGGCTCTCTTTTTGTCTGTTACTGGTGATAAAGAATGCTTGTGATTGTTGCACATTAATTTTGTATCCTGAGACTTTGCTGAAGTTGCTTATCAGCTTAAGGAGATTTTGGGCTGAGACAATGGGGTTTTCTAAATATACAATCATGTCATCTGCAAACAGGGACAATTTGACTTCTTCTTTTCCTAACTGAATACCCTTGATTTCTGTCTCTTGCCTGATTGCCCTAGCCAGAACTTCCAAGACTATGTTGAATAGGAGTGGTGAGAGAGGGCATCCCTGTCTTGTGCCAGTTTTCAAAGGGAATTTTTCCAGTTTTTGCCCATTCAGTATGATATTAGCTGTGGGTTTGTCATAAATAGCTCTTATTATTTTGAGGTACGTTCCATCAATACCGAATTTATTGAGCGTTTTTACCATGAAAGGCTGTTGAATTTTGTCAAAGGCCTTTTCTGCATCTATTGAGATAATCATGTGGTTCTTGTCTTTGGTTCTGTTTATATGCTGGATTACATTTATTGATTTACGAGTGTTGAACCAGCCTTGCATCCCAGGGATGAAGCCCGCTTGATCATGATGGATAAGCTTTTTGATGTGCTGCTGGATCCGGTTTGCCAGTATTTTATTGAAGATTTTTGCATCGATGTTCATCAGGTAATAAATGCCCATTTTCATTTGACAGTATCTTATTGATTAGCAATAACTCTTTATATATTACAATTATTAACTCTTCATCTGTCTATATTGCAAATGGTTTATCTGTTGTTGTCTTTCAATTTTTTTTTATAGTGTGTTTTACATACAGGTGTGGTTGACTGCTAAGAGCCAAATCCATCAGTCTTCATTTACCTTTATGGCTTCTGCCTCAAAAGTTATGCCTCCAAAGGTCTTTCTCTTTATAACATGATATAGATATTAATCTGTTTTAGTTTAATGACTTTTATGGGTAAGTCTAATATTATCACTACTACAATTTGAAATATCTAATATTATTATTACTATTAGATTTGAAAAATCTAATATTTGAAAGATTTGCCAATTTGAAAAATTTAGCATTCATTATGTTTGCAAATTCCATGTAGACACATTTAAAATATCTTCTAATGAAGAAAATTATTGTCATTCTTAAATAAAATGTTTCAGTATTATTTTTTGTAATACTCTACAACCACAAACATAAAATTATGCAGATAGAGGTATGTATGTACATTTATATGTATTTAAACCAATCTACTCTTTTTTCTCTCCTTCAGAAGCATATGTTATTGTCTTTGTAGGTATATGTGTATATGCATGTTAACGACGTATGGGTTTATCAAATAATTGATGTTTTAGCCATAATTTTTCACTGTCATCATGGCTATATACTAAAACATTATACAGTGACTGTGTTTCAAAACATTCCTGTATTTGCCCATATAGTATGGCATTATATGCATTTGAAGGCCGATAATATATTATAGTAACATTTTTATGTCTATAGTTATACTGCATAGCAGCCAAAATACATCATGTTATTAGAGAGTGTACTCCTTATATGCCATACATCTTCCATACCAATTATCAATGAAATTTTCCTTTAGTAACTACTTTGGATAATTCATAGTTCAAATATGCCTGTTCTGATGATGATAGTGATGCTGATGACTGCCTTTTAGTTAGAGAAACCTAATATTCAGTATATATATATATATATATATATATATATATATATATATATATATATATATTTTGACAGAGTCTTGCTGTGTCACCCAGGCTGGAGTGCAGTGGCACGATCTCGGCTCACCGCAAGCTCCTCCTCCTAGGTTCATGCCATTCTCCTGCATCAGCCTCCCGACTAGCTGGGACTACAGGCGCCTGCCACCATACCCGGCTAATTTTTTGTATTTTTAGTAGAGACGGGTTTTCACTGTGTTAACCAGGATGGTCTCGATCTCCTGACCTCATGATCTGCCGGCCTTGGTCTCCCAGAGTGCTGGAATTACAGGTGTGAGCCATCGTGCCCGGCCTATTCAGTATACTTTTGTGTTTTAATCAGTACACAGTAACTAGAGCTATTTTAATTTTCAAGGTAGACTAACTTAGTACTGGATAACAGTAATGTGCTTTGTCCTCAGTTTTTTTCACTGAAGATTGTTGTCTGATAAGAAAATTTTCTTTTATAAAAAATAAATCGAAATGCCTTTGGTAGCACTCCATTGCTGCAATTTGTCGTCAGGCACTGTGAGACAGATCGTGTTACAAATAAATATTGTAAATATTTAGTTGTATAATAGGTAATGCTGTGGAGATGGCCATCCCTTGGAGTTATAGTTTTATGGCGTGAAAGTTGCTGTGGTGCCTTACAACTTCTGCAAGTGATCTTTCTAGATTGCAATCACACATATATGCTTTACTCTTTTCTATACTCATCACTGGGGGCTCCTTCGTATAGCGAGATATTCACCTTGAAAGAAAATCCCACTGAGAGGCATTACTATTCCAGAGCACTTTGGCATTGCTGAAATATAAATATTCATGGTGCAGAGATATTTTCTGGCAGCGTGTTTCATGGGAGTTACAAAGAGACAATGGTTGGATTCATACTAATTAATTTGAATGTCATATTTAGGAATCAATCATTGCCCACAGACAATCCTAATTTGCTCTTATTGAGAGTGTGAGAAAATTCAGCAAAAGAAAATATTAGTTACAAGCTATTTGGTTAAGTAAAGTTGAAATATTTGCACTTCATACCCTGGCCTGTCAATATACATCAGCAGCAAGCTAATAAGAATTTAGCAACAGGTTTCTTCTGTGAGACTTATCAATTCCCTAAATCTCATTTGCCAATAGTTTGACATTTTAAATTATTTTTAGAAGGGCAAATTAGAAATCAAGGACATGGAGGGGCGGAGCAAGATGGCCGAATAGGAACAGCTCCAGTCTCCAACTCCCAGCATGAGCGACACAGAAGACCAGTGATTTCTGCATTTTCAACTGAGGTACTGGGGTCATCTCACTAGGGAGTGCCGGACAATCAGTGCTGGTCAGCTGCTGCAGCCTGACCAGCGAGAGCTGAAGCAGGGCGAGGCATCACCCCACCTGGGAAGCGCAAGGGGGAAGGGAATCCCTTTTCCTAGCCAGGGGAACTGAGACACACAACACCTGGAACATCGGGTAACTCCAACCCCAATACCGCGCTTTAAGCAAACGGGCACACCAGAAGAATATATCCCTCACCTGGCTGGGAGAGTCCCATGCCCAAGGAGCCTCCCTCATTGCTAACACAGCAGTCTGCAGTGATCTAACCGCAAGGCAGCAGCGAGGCTGGGGGAGGAGAACCCACCATTGCTGAGGCTTAAGTAGGTAAACAAAGCCACTGGGAAGCTCGAACTGGGTGGAGCTCACAGCAGCTCAAGGAAACCTGCCTGTCTCTATAGACCCCACCTCTGGGGACAGGGCACAGCTAAAAAAACAACAGGGGAAGCAGCAGAGGCCTGAGCAGACGCGAACGACTCTGTCTGACAGCTTTGAAGAGAGCAGTGGATCTCCCAACACGGAGGTTGAGATCTGAGAATGGACACACTGCCTGCTCAAGTGGGTCCCTGACCCCTGAGTAGCCTAACTGGGAGACATCCCCCACTAGGGGCACTCTGACACTCCACACCTCACAGGGTGGAGTACACCCCTGAGAGGAAGCTTCCAAAGTAAGAATCAGACAGGTACACTCGCTGTTCAGCAATATTCTATCTTCTGCAACCTCTGCTGCTGATACCCAGGAAAACAGGGTCTGGAGTGGACCTCAAGCAATCTCCAACAGACCTACAGCTGAGGGTCCTGACTGTCAGAAGGAAAACTATCAAACAGGAAGGACACCTATACCAAAATCCCATCAGTACGTCACCATCATCAAAGACCAGAGACAGATAAAACCACAAAGATGGGGAAAAAGCAGGGCAGAAAAGCTGGAAATTCAAAAAATAAGAGTGCATCTCCCCCTGCAAGGCAGCACAGACCATCGTCAGCAACGGATCGAAGCTGGTCAGAGAATGACTTTGACGAGATGAGAGAAGAAGGCTTCATCCATCAAACTTCGAAGAGCTAAAGGAGGAGTTACGTACCCAGCGCAAAGAAACTAAAAATCTTGAAAAAAGGCTGGAAGAATTGACAGCTAGATTAATTAATGCGGAGAAGGTCATAAACGAAATGACACAGATGAAAACCATGACACGAGAAATACGTGACAAATGCACAAGCTTCAATAACCGACTCAATCAACTGGAAGAAAGAGTATCAGCGATTGAGGATAAAAGGAATGAAATGAAGCAAGAAGAGAAACCAAAAGAAAAAAGAAGAAAAAGAAATGAACAAAGCCTGCAAGAAGTATGGGATTATGTAAAAAGACCAAATCTACGTCTGATTGGGGTGCCTGAAAGTGAGGGGGAAAATGGAACCAAGTTGGAAAACACTCTTCAGGAAATCATCCAGGAGAACTTCCCCAACCTAGTAGGGCAGGCCAACATTCAAATTCAGGAAATACAGAGAACGCCACAAAGATGCTCCTTGAGAAGGGCAATTCCAAGACACATAATTGCCAGATTCACCAAAGTTGAAATGAAGGAAAAACTGTTAAGGGCAGCCAGAGAGAAAGGTCGGGTTACCCACAAAGGGAAGCCCATCAGACTAAGAGCAGACCTATCGGCAGAAACTCTACAAGCCAGAAGAGAGTGGGGGCCAATATTCAACGTTCTTAAAGAAAAGAATTTTCAACCCAGAATTTCATATTCAGCCAAACTAAGTTTCATAAGTGAAGGAGAAATAAAATCCTTTACAGATAAGCAAATGCTTAGAGATTTTGACACCATCAGGCCTACCTTACAAGAGACCCTGAAGGAAGCCCTAAACATGTAAAGGAACTACCGGTACCAGCCATTGCAAAAATATGCCAAAATGTAAAGACCATCGAGGCTAGGAAGAAACTGCATCAACTAATGAGCAAAATAACCAGTTAATATCATAATGGCAGGATCAAGATCACACATAACAATATTAACCTTAAATGTAAATGGACAAAATGCTCCAATTAAAAGACACAGGCTGGCAAACTGGATAAAGAGTCAAGACCCATCAGTCTGCTGTATTCAGGAGACCCATCTCACATGCAGAGACATACATAGGCTCAAAATAAAGGGATGGAGGAAGATCTACCAAGCAAATGGAGAACAAAAAAAAGCAGGCATTGCAATCCTAGTCTCTGATAAAACAGAATTTAAACCATCAAAGATCAAAAGAGACAAAGAAGGCCATTACATAGTGGTAAAGGGATCAATTCAACAGGAAGAGCTAACTATCCTAAATATACATGCACCCAATACAGGAGCACCCAGATTTATAAAGCAAGTCCTTAGAGACTTACAAAGAGACTTAGTCTCCCATACAATAATAATGGGAGACTTCAACACTCCACTGTCAACATTAGACAGATCAACGAGACAGAAACTTAACAAGGATATCCAGGAATTGAACTCATCTCTGCACCAAGCGGACCTAATAGACATCTATAGAACTCTCCACCCCAAATCAACAGAATATACATTCTTCTCAGCACCACATCGCACTTATTCCAAAATTGACCACATAATTGGAAGTAAAGCACTCCTCAGCAAATGTAAAAGAACAGAAATTATAACAAACTGTCTCTCAGACCACAGTGCAATCAAACTGGAACTCAGGACTAAGAAACTCAATCAAAACCGCTCAACTACATGGAAACTGAACAACCTGCTCCTGAATGACTACTGGGTACATAACGAAATGAAAGCAGAAATAGAGATGTTCTTTGAAACCAATGAGAACAAAGATACAACATACCAGAATCTCTGGGACACATTTAAAGCAGTGTGTAGAGGGAAATTTATAGTACTAAATGTCCACAAGAGAAAGCAAGAAAGATCTAAAATGGACACTCTAACATCACAATTAAAAGCACTAGAGAGGCAAGAGCAAACACATTCAAAAGCTAGCAGAAGGCAAGAAATAACTAAGATCAGAGCAGAACTGAAGGAGATAGAGACACAAAAAACCCGCCAAAAAATCAATGAATCCAGGAGTTGGTTTTCTGAAAAGATCAACAAAATTGACAGACCGCTAGCAAGACTAATAAAGAAGAAAAGAGAGAGGAATCAAATAGATGCAATAAAAAATGATAAAGGGGATATCACCACCGACATCACAGAAATAAAAACTACCATCAGAGAATACTATAAACACCTCTATGCAAATCAACTAGAAAATCTAGAAGAAATGGATCATTTCCTGGACACTTACACTCTCCCAAGACTAAACCAGGAAGAAGTTGAATCCCTGAATAGACCAATAGCAGGCTCTGAAATTGAGGCAACAATTAATAGCCTACCCACCAAAAAAAGTCCAGGACCAGATGGATTCACAGCTGAATTCTACCAGAGGTACAAGGAGGAGCTGGTACCATTCCTTCTGAAACTATTCCAATCAATAGAAAAAGAGGGAATCCTCCCTAACTCATTTTATGAGGCCAACATCATCCTGATACCAAAGCCTGGCAGAGACACAACAACAAAAGAGAATTTTAGACCAATATCCCTGATGAACATCGATGCAAAAATCCTCAATAAAATACTGCCAAACCGGATTCAGCAGCACATCAAAACGCTTATCCACTATGATCAAGTGGGCTTCATCCCTGGGATGCAAGGCTGGTTCAACATTCGCAAACCAATAAACGTAATCCAGCATATAAACAGAACTGAAGTCAAGAACCACATGATTATCTCAATAGATGCAGAAAAGGCTTTTGACAAAATTCACCAGCCCTTCATGCTAAAAACGCTCAATAAATTCGGTATTGATGGAACGTACCTCAAAATAATAAGAGCTATTTATGACAAACCCACAGCTAATATCATACTGAATGGGCAAAAACTGGAAAAATTCCCTTTGAAAACTGGCACAAGACAGGGATGCCCTCTCTCACCACTCGTATTCAACATAGTGTTCGAAGTTCTGGCTAGAGCAATCAGGCAAGAGACAGAAATCAAGGGTATTCAGTTAGGAAAAGAAGAAGTCAAATTGTCCCTGTTTGCAGATGACATGATTGCATATTTAGAAAACCCCATTGTCTCAGCCCAAAATCTCCTTACGCTGATAAGCAACTTTAGCAAAGTCTCAGGATACAAAATTAATGTGCAAAAATCACAAGCATTCTTATACACCAGTAACAGACAAGCAGAGAGCCAATTCAGGAATGAACTTCCATTCACAATTGCTTCAAAGAGAATAAAATACCTAGGAATCCAACTTACAAGGGATGTAGAGGACCTCTTCAAGGAGAACTACAAACCACTGCTCAGTGAAATCAAAGAGGACACAAACAAATGGAAGAACATACCATGCTCATGGATAGGAAGAATCAATATAATGAAAATGGCCATACTGCCCAAGGTTATTTATAGATTCAATGCCATCCCCATCAAGCTACCAATGAGTTTCTTCACAGAATTGGAAAAATTTGCTTTAAAGTTCATATGGAACCAAAAAAGAGCCCGCATTGCCAAGACAATCCTAAGTCAAAAGGACAAAGCTGGGGGCGTCACGCTACCTGACTTCAAACTATACTACAAGGCTACAGTAACCAAAACAGCATGGTACTGGTACCAAAACACAGCTATAGACCAATGGAACAGAACAGAGTCCTCAGAAATAATACCACACATCTACAGCCATCTGGTCTTTGACAAACATGAAAGAAACAAGAAATGGGGAAAGGATTCCCTATTTAATAAATGGTGCTGGGAAAATTGGCTAGCCATAAGTAGAAAGCTGAAACTGGATCCTTTCCTTACTCCTTATACGAAAATTAGTTCAAGATGGATTAGAGACTTAAATGTTAGACCTAATACCATAAAAACCCTAGAAGAAAATCTAGGTAATACCATTCCGGACATAGGCACGGGCAAGCACTTCATGTCTGAAACACCAAAAGCAACGGCAGCAAAAGCCAAAATTGACAAATGGGATCTAATTAAACTAAAGAGCTTCTGCACAGCAAAAGAAACTACCATCAGAGTGAACAGGCAACCTATAGAATGGGAGAAAACTTTTGCAATCTACTCATCTGTCAAAGGGCTAATATCCACAATCTACAAAGAACTCAAACAAATATACAAGAAAAAAACAAACAACCCCATCAAAAAGTGGGGAAAGGATATGAACAGACATTTCTCAAAAGAAGACATTCATACAGCCAACAGACACATGAAAAAATGCTCATCATCATTCACCATCAGAGAAATGCAAATCAAAACCACAATGAGATACCATCTCACACCAGTTAGAATGGCAATCATTAAAAAGTCAGGAAGCAACAGGTGCTGGAGAGGATGTGGAGAAATAGGAACACTTTTACACTGTTGGTGGGATTGTAAACTAGTTCAACCATTATGGAAAAGAGTATGGCAATTCCTCAAGGATCTAGAACTAGATGTACCATATGACCCAGCCATCCCACTACTGGGTATATACCCAAAGGATTATAAATTATTCTACTACGAAGACACATGCACACATATGTTTATTGCATGCAGCACTATTCACAATAGCAAAGACTTGGAATCAACCCAAATGTCCATCTGTGACAGACTGGATTAAGAAAATGTGGCACATATACACCATGGAATACTATGCAGCCATAAAAAAGGATGAGTTTGCGTCCTTTGTAGGGACATGGATGCACCTGGAAACCATCATTCTGAGCAAACTATCACAAGAACAGAAAACCAAACACTGCATGTTCTCACTCATAGGTGGGAACTGAACAATGAGATCACTTGGACTCGGGAAGGGGAACATCACACACTGGGGCCTATCATGGGGAGGCGGCAGGGGGTAGGGATTGCATTGGGGAGTTATACATGATATAAATGATGAATTGATGGGTGCAGCACACCAACATGGCACAAATATACATATGTAACAAACCTGCACGTTATGCACATGTACCCTAGAACTTAAAGTATAATAAAAATAAATAAATAAATAAATAAATAAATAAATAAATAAATAAAAGAAATCAAGGACATAGCAAGCTAATATCAGTGTAGTTTACAAAAATGTAAAGCAGGTTTTGAGGGGAAGTACTATGATTACAATACTTTCCTTCTAAACCTGTTTTACATCCTTCAGCGATGTTAAAGAAAATACAGACACTTAGTTCTCAAAGTTCTCTGTGAAACATTTTCCATTAAACTTTACTTTTATTCCCTAAATTACGCCAGTGTAAATGCACTGGGAGATTAGTCATAAGAGGAAATAGTAGTGTTAATTCTAGCAATCAGCAATAACCGTGAGAACTGATTGACAGACTTGTGCCCCGAGGTTTCATACTAAGAGTTCACAGAAGGATATTAATACAGATGGCCCTGGGCTGATATTCTAGGTGTGTTGAAAAACTGGCTGCTGAGTGACAGAACATCAGATGTAATCCTAGCAGCATTTTCTTTTACTATTCGAGTATAATAGGAACACTGAAAACCTGGAATTTAGAACAGTGCTTTATCCTATCTTTTTATTTTACTATGGAAGTCTGAGAGCTAGTCTTAAAACAATTACAAAACACACACAAAGCCTTCCACAGGGCAACTGGCTCTAATATATATATATATATATATATATATATGATAGTATATATATATATGATAGTATATATATATATATGATAGTATATATATATATATATGATAGTATATATATGATAATATATATATGTATCATAGCCTAATTCAGAAATCCTTTGAAAAAAAAAACGCCCTCAAAATGTAAAGTAGAAATCACTGGAAACATTTTATAGAGACTCTCCTCACCTCAATGCTCCCCCCACTTTTTTTTTTAATTGAGACAGAGTCTCGCTCTGTCGCCCAGGATGGAGTGCAGTGGCGCAATCTCAGCTCACTGCAACCTTCACCTCCTGGGTTCAGGTGTTTCTCTTGCCTCAGTCTCCCAAGTTGCTGGGACTACAGGCGCGTGCCACCATGCCTGGCTAATTTTTTGTATTTTTAGTAGAGACGGGGTTTCACCATGTTAGCCAGGATGGTCTGGATCTCCTGACCTCATGATTCACCCACCTTGGCCTCCCAAATCTCATGCTGGGGTTACAGGCATAATCCACCACGCCTGGCCAATGCTTTCCTTTTAAAAATTAGAGAGTGAAGGAATACTTCTGCCTTTTGTTTCTCCCAAACTCATCCCTTGCTTCCTAATTTTGGATGCCTTTGAGAATTCTGATTTTAGCAAAATACAGGAGGTAAGTGAATAACCGTTTGTATGAGTTCTAGAAAATTATTTGTTTTGAGCAGAAGGAGACACAATTGGAAGTTGCTGTGCATCTGTAGCAGTCAATATCAACTTCAAGTGATATGTAAGTCAAGGTGGTGGAAACATTAAACCATCCCTTCACACATAATACAACAAACACTAAAAGAATGAGTACTATGTACCAGATTCTGCCCTAAGTGCTCGATAAAAGCATTAGTTCATTAGTTCATTTTGTATAGGGGGTGCTGCGTGCTATGGTAGATATTAGGAGAGTTGCAGAGTAATAAAGACAATCTTGAGTCCAGTGGGGAGACAAATACAATTGAAAATAATTCTAGTATAATGTCACAGGCCAGTAATAAATTAAAAGCTACCATTTAGTAGTTGCTTCCTTTGTACTAGACATTGTTCAAATTATTTAAGTACCTCAACTCCTTTAACCCTATATAAATCCTGTGGGTAGTATTCTCTACATTTCAGACAAGGAAATTAAGGCTCAGGGTGGGTATATATATATTTTTTATGTCAGAGACAGAATTGAGATTCAAACCTAAGTTTCCCTGTTTCAAAAGCCTGTGTTCTTTGACAGGGAAAAGTGTATAGGTTACTAAGCAGATTAAAAATAAATGGACCTTTCTTCCACAGAAGGCAAGTGAATGTACTCGGTCTCAAAGGAGTACACAAGATGGGAAAGAGATACTGACAGGGCTGGCTTTGGCATTTAAAACTGGCTTCACACAAAAATAAAATTGAATGACAAATTTGTGGTAAAAATTTATATTTTTCATAGAATGACATTAAATTGCAATTTAAAAAATGTTAGCAAGGAAAAGAGAACATGGCAGAAAGGGAAAACCTTTATACATAAATTTAATGGCACTTATTTCTTGCTTTTTAAACAAGGGATTCCACATTTGCCTTTTGCACTCACACCCAGGAATTATGTAACTCGTCCTGGGTCCTGATCATTTTAGGCAAAGAGAGCATGAGATTTAAGGAAATGGAAGCGTTAAATATATGCATTGCATAGGTTGTGGATGTATGTTTAACATACGAGGGGATGTAGCAGGAATTGAGATTTAAAAAGTAAGACTGCCTTGTATGCCATCCCCAATTAGGGAGGGACATTAATGTTTTAGACTAATAATAACATGACCTTAATAAAATCCTAAGAAGAGCCCTCTAGTAGTTTGATTATGATAGCATGCAGTTGAAAAGACTACTACCTAAAAGACGAGTTAGACTGAAATTCTTCAGGTAGGAGATAATAGAGGTTTAAATTAATATAACAGCAATTTGGAAGGGAAATGATTTTGAAATATATTTCTGAGGTAGGTGTGATAGGATTCGATGACTGGATGTTGGTTATAAGTCAAAGGAAAAATTCAGAATGTCTCTGAGGTTTCTAGCTTGAGAGATTCAGTGATGGTTATGCATTAACTAAGAAAAGGATTATTCCAAAAGGGGCATGTTTGAAAGAGAAGATCAAAAATGTTATTTTGAATATATTTCATGCCCTTCATTATTATATCTGAATGAATATATCCAGCAGACATTTGGAAGTGTAAGGCCAGAAGTGTTCGTGTACCAGTAAGACAATATTTTGTTACTTTGGTAGCAATTTTGAATTGTCTGACTTTCTGATTTCTGGTCATATATATTCAGAACTAGCTTCTAAGTTCAGAAATAAGTAAATCAGCCTGGGAGCCTGAAAGATTGTTCACAAAGTCTCTGGTCTAAAAACGTAGTATGTATGCCTGCTGGCTCTGACATAAAGACATAAATTTTATACCTATTAAAATTTAATGAGCTTGAGTATCTATCCCTGAGACCTGTGTCACTCATGCCATACTTCGTGGAGAAGAGCTCTTACAAGAATCAAGCTGGTACAATAGGGGAATATATGAAAATAAAGGAAAGTACATTCCCTTAGAAACATGTTGAATAACTGATATCGAATCAAGTGATTTGTGTGAAGACAATTTATCAAATGCAAATTGCTACAAATATGTGCTATGGTTTTAGTCACTCTAGGTCAAACTAGTCATTCACAAATACCAAGAGAATAAGACATTGTTTACCTTCACATAGTTGCAGATATTATAAGAACTAAGAATGAGTGGTTAACCTGGAAGAAATATATGGGCAGTTAAAGCACTGCAAGCTTTTAGGGGCTTTAAAACCTAACAAGCCCAATGGGCTATAGAGTGAGAACTTAGTACGTGGAGCCACCTTTATTTTTTTAATTTTATGTTCCTTTAAATGCAAAATAGTAATTGTACATCTTATAGGAAAATGTGATCTTTTCATATTTGTATACATAGTGGAATAATTAAATCCAGCTAGTTAACATATCCATCACCTCACTTAATTTTTGCAGTGAGGACATTTAAAATCTACCATTTTAGCAATTTTGAGATAAACAATACATTATTAACTATGGTTACAATGCTGTGAAATTGAACACTAAAACTTATTTCTAATGTATAACTGAAATTTTACATTATTTGACCAACATTTCCCCTTTCCCCATTCACACTCCCAACCCCCAGCATCTGGTAACCACCATTCTACTCTCTACTTCTGTGTGTTCAAACTATTGGATACAGAGGAGAGAAAATTTAAGGGGAAAAAGAAATAAGAGGAGACTTTAGGTTTGTTTCTTCCTGGAGCACCAAGATATTAAAGATGAAAGAACTTTAGGGGAATAAAGATGGCATTTTTCTGGAAGTAAATTGTATATTTGCTTGAAGGTGGCCTGACCTCTCTTCCTCTAGTGAACTGTGTTTGTCCTTCAAGTTGCAAGTGAGATGTCTTTTTCTCCAGGAAACATAGAACCATCTGTGCTTCAAACCCCCAACTATCTGTCAAAGCTAATCATTTGTCCATGGGAAAAAAAAAATCTGTCTCGTTCTGAGTTCTGTAATAAACCCCAAAGATACAGCAACCGGTGCATTCTTAGTAGCAGGACATATAATTATTCTTCCTCATTTCAGTATGCTGGCTGATTGGAGCAAGGACTTTAATGGGACTGCAAATATTGTAGGAGCTCTGACTTTGGGGTTAGCTTGGTCAGGGAAGTACAGGTGGTAAGAAGATTTCAGTGGGACTTTGTCTTCTTAAGGTGGCAAAAAACCCTATGTCTAAAAGTAGTAAAAGGAGTGAGACTTTAGAGGGTAGAAATGGAGATGAGGCCTAGCTGATGTCATGGTTCACGTATAAAAGATGTTCGGTTGTAACGACACTTAGAATTCAGGGATGATCTACATTAGTAAAGTTGAAAATATTAGATTGATTGAGACTTCAGATGAAATGTTTTATTTCAAATAAAACTCCATTTCTGGCTTATGATTTTATAGATATTCATGGAAGCTTAAATGCAAATGTTAAACCTTGCCAAGAACATTTTTTGTTGATTGACCCGTGGAACACCTCACATTCTCATAGTTAGCTAGGATTGTTAAGCATCTGTGAAAATTGATAGCATGTGTACCATCCTTGATTATGCTGAATTCTCCTTTTAAATTAAAAACATGTAGAGAAAAACATAAAAGTGCTGTTTTATGCCATGTAATTGTCTCTCTTCCTGAAACTTCTCCAATCGCTTTATCCCACACTGCTCTCAGATTGATGTTCCAAATGAGTTGCTGTTATATGTTCATTACTACCTACTCACAGTGTTCTATAATATAGCCCCATTTTAACTATCAAATCTTATCTCCCACTAAAGCTGGATAAGAAGTCTGTGCTTTCTTAGAGTGGCTTTCTTTCTGTTCCATGAATAGTACATACCATTTTACTTTCTTACCCTGGGGCTTAGCTGGTACTGAACTCTTACCATTGTCTTCTTCCCACAAATCCTTCTTGTTATTTAGGGCTGTAATCAAGTTTCACAAAACCTACCCATTATTCTTGCCCATAGCGTGTGTCTCCTTCTTTATCTCTGTACCATACATACTGGCATTTAATTATCTAACATTTGTAGTGACTTTTAATCGTTCATAATGTGAACTGTTTTCTCATTTCTATTAGAATTTTCTTGCTGTATAAAGTATCCTTTTCTATGTCAGACAAAATTATACCTAAACACTTAATTTTAATGCTCCTGTTTGACTAATTAAGATAGATTTTGAGGTGTGTTAGTGTTGCTCTGGAACTTCTAATATCTTTACATACTGCTAATCTCATAAATGGCATGACAACCCAAGAGGCATACTCTACCTAATTTTAGCACAAATGTTACACAAAAGATTATGGGTTTCATGTATTTAAAAAAGCACCCAAAAGTGAAGAAATATTCTCTCCATGAGAGCATAATGAGTTATTGTGTAATGCCCTAAAATGTTTATTCGTTGAGTTCAAATGCATTTGTGGTTATTGTAGCTCTCTTGTTTGAATAAGTGAGAGAAGTTGTCCATGAGCCACAGATAATTCCGAAGATGTTAATAAATATGTCTGATAATCAGGGAGCTTTAAAATTAGTGCAATTGCCTATCTGGAGCTTCTGCCTCCCATACTTCTAATGTATTAGAACATAAAACAGGGTTCCATGGTTGTGTTCTCAGTTGGACTATCGTTCAGTTTAAACCTAGAAACTTTAGGGAAGGATTTCAGGGTAATTGACAGAGGTTTAAAAAATGAACTCTTACATGGCCAGTTGGGGTCAGGAGAGAGGACTTTTTGTTCAGAAAACTAAAGAGCTGAGCTTCAGAATTATTATTATAATCTGGGCACTTTATATTCAAAATGACTACTTCCCCTCCCAATGATTGCCTACTATCTTCATACCTCACATTTGCTTTACATCTCATAATTTAGCTACTCATATGCTTTAAGAGAAAGTTGAATCAGGTGAAACTGGACAAATGCCCAGGTTTGATTTCAGTAATTCATTGACAAAGGGAAGCAGGAGTGTTTTGTGCATGTATCCTCTGTGTGTGCACACATGCATGCATACAAATACAAATAGGAATAAAAACTATGCTGATTCCTTTTACTTTACCTGTAATATCTGACAGATTTCTATAATTTTAAAGGAGGGAGTCATTTAGCTATGTTTGTGATTGGGGGTAGTTTTCCTCCAAGTTCAAGCTGAAGTGGTAAATTTTAATTCAATATCACTTTTGATCTTTATAATGCTGACAGCTGTCTAACAAAAGCAGCAGCTCCTTGACATTGTAATTCTTCAAATAGTAATTGTTTGCCTCCTTTTGATATATCAGACATTTGATGGTCTTTATAGATGCTCCCACTCACTCCCTAATCTCATATTCTATTTTAAATTATTTTTAGAACACCATCCACATCAACATCTATCCCTAAGTAAGAGGGCACAAAGCTAGTGTTTGCTGGGTGAGAGAGGCCTTTATAACCAAATACATAGGGGTTCAGTGATATATAAATAGCAGTATATGTGAATGGCATACGTTGGGAAGAACAAAAACAGCTGTATCTGGCAAAAAGGTTAGGTGACTTGTAAGGTATGGGAAGACACTCAGACTAGGATTGTAATTATAGATGGCAGTGTTATGAGTATGTCTGGTGGTGGCAGCAGCTGTAATCCCTCACCCCTACTCCATGATTAGGGAATTTAAGGAAGTCAGAGACCACAGAATTTGCATGAGGCTGATCCAACTCCTACAGCCATGTTCCCAGGATGAACATAAACTGTATTTTCTCCAAAGAGAGTGCAAAGGAAAATAACGTAATGTGGATCCTCCCAACCCTAGGAGAAAAGCGTTTACTGAGAAAGAATTGATAAACAGTGAAACCACCATCCAGCAATGACGGAATTCTTAGCCTTGACCCAGTTCCTTTTCTTAAGGCTAAGGTTCCTGTGCTTTTGGAGGAGGGAGGTGGTTGTGAAGAGGAGGATGTGGAAGAGTTGTCAAGGGGTAGCAGTGAAATGACAAGCAATCCTATCCCAGTAAACCCGTGGTGGGCCTCACTCCCAATATTTTTCTGTCTCAGTTTCTTCTGATGGGTCAATTAAGTGGGATTTCAAATAACCAGAAGAGTCCTATAACTGCTTTCACTTCCTTAGAAGTCCTAACCATCCATGAGACCCAAAATCAAATTATGCCTATTGATGTTAAGCCGGTGCAAATAATTGCTACCAGGTGAGATAAACCCACAGGCACCATTAGGCACCAGAACACCTGAGAGTAGGGCAGCTACTAGCACATGCTTTCTTTGATTGTTAGATTGACTTTTAAATAGTGCAAGCCTGAATATCATATGTCTGCCTATTGAGGACTTGCTTTGTGTGTTATGGCAGGGGCTATAGTATGCAACCAGAGCAGGCCTGCTTAGCAAACAAAAATCTTAGAGATCTTTGTCCTTTACAACACAGAAAGAGCTTGTAGTCCTGTCAGAACTCTCAAGATTTCCATAAACAAGGATGGTGTGGATATGATAGTGAGAAGAAACATCTGTGGATTTACCAACATGGTTCCAAAGTAGAAGACCTAGTCATTGGGTGACCAGCTAGAATACTGTGAGATACAATACATTTCAAAAGACAGGCAAGGAGTGGGAGTGTCGCTGCCACTTCATAGGAAAACCTGAGAGGTTTTATAATCAACCAGAATTTGAGTGAGCTCCAGTGTTTCACCAGAAGTGAACCAAGAGAAAGTAAGAGCACAGATTAAATAAACTGTAGGGCAGGGCTATAACTGGCCTTGGTTTTTCACTGCACTGTGATGGGCACTTGGATATACAAAGAGACTTGATATTTTGGGGGGCCAGAGAAGATATATACCCCTTTGTTTTTGTTTGCTTTTTAGTGTAGGTGGCTCTAGAATACACTTTTGATGATGACAGATGCTTGGAAAATATTTTCCAGTTCTTGGTGCACCCACTTTTCCTGCTTCCCAGTGTAACCCCTTCCTCCTGGAAGCAGGCTCACTAAGCACACATAGCTAGGAAAAGGCAATCCAGTGTGAATCAATATAACAATCGAGGACAGGAATATCAGCCTGCTTAAACAGATGAACTGAAATAAGAACTCTGTTCATATCTGCTTGCAAATAACAAAACTAGAGGAAGATTTGCAAACATCTTGCTAGTTGCTGTATTTTGATTTGCATTGACTCTACTATATGTTTCAATGGCTGCAGTTGGCAGTTTGAAAATAAATACTCAGTGACAATTGACAAAGTCAAAATGTTTTTATTTATGCTGAAGTTTAGCAAGTACATTTTTAACAAAGAAGGTGTACTTTAAGGTTATGTATAGTAGAACAGGGAAACCATACATATAAGTTTCTAGTCTCTAACACACTACTGCATTTTTTTTTAATTTAAAAGACAAAAAGCCAAGTTGAAATGAGCATAGAAAAGCATCAAATATGGTCAAGTTACTTTAGCCATTAGGATTTAGCTCATATTTTTAAACTGGTCAATTTAATGCAAGGACAAAGTTTACATCATTGCTTTTAAAATGTACACGTGTTTCTTTCTTTTTTAATGTAACATAGATTAAATAGCTCCTTCAGTAAACAAAGTTTTGCTGATAAACAAAATTGAAATAACTCCATGTTGAATAGTTTCAGAGATAAACTGGAATCACAAGCATCTTCATTTATGTAAAGCCAGCGAGGACATTTCAGGCTGAATAAAACTGTTGTGCCATTTCTAAACAGTAATAGTTACCTCCTTTAAAAAAAAGAAAACAAGTTAGTTCTTATGAAGAATAATTCTGATACGTGCTTAAAAATACTAAAACTTCTATCTTCAGGAACCTAAAATGATCTGATGTAACAGGCTCAATTTAGTGTTGGTAAAATTTAACATTTCTTAACATTTCTATATTTTCATCTGTCAGTTTTCAAAGATCCTTCAAATTTCATGCTATAGCTTCTGTTCTTCTTTCCACAGCACTGGAGACATTGAAGACTGATAAAGACTCTTCATGAACCATATTATAATATCTGTAATAATCTATATTACTTTTTCTTTTTGTATATAATGGTGCATCTGAAATATAATCCCTATAGTTTACCAAAACGGGGAAAAGAGTATCTGGTTATGATCTAAGATAATGACAGCTTTGTACATTTAGAATTTCCTCTCCCGGGTTGACCCTGAGACTGTGTATACAGCACGAAGGGAGACTAGTTCCGAATTATCATTTTAGCTACAGTGTTTAGTCAAACTGGTATCCCTCTAAATGATAGTAATTAAAAGAGCCCATGCCATCCTAGAGTTAGATAATATTTAATTTGGGTGGGTAAAAGTTATTATTGGAATTTTTTTTAAAATTTTATTCTACCTCTTTTTGTCAAACCTTGTTATTTTCCACAGCAATGGCTTACAACCCGAGTCTCCACTTAGATGCGTTACAAAGATTGGCTTTTGGTTACAAACGAAGTCGGAAAAGAAATGTGGATGAATCAGTACAAATCCATTACTTGTGCTTGAGAAATACTTAAAGATAATGTTTCTGAGTCAAGTGCTTTATTTTAACATATAATGGAGAGGACATTATCATTGTTGGACTAATATGTCTAATCTAAAATATTAAGTCAATCTGGTCAAAGCTTATTAGGAGGAAAGTATACCCTTTTTAAACCTTGGGTTTAATATCTTTAAAATCTTTATTCTTTCTGTGTATAAGGTATGATGGTGAGTAGCAGAATTTTCTAGATAATACCTCAGAACCAAAAATAAAGATGTAGTAAGGTAACAGATGAATAAAAGATTTGGGGTTTGGGTTAGTCAGACTCATGGAGGGTTGGACTTCATCAGAGGGCAACCAGACATTTTCCCAAGAAGCCCATGGAATTCACTAAAAGTTTTCCAGGGACCAGAAGAAAACAGAGCTTGAATTTTTGGACACTGGTAATTGTTCCAACTCCTTTGTGGAGTCTGAGAATATTTACTCTGATGAATTGACCAAATATTTTCTTAGTCCTCCAGTCTACCTCATCCTTTGTATACACAGCCTAAATGTCAAAGGAAAGCTCTTCGACATGAAATGACAGTCATTTTACCAGGATTGAAATTTATACAATATAGCTAAAGCTTAAATCATGCAACACAAATTGTGAACATTACAAACTGGATAGCAATGGCACACACTACGTCCCCTTAAAAAGGGTACATGAACTCAGCAATGAATAGCTAAAGACAATCATCATCTGTCCTTTAGAAAAATGCAATTTCTGAAAAATTTCTACTTTTGTTATGTTTATTTCTTGCCTTTATTTAGAGACAGAAATATTTGCCCACATCCTTTATGTGTCTGCTTACAAGGCCTATTAGGAATAGTTCCCACAGCTGCTCAAAAATTGAAAGAAAAACTAGGCTAGCAAGAAGAAAACAATATTAAGTGAATCCACTTTTCTACCGGAATACAATAAATTGAGATTTCATGATAGTGAAACTTTTTCTCCCAATTTTGAGGACAGTAGCAAAATAGACCCCGTGTGTAGCATGCTGTATAATGTTGACACATATTTGGTTACTGTTTTACATGTGCCAATGCTGAATGATCATAAGGAAGATGCCAGTAAGGAACTGCTAACTGACACCGATCCTTGGAGCAATCTCAAAGTTTGCCACATTTCAATTTCAAAATGCATTTCAGCTATAATATGAGTGATTTATCACTTGGTAGTAGCTGTCAAAGTAATCTCCAAGATAAACCAAAAACATCTGGAACCATAAACAGAGAGGAGTAGTAGCTGAATTTTAATCCAGACCCAGTGTGCTCACTTCGTTAGGAACAGGAAACAGCTAATTAGTAATGGAATGTTTCATATTCTTAAAAGGGTTTGTTCTTGAGCTCCAAACAGAGATGATCTGATATGAACTCTGGATGTCAATAAGATTAAAGATTAGGAAGAGAAACTAACAAAGTCTCTCCAAGGGAATGTTGTGGAGCTTGGGAACTTAAAAAGAGGGACACACACTGATATTTGGGGGGAGCTGACAGAGTTTATTGCTTTGGGATTTATCAGATAGGTAAAAAGGGGAATTTGATACATACAAATGTGACCATTTTTAAAGTAAAAACAAAGGTCCATGCAGTCCTTCCCTTAGCACAGCACTGCCTGACGTGGGCATAGGCCATGGCACAGAAGGTCAGTGTGGACACTCCATATAGGAGATGAACCTCTCCTAATCAATTGAGTTATCTTTACTGGGCCATAAATAGCTGCTCCAAACTCAAGTAAATGTGAGACTTGCCCTCTGTGGTATATATCCTAAACTTATGAGCCGGAATAGCTAAAATCATGCATCATAAACAAGGCAGATACATGGGAAAAGGCCAGAAAAAAATACACATGAGGAGTCCTCATAGTTCAAACAAGGTAAGTTAAACACATCTACTTATTTTTTAAAAAGACACTGGTTTATTTTGAAGTGACTTAGTTCATTTGCAAATTCTATTTAATGATGAGACTTTCTTGGATGTTATATTTTTAGTCACCTGTCATTGTTATTTATTTCAGATATTTGATATTAATAAACGTTTTTATTTGACTTGCTTCAATCTCTGTGACTTATTTCTAATTTGGCATTATTTCACTGAATTGGGCTAAAACAGTACACCTACTCGATATAAGCAGACCTTCTACAGCCCATGAAGAATACCAGAATTCAAATGCTTATGCTTTAGAAAACATTCCTTCAGAGCATGGAATTACTGAAATGTCACATTGATATGAATTAATGTAATATTTTTAAGTGTTTAGAGTGGGTGGCCATTCCAGCAGAAATTGCATATACTGCCATGGGGAACCTCTTATTAGAAAATGGATAAAAACTCAGTTGGCCTTTTGCATAAGATGCTCGGTGCTTCTGTCACACCAGAACTTAATGCTAGGGCAGACGTGAAAACAACACAGTGGATTAGATTTTGTTTAATGTAAGGAGGGCACTTTAGGAGGGGCATTAAATCTTTTTGGTCATTAGAGTACCATATAATACATTGGAATGCTGCTCTATTAGATTTTTAGTAGGCATCAAAATGATGATAACAGGTATCTGCCCCCAGCCAATGGCCAGATCTCCTCTAAGTAAACAGTTAAAAATATCTGAGGCCATTTCCTGGGCAATTCAAACCAAACGACCCATTTGATCCTAATCATTTGAACATATTAGGAATCTGGCTATGTCTAGATCAGAGAGTGAACAGTATAAAATATCCATAATCTCACTGACCCATCTGTCTTTCTCTTTTCTTTTGCCTGTAGATTTTTCAACCTGTTTGCTTATTAATAGCTTAATAAAGAGGAAGCAAGATTGGGGATGGGAAGAGAGAAGAAAACAGTAAAGGAGTATTTTTAGCAGCTTGGGTATCTGTTTTTATCATTGCATTCTTTACAAATCAGGAATGTGCTAGTAGAAAGGGGTTAAAGGAATTGCTCCACCATCAGCAGTTCAAAGGAAAAACTGGGTGCGGTAAAATCTAAAAACTAGAACTCCTTATATTTTCTTAGAGAACACTACAGGCCAAGTGCTTCTTTTAGAAATGAGAGCTCCAAAGCAGTGATAACAAATATCGATCATTTGCACAAATGATTTACCACCTGATCTAATTCCTGTTAAATACCAGGTCAGACAAGAAGTTATTTCACAGTAATTGCAGCTTAAAGTAGGTGTGTCTGCATTTTAATTTGTCTCACACCATTTAGAAATAGCATTTTCTCTGTCTTAAAAATTCTTCCACCTACTTACCCCACTAGGATTCTGTGTGAATTAATGTGATAATGTCTTTGAAGCACTATGAGCTCCTTGAGAGAAAGCGGTTAAAGAAGTGTAAAACATGTTCAGTCATTATTATGACTATCCCCTAAAAACCTGTGAAGCCCATTCTCTAGGACATTTGTCCTGTGTGTGTAAGGTTCTATTTATCAGCAATGAACAAACAGTAATTAAAGGTTCCATATTTTAAGGATTTGAGTATGAATTCTAAAGAATTTACAACACTAGATAAGCAGGTAACTGCTACAGCACCCTATTCGTGCCTATGATCAGTTGGAGTTCCGGCATCAGTGTTCAGGCTGCACAGAAAAAACAATAAGACCTGGTCAAAATTTCATTCGAACAAAGAAAATTCAAAATCTACTCAATGCACTTCACTGAAAACCACAAACTCACTTTATAGTATTTCGCTGTGCTATGTATTTTCAAGATTTGAATAAATCTCTCTGAAATTAATGTATTATTTTATTAGGTTGATCTCTTAATCAAATATTCATTTATATGAGTCTCGTTTTATCAAAAATGAAATTATACAAAGGTGAGCAAAAGCGTAGATTTACAGAAGTTTAAAGCTTAATCTTATTCTCTAGGGGTGATATTGACAATATAAATATGGTGTAAATGATATTCCTTGACTCTAAAATATGCTTATGAGCCCTTTGTGCATGTTCTTCTTCTTTACAACCTGCAGCAAAATGCATAACTAGCTTAATAAGCAAGGCATTTAGGAATTGTTTTTTCCTCCACCATCTACAACATGAGTAAAGGCCTATACTGGTTTTTGTGAGTCAAAATCTTTGCTAATGACTGCAATGTTCCCTCAGTATGAGATTTCCTTCCCTGACAGGATGGTTATTTGAAAGTAATTGCTCACTTTTTATTTTTCACGAAACTACCAAGAACTGTATCTATAATGTGTTTAGAGGATTATATTTACAATAAAATGCATTTGTGATTTTTCTTACCCAAAATTCGTGTTTGCTTTCAAATGTCTCCTCACCGCTTGTTTACCTCTATAAACAATGGGACTGCAGCACAAACTAATAGAATTCACACAAGTATACTTTAGGCTATCAAACCTTTCTTTCGAGGTAGCTAAGCTATTCTTGAACTATTGGCAATATTTTGTAATGAGTTCTCCAGCTAAGAAGTAAGTTCTATGTTTTCTTTATGTTGGTTAATCAGTGCTGTGCTTCTGATTTACAAATGGGCACTATATTATTTAGGAGCAAGTAAGATCATCTCTTGAAGGTCATGATTTCCTGACCTGAATAAGAGAGACATAAAATAATGTGCTAGTTAATGCTCCACTTGTTTTCCACTTCAGTCTTAGATTCAGTCCTAATTAAATGTAGAATTAATTGCAGAAACTCAACTTTAGTTGTGGAAATATGTTCAGAATATGATATTCTCAAATCAAAGAAGTGACAGTAGTGAGGTTAGTTTGGGGTCCAGTCAGTTATTATTGGAGTAGTATAAATATGAGTTACTAATTTGAAAGTAGGAAAAGCAGACAATTGCAAGCAAGGGGATAATATAGTGTTCGATTACTCTTTGTCTAGAGAAGAGCACTATTTTGGAGTCATTTTTTCAGAAGGTTTTGTTGCTTATGTTTAGAACATGACATGTTTTTTAAAAACAGAGGTTTCTTGAAAAGAATAACCATTTGGGCTCATCAGCCTTACAAATATCTGACTTACAAGTTTATCAAAATGAAGACCAGGATAGGTCAATAGGTCATCTTTTTTTTGTGCAAATGGTACCATAAAGGAGTATCAAACTATCTTACTCACTTGTAACACACCCTAGTTTTGTGAAATAATTATTTAATACATCTCTTTCCCCTTTTTTGAATCTCTAGTTCTTAGAAAACAGTCCCTTAAAATGGAAGCATGAATGCCCTTCTACTCACACATGGGGATAAAATGCAAAGATATCGCTAACCATTACTATCTGTGGGAGAGCACATTCTTTAGTGGAAGCTTTACATGTCACTTATAGGCCAAATAGTTCACTCTTACTGAAATCAATATTAGAAAACACAAAATCAAATTTGTGTGTATTTTATAGGGCACCATAATAATGATATCTTGTACTTGTCATACTTATCAGATAGTATGTATCTAACTTATTGATGAGGAAGAATAGGCAAATATTATGATACCTGTTTTACTAAAGTTAAGGCAGAGAGAAGGTAAATGACTTCTCAAGGTTAGTAACTGAGTTAGCGAGTTAGTAACTGAGAAATTCTGACTACTAGATCAGAGCTCCTTCTGCCACTTCATTGTGCCTCTCACATACTGGTTATAAAACAGCAATAGAAGTGCACGTGTCCAGTACAGAGATCTCCAACTGTTGAGTCACATTAAGAGCTTTAGAAATACTGAAATTCTATTTTTCATCTTAGAAGAGAGAGGAAGGGAGAGGAGAATAAATGAAAGCTAATGTGTATGGAACACTATGTCAGGAGCCACTCCACACGTACATATGGCATACATGGAATGCCATCTTCCTTCATTATTTTCTTGTTGTGGATAATGCTACAGTGAAAAGTGCGAATTATGTTTCTATGCCATTTCTCTAAATAATCTGAGACCAAGTCCCCCACTTTCCATAAGCATATAAGTTACAAAATGTTTTTTCTTCTTCTTTTTTCTTTCTTTTTCTGAGACAGAGTCTTGCTCTGTTGCCCAGGCTGGAGTGCAGTGGCAGGATCTCAGCTCACTGCAACCTCCGCCTCCCGGGTTCAAGTGATTCTTCTGCCTCAGCCTCCCAGGTAGCTGGGACTACAGTTGTGTACCATCACACCTGGCCATGTTTTGTGTTTTTAGTAGAGATGGGGTTTCTCCATGTTAGCCAGGCTGGTCTCTAACTCTGGACCCCAGGCAATCTGCCTGCCTTGGTCTCCCAAAGTGCTGGAATTACAGACGTGAGCCACCACGCCTGGCCACAAAACGTTTCTTAAGGTTCTAATTGATTTGAGTTTTGTACAGGATGCAGATTGGAAATATTTTAGGCAATATTTTAAAGTATAGTTAAGTTCTACTTTAAAATGATTTTAACTACTACTTTTGTCTGCAAAACTTATAGAAGAACACTATAATACTCGATTTTAAACAAATCAAAATATGGAGGAAAGTGAAAAATGAAAGTAATGGATAAACAAATGTTAATTTGTACAATGTTAAAAATGATGACATCCAACATTTCCCATAGAAGGTTGAAATGCAGTTACCAGGAAATTGTAAGATCTGAGGGTTTATTAGTCCTATTGAGAGTTTTTCCTCACATGTTATTAAATGGTTGCTCACAGATGCTGAGATCAACATTACGTTTATTCATTTTTATTATTTTAATGAAAACGAGAGCACTTAGACATTTGTGAAATGTTGCAGGAAGTCAGGGATCCCGAATGGAGGGACCGGCTGGAGCCGCGGCAGAGGAACATAAATTGTGAAGATTTCATGGACATTTACCAGTTCCCAAATAATACTTTCATAATTTCTTATGCCTGTCTTACTTTAATCTCTTAATCCTGTTATCTTCATAAGCTGAGGATGTACATCACCTCAGGACCACTGTGATAATTGTGTTAACTGTATAAATTGATTGCAAAACATGTGTGTTTGAAAAATATGAAATCAGTGTACCTTGGAAAAGAACAGAATAACAGCAGTTTTCGGGGAACAAGGGAAGACAACCATAAGGTCTGACTGCCTGCAGGGTTGGGCAAAATAAAGCCATATTTTTCTTCTTGCAGAGAGCCTATAAATGGACATGCAAGTTTGGAAGATATCGCTACATTCTTTTCCTAGCAAGGAATATTAACAACTAATACCCTGGGGAAGGAATGCATTCCTGTGGGGAGGTCTATAAATGGCTGCTCTGGGAGTGTCTGTCTTATGCAGTTGAGATAAGGACTGAAATATGCCCTGGTCTCCTGCAGTACCCTCAGGCTTACTAGGGTGGGGAAAACCCACCCTGGTAAATTTGAGGTCAGACTGGTTCTCTGCTCTTGAGCCCTGTTTTCTGTTGTTTAAGGTGTTTATCAAGCCAATATGTGCACTGCTGAACATAGACCCTTATCAGTAATTCTGCTTTTGCCCTTTGCCTTGTGATCTTTGGTTTTGCCCTTTGCCTAGTGATCTTTGTTGGACCCTTATCAGGAGTTTCTGATTTTACCCTTGTCCTGTTTCCTCAGAAGCATGTGATCTTTGTTCTCCTTTTTGCCCTTTGAAGCATGTGATCTTGTGACCTACTCCCTGTTCTTGCACTCCCTCCCCTTTTGAAATCCTTAATAATAGATCTTTCTGGCTTTAAGGCTCAGGTGGGCATCACAGTCCTACTGATATGTAATGTCACCACTGGTGACCCAGCTATAAAATTCGTCTTTGTACTCTTTCTCCTTATTTCTCAGCTGGCCGACACTTATGGAAAATAGAAAGAACCAACTTTGAAATATTGGGGGCAGGTTCCCCCGATAGTGAAAAAACAGGAAGATAGGAAAGAAATGTTTGTAAAATAATGATGCTGTCTTGAAAGCTAATAAAGTAATTGTTGGAAATGTTGCTCCAAAAATCATTTGCATTACTGACAAAAAGTAGATTCCAGCTGAAGTATGTGGATCATTACCATTGTTAATTTTCAAATATTAAAAAAGTAAAATGTAAACTTGAAAGGGTCAAGAGGTTAGGGGCCTTAAAGGAGTTGTGTATAAAATCCAAAAGAAGGTTTTTCTTTAAATTCATTTTAATTCCCCAAAGGTAATGTTACATGTCTATTATAAATGAAAAGTAAGTTCCCTAGAGTAAATAAATGAAACTTTATGCTAATGCTGCATATGGAATCCCAGTCTAAAATTGGTTAAGTGGTTGAGAGTGGGGGCTCATGTTTGTAATCTCAGCATTTTGAGAGGCCAAGGCGGGTGCATTACCTGAGGTCAGGAGCCTGAGACCAGCCTGAACAACATGGTGAAAATTCAAAGTTAGCCAAGTGTGGTGGCCCACGCCTGTAATCCCAGCTACTTGTGAGGCTGAGGCAGTAGAATCGCTTGAACTCGAGAGGCAGAGGTTGCAGTGAGCCAAGATCATGCCACTGCACTCCAGCCTGGGTAACAAGTATGAAACTCCATCTCAACAAATATAAAATAAAATAAAATAAAATAAAAATGTAAAATTAGACAGCAAGGCTCTGTTGAAATCTAGTTCTGACAGACAGAGTGAAGTGAGTGTAGTCAAGAATAAAAAAGGTTATTTCTGTTACTATTTCAGCTGCTCCACACAGTTTTAAATAGAAAAGAGAGTTGTATGGTATTTGTCTAAATTTTATGAAGATTACCCCAATCTTTACAAACTTTTAAAAGCAGAGGTGATTATTAAATTACACCTAGTTTTAGACTATTTTAATTAATGAACTATGAAGCAGAGAAGCCTCTGCCCTTTCCCTGAACCCTATGCACTGTTTTGCATTGGATAATACTATAGTCTTGTTACGTATCCTAACTAGCTAACTAACTATGTGAGATTTTTACAAGAACGGATTGATAGTGATGTACAGTGAGATAAATGAATGAGAGTTAAGACTGTGTTTTAGTTCCCACTGTCAATGGCAAGCAAATTAACTTAGGTTATTTTCATACTTACAAAACAGAGGTTAATCACATCTTTCCAAACTACCTCCCAGAAATAATCCTCCTAGAGGATATGATGTAAAGGATGACACAAAGTACACCATGCTATACACATAATAGGTCCTGCCTTTCTTTTTTCACTATTCCAATTTTAGGCTATGAATTCCTCATTCTCAGAATGATAAGTATCTTGGAACAGAACCTCCACAGATTCATGTGGTAGCAATATCATAATTTTAATTTTTAAAGTACTTTGAAAATAATGGCATATGATTACAGTCTTCTATGAAAATGTTGTTTGTTTTATTTATTAAAACACAAATGTGGAAGTAAAAAAGTGAAACTTGACTTAATCTTTTAATCAGGAAAATGTTTTTCCTTTTGCATGTCCTTCAGGTATACCTGGGTTGGGGTTGGCGTATGGTGAATCCCAAGCTTAAAAAATTGTATTGTATATGTAAAGAGGATGGGGCATAAAGTAACTGGTCAAACAGTTATCAGAGTTAAGTTCAACAGCCCTTCCTAGATTATAGTAAAAAACACCTGTTAATTAGTGAGTGAATTACTCCTGTAGACTCAACATGCTGAATAGCAGAACAACTTATCATGGCCTGCAAGTCTCATTATTTGCTATAACTGCAATTTGATCTGTTATATAATTAAGATATAGCTAGAACTACAAGTCTTTGATCTGTATATGAGATTGTATGTTACCATCATAATTACCATGACAGTCTTGTGGTCACTGAAAATAATTTGTTAACAATGCATGTGTGTGGTGCAAGCCACTCCATGATAACCAGGCCCTAAATGATTAAATAATTAATGCAGGCTCTTCCCATCCTCCTAAGAAAAAAACTAGAAGTATAAATTGTACTATGGTCTGCCAGGTATTTCACAGCAGAGAGGTACCACCAGTCAGGATAAAAATCCTGTAGAGGATGAAGAAAATTAGGGGAAATACTTTCTGAGGAAGAAAATAAAAAGATTCAGGCCATTTAATAAACTGTACAGAAAAACATTTTTGCTGCTTTAGAGAAAGATGCTGGGATCTTCTCTGTGGGGTGTGTGCTAGAGTCTTTTCCCATTGTATGATGGTCACTGCAATAAAGTCTTTCTAGGAAATAAAAGGATCCTACTCTTCAAGGAAGCATTTAAAAGAAAAATTGTAAGACCTACTTCCCACAATTCCTCTGGTCTCTGACTTGCTATATACCTCCACTTTATAAGAAAATATTTTCACTTTACAATGGGAATATCAGAGTACCTGTGTATATCTTCCAACACAGTACAAGGCATCAATGGGAGGGAAATCAATAATTAATGGTTGATGAGTTTAGGGTAGGAAGCAGTCAGTGGAAACCCTAGCGATAGAGAAAGATGGAGAACACACTGTGGTGGAGGAAATTAGAAAAGCATATAATAAAATTCCATCTGTTTTCCTTTTAGTTTTTCTTGTCGTATCACACACATGCCAATAAATCATACGTGATTTATTTTTTCTGACTCCCTTTCACGCTCTTACTATCACTTTTCTTACTATTCTTCCTAATTCTACAGTGATAATCCTATCCCAAGGGTAGTTGTTTTTAGGAAATATTGGCATGGCATCTTAAGTTCTTTAGAGGAATGTTGTTTTAGGTTAGTAAGCAAGAACCAAAGAGAAAAGATAATAACGAGGTCTAAGGGGTCAAGGAAGAATATACACTGTTCAAATTGATTTTGAGATAATTGATAAAAATAGATATATTCACATATATTTCATATTATGAATATATATTAAATGTTCTAGGCAATAAGCTATGCATATTAAATTATGCCCTAAACTATAATTTTTAATATAATAGATGTTAAAATGATATTTGCTGCTTTTGCAGTCAAATGACACTTTTTTTGCTTTTAATTCTTCAGTGGCACCTTCACCAGGTACTGCATAGATGAGATCATGACTTTTGTATCTTTGAATGGCCAGTCTGTACTCTTTATAAGATCCCTTTTTTTCTGAGCAAAAATGGTTCAGAAAAAAAAAAAGGTCTAGTAGTTTTACTTTTACATCAAATTTTGGTTTCCTTTCACATGTAGATTTGACTTAATATCTACTTCTAGTGTGTCAGTAGCAAAAGGAATAAAAAATTTATTTAGGATGCTACTACATTTATGGAAAAAATATCAGAGAAAAATATATTCCAGTGCTAAATTATCTTGTGTCTTTGTCAAACATGTATACATAAAAGAAACTGTAAAAATTATTCACAGAGATTGACATTCTATGGGCAAAACACAGTTAAACATTTTGTGGTTTATTTCTTTTTCCTCAAGCAAATGCAGTGGCAGATACAGGGTCAGTATGTCACTGTGCCCTTGTACTTTATGATGTTATCTCCCCTGAAATTTATTATTTTATTTTATTACTATAAAGTCAGTTCATGGTGACAGTTGTCTATTTTCTAAAATGTAGGAGCTTCATATTCTGTTTTTGTTTTACCTATTGTTATTAAGATGTTAACTTCAATTTTTTTAAATTTAGGAAACATGCACTGTCAACTATACCACTAGCCACTAACAATGAAATATAGTCATACAAAAGTTAACTAAGGTATAAACATGCAAAAGGAGAAGTCTCCCTGAGATCATAAAATGATGTTATTTTCTGTTCAGCAGTTCATGTTACTGCTGTTCATGCTAATTAATTAAAGGAGCTGTTGCAGTAATGTGCAAACAGGGAATCTGAGAAACTGAGAGGGCTTTTAGGTCTCCAAGTGAAGTTAAGTCAATCTGGGCGCAGGCAATCAAATGTAATGAAATCACTTGTCAGTGCTAAGCTTGCAAAAACTGTGAAGTTTGACTAGGGAGTAAAAGGATTATAATTAGATTTCCAATAGGATAATAACTAAATGGCAGAACGCAGTAAAAAGAAATATTACTTTGTTAGCTAATGGTACTGCTGTTCAGTTTTAGTTTTTATCAGCACACTTGTAGTTGTGCTAATTTAATTTGCTTTTATCAGCAAAAATGCACTACGCAAATGGCACTTGAATGTCATTTGCAAAAAAATCATTGATCTGAAGGTGCACTTAATGACACCCGGTATGTTTATTTTATGTGAAACAGGGATTGGTTGATAAGATGGTTGATGTGCTATCTTGCAGG
The DNA here is from genome assembly GCF_007565055.1 of Rhinopithecus roxellana. Lineage (NCBI taxonomy): Eukaryota > Metazoa > Chordata > Mammalia > Primates > Cercopithecidae > Rhinopithecus > Rhinopithecus roxellana. The sequence continues at coordinate 42,898,871 of NC_044555.1, forward strand.
CCCTCAACTGAGTTATAGGAATTTGGATGGAATGACATTAGCACAAGTTCTCCACCAAATACTTCATCTCTAGAGATAGCAGACATAACCACTGGAGTAGTGTATACACATTGTGTGATCACCAGAAAACATTCTGCAGGAGTTGCTATGGTAGACCCCCAAAATATAAAAGATACAGATATCCTTTCATGGAAACTTGGTCTATGCATATTATCTTCTCTGTCAAACAACATTCAAAGCATAAAAGACATGAAATAACTAAGCTGAAGAGATGTATTATATACATATAATGTATTACATATAATACATTATATATAATACATAATATATATACACTATATATAGTATATATATAAAATCTTATATATGTAAGATTTCTGGTACATGTGCAGTTTGTTTGCACTAAAACTCACGTGGAAATTACCATAAAACTGGATATGACTTTTTTGCTTCCGGAGTGGTCATGTAACGTTTTTCTAAGTGCCTTTTAAATTCTTAAGAAGATGTCACAGTGGAATCAATTGAATTTCAAAGGGAGAGTACTAGGTGAATGACAGATGTCTATCTAGCAGAGCTATTGACAATAGGAAAAGAAAGAACTTTCCTGATGCTGGAATTTTTCCTGTGATGGAGATGAATTTTGGAAATGGTATTGTATTGGCATACATGAACTGACCCTCACAAACAATGATGGGAAATGATCTTTCAAGTTAAAAAATAGGTTTCAAGGGAGATGGAAAAGATTGAAACAGTATCAAAATAAGTCACAAAAAAGAACTGTGACTCACAAAACCAAAATTAATAGGAAGAACAGAAAAATAATGGCTAAGCTTGCTTTTCACATTTTCTGAGCATTATACATTTTCTAAATTTCATAGATACATTCAAAAGTAATGTTTCTATTACTTTTTATTATTTTACAAATAATAGGCAAAATGTTTGGGATTTTTAGGTGATTATTTGACCTGATTGATTTGGTAAACTCTATTTAAAATTATTTCTGATAATATTTTTAGGCACCTATTTTCCTGGCTAAAAGAATAAAATTTGCTATTTTTTAAAATTAAATTGTGATTCTACTGTCATATTAACATAAGACATTAACTCTAATTTTTCACAAAGGGATGATAGGGGTTTTATCATTTACAGTGCTTAAATGTTGTGCTAAGAGAAGAGATAATGTGTATTTTTCCATTTGTATCACTTTTATATAGAATCTTATTTAATATAATGTAAAAGACAGACATCCAATAAAGAATTATTAACCTACCATATTTTACCATATATAGACAATATTAAACATAAATACTAGACAATGTAATTTTTAATTTGGAAAAAAATACAAATCAGCTTCTTTGCTTTAAAATAAATTCCATCTCAATCCTTTTAAGATGAATCTAATTATCTTGTATTTAGCAAGTAAAAACTTGTAGAACTTATTAAAAGTATGCACAGTGAAAACAAGTATTAAATGTGTCCTTCCCTAAGTACAAGTAAATATGCAAAAGCAATTCTTAGTAGATTTCATAAAAAAATTTGGAAACGAAGAGTGGATCCACCTTTTGCTTATATCTCCTAATTGCCCACGAATAAAATATCACTATTTGCTACATGAAAATGAAATAATTTTAGGAAAGTTCAAAAGCTTGCATTTCTCTCAGAGTTAAGAAAGATGTTACTACTATGAACTAAAAGTATAATATAAATTAAATGAACAGCAATAAATCAGAGGTACAGGTTAAAAGATAATAAACATAAAACTCACTAGTGGTGTATTCGGATTACCCTCTCCAGTTTCAAAGCTGACCTTAAACCCACTCAAAGCAGGGCACAATCAAGTTCAACGTTCCTTAAAGACTATGTCTATATTTGCGTGTCACTGATTCAGAAGGGATCAACTGCTTCAGGCTATTCATATCTACCATGGAGCTGGTATGTGATGGTAACCTCAAAAACCCGGCCCACAACTAGTGGGGCACTTCTTAATGAATTTTGCTGTGATGAATTGGTTAGACAATTGAATTCCATTTGAATTGGTTTTGCTCATGTAGACACAGCCTTTAAGCTGAGGGAATAAGCAGGCAAGCAAAAAAGGGATAAGAAACAGCAAAAGCTTCATTGAATGAGGTAAGCATGCATGCTTTTACACCTAACATAGTTAATGCATTAGTTAGGTCTACCCAGCTGCAACAGAGTCATGCATCACTAGAGTATCCATGAGAGCTAACGTTTCTGGTTTTATAAAGATGACTCGTAAAACTACATGTTATGAAGCTACCACATAAAATGGTGACCCTCAGATGAACCAAAATGGATATTTTGGTCACATCCAGTTCTGTTGCCTTTATGTAGATCCACTCATCACACAGTAGAAAGGCACTGATTAATTCCAGCAAGCAACATATTCATAGTTGTCTTCATTTTTCAAAGTTAGGAAATAGTTTTCTCATTAAAATGTTCTTTATTTTTTATTAGAGTGAGGCATTTTATCACAATAAATGTGAAAATAAATGGAATCTGCATGCAAAGGTCTAGAAGTGCATTGGAATCAACCGGGAACATTTTCGGTGGTCACATTTAACTCATATTTTTATGTGCTTTTGCACTCCAGTGAGACTCTATATTGATTTGTGTCATGTTTTCTTACTACTAAATATTGTCAAATATTTTTAAAGATGTAAGCATTTGTGATAATCATGGAAATCACGAATTATAAGTCATGTCCTGATTTTCATACTTAAGTGGTCTCTAAGATTAACATCAAAATTTAAAGAATGAAAAAAATGTTGTCTGGAACACCTTTAAATCTTTGATAAGTTATACTTATTGTACCTGTGGCTTTTACAAAGGGTAAAGTGGTGAAATTACAAAAATACCTTATGGTATTGTACACTTTGAAAAGGTAAATTACATTCACATTTATGCATTTTTAGAATACGCCTGACATACAAATGTGTATTCTTTTTACAGCTAAACGTATTTGCTCACATTGTATATGTAAAATTATTAGTCCCTATGTAACCATAGTTATTGGGTTTTCAAAGCCATGTTAAGTATTTTCTTCCTCAAAAAAACTGCAAATTGTTTCCTGTGTCATAAAGTAAGAAGGGTTAAAACTTATTTATTTTATTTATAAGAGTATCATCATAGGAGCTCATCCCAACCTCATCCCCAGGGGTCACATAATAAGCAGTCATAGAAACAAGTTTGCAGTTGACTGTACCTTGCATAGCAGCACTGTCATGAGGAGTCCCATTGTTTTCTATTTCAATATCTGGAATTCCAGTATCTGAAATAAGTGACATGCAAGATTAAGGTACAATTAGGTGGTTCCTGATTTCATTTAAAGGGAAAACTCCAGTAAGCCAGTACTTTGGTCCTATAGATAACATAAGACTTTGGGTGGCATTTTCGTTTTTGTATGTCTGTTTTTAACAGTAAGAGGGAGGATTATAAACTGCAGCTGAATTTTACAATTGAGCATATATTTCTAGGTATATTGTAAATACCTCTATTTTTTTCATTATCTAAAAATAAATCTTAGAAAAATAGTCTGTCCATTAAAACCGCCTAAGACTGTCAGGTTAACTCGTCCCCATCCTCATGCTATATTTTCCCTTTGTAAGATGTGATTCATGATATTATTTATGATATATATATATATACACACACACATATATGTGGAGATATATATCTATATATGTGTAATATATATCTCCACATATATGTGTGTGTGTGTATATATATAGTAAGTACAAGTGAATACCAAAATATTCATTACGGTTTGTGGTCTTCATGTATTACTGGCTCTAGAGGCAAATGTTTTATGATTGTGCTGCTCAGGTAAAAGCTAGTAATTTTGATGTAAAAAGGTTCTGTTTGTGTGTGTACATATTTATTTGAACATTTACTTGAAATTGGGTCTCAGTGAGATGAAACAATGTCATGAGGCCTCAGAATTAAAAATAGAATCAAAAAAGTTTGGAATTAAGATCTTTCATAATTCAAGCATCTCCGTTTACAGGATCTGCAGGGATTTACTCAGAACATGTTTTTTCAACCCGGTACTCCTTAGGCATGGCAACACTGATGGAATCTGCATTAAAGGAACAAGCATTGCATAGCTAATCAAAATACAGTTCACCAAACATCAGCATATTCTAACATGAGTAGACCTAATGCACCTACATTTTAGGTGCAGGGTGGTTATCAGTGTTATTGCTTCTACTACAGAAGTCAGTAGGATTTCCTATTATTCCAAGGCTATTTGTATCTCCTGAACAGTAGTTATTTTGACTGGGTTTAATTAATGCTCTAAAATACTTGGTCTCAAATTGATTTTTTAATCATTCCTGGACAAAATATATCCGTTTCCCTCTCTCCCTTCCTTTCTTCCTGCTTTCCTCTCTTTTTTTTCCTTCTTCTATTTTTCTTAAATCAGTTTTGCTTTGTTTACCTTGAAAGTCCAAATCAGACATTACCTTTTAACATCCTCAGGCCACTGTCACTAGTGGTGGCTTGCTTAAGTGCCTGCTCCACTTGCTCTCGGCGCTTTGATTCAAATTCCAAGGCTTCCTGCAATTTTCTCTTGGTTTTTTTCTCCTTTTTCAGGCGCTTTTGCATGGTAGCTGAAATGTAAAAACGTAGCTTGCAAAGACTTCAGCAATGAAATAGGGATGCCAGTTTTGATGAATTATAAGCCACAGATATAGATACAGAGAGATATAGAAATGTTTCACTTGACATATGGTTAGCGTTCTTTTGGTACTAATTCTCATTAGGGTCATCTAAAGAATGCTTTATATACTGTATTTCAATCACACAACTGACTTCTTTCTATTTTCACATTTCCAGAGTGTATGTTCTGTAATACACATGCATTTGTATGATGGTGGCAGTGGTGGTGGAGAATTGTCTTCTACTTTGACTCTCTATATGCATTTAATGATCCATTAAACATTTTATAATTCTCTCAAGAAAAATATTCTTTTTATTCATCAGGTTACTGATTACTATTCATATTTCAAAATGCAAAAAAATCCTGAAAATGTCTATTAGCTTGCAAAATATAGTCCTTAAAATTGAAAATGGTAAGTGTCCATTCCTCTGAAATTTTACCAGTTGTAAAGGCAAATATCTGCCTGTTTAATGTATATATCATCAATCTCTCTCTCTCTCTGCCTCTCTCTCGCTCTTTCTCTGTATGTGTATATACAGTCATAGGCTGCATAATGAGATTTCAGTCAATGATGGACCGCATATACAATGGTGGTTCCATAAGATTATAATGGAGCTAGAAATCCCTATCACCTAGTGACATTGTAGTCATCCTAATGTCCTAGTGCAATGCATTACTAGTGGGTATGTGATGATGATGGTGCAAATAAATCTACTGTACTGCCAGTCATAAAAATAAGAAACTTTCAAGTAAGAAAAACACTTTTATCTCAGTTTTACAAATGAAGAACCTGAGTCCTTGACAGGTCAAGAAATGTACCCAAGAAAACATAGTTACTAGTTTTCAAAGCCTGAAGACCAAAGATCACATAGGTAGTTGTTCAAAGCCTAAAGACCATATAATTGGCCAGGGGACCAAGGTGGGTGACCTCCAAGGTTTCAGGTAGCTATATTATTCTATGGATTTAAGTGTTTAATCTGCAAAGAATATTATTATATAAGTGTTTTTAATCCAAGTAACACACTATGACTAGTAACCAAAAGAGAATTAGGTAGAAATTGTTTCTGAGTGTGGAACATTGCTTTCTTCAATTAGAAAAAAAAAGTTTTGTAAATTATTTTAATACACACATAGTTTTATATATAGTTATCTATATTTTTATGTATGTAGTTACATACATTCTTCATACATTATATATATACACACATACATATCACACGCACACAGACGGACATAGTATGTTTACTATATCTTTGGAGAGATGTTACTTTATGATCATAATATCAATTTCCCCTCTGTCTTTCCCATCACGTGACTTTAGGTAAAGAGTAAATTCTTTGTCATTAAAAGTGGGGTATACCGGGTGTGGGATCTTTAACAAAGTAAAAGAAATTTTAATGATTATCTAGAACAACTATTGTAATAGGTGAGGATACTGGGATTCAGAGAGATGAAGTATATATAGTTTCTATAAATCAACCAAGATGACAAAGCAGTTTCCTATAATTATGGTAGTCATTACATACAAAATGCTAAAAAAAGTGCTTAGCTACGTATGAGACACTTGATAAACATTAACCCTAGTAATATTAGTAGTCATGATAATGGCAGTAGTAGTAATAATGAAAGCAATAGTATTAGTGGTATTATTATTATATTGTGATAAATGCTAAATTTATTAAATACAAATACTTCACAGAAAATTTGATAATAGATACAATATTATACCTACCATGTCTAAGGACTTTTTCAAAAACAATAGATATGAATTATAAATACAGACCTGATGAGTCTATAAAAAGTCAGTGAACAGAAATCAAAATAAATAGATCCCTAAAAGTTAGAAGCCAATTTTACCATATGTAGTGGATTTTCATAAGCCAATTTAAGAGTCTTATTATATTTAACATACAATTTTTTGTATGTTTGGTATTAAGGAACTCTACTAAAGAAATGTGAGTTATGATTGTTAATCATAATATTATATTTTGTATACCAAATATCAGAAATATATCAATTTCTCCAAACTTTAAAAAGATGGTTTAGTCTTTGATCTGTAGTATTTCATGAATTTGACAAGATAAGCAAAACGGGCTTAATTCTTTTTAAGTGTAAAGACTAAATTTCCATTTTGAATGAAATCAATGATTCCTAGGCCCTAAGGAAAATATATAGTATGTTTTCTATTTTATAAAATAAATTTCAGAGTATAATATGCTACTTTCAATCAGTATAAAGTTAGGAGATTTCATGCAACTGTAGTCATCTTTCTTTGTTCAGGTAGTTATATTTGGATTATGGATTTTCACACCCTTTCTTTGCCTGTCTTTTCCACTCTCTTTGCTAATTTTAGGCTTTGTGACCCCCTACACAGAAGAGTAAACAGGGAAGGGAAAGAAGTTGAAATTCATAAATGTCATGTTTATGGCTGTTTAGTATTTTATGATAAATACAGGGAAGATGTGGAAATTATTGACTAAAGTGAAGTTTTTAATTCTCTGTGGCTTTGATATGAACTATTCTCGTTTATTCATTAATCAAGTGGCTACTCACAGTTGGAAAGTTAATCCTATTTGTGAACAATTCTAAATATCTCCATTCCTTCCCTTTGGTCTCCATCCCTATTTCCGCTACTCTAATTCAGTCCTCCTCACCACTGCCTGGATGACAGCAATCTCCTTTTGCATAGTTTTCTTTTTCTCTAGTTTTATATGCACTCCCCCAATCTATTCCCAACATGGTGGTGATTGATCCAATTGAAATCAAATCAGATCATTCCACTGCATATCTTTTAATATTTCACATCACCTACAGGATAAAGTCCAACCTTTCACATGATTAAAATTGTCCTTCATAATGCAGCTTCTACTCCCAACTTTCTCCATCATCTCCCACTATTCACTTCAAAAACCTCGACATTATAATAAATTGTATTTAGTTATCCATGTATGAAGTTTCTTGTCCCCAAGCCTTTGCTAACTGATACCTCTGTCTAGATTGCCCAAATCACTTAAGTTTTCTTTCTTTCTTTTTTTTTTTTTTCCTCCTGATCTTTCAAGATTCAGATTCAGGTGTCAGCATCAGGAAGTGTTCCTTAACCACTGTCAACAAACTAAGCTAACTACTCACTCTCTGTATAATCATATTGACTGGACATGGCTGCTTTTGCCACTTTGTGTTAAAAGTAAACGATTGCACTAGCTCTCTAAAACAAAAATCCTTCCAAAATAGAGACTGCTTTTTATTCGTGTTATAATCCCATAATCTAACACTGTGCCTGGCAAAGGGTATGCATTTCATATATAAGGAATTGTTAGATTATTTATATTCAGGTGAACTTTATGAAATTGTGAGATAACAATAAATATTCACGTTTCCAAATCTGCAGCTGGCCCAAAGTGCAGACATAATTCATTTTCTTTTAGTATAAAGAGCAATGTTTTAGTATAAAGAGCGATGTGTTGGTTTATACATAGTACTTAATTCTTAGCTTATCATTTTATCTCGGACAATATTTCTATTAGTATTGAAAATACCTCCAACATAATATTCACTCTGTAATTGAACTTGTAAAACTTACTTCTGCTTTGAAGCTCAACTGCAAGTTGTCTTTCAAGGTTTTCTCTAATTTCTCTCTCTCTATAAAGCTCCAGTCGTAGTTCCTTCTTTTCTTGTTGAATCTGCTTCTCCTGGATGCGAGCATTATCCAAAGCCACTTTCAGTAGACCCTGTCAAGGTACAGGAAATGACATGCAGTTCATCTTATCTGTTTTAATTTATCAAATATAAAATAATATATGTAGGTGCTAATGTCTTGTATTACATTTATTTTGTTTATAGAAATATTGTTGACCTGAATGTTGGTCAACAGAGTCTCGACGGAGGACAGACTATCAGCAAAAATGAATGGTCCAGGGAATCCAGCGGGCAATGCCTGCCCAGGAGTCAGCTGTATCTTGTCCAAGGGTGACTTCATTATTGGAATTTGTACTGGTACCTCTTCTGCAAAAACAAAATTAATATCAGAAGGTTCACAGATTAAGAGCTCAAAAGTCACACTATGCCACCTCTACCAAGCATCTATAAAGATTTTGTTTCTAAAACTAAATGACTGACACTCTCATAATTAGAAGTCGTATTTATTCTCCAGCTGCCTCTAATTTCCAAAAAATAAATATTTCAGTAAAGAACTTGTGAAACTGAAACAATGCTTATGGCTAAAGAGGTATAAAATCTGCAGAAAAAAAATTTAAGATACATACAATTGACATATGTGTTTATGAATATCTATAAGTTAAATACTCAGATCACTTCCTGGAAAAACATAAGCAACATTTTATTTTTTCTTCTCTAAATCTATTAATCTATCAATCAATTATTTATCTTGATTATCTTAACAGCTTTATTGAAACATAATTTACATAAAATAAAATTCACCTATTTTAATTATACACTTCATTTTTAGTAAATTTCTAGAGTTGTCTAATCATTACCACAAATCTATTTTAGAACATCTTAATTTCCCCTATAAAGACTCCTCATGTCCATTTACAATTAATCTTCTTTCCCACCTCAGCCCCTAGAAACCATTAATCTGCTTTATCTCCAAAGGTTTGCCTTTTCTGAATGTTTCATGTAAATAGAATCCTACAATACATGTTTTTTTGTGTCTGACTTCTTTCTCTTAGCATGTTTTTTAAGCTTATCCATGTTGTGGCAGGTATCGGTGGTTTATTTTTATTGCTGAATAGTATTTCACTTCATGAACGTACTAGCTTGCGTTTAAACATTTTCTAGTTGATGACTATTTGGATTGTTTCCAGTGTTACTTTTTTTTATATATATACTTTAAGTTCTAGGGTACATGTGCATAACATACAGGTTTGTTACATATGTATACATGTGCCATGTTGGTGTGCTGCACCCATTAACTCATCATTTACATTAGGTATGTCTCCTAATGCTATCCCTCCCCACTCCCCCTTCCCCACAATAGGCCCCGATGTGTGATGTTCCCCTTCCTGTGTCCAAGTGATCTCATTGTTCGGTTCCCACCTATGAGTGAGAACATGTGGTGTTTGGTTTTCTGTTCTTGTGATAGTTTGCTAAGAATGATGGTTTCCAGCTGCATCCATGTCCCCACAAAGGACACAAACTCATCCTTTTTCATGGCTGCATAGTATTCCATGGTGTATATGTGCCACATTTTCTTAATCCAGTTTGTCATTGATGGACATTTGGGTTGATTCCAAGTCTTTGCTATTGTGAATAGTGCCACAATAAACATACGTGTGCATATGTCTTTATAGCAGCATGATTTATAATCCTTTGGGTATATACCCAGTAATGGGATGGCTGGGTCAAATGGTATTCCTAGTTCTAGATCCTTGAGGAATCGCCACACTGTTTTCCACAATGGTTGAACTAGTTTACAGTCCCACCAACAGTGTAAGAGTGTTCCTCTCCAGCACCTGTTGTCCAGTGTTACTTTTTATTTCATGGAATATCCCTTATCAGAAAATAACACATATGACATAAAATCACAAGTTACACCTATTCTCCTCTTTTATTTTTATGTTGTATTCTTCAATATTCTCATTACTCAATAAAGAGCTAGGAATATAATTTTTGTTTATAAATATGTTTTATATTTGCTTCAAACAGATATACCTAATTATAAAGGGAATCCCCTCCTACTTTGAGAACCCTGAGTACTTGGTTATTCTGGCTGACAATCTTTCATATGACCTGTATGAATTAGATAAATTTTCTTCTGTAAATGCATATGTAAAAAGAAACTGCCACTGAAAGGTAATCTTGGGATGTTAATGAAACAAATTCAGTTACTCTTAATTGGGTTCATCAGCAGTGCACGACGGGGTGAATCATAGCACCTCACACAGTTACGCTGCTCACTGGAGTATCTTAATTTCATCAAGAGAGCACAGGCAAAGTTTAAAAAATACGCATCTCTCTGGTCAGAAAAAAAATTCAGTGACTCCATATATTTTAATGAGACTCGCTCAACAAAAAAGACTTGGCTTAAATCTAGACATAACCAATTTCACACGGTTTGGAAACAACAACAAAAAAAGGTCTCTTGGTTCTGGTTCCTGTAGGTTTGGAATATGGATTTGTCATATATTAAGACTCCATTTTGCAATTGCAAGCAGCCTACGTATGCAGTGTGCAGAGTCTTGAGCCCCATTAATTTAACAGTTACCGTTTGCTGTGGAATTTCTTGTGTGGGAAGTTGTGCCATTCATTTGTGGGAAACTTCAGTGAGATTACTTAGTACTATCTCTGAATAAAAGGCTCTTAGTATATGTCACCTTTACATTTTTTATTTTTCCAAAGCAACAGCAATTTAAAAAATGCTATATGATTATATTAGAGTCAACAGTTTCACACTGTTTGAATCCAAATATTAAAAAGAGCATTTATTTATTGACCTTAAATAATTCAATAAAATGCATGAACTGTATCATTAATATTCTTTTTTTTTAATTTATAAAGAACATAAATTTATTCTCTCACAATTCTTGAGGCTTGGAAGTCAAATATCAAGGCACTAGAGTATGATGAGGACCTTCTCACTGCATTCTCATGTGGTACAAGTCAGACACACAAGAGAGAGTGAACTCACTCTTGCGAGCTCTTTTTATAGCTTATTAATCCCTTCGTGAAGACGGAGCTCTCCTGACCTAAACACCTTTCATGAAGTCACAACTCTCAACATTGTTGCATTGGAGATAGTTTCCAATACCATACCTGGCACAGTGGCTCACGCCTATAATCCCAGCACTTTGGGAGGCCAAGGCAGGCAGATCACCTGAGGTCAGGAGTTCGAGACCAACCTGGCCAACATGGAGAAACCCCATCTCTATTAATTTTCTTTAGCACAGAAAGCTATGAGAATAACTTCCCAGAAATTGTTTTTTAGTAAAGCTTTAAAAACAGTATTTTGTTCACAGATGCAAATGTTTTCTACAATTCACTTGTAGTTTATTTTCATACTCTAGTTATGTAACTCTGACTATTTAAAATTAACCCTAAACTCTTACAAGACATTTGCCTCTCTACTTTTTTTTTGGTAAAGTCAGTGGTAGGTTTAGAAGAGTTAAACTATTCCAGAGAGAATCAGCACATTATGACAAATTCTGTGACCTTATTCAGCTACATGGTTTCATTTGAAGTATCATCTCATAAAAACACTATTAAAACATGTCTTAGGCAGCAGCTCTAAGGTTTCTAAGGTACATTTCTCAACAACCACAGTGTTATGCTTCAATTGCATTATTTGATGTCTATATTTAAGTATTATTTTTTCCTTCTCCACATGAATGCATTAAGTGGATGGAATTACTTTATAATGACGATATATCAATATTTATAACAGCTGGAAAGGTTCTGTACTTTTATACTGATGTTTATAAATCTTCCAGTATTAATTTATGTATCCTGGAAAAGCTACTATTACAAAATGAAGTGCTACAAAGTTATAACATTAACTTCCTGCTGATTCAGAGACAATATAATCATTTCCCTGAATAAATATTTTGTGTCAAGGACAGAGTTCTTAAAATAATGGATTCATTGTTACATATCACCTACACATATGTATAACCTCAGTGGTGAGACTCTGAGGGTTACTTTACAAACAAGATAGCTGAAAAGGAAAACAATACATTTAGTATGCACAAAACAAAATTATAACTACATTAAATTTGTTAGAAGTCTTCTATTTGAAGATGAAAAAAATGCCATTAAATTGGCTGAAAGGAAAATTACTATTGACGATGAACACAGGTTGCATGGTCTATGGTTTATAATGTTGCTGTACAGTAAATTGGAGTTTCAAAATAGTATTACTCTTCTTTAAAGAGATAGACACAGCTGAATTAGGTGTTGCTTGCTGCAGTGAGGATCAAACACAGAAAGAATCATATTTCATCAGACCTAGTCAACATCAGGAAAATAAATAGAAATATAAGAGGTATGCAGGCAATGATTCATTTTGATAATCTGGCCCAAGAGAGACACATAGAGACAGCACACGGATCTAAGCTTCTATCAAAAGACAAATAGGACACAGAGGGTGGGAACGGGGATGACAGTGTAGCAGAGGTCACATCGATTTTCAGCAGCAGTTTTAACATGGATGAGATAACCCTGGACTCTATTTGGCCCATTGTTCATATCCTACCTGTCCCACAAGCAATAAATTTCCTAGTCCTAGAAACAGGGTCATAAAGAAGAAGGATTCTACTTATGACTTCTTATGATTAAGTTTCTGTGCTAACCAAACATGCTTTTCAGACCAAGGTCACATTGCATGTTAAGGTCCATAATAGCCCAAAAGTAGTGGAAGTGTATTATGTTTTAGTGTATGCAAGAGGAAACTGTCAAACGATTCATCAGATTTTTTTTTTTCCTATTTAACTCATTTGCTACAAAAATGAATGGTAAATGAATTGGAAATCAATTTCAATCTTGTAATATATTTTTACATCTGAACAGCATCTGAATTCTGCTCAGAATTTAAATAGGTGCACTGTCATGCAGGAATTTAGTAGATAGGGTTGAAAAATCCTAATTGGCAATAAAATTTTAAATGGGCAAGTACTAGAAGCATAGGCTATTGGTTAAATAAGAGCATCTCTTACTAAACACAGGAAAAAGGATTTTGATTTTTTTGATTTAAAAAGCTGGTATTCAAAATGTAAATAGTAAAAGCTTTATCAGTACATAGAACATAATAGTGTAAACTACAAAGTAAAGATAGGAGAACTGCTATTTAGTCAAGGACATGAGCGACCTCTCCAGTTATTAAAGCAAGGTGGAAACCACTTTTATTAAGCCTGTTTTTTAAACCTGCCATACTTTGTAATAGCGATTGGGCATCCACTCAGAGAATAAGTTCTTCATTTTAATGTATTTCTTAGAGTCCAGATGAATAGATAAAAAAGTTGATGAGAACTTTTGTAGGAAAAAAAGATAAACGTATAGTGAATGCTCAAAATAGAAAAATCACCCAGAAAATTAAGTCCAGGCTGCTAGAGGCTCTCTACATGACTCTAGTGCTTATTTTCCCATTTTTCATGGAGTGTCTCTCCTCTGAGCTTTAAGGATTGTGATACAGGAATATAAACTTAACACAGCTGACTACGCCAGCCATAGAAAAATGTAGCTCCCTACCAGGTCATCAGTTTTATTTGTTATCAAGTAAATTATACTTTATTATTTTTTTTTTGAGAACTTTTCCCTAAATACAGCTGTCCCAAGTGACTCTTTTTTTTTTTTTTTTTTTGTCAATGTCATTATTATTACACTCAGGACAAGTGAGACACCTGTTTCCCTCTCACAAACTGAGGAACAATTACAATAAAATGACCAACTGCTGTGTAATGTGACCTGCATGAATATAAGGAAGTGTACATAGCTTCAATGACTCCTCAAGTATTGCCATCATCAAATGTGGAAAAGAAAAGCTTGATCCCCAAATTGTTGTATTTCTTTAAGGAGATGAAATAAAAATAATACAGATAAATGAAAACAGAAAGCCAATAGCAAAGGAATGAAGATGTATCAGCCTGAGAAAGTGACACAGATACTCTACAACTAATTATGCCCATTTGCTGTGGATCCTTAGATTAGCAATTTCACATAACAGGCTCCTTTATAAATCATGTATTAGAATTCAATCATCTTTCAGACAAAATACTATTCCAATAACAAATATGATGTTCAGTGAAAGGTTTGGAAGAAGTATGATACCCAGTTCATGTCTTGGATATGTTAGTTAGGAAAACAGTGGACCCTTAAGCTTGAATCATGTTCATGTGGCATAGATTGTTATTTGTCTCTAGGAGTTCAAAGGAGAGATCACTGTAGTTTGGAATGAACCCTTAATAATCTATTCACTCTCTAGCTGAAAGGCGTTCCCACTGTCCTTAGACTAAAGCCCCACAGAACTTCCACGTGATATTAGGTGTTCTAACAAGAAAAGCTTCCTTGCTCAAATTAGTGTTGAGAAAACTGGCCTAAACAATATTTAACAATTTTCCTTAAAGCTAGGATTGCTAGATCCATTACAGGGTGCTCAGTGGAATTTGAATTTCAGATAAACAGCAAATCATTGTTTAATATAATTATGTCCAAAATATTCCATGGGACATCTTTAGACTAAAAATTGATTTCTCATTTATCTGAAACTCATATTTCACAGGGCACAGTTTTCCTTTATTTTTAACTTGCTAAATCTTTTAAAGCAGAACATCTCAGACTCCATTTCACAAATCACCGCTAAAGAATATACTCTTGTAACCAAATACCGTGTCCCAAAATCCTATGGAAATAATTTTTTAAATAAATAAAATGCTAATACTAAATATTAACAAATGTTATATGTCAAGATAGGAAGCAGGAGCATAATGAAGAGCAAAATACACTGGAGCCTGATTGCTTGGGTTTGAATCCCTGCTATATGATTTGTAGGACCCTGGGAAAGTTGCTTAACCTTTCTATGCCTCAGTTTCTTTACGCTTAAAGTTAGGATAATACACCTACCTCTTAGGGCTGTTATAAATATTAATGAACTACTATTAGCAAAATTGATAGAATAATTTCTGACCTAAAGTAAATCCAATATAAGTGTTTATTAAATAACTTAAATGGTAGTTGAAAATTTACAGAAGTGGAAGAGGGGTATATAGTCATATATTTGACAAACTAAGCATCTATTAACACCTCATGAAACACAATGTTTGGAAATATCCTTCTCTAGGTAAAAATTGGATGAGCCCAGCTTCACCTTAAATTAGCCCACTTTTACTTTCCAAGTCATTGAAGGCCTGAAGACACAGGTCAGTGGTTTTTAACCAGGAGCAATTTTGTTGCCCAGAGCACATATGGCAATATCTAGAGAAATGTTTGATTGCCAAGACTACGTACTGCTGACATCTAGTGGTAGAGGCCGGTGATGCTGCAAAACGCCCCATAAAGCCTAGGGAAGGCCTTCACCCCCGACTTCCGCTGGATTCCCAACAAAGAATTATCTGGCCAAATGTCAATACTGGTTGGGAAGCACTGTTCTTTCCTTTTTTTTCATATAGGAAAATCTCAAAGGACAGTTAACTAGATCTCCCCTTCTACAGGTTGAGGATCCCTTATTGGAAAATCTAAAGTCTGAAATGCTTCAAATTCAAAAATTTTGAGCTCAGACATTAAGCCACAAGTGGAGTAATACACACCTGACATAATGTGACAGATCACAGTCAAAATACAATAAAAACTTTGTTTCATGCACAAAGTTATTAAAAACATTTTATAAAACTACCTTCAGGCTAAGTTTATAAGGTGTATATGAAAAGTAAATTAAGTTCATCTTTAGACCTGAGTCCCATCCCCAACGTATTTAATTATGTATATGCAAATATTGCAAAATCTGAAATACCCAAAATTAAAAATGATATGACTTGGACCTGTGTCAACACACAAATCTCATGTCAAAAATCCTCATTGTTGGAGATGAGGGCTGGTGTGAGGTGATTGGATCGTGGGAGTGGAGTTCTCATGAATGAGAACTATGGTGCTGTTCTCAAGGTAGTGAGTGAGTGACGTCTCATGAGATCTGGTTATTTAAAAGTGTACGACACCTCTCCATCTATCTCTTCCTCCTGCTCTGGTCATATAAGACATGCTTACTTCCCCTTTGCCTTCTACCATGATTGAAAGTTCCCTGAGGCCTCCCCAGAAGTCAAGAAGATAGCAGCATCCTGATTCCTGTACAGCCTGTGAAACTGTGAGCCAATTAAACCTGTTTTCTTCATAAGTTACCCAGTCTCAAGTATTTCTTCAGAGCAGTGCAAGAACAGACTAATACAGAAAATTGGTACCAGAAGTGGGATATTGCTATAAAGATACCTAAAAATGTGGAAGCAGCTTTGGAACTGGATAACAGGAAGAGATTGGAGGAATGCAGAGGGTCAGAAGAAGACAGGAAGATGAGGGAAGCTTTGGAACTTCCTAGAGACTTTTTAAGTTGTTGTGACGAAAATGCTTATAGATATACAGACAATGAAGCCCAGACTGAGGAGGTCTCAGATGGAAATGACGAATTTATGGGAAACTGGAGTAAAGGTCACTTGTGCTATGCTTTAGCAAAGAGCCTTGCTATATTGTGCCCCTGCTCTAGGGATCTGTGGAACTTTGAACTTGAGACTGATGATTTAGGGTATTTGCCAGAAGAAATTTCTAAGAAGCAAAGTGTTCAAGATGTAGCCTGGCTGCTTCTAACAGTGTATGCTTTTATGTGTGAGCAAACAAATGACCTGATACTGGAACTTATGTTTAAAAGGGAAGCAGGGCATAAAAGTTTGGAAAATTTGCAGCCTGGTCATGTGGTAGGAAAAAAGAAGCCCATTTTCTGGTGAGGAATTCAAGTGGGCTGAAGAAATTTGCATAAGTAAAGAGGAGCTAAATGTTAATAGCCAAGACAATAGGGAAAATGAGTCAAAGGCATTTCAGGGACCTTCCTGGTAACCCCTTCCATCACAGGCCTTGAGGCCTAGGAGGGAAAAAATGATTTCATGGGCCAGGCCCAGGGCCACACAGCCCTGTGTAGTCTCAGAACCCTGCTCCCTGCATCCCAGCCATTCCAGCTTCAGCCATGGCTAAAAGTGAACCAGGTACAGCTTGTACTGATACTTCAGAGGAAGAAGCCATAAGCCTTGGCCGCTTTCATGTGGAGTTAAGCCTGCAGGAGCACAGAGTGCAAGAGCTGAGGCTTGGGAGCCTGTGCCTAAATTTTAGAGAATGTATGGAAAAGCCTGGTTCCCCAGGCAGAAGCCTATGGCAGGGGTGGAGCCCTCATGGAGAACCTCTATGAGTGCAGAATAGAGGGGAATATGGAGTTGTAGCCCCCACGTAGAGTTCCCATTGGGGCACTGCCTAGTAGTGTATCTGTGAGAGAGGGCCACCATCCTCCAGACCCCAGAATTATGGATCTACCAACAGCCTGCACTATGAACCCAGAAAAGCCAAGACAGTCAACACTAGCCCTTGAGAGCAACTGTGGGGGTTGAACCCTGCAAAGCCACAGGGGCAGATCTGCCCAAGGCCTTGGGAACCTATCTTTTGTATCAGTATGCCCTTGATCTGAGACATGAAGTCAAAGGATACTCTTTTGGAGCTTTAAGATTTAATGACTGCACTGCTAGGTTTCAGACTTGCACGGGGCCTGTAGCCCATTTCTTCTGGACAATTTCTCCCTTTTGGAATGGGAGTATTTACCCAATGCCTACACCCTCATTGTTTTTTGGAAGTAACTAACTTGTTTTTGTTTTGTAGGGTCATAGGCAGAAGGGACTAGCCTTGTCTCAGATGAGACTTTGGACTTCAGACTTTTAGGTTACTAATGGAATTAGTTAAAACTTTGGGGTACTGTTGGGAAGGCATGATTTCATTTTGAAATGTGAGAAGGGCATGTGATTTGGCAGGGGTCAGGGCAGAATGATATGGTTTGGATCTGTGTCCTTACTTACATCTCATGTCAAATTGTCATCCCCAATGTTGGAGATGCAGCCTGGTGGGAGGTGATTGGATCATTGAGACAAAGTTCTCATGAATGGTCTAGCACCATCTCCTGATGCTGTTCTCATGACAATGAGTGAGTCAGTTCTCACGAGATGTGGTTATTTAAACGTGTGCCAAGACAGGCTTGCTTCTCCTTTGCTTTCTTCCATGATTGAAAGTTTCCTGAGGCTACCTCAGAAGCTGAGCAGATACCAGTATCATATTTCCTGTACAGCCTGAAGAACCATTATCCAATTAAACCTCTTTGCTTTATAAATTACCCAGTTTCTGGTGTTTCATTATAGCAATGTAAGAATGGACCAATAATGGAAACCTGTCTGGTCTGAAGCATTCCAGATAAGGAATATTCAAACTATAGAGAATGTAAGAAGCTTAATAAGAAAAAAAAGTCAAATAAAAATTTAGAACTAACAAAATGCTTTACAAGGTGTGTTTTAGAGTTTTTATGGATTTCATTTGAGATTGCTACCTACATGATTTGCTCAAATAGTATCTTCTTTGTGAAATCTATACGGACCATCCTATTTAACACTGCAACTTGCACCCCTATTTCAACCCCCATTGAGATGATTTATTTTGTTCTGTAAAATTTAGCACCATTTAATATACAGTATAATATAATTATTTATTATTTTATTAAATATTTTATTCCAGTACAATTTAATCTTTTTGAGGGCAGTGACTTTTGTCTGATTTTTATTTGCTCACTGCTGTCTCCTCAGTATATAGAATAGTCACTATTATGTGTCTATCTATAACCTATGCAATGAATTGGATATGTAGACTGGTAATCTTAAAGCCTTGTAAGATTTCTAATCATCAAATTGATTCCACTATTTCTTTTTTATTCAAAAAGACAAGATTGTACATGAATATATTATTTATTTATTTATGTGTTTATTTATTTACAAATAATTAGTAGAATGAAGGAAGAATGGGGATAGAGGTAAAGAGTTTCTGGTCAACTCTTAGTCTTCCCAATAAAATAAATGATTACTATAATCTACAAGTATTGTGACAAATTGAAATTTTACAATTTTGAAAAATAGCTTGTATAGTTGTCACAGAATGTCTAGTGTAAATTTATTGAAATTGTCTACATAGCATAGTCCTCTGAGCAAAAAAAATTAAAACATAAAGCTTTCTGTCCCACACACATAGTTTCCCATCATCTCTGAGATGATCTATTAATATATCAGAGATAAAGCATAGCTGACTGGTTTTTTGGAGTAACTATATATTTTATAGAGCCTAGAAATACAAAACTGTTGAGGGTCCAGAAAGAGACTAGAATTTGATCTAAAATCTGCAAAGAAAAACAACAACTTCTGATATAAACAACCGAAAAGCACCAAAGGCATGTATGTACAAGTCCCTTCTCCAGGAAACCAGCCTGGCTACCTCTGTGTAAAAGGCTGCACAAAAAAAATAACATTTTATCAGTGCCGAATAATATTGTAACATTCTGCATCATAAACTGGCAAACAAGAGGCAGGATTGGGAATGAGTACGGTAGAAAGAAAGTTGCTGTTTTTTTTTTTTTTTTTTTTTTTTTTTTTTTTTTTTTTTTTTTAGTAGAGACGAGGTTTCACCGTGTTAGCTAGGATGGGACCTCGTGATCCGCCCGCCTCGGCCTCCCAAAGTGCTGAAAGTTGCTGTTTTAAAGAGATGTGTTTGGGATAGATGGAGGAGGAGGGTACCCATTTCCATAAATTAGATGACCCTTCCAGGTGATAATGTTTTGTCACTCTGGCTCATTTGTAAAATGACTTTGTACCTTCCCCCTGAAATCTGAGTATGCCAGCCATCGTGGTCCCTCAGTGGCAGCTTTCAACCTGACTGTGTCAAGTCAGCCATGTTGCCCATATTCCCCAGGATTCTAACATAGGTTTGCTTTTAGTCTTACTGGGGGCTCAGGCATCTGGCTGGCTGAAGAGGCTGCCAAGCAGATTTCTCACTTTGCTTCCCTGCCTGGAGACATCCAGTCTTTTTTTTTCAACCAAGAAAGAAACTTATTTTCTTAACCTGGCACAGATCAGGAAGAGAAATTAACTGTTCTGACCTGGCAATTCAGGTGTCAAATTTAAAAATCATTGTTTTCATATTTGGTTAGCTAACTTATCTGAGTAGAGAGAGTCAATGGAAGGTAGAAGAGAGCAGGTTATTCATCCAGCACTTTAGAGCATAGTTCTCAAACTTTATCGTGAATAAGAATGCACTGAAAGTCTTTTAAATACACATTCCTTGCTTCCAGAGTTTCTTACTCAGTAGGTATAGAGTAAAACTTGGCAATTTGAATTTTTAATAAGTGCCCGATTAATGCTAAAGTTGCTGATGTGGGAATCACAATTCAAAAAGCCACTGGGCCACATAAAGGTTAATTTTTGCTACATTTACAAGATTATAATATGATTTCCTATCACAATATATTTTTTAACTAGTTATTTTTCACATTTCAAAAAAGATTTCAAAAATGATACCTAATTTTAAGTACGTATCGCCAAAGCTTCAAGAAACTGAATAAAATTAAAGACATATATCAACCAGTCGGTTTTATAGATATAGAGGTTCTGAAAATCAATTTACACTACAGAAAAATATGCATGAGGGGTCAATTTGTAGCACAGATTCAGGAAACAAAATAGTAAAAAACATGAGCCTATATAAATAAAAGGGAAATATTTTTCCAAGAATGAATTCTATGGATTATAATTAAATTGTATCCAAGAAAGGTATAAAGACTATATTTTAGAGGATTAACATTAAAAATTAAAGATAATTCAAAATCAGAATGACACTACCACGTAAAACTTGGGAAAACAGCCTATATAACAAAGAATTCAGTTTGTCACCTCCTGTAAACTCTTTCATGAGGAACGTGCCCTTAATTACACAGATTTGACATTTTTATCAATATGCTCACTCATAACTGTGCAATTATACCTGTTTGTAATCTATGCATATTCATATTTTCATGCTACCACAGTACTAATGATAGAAAATTCTGTTTTCATTAGCCATTTCCTTCCCTTGCCCATGCATACACACATGTATGTGCACATACCGCCACAATCACTGAGAATATATACTGAGATTTCAGTCTTAGCTAAAATATGGAGGCACTGGGTTTGGTACAGTGGCACGAATCTGTAGTTCCAGCTACTCAGGATGCTGAGGTAGGAGGATCACTTGAGCCCAGGAGTTCAAGGCTGCAACGCACTATGATCATGCCTGCGAATAGCCACTGCACTCCAGCTTGGGCAATGTAGTGAGACTCCACCTCTTAAAAAACTTTAAAAAAAAATTGAGGCACTGAGGCATCACATGTTTTATACAAAAAATTAAGGGTTTTCCTAATAGATGAGTTTGATACCACAACTGCAACACTGCTATAAACCTAGCTAACTCAAAATGTCCCTAATTATTTATTTTAGAAAGTTGAATTTTATTTAAAATATATATTTAATTAATAAGGCAAAGCACTGCAATTTTCACATTTTTTTTTTCTTATCCTGTGTAACATAGACATTAAGATAATAAAAACTGTTGCAGCCAGGCACCGTGGCTCAAGCCTGTAATCCCAGCACTTTGGGAGACTGAGGTGGGCAGATCACTTGAGGTCAGGAGTTCAAGACCAGCCTGGCCAACATGGTGAAGCCTCATTTCTAATAAAAATACAAAAATTATTCAGGCATGGTGGCAGGTGCCTGTAACCCCAGCTACTCCGGAGGCTGAGGCAGGAGAATCGCTTGAACCCAGACGGTGAAGTTTGCAGTGTGCCAATATCACACCACAGCACTCCAGGATGGGAAACAGAATGAGACTCCATCTCAAAAAACAAATAAACAAAGCTGTTGCTTCTCGCCTGAAAATTTCTTAAGTTTTATCAAAGAAGTTGGTATCTATTCGTAATGCTTAATTTAACAACCTTTACGAAAAGCACAATCCTAGTTTTAGATGCTGTCTATTGCTATGAAAAATTCATACCATCTTATGGACATTCTTTTTTTGATATAAATAATAATAAAATAATTCATAATCTATATCCAAAGAGGCAAGGATAGGTAAATGCCAGCACTAGAACACATGAATGTGCCATTTTGTTTTGTGTTTTAATGCTGCCTCTTCTTCATCTTCATTTCTAGTTTGTGGAGACTGATTCAACTTTACTTTCTTCTATTTCAATATTCTCACCTCAATGACTTTTATCAGAAACACTTTTGAGTACCTAGTTGTGCATTGTGTTGTGGTATACATCAAAGTGGTATAAATTGAAGAGTGTGGTAGTGATTTTCTCTAATAACTACTAGACAAAGAATAATATTTTCAAAAAAATTTCAATTAATTAGAAACCTTTCAAAAATGTGTCATGCAGTTGAATGTAAATGATTATACAATGGGTAATCATCTGATACATCCCTTTCTGATTTTAACTTATTTCCTATGAGTCTGCCTTCTTCTTATAGCATGGTAAACATTACTGAATATCTCTGTGTGTCGGAATGCTACACAACGACTCTATTTGTAGAATATAAAGATCTACCTCAGTGTGTGTGGGAAGTTTAAAGGAAAAAGCTAAAATGCAAAACACTTAGCATGGTACTGAGCACACAGTTGGCCCTGAAAAAGATGAACTACATCTGAAGCTATGCTAGCCTTCGAGATCTGGAATGTTCAAGAAAAAGAAGTGCACTGAATATACATTGATTCCAGGATTCACCCAATAAATTCTTCAAAAAAATTTACTCTGGCATTGAGTGAAGAATTTATGTAGTGTATCAAGAATGAATTAAGGTATTATAGCATTGTATTTTGTCTTCCTAATAACCAGACAAAAGAATAAACTTGTAATTCTGTAAGTGAACTCTCTCAGATTATTTCTAAGGTAGTTTGAGCCTGAAGTCTTCAAACTACCTGAGTAGTCTGAATTGATGCCCCACCCTGCTTCGGCTCTCCCTCCATGGGCAGCACCCACTGTCTAACCAGTCCCAATGATTTTAGCTGGGTACCTCAGTTGGAAATGCAGAAATCACCTGCCTTCTACATTGATCTCCCTTGGAGCTGCAGACAGGAGCTGTTCCTATTCGACCATCTTGTCAGCCACCGAGTCGCATTTTCCCCTCAAATTTAAGTTGTAAATTTATTCCCATGGAGGCATGCAAGTTTAAGATAAGTGTACTTTCTACCAAGAATACAGGAAAAGGGGGACAGTTTGGGGTCTGGCTGTTGGGAAGGTGTGGCCGCAAGACAGGCTGGGAAGATGCCAGTGGCAACGATGAAGGAAAGTGATTTCAGTTTCAGAAAGTTGTTGGATCAGAGCCAAGAGTTCCAGGCTTTTGGAGGAACTGCTGCACCCCCAGTGTATGGTCAGCTTCTAGCTTTTTATTTGCTCCATAATGACATGAATAACCCAAGATATCTTTGGTAAAGAATACCACCTGCTATAAAACCTGCAAATTCTGAACTTGGGAGAATTTGCTCAGTAGGAAAAAAATTCTGGCATAGAGATTTCCTTGGGATGTATACAACCCTCAGTGCTTACCAGTAGCCTAAGATGTTCCAGTCAGTTATGGAAGCACTTAGAGATACAACAAGGAGATGAGCGTTTGCCCTGCCCTCTCAAGTGTATACCTCAATAATGCCTGATGATTTTGCAGCCTTTGTTGGATGTCCTGTAGAAGAGGCTGTGAAAAGTATATTAAAACAAGAATGGCAAGCTGACCCCACCATAAGAATGGTTATGCCCAGAAAGCCAATTGCAAGGGCCCCAGATGTTTCTTTTAACAAGTTTATTCCCTTGCCAGAGCCAATTCCAGTTCACCCAATCCCCAGTGAACAGCAGTTATCCAGACGGACGGATTATGTGGCTTTCCTTGATAACTGATTTATCACCCTGAGTTTAAGATCCACCTTCAGAATCCTGTATATTGACAAATATAGAAATGTAAAGTTTTAATTTTCAATTTGTTGCATAGATGAAGCACCTCAGCATTCCTTACCATGTGATAAAATACACATATAAAGTACAATGTTGTATGTACATTTTGTTCTTAAACATTATGCTGAATAGTTGTTGAAACAGTTCTCATTTCGAAATACTTAACAGTCTGGATGGAGCCTCTCATTGCTACAGCAGTTAGTTTGTTTTTTAGTGACTTGTGCAATAAGATTTCCTGTTTCTTGTGGAACAGTTGTTGTCAACTGTCTCTTGTATGTGCAGAGGCCCCAGCACACACCACACTCTCATCTGTACCGTTGTTGGATAGTTGTAATGATTCATTTGGAGTTTGAGGGCAGTACCTGTATTGCTAGGGATTATGATTTACCCTCTTGGAGACCATGCTCTCTTTTCTCCCCAAATTCTGAGAGCCACTAATGTAAAATACAGAAATATGTCTGAGAAACAAATAAATCATTTTTATACTAAACCAGTTTGCTAACTTTAGATGTTTTCCAACACTGTACTCACAGTGGTGAGTGGAGGGCTTGCACGGAAATGTGACTCATTTAAGATGTTCATGAGAAGTATTAAGTTGTATTATCTCCTTTTATAAGATGGGAAAAGTTAAGTGTGGAATGCATTATGTGGAGAAAGAAGCAATTAACATATGCGATACACTTTGTACAACTATCCAATGGCCTACTGATTGCTTGTATTTATCCGCTGGGTCAAGTTCTGCCCTTTGCAGAAATACTAAATGAGTCTTTCATTCTCTGTGTGACACCCCTCTGAATATTTGAAGTTGTTGTTTTATATCTACAGGTTAAAACAGCCTTAGTTCATTTATTCTGCTTTAGTTCAATAAACATTTAAATGAAAAAAAGACAATATGAAAAATCTATCTTAATTTTTCCTGGCAAATTCGACCTTATTTTACTAATATTAACATTTCTTTTTATTACTATTATTATTATAATTTAAGTTCTAGAGTACATGCGCACAACATGCAAGTTTGTTACATATGTATACATGTGCCATGAAAACTTCTTTACTTACTGTTGTTACAAATATTTACGGATCCATATAGAATGGCAAATGTTGAAGCAAAGACACTACAGACATATTTCACTTTTGCTAATAGCCCTAGTACTTGAGAATTTTTTCTCATTTTTCTATCATAAGAACTTTAGTTTGAAAGAAGAATCTTAAGTGTTCACTGAATATAAAATTATGTCTATGCTGAGGCTGAGTTTATGCAGACAGTAAGAGTTTGATGGTTTTATTAGCCTGCAAATATAAATATATATTATATATATACTTATGCATGTAAAATAAATATTTATTAAACATCTTAAAATCTGTCAAAACTTGAAATGTAAAGAGAAACATAGTCAGTTCTCAATTTCCAGTGACATTTTAGATCACTATGATTTTCTCCTCTTTTCTTTCCCAATTGGATTCTATCCTTATACATGCAGTAGTCGCCCCTTATCTGTGATTTCATTTTCCAAAGATTTCTGTTACTCCTAGTAAATGGCAATCAGAAAACAGGGGAGTACAGTACAATAAAATGTTTTGAGAGCAAGAGAGATCACATTCACATAACGTTTACACAGTATATTGGTATAGTTGTTCTATGTTTCTATCAGTTATTGTTGTCAATTTTTTACTATGCCTTATTTATAAATTAAACTTTAACACAGGTATGCATGTATAGAAAAAAAAACAACATGTATAGGGTTCAGTACTCTTCACTGTTGTAGGCATCTACCGGGGTCATGGAATGTATCCCCCACAAATAAGATGGGACTACTGTACTCAGAGCCAATGATACTTCTTTAGGAGGAAAATATTTTTAAGATTTACTTCACATGAAGCCCTACAAAATTCATTGATTAGTATTAAATGCAGTTGTTTAACATTTTCTGTTTTTATGAATGTGTAAATATTATGAACTCAATAACCAGAGAAATTCTGGAACATGAAGAAAGGAAAATAAAGATAAAATTAATATGTAAGATCTTTCATTACCAATATGTTGTAATCAGACTTAAACAAAGCACCCAAAATTTCTGCCCTAAATTCCAATTCTATGAAATTGGCATATTTTTGTGAGTCACTTATTTGGATAAAGTGCTTTAAAAATCAACTTTATAACATTTGAGTCCCATGAAATTATTTTCAGTTTGGTATTAAGAGGTGAAGCCAGCTAAACTTCCTGGGTCGAGTGGGGGCTTGGAGAACTTTTCTGTCCAGCTAAAGGATTGCAAACACACCAACCAGCACTCTGCGTCTAGCTAAAGGTTTGTAAATGCACCAATCAGCACTCTATAAAAATGCATCAATCGGCTCTCTGTGTCTAGTTAAAGGTTTGCAAACACACCAATCAGCATGCTGTAAAAACGGACCAATCAGCACTCTGTAAAATGGACTAATCAGGAGGATGTAGGCGGAGCCAAATAAGGGAATAAAAGCTGGCCACGGAGCCAGCAGTGACAACCTGCTCAGGTCCTGTTCCATGCTGTGGAAGCTTTGTTCTTTCACTCTTCACAATAAATCTTGCTGATGCTCACTCTTTGGGTCCACACTCCCTTTATGAGCTGTAACACTCACTGCAAAAGTCTGCAGCTTCACTCCTGAAGTCAGCGAGACCACGAACCCACCAGGAGGAACAAACAACTCTAGAGGTGCCACCTTTATCAGCTGTAACACTCACTGCGAAGGGCTGCGGCTTTACCCCTGAAGTCAGCGAGACCACGAACCCACGAGAAGGAAGAAACTCCAGACACATATGAACATCTGAAGGAAGAAACTCCAGACACATCATCTTTAAGAACTGTAACACTCACTGTGAGTGTAGCTTCATTCTTGAAGTCAGCGTGACCAAGAGTCCACCAGAAGTATAAATTCTGGACACAGTATCATATGTTAGTCATTTCTGCATTTGTCCTGAATCTGCCTTCATGTTTGCTTTGGATAACCTTAAGGAACATGCGGCCAAGTGTGGTGGCTCATGCCTGTAATCTCAGCACTTTGGGAGGCCAAAGCAGGTGAATCACGAGATCAGGAGATCGACACCATCCTGGCTAACATGGTGAAACTCCGTCTCTACTGAAAATACAAAAAATTAGCCGGGCGTGGTGGTGGTGTGCACCTGTAGTCCTAGTTACTCGGGAGGCTAAGGCAGGAGAATGGCGTGAACCCGGGAGGCGGAGCTTGCATGAGCGGAGATTGTGCCACTGTACTCCAGCCTGGGCGACAGAGCGAAGATTCCATCTCAAAACAAATGAACAAAAACAAACAAACAAACAAAACCAACCAAAAAACAAATAAACAAAAAAAGAACACGCTTCTATCACCTGAACAGCTATATCTATTCACATCACTTTGAGATTTTAACTTTCTTGATTCTATTTGATCACTAGGGAAGATCACTTTGCTCACTGCCTCTGTGTACATTGTCACCTCCCCTCCCTTATTCACTTCCCATTAGGCATTTTTCCAGTGTGAATGGCTAAATACTGTATTTTTAACACGGCATTGAAATTACTTCCTCTTCTTGGCTAATGACAAGATATTCTATCTTATCTCTAGTTAAAATACCTATATTAACAGATGGTGAAGTGCGTCATAGTCAGCCTGTGATTCTCAACCACCATCAATAGCACAATTTCTCGGCAGAATTTACTAATAATCCATGTAACCATCTAACCTTACTTACCACTGTCTCTGACAGTTGGCACATTTAAAAAAATTATGAGGGTGAAAAGCAATACAATATGCTATTCAAGTTTGAACACTGATGTGTATTGCTTTATTGCCACTGCTACAAGTTTCCAGAAGATACTTTCTCATCTGGATACTTACAACATGAGTTATCTTCCCCCATTTGCCTAGAAAATTGACTCACTGGTTAGCAAAATTCTATTATTGATACCTTGTAGCTTTTTAAACCTTGTTAACCCAAACTTTTGAAGCATATAGGGGTTGCATTTTCAGGTACCAGGTAATTATTTCTTATTTGCTTTTCAATAGAATAATACAGGTTGTAAAGGAAAATTTTACCATTATGTTTTTCTGTGCTTAGACTTCACAAATGTTATATCCCATATCAGCACCAAGGCCAAAAACTGTAACACAATACTGGTAGTATCTCCACAGATATAAAATACTCCTACTAAAATTAAGATATAAAATAAGAACATTTACTTAGGTCTACCGTAATAAAAGAATGGTCTTAAAACTGTGTTATTCATAATAATACTGACATTCCCATTAGTAGTGTGGCATACGGTTTCAAAGCTGTATACCCTGTTCAAATGGCATGGTGTCTTTTTGCAATACTGTTTGTGTCCAAGCAGATACAAGGTTTATAGAGAATGCATCTAGGGAGCCATAAAACTGGGGGTAAACATATTTCTCCATGGTATTTTAGTACTTGGAAAAATTCAATCACAGGGAAATGTTTTGTTGTAAATATCTTAAAAGGCTTATAAAGGCAATGGCTTCCCATAGCACCTGTTTCAATAATTTTAAGAGTGAGAATAGGTCTTATATACCAAAGCTCACATTCTTTAAATTTCTTTTATTTTTACATGTCTTGCTTTTGAAATTTAAAAAAAGATTTAAGTAAAATGCACTTTGTGTGCTAGCATGACAATGAATAATCAGGCTTCCAACTTGCAGTGTTACCATGTTTTCCAAAATGAATCCAGGAAATACATTTTCCCTTTGGCGTAGGTTTTACTCTTTCTGTACAAGGTATCATTCGATGACTATAATTTGGCAAATAAAAATGACATGTTACATGCTCAATGTGCTATATGTGTTTGTGTAAGTTTTGAATGAGCCAGAGTAGGAAAAAAAGCCCTCAAAGTAGAGAACATTAGAGTTTAAATTAGAAGCAAAAACAGTTTAATGATAAATTCCGAATTTTTGGGATTGAAATTTGGAAATATTTGTTTTTGTTTTTATGATCTTTCTTGCTATTACACTTTGCCTTCTAGTCAGTCCTCAGAAATTTTATTTACGTTTTTGAATGGGAACCGTGTGTGATGTGTGTGTATTCTCTCCCTACCCTTCAAGATAGAGTAAAATGGCACTTCCTACATCCTTCCTTCATCCCAAAGAGTGTATTCTCTTATATGTATCTCAATAATCAATTTTATTAACCGGTACCTTTCTTCAGAATGTACTAGCAAACAATCCACAGAGCAAAGACACACTACACCCATTGAATGGGAGAAAATATTTGAAAACGATTCATCCCACAAGGGTCTAACGTTCAGAATATACAAGGAACTCAAACAACTCAATAGCAAAAAAAAAAAAAAAAAAAAAAAAAAACCAAAAACCTAATAATCCCATTATAAAGTGGGCAAAGGACATGAATAGACACGTCTCAAAAGAAGACATACAAATGGCCAACAGGTAGATAAAAAAGACTCCACATCACTAATTATCAGGAAAACGCAAATTAAATCCCCAATGAGATCTCATCTTAGAATTGTTATTGTTAAAAAGAAAAAAAGCTAACAGATGCTGGAGAAGATCTGGAGAAAAGGGAACTGATACAAAGTTGGTAGGAAAGTAAATTAGTACAGTCACTATGAAAAACAGAACGGATATTTCTTGAAAAACTAAAAATAGAACTACCATATGATCCAAGAGTCCTACTACTGGATATTTTTCTAAAGGAAAAGAAATCAGTATATCAAAGGAATATCAGAACTTGCATGGTTTTACAGCATTATTCACAAAAGCAAAGGTATGGAATAAACCTAAGTGTCCATCAAGGGATGAATGGATAAAGAAAATGTGGTATATATATACAATAGAATACTACTTGACCATAAAATAGAATGAAATCCTGTCATTTGCAGCAACATAGATGGAGCAGGAGGTCCTTAAGTTAAGTGAAATAAGCTAGGTACTGAAAGACAAATATTATTTGCTGTCACCCATATGTGGGAGCTAAAAATCGTCTCACGGTGGTAGAGAGTAGAATGATAGTTATCAGAGGCTGGGACAGATACGTGTGTTGGGGGAAGGAGATGAAGAGGTTGGTTAATGGGTGCAATCATATAATTAAGTGGAAAGAATAAGTTCTGTTTGATAGAAGAATAGGATGACTATAGTTAACAACAATATATTATGTATTTCAAAATAGCTAGAAGAGAGCATTTGAAATGTTCCCAACACATAGAAATGGCAAATGCTAGAGGCAATGAATACCCTAAATACACTGACATGATCATTTCACATTCTATGCTTGTGACAAAATGTCACATATCTTACATAAAATATACAATTATTACATATCAATAAATTTCACTGGCAGTTTCCAATTGATTTGCAAAAAGAATAAAGTTATAATAATGAAATACAAAACCTCCACCTGTTATCTAGCTGCCTCTTTTTAAAATTATGTAACATGCCTGCCAAAATATTGAAGCCTTAACACGAATCATTCCTCCCTGCCTCTCAAAAATGTCCACACTTTTGAAGAAAGCAAAGGTATAGTACAAAAACCTTTCACTTTGAAATCCTACACAGTGTAAATTTTCTGACCACACATATGGAATCTCATACTATCTACTAAAATATGTTCTTCAAATGTTATTTATATGCTGAATCAGTAATTAAATAATCTGTAAAAAAAATCCCCATAATACAAGTTTATCTATGTAACAAACTTTTACTTGTACCCCTGAACTTAATATAAAAGTAAAAAAAGTTCACATGTTAATGTCTTAAATCTCTAGTTAGACTTAAATTATTTGAGAGTGGGGACTATGACCTACTTATTCTTTTTCCTCTGCAGAAGCTATCATTTTGCTATATACGGAGTGGACATTCAATAAGTACCTGTTTTCTAAATTACATATGACAGAAAATCATATGAACATTTGTAATAAGCTAAAGCTGCCTAGAGAGCACATATTAACACTTAGAACACAAAAGCCTAAAGGTAAATAGATTCCTAGACTGAATTCCTAGAAACTTCCCATGATCCTTAATTTAAGGAAAGAGCACTCAACAGGTTAACACTCATTCTGTTGAATGTGATTGAAGTGGGATTGTTCAGTATTGTAAACATGTCTAGTGGTCAGAAAGTCAGTAATTAGAAGAGGATTTGAGGCATTGATTCACTGCTTATCAAATCCATATTCCCTAAGTTCAAAATGAATGGGTTTCTATAAGTGGAAAAGAAGCGTATGATTCTTCTAGCATTACTGGAGATGATTTCTTTAAGTAGTATTCCATGCTTAGTGTGAACTAGGTTCTTACTCTCTGAGAGTTAATTACCAAATTGTTTTATGTCCTTAGTAACAACATACTACAGCTGACCCTTGAACAATATGGGTTTGAACTGTGCGGGTCCACTTACACAAATTTTCTTTCACCACTGCCACCCCTGAGACAAGACTAACCAGTCCTCTTCCTCCTTCTCAGACTACTCAGCGTGGAGACAGTAAGGTGGAAGACCTTTATGATGATATACTTCCATTTAATAAATAGAAAATATATCCTCTGTTCCTTATAATTTGCTTAATAAGATTTTCTTTTTTCTAGCTTACTGTATTGTAAGAATACAGTATATAATACATGTAACATACAATATATATAAATTGACAATTTACATTATCAATAAAGTTTCCAGTCAACAGCAGGCTATTAGTTTTAAGTTTTTGGAGAGTCAAAAGTTATACATGTGGCCAGGCATAGTGGCTCATGTCTGTAATCCAAGCACCTTGGGAGGCTGAGGCAGGAGGATCACTTTTGGCCATGAGTTCTAGACCAGGCTCGGTAACATAGCAAGACCCTGTCTCTACATTTTTTAAATTATCCAGCCATAGTGGTACACATCTGTAGTCCCAGCTACTTGGGGGGCTAAGGTGGAAGATTCCTTGAGCCCAGAAGTTTGAGGTGGCAGTGAGATATGATTGCATCACCGTACTGCAGCCTGGGCAATAGAGCAAGACACTGTCACTTAAAAAACAAACAAACAAACAAACAAACAAACAGAAGAGTTATATGTGAATTTTTGACTGGAGGCAGGTGGTGGTTCGTGCCCCAACCTCTGCATTGTTCAAGAGTCAATGGTATTTACAATGTAAAGTGGATTTATTCTATTCAAGTTATAATATTTAGAAAAAAAATTTAAATTTGTGGATTCTAATCTCTTGTGTACTTGTTCTTTATTACATACAACAAATATGATTTAATACTGAATGCTGTACTTTCAAAAAAGATTAGCCATAGCGGTATACAACTTAAGCTGTGTTTATGCATACAACTATATTGACCCTTATTGTTGAATCATTTGGGTGTAAAACATTTAGTAAATTCAAACAAAAAGAAACCAAATCAATTATCTTGCAGAGCTGACATCTTTTCAGATTGAATTGATTGTCCAATTCAATTTTAATGACAAATCTCTCTGTGTGTGCATACATGTGTATGATAGCCAAGGGCATATAAAACTTAAAGCTACTCTCTCCATTTCTACCAAGAAACACAGTACACATGTGAAATATTTTTCTAGGCAAAATAAAATAATTTCCATAGCACTGAAGTATTATCCAAAATTGAATTACAACCGAGAAATTCAATTATTCATAGTAATTTTCCTTTGGTTAATTCCATTCCTCCACCTTTGTCAAAATGTGTATCATTTGGGAAATAGGTGACATCTATTTCTATTGCCTTGACAAAAAGGTGGATTTATGAGTCCTTCTGGAATCATCTTTTATTTGCAAAAATGTTACCTCTATGCTGTAGCATCTCCAAACACAGAAAATGCATTTACACACAAATGTATAGTATTTAACTATATTTTGTCTTCTTATCTCCCTTCGGTGTTATTCACATGGCCATTATCTAATACTTTGTTCAAATTCATTTAGAAGAACCAAGATAGAGCTACATCCTGTTACCTAGGGCTTAAAAGATGTCAGACTCCTTTTCACATCTTATGAATAAACACAATGATTTAGAACATTTTCACTGAAAATACTTAAAAGACAGGGATATGTTTTATAAATTGTATAGAGCATTTGAAATAGACTCCATCTATTGTTTTTGGAATTTTCTTTTAAAACTATTGATACCAGATGTAACCTTTTGGGTTTTAATGGTTTCAAGAGGTTGTTGCAACCTAAAAGTTAGGGTAAATGTATTTGTGTTAGCCGTGCAAACTAAACACTATCCAAATATTCAATCATCCTTTAACGATCTAACCTATGATTGAGTACCTGATGCTGGAAAGATACAAAAAAATTCCATCAGAGACAAGGGCGATTTCCTTCTTTCACAAGGAAGATAAAATTACCTCATGGGAGCTACTGTCCTTTTCCATTACTGAAACCACAGAGAAGGCCTCTACAATTTAACCATTTGTAATAACAAATAACAACTTTGTTCTTATTTCATGAACCAGTAATCATGGTTAC
Organism: Rhinopithecus roxellana; assembly: GCF_007565055.1. Taxonomy (NCBI): domain Eukaryota; kingdom Metazoa; phylum Chordata; class Mammalia; order Primates; family Cercopithecidae; genus Rhinopithecus; species Rhinopithecus roxellana. The sequence continues at coordinate 42,932,541 of NC_044555.1, forward strand.
ACAATTTTTACATTCAAAGTAAAATGATCTAGAGTAATATAAATTGAGGATAAAGATTTGTCCGAGGGGGAAAAAAATCTCTTAAAATGTAGACATATGGATTTTAAGAATACCTCTTGAAATTCTCAAAAACTGGAAAGCTAACCCTATAATTAAGGATAAATCAGGAGAAAGTATACTTAGATGTACCTTAGGAGTAGAGTCAGCCTATTTAAAACAAATAACTCCTAAATATTCTTAGAGCCCCAAAATCAACTTTAAATTTAAGTTGGTGTTTTATCAAGGAGGTTAAAAAGAAGAAACTTAAAGTGAGTTTCCAGTGACTTAAATGTGTCTTCTATGTAATGTGAATATAAATAAGGTTTCGTTTCCTGACCGATAGTTTCTGAGCAGTTATTTTCCTCTCTACTCTGCAATTCAGCCATTGGTGTGAGAAAAATCTCAATTCAGTAACAATAAGGGAAAGGGGAAATCCTCATTAGATTGAAGTGTGGGTATTATCAGTCAAAATAAAAGAAATCATCATGGAGAAGAAAAAGTGGGAAAGTGATATGATTACAAATAATGTTTTGCATATCATTGCAGTCCAGTGATTGTGAAAAGACATGCAACATGTAGAAGAAAATTCAATTGCATGCACTGGGGTCTCAAATTGGAGTAGTTAGGTGGAAATGAACAGACAAGAGACCCACACCCCACCAAGAATGTCAGGAAACCGTAAGGTGGTGGTCAGGTGGTTGTTAAGCTGTCTCTCTAAAATAATAATTGGTTGCAGCTAGCACCAAGGAAAGTCAGTCTCCCAGTAGATAGAAAACACGTAAAGCTGGTGATCAGCCGCTTCCCAGTGAGATCTCAGGGACTGGGCGAGTAGGCTTAAGCATATACACTAAGAGGCAAGCAAAATGGCAGAGTTTAACTGGTATATAATCTTCCTATAAGAATACTCGACTGATAAGGAAAAAAAGTCTCAAGTGAGCATGCTCACAACTTCAGTAAACTGCGCATGCAGCCTCTCCCAAGTGCTAGCAGGCCACTACCTATGCACACAGCCCACCTCAAGGGAACAATAAGACACAGAACCTGGAAGCATGCCAACATATAAAACTCCAAGTCAATAGGTCAAGTAGTGCACTCGAATCTCTCAAGTTGCCCACTTGGCCCTCTTCCAAGTGCACTTTACTTCCTTTCGCTCCTGCTCTAACACTTTTTAATAAATTTTCACTTCTTCTCTAAAACCTGCTTTGATATCTCCTCACTCTCTGCCTTATGCCCCTCAGTACAATTATTTATTTGGGGGAGGAAAGAATTGAGGTTGCTCAGACACATATGGATTTTCTACAGCTAACAAAATAACATGTTGCTTTACAGTGTTGTGCTTTGGAGTAAAAAACCCTATTTATGTTTCACATTCTGGCCAGTGCATTGACCTTTATTTCACACTGTAAAATAAGTGCTGACTCATTTTCTTTTCTTTTCTTTTCTTTTTTTTTTTTTTTTTTTTTTTTTTTTTTTTTTTTTGAGACTGAGTTTCACTCTTGTTGCCCAGGCTGGAGTGCAATGGCATGATCTCAGCTCACTGCAACCTTCACCTCCCGGGTTCAAGTGACTGACTCTTTTGCCTCAGCCTTCTGAATAGCTAGGATTACAGGTGCACGCCACCATGCCTGGCTATTTTTTTTTTTTTTTTTTCTATTTTTTAGTAGAGATAGCGTTCCGCCATGTTAGCCAGGCTGGTCTCAAACTCCTGACCTCAGGTGATCCACCCTCCTTGGTCTCCCAAAGTGCTGGGATTACAGGCCTGAGCCACCACCCCTGGATGTGCTTCTAGCCCTGAGAGAGTAAACTAGATCTTTTAATTTTCACGCAAAAGTGTCAGCGTGAAATTATTATTTTCCATTTAAAACTCTAGAAACATGGTTCTATGTCATCACTAAATGTTGGTGCTATTTTTTTAAAGATTTATTTTTCAACCCCTCGTTAAAGGCAATTGTATTAGTCTGTTTTCATGCTACTGATAAGGACATATCCAAGACTGAGCAATTTACCAAAAAGAGAGGTTTAATGGACTTACAGTTCCACATGACTGGTGAGGCCCCACCATTGTGACAGAAGGCAAGGAGGAGCAAGCCACATCTTACATGGATGGCAGGAGGCAAAGAGAGAACTTGTGCAGAGAGACTCCCCCTTACAAAACCATCAGATCTCATGAGACTTATGCTCTGTCATGAGAAAAGCACTAGAAAGACCTGCCCTGATGACTCAATTACCTCCCACCAGGTCACTCCCACAATACATGGGGATTGAAGATGAGATTCGGTGGGGACAGCCAAACCATATCAGCAATGAGGATGAACAAAATTATTTTTGGAGGAAAATGTTTTTTATGGCAGTAATCTTAAATTTGTTCATGGCTCCTGTTCATTAAATTAGAAATATTTTCCCAATCCAGCAGCCAAAATATCATGCTGGAATTGGCACATAAAATCTTAACAGAAAAATGTTATGTAGAATTATTTATAAGTACTTTGTAAATAATTAAACCAACACTACTGTGAATGTTTGAGAAGCTACCATTTTCTTTATCTTTTATGACAATATCAGTAAGAATTTTCATCAGATCAATTTGGACATGCTGTTTCTCTCCACTTCCTTATTCATGACTTAGAGTAATAGTTTGGCTGTCTCCTTACTGTGATGATAACCATGACACAAAGGCATGTGGCTCGTGGCTTGGACTCTGCAGGTTGCAGGTATCAACTGTGATATAATCATTAACAAGCACTGATAATCTAATGGGCAGCAGGTTGCTCTTTAGGTCATAAGTGCATGTGCATCTCCACTCTACTACTTAATATTGCAAGAACTTCTGGTACTGCTCTCAGTGCTCCAGTTTGAAGGGAGAGGAAATAGTGCCAAGATGCATATATTGTTTATTTCAATTCTGTCACACCACTGCAAAATAGTTATCTATCTGACTGTCTTCCACCCTGCCTTCTGTCTCCAACCTTTCTTCAGAGTATATATAGTGGGGGTGGTGTTAGGGGGTCACTATGGTCTATATTTAGTATTATAGAAGAAAGGAGCAGTATTCCAATTTCTTGTCTTCATGGCTTCTCACATATAATGTTATAGATTCCTATATATTCCTATTGAGAGTTTCTTCTTGTGATAGGATTGTTGAATTCTGAGATAGGAATCATTGAATCTTGTTTCTGGCCGTGTTTGAGAGCTAGTTTTCTTAGCTTGTCTTTTTGTTGAAACTTATGAGAAGAATATTATTTGAATTGTAATTTGGGGAAGCTCAAATGAAGCATACATGGCATATATGTAGCATATAGGAAGTAATGCCTTTAGAATTCTCCATTTTTCAAACTTCATCGCTACAATTCTACCTGTGGTCCTGTTGACTTGATGAATTATGGTCCTAAGATTTTCACATATTAAAAATGGTTTTTCTTGACCATATGCTGCCCGACTACCACACCACTCCTCTTCTTACATTTTGTAGCAAAACTCCCAGAAAGAGTTGCCTATACTTACTTGACTGTCTTGTGAACTTACTTCAATTAAGCTTTTGTCCCATCTGTCCAAAGATCCCATTCTTATTAAGGTGGCCAATTATATATATTTGTAAGTCCAACGGTCAACTCTCAGTCCCAATCTTACTTGACTTCTCAATAGCTTTTGACACAGTTGATCATATCCTCCTTAAAATATTTCCTTAATTTGAATTCCAGGGCATCATTTTCTCTTAGTTTTCTTCCTACATAATTTACTCCTCCTCCACAGTTTCCTTTAGAAGTTTCTCTTCATTTGTCAAGCCTACACTGGAATGTCAGAGGGCTAAATCCTTGGGCTTCTTTTCTTTTTTAATCACTCCTTTGGTGATTCTGTCCAATTTCATGACTTTAAACACAATCTATAGGCTTATTATTCCAAATTTTATACCTCCAGCATGTACCTGTCTCCTAGATTTCAGACTGTATATTTCACTGCTTACTCAACATCTTCAGTAGATGTCTTACAAGTACCTCAAAATTTACATGATCATCTCCCCTACCTAAATTCTCCTTCTAGAGACTTTATTTATTTTTGAAAACCTTTTATTTTAGGTTCAGGGGTACAGGTGCAGGTTTGGTATACAGGCAAATTGCATGTCATGGGGGTTTGAAGTGCAGATTATTTCACCCCCAATTGATAAGGTTAGTACCAGATATGCAGTTTTTGTATCATCTCTCTCCTCCCAACCTCCACCTCCACCCTCTAGTAGGCACTGGTGTCTGCTGTTCCCTTCTTTGTGTCCCTGTGTACTCAATGTTTAGCTCCAACTTATTAGTGAAAACATGCAGCATTTGGTTTTACGTTCCTGAATTAGTTTGCTTAGGATAATGGCCTCCAGCTCCATCCATGTTGCTATAAAGAATATGATCTCATTACTTTTGTGGCTGCGAAGTATTCCCTGCTATGTATTTACTACATATTCCTTATCCAGGCTAGCACTGATGAGCATTTCAGTCGATTCTATGCCTTTGCTATTGTGAAAGTGCTGCAAGGAACATATGTACTTATGTGTCTTTATGATAGACTGATTTATAGTCCTTTGGGCATATACCCAATAATGAGATTGTTGGGTTGAATCGTAATTCTGTTTTAAGTTCTTTGAGAAATCACCAAACTGCTTTCCACAATGGCTGAACTAGTTTAAATTCCTACCAGCAGTGTATAAGCATTCCCTTTTCTCTGCAGCTTCACCAGCATCTGTTATTTTTGATTTTTTATTAATTGCCATTTTGACTGGTATGAGATGGTGTCTCATGATTTTGACTTGCATTTCTCTAATAATTGATGGTGTTGAGCATTTTTTCATATGTATGTTGTCTGTGGGTATGCCTCCTTTTGAAAGATGTCTGTTCAGGTCCTTTGACTACTTTTTATGGGGATGTTTGTTTTTGGTTTCTTAATCTGCTTACATTCCTTATAGATTCTAGATATTAAACCTTTGTCAGATGCATACGTTGCAAATATTTTCTCCCATTATGTAGGCCATCTGTTTACTTTGTAGATTGTTTCCTTCTTTGTTTCTTTTTTTATTTTTATTTTTTGTCAGTACATTGTAAGTGTATATATTTGTGCGGTACATTGGATGATTTCATATAAGTATGCAATGTGAAACAAGCACAGCATGGAGAATGAGGTATGCATCCGCTCAAGCACTTATCCTTCAAGTTACAAACCAGTTACTCTCTTTTAGTTACTTCAAAATTTACAACTAAGTTGTTACTGACTATAGTCAACCTGTTGTGCTATCAAATAGTAGGTCTTATTCATTCTTTCTATCTATACTTTGTACCCACTAACCATCACCAACACCCTCTCCCGACCCTCCCACTACATTTATCACTCTCTGGTAACCTTCTTTCTATTCTATATGTCTATGAGTTCAATTGTTTTGATTTTTAGATCCCCAAAATAAGTGAGACTATGCAATGTTTGACTTTCTGTGACTGGTTAATTTCACTTAAGGTAATAATCTCCAATTCGATCCATATTGTTGGAAAGTTTTTTGTTCTGTGCCTGATTTATTTCACTTAAAATAATAAACTCCAGTTCCATCCATGCTGTTGCAAATGACAAGATCTCCTTCCTTAATATAGCTGAATAGTACTTCGTTGTGTATATGCACCACATTTTCTTTATCCATTCTTCTGTTGATGGATACTTAGGTTACACACAAATCTTCGCCACTGTAAACAGTGCTGCAACAAACATAGGAGTGAAGCTGTCTCTTCAATTTACTGGTTTCACTTCTTTTGGGTGTATACCCAGCAGTAGGACTGCTGAATCGTATGGTAACTCAATTTAGATTTTGAGAAATCTCCAAATTGTTCTCCATAGTGTTTGTACTAATTTACATTCCCACCAACAGTTTATGAGGGGTTCCTTTTCTTCACAGCTGTGCCAGCATTTGTTATTGCCTGCCTTTTGGATATAAGCCCTTTTAATTGGGGTGAAAAGATATCTCATTGTAGTTTTGATTTGCATTTCTCTGATGATCAATGATATTGAGAAGCTTTTCATATGTCTGTTTGCTATCTGTACATCTTCTTTTGAGAAATGTCTCTTCAAATCTTTTGCCCATTCTTTGATGAGATTATAAGATTATTTCCTATACAGTTGTTGAGTTTATCATATATTCTGGTTATTAATCCCTTGTCAGATAGGTAGTTTGCAGATATTTTCTCCCATTCTGTGGGATGTCTCTTCATTTTTTTTATTGTATCCTTTGCCATGAAGCAGCTTTTTAACTTGATATAATCCCATTTGTCCATTATTTTTCCTCTGATTGCCTGTGGTTGTGGGGTACTGCTCAAGAAATTTTTGCCAAGAACAATGTCCTAAAGATTTTCTCCAAAGCTCCCCTGCAGTAGTGTCAGTTTGAGGTGTTAGATTTCTGTCTTTCAATCCATTTTGATCTGATTTTTGTATATGGTGAGAGACATTGGTCTGATATTTCATTCTTCTGCATATGGATATTCAGTTTTCTCAACACCATTTATTGAAAAGAATGCCTTTTACCCAGTGTATGCTCTCGGTAACTTTGTCAAAAATAAGTTGGCTGTAGGTGTGTGGATTTGTTTCTGAGTTTTCTATTCAGTTCCATTGGTCTATGTGTCTATTTTTATGCCAGTATCATTCTGTTTTGGACACTATAGCTCTGTGGTATTATTGAAAGTCAGGCAGTGTGATTCCACCAGTTCTGTTCTTTTTGCTTAGGATAGCTTTGGCCATTCTGGGTCTTTTGTGTTTCTACATAAATTTGAGGATTGTGTTTTCTAATTCTGTGAAGAACGTCATTGGTATTTTAATACAAATTGCACTGAATTTATAGATTGCTTTGGGTAGTATGGACATTTTAACAATATTGATTCTTTCAATCCATGAACATAGAACATTTTCCCACTTTTTAGTGTCCTCTTAAATTTTCTTCATCAGCATTTAATACTTTTCATTATACAAATCTTTCATTTTTATGGTTAATTACTAGGCATTGAATTTTGTGTCACTGTTGTGATATTGATAATGAGATATCTTTTTTGATTTCTTTTTCACGTTGTTCACTGTTAGCCTATAGAAATGCTACTGTTTTTTGTTTGTTTATTTTTTATACTGCAACTTTACTGTATTTGTTTATTAGTTCTAATAGTTTTCTTGTGGAGTCTTTAAAATTTTCCAAATATGAGACCATATCATTTGCAAACAAAGATACTTTGACTTATTTATTTCCAATATGGATGCCCTTTATATCTTTCTCTTGTCTGATTTTTCTAGCTAGGACTTCCAGTACCATGTTGAGTAACAATACTGATGTGGGCATCTTTGTCATGTTCCAGATCTTAGAAGAAAAGCTTTCATTTTTTCCCCTTTCAATATGATACTAGCTGTAGGAGGAACAGAACATTAAGAATGGAGTTCTTTCATTGGTTTTGGGGTTTCTGGAGTTGACTGATTAATATGATTAGACCCCCAAACGCTAAAGATTTTACTTCTAATAGTATGGAGAACACTGATAGTTCTTAGGGTGAACTGTTTAGCGAGTTATGCAAAATAAATGCTTTTGACACTCCTGATTCACCACTTATGAGAAGCAAGGAGTTTAGTGACTCTATACATAATACTTTGACCATATGTGGAGAACCAAGGAACATAATGAAGCTGGTTAGTTGCTCCTAAGTGGACAAAGTGATCAAAGAAAATGATGAACTAAGGGATTCTATCTCCTGGCTTCAGAAGGAGATGCTGAGTCTCAAATACGCTAAGATCGCCCTTAGTGGGAGTCTTGGCTCCTGTAGAGAGAGTTGAAATTGTGGAAGAAGAAACACAAGCTCTTATCATGCAAGTGGCTGATCTGCAATGAAAAGTGCATGCACAGCCTTGCCAGGTGTCTACTGATAAAATGAGGCCATTGATTGGAAAAGAATAGGACCCTGCAACTTGGAACGGGAATGCGTGGGAGAACCGTGAAGAAGCTGAAACACTGAGTTTGTAAACTCTGATGAACCTTTCTTGCCAAAAGAAACAGCTTCCCAATCCCCTGTAGAGGCAACATTCCCTCGCGGACCCATACTGCCATCAGCCTTTCCATCTTTGAGGAGATAAACCCTGCACTGCCTGAGGCAACAATTATGGCCTCCCCTGAGGCAGGTGCAAGGTAAGATAAGGTTGATTATCCTCAGGAGCCATCCCCAACAACCCTGCTTGCTTCTAAACCTATAACTAGACTAAAGTCCTGGTGGACACCTAGGGATGAGGTTGAGTGTGACCCATAACGAGGTGCGCTACACTCGAAAAGAACTGTCTGGGTTTTCTAATTTATATAAGCAGAAATATGGAGAACAGGCAAGGGAATGAATATTAAGGGTGTGGGCTAGTGGGAAGGAATATAGTATTGAATCAGGCTGAATTTATTGATTTGGGCCCAAGAAGTAGGTACTCTACATTCAATGTTGTTAAATGTAACAATGCTATTAAATATTGTTGTAAATTTTTCAGCTCTATTAGATCTGTTTGGTTCCTTCTTAAAATGGCTGTTTTGCACTTCATCTCTTGTATATTTTTATTGTATTCCTTATATTCTTTGGATTGGGTTCTGACTTTCTCCTGAATCTTGATCCCCATCCACATTCTGAATACTATGTCGGTCATTTCGGCCATTTCGGCCTGGTCAGAAACCATTTCTGGGGAACTAGTGTGGTTGTTTTGAGGTAAGCAGACACTCTGGGTTTTTGAGTTACCAGAATTCTTGTGTTGTTTCTTTCTCGTTTGTGTGGGCTGATGTTCCTTCAATATTTGTAGTTGCTGTCCTTTGGATGGGTTTTTTTGTGTGTGTTTATATTCTTAGATGCCTTTGAGAGTTTCATTGTAGCATAAGTGGGGTTCAGCCCACTGGTATCATTTCTGGAAGATTTCAGGGGGTGAGGGCTTGGCTTAATCACTCCTGGGTTGTGTGCTCTAACCCTGGGGGATGGGTATCAGACTCCCAGCTTTGTTTTCTGGCCTCTCAATGTTAGAAAACTGCTGCATTTGGGAGGATGAGATGTTCCCAGTCCATGAGCAGCAACAATCCAAAGGCTGGTGCCAGCCAAAGTGCTTCACTGGGGCAGTGGCAGTGGGATGCATGCTTGCATATACATGCCAGCAGCAGCAGTGGCACAGCCAAAACTTTCCATATTGGTACTAGCAATGAAATGCTGAGAACGAAATAACTTTGGAACCAACCTTGTCTTCTGTTTTCTTCTCACATGAACTAACAAATCCCTCAGTGAACCGTTTTGTCTCTACATTCAAAATACATCCAGAATCAGGTCACTTTTTACTACTTCCATTGCTGCTACCCTGGTCCAAGGCACTGTAACTCTCACATCACTTTACTGCAGTTGTAATTTGACTATTCTTTCTGCCTCAGTTTCTGCTCCCCTTCAGTGTATTATTTACCAATATCCAAAGTGATACTTTGAGACATAAATCAGGTTATATCTCTTTTCTGTTCAGAATCCTTCAATGGCTTTCCATCTCCAGAGGCTTCCTATCTTCTCAGAAGCTTCAATTTTAAATCCTTAAAATAGCCTATAAAGTCTTACATGATCTGGATCCCTTTAATTCTCTGATTGTGTCTGCTACCGCATTCCCTTTCATTCCCTTTGCATCAGCCACACTCAATCAAGGTCTTTACATTTACTGTTGTCTCTGGCTATAATAATCTTTCCCCAGCTATCAGCATGGTTAGCTCCCTCATCTACTATACAAATATTGCCTTCTATGGTGCTTTTTATGGTCACCTTATTTTAAATAGAATGCCTTTAGTCTCTACTAACACAGACCAGACCATCCTCTTGTCTGGTCTATTATTTCCATAACACTTATTATCATGTAACATTAAACAAATAGGTAATAGAAAGACATTAATATGCAAATATAACGTTATATTTGTGTATATACATATTTATTATTAACCTCATTACCTATTTCCTCCAACTAATATACTCTTCACAAGAGTAGGCAATTTTGTCTCTTTTATTTACTGGTGTATGTTTAGCATCTAGAATACCCCCTGGCACATAGTAAGATGTCAATAAATGTTTGTGAAATGGTTGAAATAAAAATGAAAATATTGGCCAGGCACGGTGGCTCACACCTGTAACACTAGCACTTCGGGAGACCAAGGCAGGTGGATCACAAGGTCAGGAGTTCAAGACCAGCCTGGCCAAGATGGTGAAACCCCGTCTCTACTAAAAATACAAAAATTAGTCGGGCATGGTGGCAGAAGCCTGTAAACCCAGCTACTTGGCAGTCTGAGGCAGGAGAATCGCTTGAACCCAGACAGCAGAGGTTGCAGTGAGCTGAGATCATGCCACTTCACTCTCACCTGGGCGACAGAGTGAGACTTTGTCTCAAAAAAAAAAAAAAAAAGAAAGAAAGAAAGAAAGAAAGAAAGAAAGAAAGAAAGAAAGAAAGAAAGAAAGAAAGAAAGAAAGAAAGAAAGAAAATATTACTAAGGTTCTAGTTTTTCGGGGCATAATGAATGTCTGTGGCATTTACAGAGAATAGCATTCATTTAATAATTCATATATTGGGCTATGACTTTCTTTTCTATACTCCTAAACTAGTAGTTAGTTGTTTTATTACTACCTAACATTGCATGTGTTTGACTTATTTCTAAACTTACTGAAGAAACCATTCTTCCATTTTTGGCTCAATATCACTAATAATGAGAGAAATGCAGATAAAAACTACAGTGAGATATCACCTCACCCCAGTTAGACTGGCTATTATCAAAAAGACAAAATATTAATAATAAATGCTGGCAAGGATGTGGAGAAAGGGAAACTCTAATACTCTGTTGATGGGAATGTAAATTAGTACAGTCATGGAAAACACTATGGAGGGATCTCAAAAAAATAAATAAATAAAACTACCATATGATCCAGTTATACCATTACTGGGTATATATCCAAAGAAGATGAAGTCAGTATATCAAAGAGACATCTGCACACCCAGGTTTACTGTAGCACTATTCACAACAGCAAATATATGGAATCAACCGAATTGTCATCTAGAAATGAATGAATTATACTTTTGATGTCTTTGTACACCATGCTTAATGACTATTTGATGATGCATGTAAGTTAAAGATTACTCAAACCCGTATTTTTCTTATTTTAATTCCTCTTTTAAAGAAACTTTAAATGAAATCTATATATGTTACCTGGGGCATCTTGATAGACATTGCCTATTTTTATTTATACCAAAATAGATATTATTGCCATTAAAGTTGCAGATCACAGTTTATCTACTCAAAGGAATGTGGCAAGGGGTGCCAGCAGAAAGTGTCACAAACTATTTCAGAGAGGAAAACTGAAAATTTTCTTAGTAACCTATTTAAATATAACATTTTTATTTAGAGAGAGACAAAAAAACATCTACTAGGGCATTTATTTAAGCTATTTAAATTACATGAATGTTATAAATGCAGAATAAATAATTATAGAAAAATCTATATTTATTTGTATAGTTATTTGTATTTTCATCAAAATAGTGATGTTTAAGGATATAGGACATAATGTGAAACAGAGCCAGAAACTAGAGAATCACTTAATATCAGGAGGTGTGTCTTTCAATAAATTTTCAAAATTTGGTAAGCTTCCTTTCTTCCTGAAACCAATGATAACCATCTTCTCTAGGGATTTTTTGATGTGCAGGGACAAGTGTGAAGGTATACTCAAGAACTTTCGTCCCAGATATTCTCCTTCACCAATGGGTAAACTCTTAAAGTCTAAAAAATGTGCTTGTTCAAGGAAAACCAGAGCTTTCCCATTTGTACACCATTCTCAGTTGACTTAAAATATATGTGGTACTATGGAGTAAATATTTGTATTCTCTCAAAATTTATATGTTGAAGTCTTAATCTCCAATGTGATGATATTTGGAGGTGGGGCCTTTGGGAAGTAATTAGGTTCAGATGAGATTGGTGCACTTACAAGTGAGATTCAATATCTCTCTCTCTCTCCACCAAATGAGCAAACCTGGAAACAGGCTCTCACCAGACATAGAATCTGCCGGCACCTTAATCTTGGACTCTTGAGCCATTAGAACTCTAAGAATAAAAAAGTTTGCTGTTTAAGTCACTCAATTTATGGTATTTTTGTTATAGCAGTCTGAACTGATTCAGACATGCTCTTTTGGAGTTTTTATGAAAGTAGTATATGATTTCCTTTACCTCCTATATCTAGTGCCTGTGCCAGATAGTCTGGAAAAAAGCATGTTATAGTTATTAAGCAGGCAGGCTCTCAAGTCAGATGGCCTAGGTTCAAATTAAGTTTCCACCACTTACTGAGTGACCTTGGACAAATTCCTTCTCTCTATGCCACAATTTTACCATCTTTAAAATGGGCTTAACAATTGCATCTACCTCATAATGTGAATTTGAAGTTTAAATGAGTTAATAATTGTAAAATCCTTAGAGCCATACCTGGCCTGAGATAACATCTTAATAGATTTTTATTTTTATCATATTTTTTAAAAAATATTTTTGATGTGAGAGACTACATAAGAACAAAACGTAAATGCAAATACAACGCTTCCCTGGTAGAAACACGGTACTTAAGAAGTTTTATATTTCTATTAAATTTCTATTGTTTTGTTCTGCTTAATAACAATATGAACTGAGCACATTTTTATCCTCTGGACATTTATTCATGTCACCTAAAACAGCAGTCCCCAACCTTTTTGGCAAAAGGGACTGGTTTCATGGAAGACAATTTTTCCACTGACAGTGAGGGAAAATAGTTTTGGGATGAAACTGTTCCACGTCAGATCATCAGGCATTACTTAGATTCTCATAAGGAACCCACAACCTAGATCCCTTGCATGCTCAGTTTACAACAGGGCTCACACTCCTATGAGAATCCAATGTCACTTCTGATCTGACAGGAGGCAGGGCTTAGGGAATAATGCTCCTTTGCCGGTAGCTCACCTCCTGTTGTGTAGCCTGGATCCTAACAGGCCACAGACCTGCACTGGTTCAAGGCCCAGAGGTTGGGGACCCATGAAATAAAACACCTCATATCTTCACTCTACTTAAACACAACATATTCTTCCTCCAACACTTAACTCAGGTCCCACCTCTTCCACAAAGCCCTTCGAGACTACACTGTCCATTGGATCTACATTTAAAGCAGCAATTGCCTGTACTAGTCATTTGCAAAGTAATCTTTTTATGCTTTGTGACGTTCACTTTTCTGATGTCTTTATTATTCCTAAATACACTATAAAGTCCCTATAGAGAGGGCCTTGTCTTTAACCTCTTTACTTTCCTGTAGCACCTAGAACACTGCATACATGTAAGATTCAGCATAATTATTTGTTGATTATGTTTTACTCTATTCTATTTTGTACATGGTAATTATATAATAAGATTGATTTCTAAAAGGTCCATATACAATAAAAGCCCTGTTGCCTAAGTTGATATTCATCACTGACACATAAGTGTATGGTCATTTGTGTGTATATAAACATGCAGGCACACACAATTATAAATCCTGTCATGAATATAATTGCTTTTCTCAATGAACTTCTGTGAAATAAAACACAGCTAATGCCTCCCACTTACCATTTCCACTGAAATTATAGTTTGCAGCTTGTAGTGGGAAAGCACTATGTAAAGGATCCGAACCATTGTGTTCAGAAATGCCACTGATTGTCTTTATTACTAGAATAACAAACCCTCCAAAATATGATAGCAAGTAATATGATCATTTCCCTTGGCAGCACCATTAAACTTGGCAGTGAACTACTTCAAACAGCTGTGAGTGTTAAACATTCGTTCAGCCTTAAGTAGATTTGGCTATTAAATAGCCAAATGTGCGCTGCAGTCTATCTGAACGTTAAAAGTACCTTTCAAACTTAATTTTACAGAAATCTTAATGACCAGAACAAACTATTGAAGGCAAAAAGAAAAGTAATTATTTCAACAGATGAAAGGAAACAATAAATGAATGTTAATGTTTTAAAAGGGGGGCTGTGACTTCTTTTTTAAAGGAAATGTTCTGAGCTCAAAATATGATGATGATACTTAAGCTACTGTTTACATAGGAATTATTCCTATTTGCATATATAATTATTGGAGGGGAGGGAATTAACAGCTTTTCTAAACTTGAGTTATTAAGTGAAACACCAGAAGAATATTTGTTTTCAAAAGGGAATTTCATTAGTTTCCTTTTTAATTTTTGATTTTTAATTTTTGTGGGTACATAGTCTTTGTACACTGTTGGTGAGAATGTAAATTAGTACAACCACCGTGGAGAAGAGTTTGGAGGTTCCTTAAGAAACAAAAATTAAAGCTACCATACTATTCAGCAATCCCACTACTGGGTACATACCCAAAAGAAGGGAAATCATTAGTTTGTAAATGCTTAATTTAGACATTTTCTACAATGATTAGAACTAGGAATGAATCGCAAAGGTAAATGGGCATGACCAGAAATGGAAAAGGAAATGACAAAAGCAGATGCAAAAAGACTTTGATATGTGGTGGTGGTGGTGTGGTGGTAAAGAACGATTGCGAATTTGAAGTCCAACGTATTTCATTGTCTTTTCCCAGTGCCGCCAATGGGTAACTCTGAGAATGTGTTGAAATTCTAAACTGATAGACAAAGAACATAACTAGTGAAAAAAGTAATGGTCTTGGAATTGTTCTCATTATTACCTTGTAGATATTTATAAGTTAAAGGTATACATTTAAATTATAAAATTGGCAAAATCATCACATCAGCATAGTAAAAAATACTTTGAAAGAAAATGAACAATTATTTACTAATAAAATATACTTAGCCAAAATCAGATTTGTATGAAACCAAGTTTGAAGTATATGCATTATGTATAAAATAATCTTCAACACCATTCTGTCAGAATTTTTTCCTTAAGGAACAATGTAATTTTGCTGCACTAAAACCAGTGACTAAATTTTACTCTCAAAATTCCGTATAGAAATACAAGCAACGAAAACTAAGCTAATACCTAAGTATTCTCCCCCAAGCATTTGTGTCTTTAGCCAAGATTTACAATTTCTTCTTAAACAGGATGAAGAACTCTTTCAGATTCTACTACGTTGCCAGTAACAACAGGAACCTTCTTTTCAGAGCATTAAATAGGTTCTAGTGGTGTAAAAAATTAAAATGAGGTGAGCTGACCACAATTTAATCAGGTTCCTTAGGTTAGGAAAATCATCGGTTTAGTTACAAATAATTTAAGGTTGGATTTGTGGAAGAAATTTTAGTTTTCTCAGTCAGATTTTAAGCCCTTGGCAAGCAGGAAATAGATCTGTGTGGTTTATGTACTTCCACGGAAGCACCTGATTGAATGCTCCATTTCTGTGGGCTTACAGGATGTTTTCCTTAAAACAATAATAGCACAACTATGACTGTCTTATATAGTAGGAAAAAACTGTCCTCAAGGGGCTGAGGAATTCTTTAAATGTCTTTTACTGATGATTATGTGACTCCCTTGAGGCAATTCAGCCTCAGATTTCATTTCACACTGTGGGTCTAGTGAAGACATTTTTGAACACTAGTTCTATGCAATGGAAGTAGAAATATAGCCTGTCATATTTCTGGCAATTAAAAAGGGAATAATAACTCTGACAGTGTATTTTACCTTTATGTTTCCCACCTTTCCCAAACACAGTATTATTTGTTTTCATTCTTTTTTTTTCTTTTTTGATTTTTACTCTACTTGCAAGCTGAATAAATATAGTATTCTATCTCCACTATTCTTAGATAGGAAAAACACTCAAGCATTGCTTTTAATGATTTCACAGTCTCTAAGTTTTCATGGTTTTATCAGTTATATATAATGAAGATGAATGAGTACTTTGCACTTTGTACAGTATAAATACTTCTATAAGGTTAAAATTGGGAACAATAAAAAATAAACTAGGTTTGTAAACCCAACAGGAGTAATTGGAACTGGAACTACTTCAAGCTTCTTGCTATTGGGACTGTTAAATGTTCTAAGACAAATAGTTATTTGTTCTGCTAATTCAGTCTCCAAGTATTTTTTGTTGGTTTTGGTGAGCATAATATTATACTAAGCGCAATAATAATAGTAGTAATTATAAAGGTGCCAAGTCCTGTGCTAAGCACTTTACATTAATTATCTCATTTATTCCTCAAACCAACATCAGAAAATAGGTACTATCATTCCTGCATTTTCTAGCTGAGGAAACTGGCATTGAAAGTTAAAAGATGTTTGCCCAAATTCACAGCAAAGCTCAGAACTGAATCCAGTTCTGTCTCACTCTAGATTCTGCACTGTTAACAGCTTAACTACACAGCATAATCCCTAGCTTGTAGTACACTGAACTAATATACTAACATTTCACAAACAGAGTTATCTTCTGAAAAAGAACAGATACTAGAATGATGAGGCTTTGGTTTTTGAGTTTTTCTTGAAGTAAAAACTCTCAATAATGTTTGCTAATAGGGACATACCTAAGCTATGTGTGTAAGGAGGTGAATGGAATTCAGGACACCAAGAGATTAAAAAAAAAAATGACATTTACTTGTATTCTAGAAGGGTACACACGTATTTAAAAACAATGTAAAATGCAGCCTTCCACAAAAGAAGCAGCGTCATGAGAAAACTTGGGTTTCAAGTTTTGTAAACGCTGCATTTTCAATATTACGGTGTCAGTCTTCATTCACTCTTTGACAAGGTTGTCAATCAAATAGCAATCTAGTTTTGTGAGACATTAAACAAAGATCAAAGCAATGATACTGCTGAGTTAACATTACCTTCCCACTTAAACACTTTCATACTTTAGCATCAGTATTAACTTCAAATTCATATTTCGAAGCAAACAAAATGGTAGAAACTTTAGTATCACTCTTCCCCATGGAAACCATAATTGCTAGCTCTTATTCAAATATTTTTGAAACATTTCTTTCAATTTATATGTTAAGGAAATGCAGAAAGCCTTTTTTAGTGTCTATTTATATATTTTTACATATTTTGTTTTAGCAGTAAAAAGTAATGCAGTTAAACGTGGAATATCATTTTCATTGTCACTTTAGAACAATGGCAAATGAAAGGCATCAATAATCAATTTAATAAGCAAGGAAACTCAGAAAATAAATGCAGTGGAAAAATAACTTCTGTATCCTCCTCAGCAAACTGACTTATAAGCAGAGCTAAACCTAATTCTTGGATATTATGTCAGCACAAGCCTCGCTTTTAAGCAAACCATATGAGATTTCTATGATGCTCATATGAAGAGGTTATGAATATTTTTGTTTACATTTTCAAAACTATGCCCTGGTAAACATCACCAAAAACCCCCAATCTACCACAAAAATAAAGTAGACAAAATATGGGACGTAAACACACATTGATGTGATATATTATCTTTTTCCTGGGAAGTAGGCACTGAATGCTTCACTAAATTCCCTTTCTTACTAGCATTTTGTGAGTACCATTGGGGCATATGGCACTGTATTAGATGTTACCACATTAGCTGAAAATAAGGACATAGTCCTCAAGGAATGTTCTGTATCTTAACTGTGCTTGTTATATACAAAGTCCTCAGAACATGTTAGAACTAAATAATGTTGAATTAATTATTTGGTTATAGATAAAATTTGCCCAAAGTGTGATATTTTCCCCGGAAAAATAAGGAATGTAAATATATTTGGAAGCTCAACCTTGTCACTTTACCAAATAATGATAGAAACTGTCAGGTGAGAAACATACTCTGGCTATCTCTGACTAAAGGAATTGATAGATTTATAAATGCATCTTTTATATACAATTTGGAGGTGAGAGTTGGGCAAGGAGGAAAGGCAGTATTTTGTTTTAGGTTTTCAATTGACTAGGAAAGATGAGCTAATCTGACATGGAGAAACCAGAAGCAAGTCAAGTAAATTGCTGACAACTACCTCAAGTCAAAATCAGCCAAGAGCTCTCCATGATTCCTCAAAATATGTTCTGAACTAAGGTGCCTAGCACTTGAGTATCCTTTAACAAACTGAAATTAGGATGCTTTCTTGGACTCCACAGGTTTTTTTAGAGCCAAGTGTAACTCATCACAATAATTTTGCTGTAGAAATATAGCCCACCTACATGAATATGTGGTATATTAGTGCTTGAATGAAAAAAAAATGAGTGGCTCTTATTAAGTCATTGATGAATGTCTTTGTGTGCTTTAAAATTTCTGGTGACTTCACTCTGTATTCTCCATATAAAATGAGGACAGTCTAAAGGACCATTGTAATTGCACTTTTCTTTTTGCTGCTTTTTTCTTGTCTTTTCTCTTTTGTATTTTATTTTTTATAGAGATAGGGTTTTGCCATGTTGCCCAGTCTGGTTGCGAACTCTTGGGCTCAGACAATCCTCCTGCCTCAGCCTCCCAAAGTGCTGGGATTACAGGTGTGAGCCACCATGCCTGGCCTATAATTGTACTTTTCTACCATTGATACACCAGAGAAATCTCACAAAGCTTCTGTCATCATTTAAGGTTTCAAAATCAATAACAGTATTTTGTCATTAAAATAAAAAATGTGACTTTTAAGGTGAAATAACTGTATCCCAATGTACTCTGACATTGTGAGGAATATAAAAATGTTTATGTCTTTGATTCCTAGATGATTATATGACTATATGTCTATATGACTACAGATACATGCTCCTAGAATTTAAAAAAAATTATAAGGTAATATTATGATGTTCTAAGTCATCTCAAATGAACTAGTCCTATACATACCCCAGCACTTTTCTAAAAATTAGTTCTAGTACAGTTTGAAAAATGGTAATGTGATACCTCCAACTTTATTTTTGTTTAAAAGCGCTTTGGTTACTTGGACTCTCTTTTGGTTCTATATGAATTTTAAAATAGCTTTTTCTAATTCTGCATAACATTGGTAGTTTCATAGAGATTGCAGGGGATGTGTAGATTGCTTTAGGCAGTATGGGCATTTTAACCATATTTGTTCAATCCACGAGCATGGAATGCTTTTCCGTTTACTTGTGTCATCCACATTTTCTTTCAGCAGTGTTTTGTAGTTTTCCTTGTAGAGATCCTCTACCTTGTTGGTTAATGTATTCCCAGGTATCTATTTTGTTGGTGAATTTGTCATAGATGGCTCTTATTTTTTGAGGTATGTTCCTTTGACGCTTAATTTGTTGAGTATTTTTTATCATGAAAGGATATTGGATTTTATCTAATTCTTCTACTGAGATGATCATCTTTTATGTTTTAAATTCTGTTCATGTAGTGAATCAAATTATTGATTTGCATATGTTGAATCAACCTTGCATCCCAGGAATAAAGCCCACTTTATCATGGCAAATTAACTTTTTGATGTGTTGGTGAATTAAGTGAATTAACACAGAAACAGAAAACCAAATATTGTGTGTTCTCACTTACAAGTGAGAGTTTAGTGAGTTAAACTTTGAATACATACAAACATAAAGATGAAAACCACAGATACTATGGACTCCAAAACAGAGAACGTATAGAGGCGGCGAGGACCAAAAAACTTCCTATTGGGTTCTATGTTCACTATTTGGGTAACGGAATCAATAAAGGCCAAACCACAGGAACATGCAACATACCCTTTTAAGAAACCTGCACATTTCCCGAATCTAAAATAAAAACTAATAAATAAATAAATAAATATAATTATTTTGGGACACCGACATTACTAATAATGAAATTCTGCTGAACACCCAATCTTTCTCTTTACCATTACAATTATAATAACTGTAAGTGGCCCTACAAGAAATCCATGAATCGCTTTCGAATTATTAAACATGATGAGAGAATTCATAGTTAGGTTTGGTTCGAATCTGCATATGATCTGTAACTTAGAAATACAATTGCATCTACTAACCTACAGGGAAAATATTCATTATGATATATTATAAAGTTGATTCTTAAATATCCACACAAAGGCAAGATACCAAAGAAAAGAAAATCCAATACAGGTAATAATCCACAACAGTAAATTCTTTTGATTGTGAATTGTATGATTTTATTTATTTATTTATTTATTTATTTATTTATTTATTTATTTATTTATTTTGAGACTGAGTCTCGCTCTGTTGCCCGGGTTGGAGTGCAGTGGTGCAATCTTGGCTCACTGCAAGCTCCGCCTCCTGGGTTCACGCCATTCTCCTGCCTCAGTCTCCCAAGTAGCTGGGACTACAGGCACCCGCCACCATGCCCGGCTAATTTTCCTTTTTGTATTTTTAGTAGAGACGGGGTTTCACTGTGTTAGCCAGGATGGTCTCGATCTCCTGACCTCGTGATCCGCCCACCTCAGCCTCCCAAAGTGCTGGGATTACAGGCGTGAGTCACCGTGCCCAGCCTATATGATTTGATTTTTAAGAGAATTTTCAATTGTAATTACTTTACTTAAACATGAACTTGCCCCAAATCCCAATTTTCACAGCAAACACAGCTTTAGTTTTTTTCCTCTTCTAATCTATCCTGCAAATGACCAACAGATATACCTTCCAAAAATAGTGTTTTGAGCATAGTACTCTAAGACCCGTGAGATACATTATTAAACCTTTACCCTGAACTTGCTAAAACTCAAGTTAGAATCTTGCTAACTCTCTACAGCTGTATCTCCTGGCTTTTCCTGGCATTTCATCTATAAGTCACCAGTGAATGAACCATTTTTTAAGTTAAAAAAAGAAAAAAAAAAACGGCTGATTTATTGTCCATAACATACTTTATGAAGATGGTCAGGCAGTGTGGTAGAGGGGAAAGAACTTGGAACACCCAGGTTCAAATTCTGGTGTTGTGCTTATTAGCTGTGCCAAAGTGGTCAAATTCCATAACCTTTCTCTTCTCCAATTTTCTCATCTAGTTCTTTGAATGGAATTCACCTATGAAGCATTTTACATGTATTTATTTATTGCCTAATTCGTCCAATATAGTGAAGGGTAGCCTAGGCCAACTGAGATATACTGAAATACAAATTTGCCAAAGAGAATATACGCAGTGGCAAATAACAGAAAATGTCTAAATTAAGTGTTAACATCAGCGTGTCACTCTATAATTCAGTTAATAGTACCTGGAGGAGAAATGTCTAAAAGCATACACACTAATTAATTATGCAAGTATATTCTCAGACCACCTACCAATCCACATTTCTGGTAGGTACCCTCCTTCCTTGATACTTTATGGGGAAAATGCAAATATC
Organism: Rhinopithecus roxellana; assembly: GCF_007565055.1. Taxonomy (NCBI): domain Eukaryota; kingdom Metazoa; phylum Chordata; class Mammalia; order Primates; family Cercopithecidae; genus Rhinopithecus; species Rhinopithecus roxellana. The sequence goes on from NC_044555.1 coordinate 42,953,801, forward strand.
ATTTGATATTGAGGACATTTCTTTCTCTGTGACATTATGCTCAAACTAGGAAGGAAAGAGAGGAACATATGTTTAAATAATGTCACAAGTAAAATACAAATTAACAGTAGTATAGGAAACAAATACTGCTTCAGAGGTTCCAGCCAATGAGTTAATCCCCTGTTTACATCTTATGAAGCCTATGAGTAAATAAAGCACAAAGGTTCAAGCCTCAGTGATATTGACTTCCCCATAATAGCAAAATTCTATGGTCAATGAAATCCCTAATATTAAATTATTAAAGACCACTCTTCACTGCCATGAATCATTGGATATAGGTCGGGTATACAAAAGATTAGGCAACTGATTATTTAGGACATGAGTGACAATTTCATAAAAACTTGTTTCTGCTACTTTACAAAATGGGGCAGAAGAAAATGTAAATGCATCACTAGGGTACATCAAACTATGTTGAACAGCTGCAAGTGAGAGGCTAATTTGCTCATCAGCTATCAATTTCTTTCAACTGTGGGTATTAAGGATGTAAGTAAGACTCTGTGAATGCCACTAGGAAAAAGAAAAAAAAAAAATCCCTGGACTCAAGATGTTTAGAATCTTGTTGGTAGGAAAAACTAGGGAAGTTTGAAATTAATAAGAACAACTCACAGAAGAATATAACATGGAGAAAATATGAATACTAGTAAAACAGTCCAGTAATTGGGCCTTGAAAGCCTGATTAGGATTTCAATAAATAAGGGTTGAATGTAAGACGTTTTCAAGCTTAGTCAATAGCAAGAACAAAATAGCAATGTATAAAACATAAATGTGGTGCACATTCAGCAAATAATTTTTAATCTCGTTTGGTGCAGGAAGAAAAGAAAAGGCTAGAGAGAGAATTTGAAGATGTGGTTAAAGCAGCAATGTGTTGGAACTGGTTCACACCACCTCACAAGATCTTACTATTAGCATCTCTTGCTATGTCTGCATTCACTGATATCACGCTGTTACCTTGAATTTGGCCATGGTGGGAAAACTTACACCATATAATTCAGCACATGCTGCAAATCAGGGTTTTGTATTTATTTGAGTTGGGAGAGAGTCAGTTAACAAACACTTTTTAGCACACTTCTATTTTAAGAATTTGAATGCCAGGGTCAGAAAAATATTTATTTCACAGTACAATTAGGAACTATTTAAGAACTATTAACAGAGGGATGATTTGATTTAGGAGTCATCTACTGAAATCAGAAAGTTAAAGCCATGGGCATGGACAGAGTTTCCAAGAAAGAAAGTACTTACAAGAGTTCTGAGGAAAGAGTTCTGGGAGCATCCAGGCTTGGAGAAGAAAGGAGAGAAGCTTACTGGTGAAATACATAAAAAGAATAGTCAGAATATAAGGGGGAAAATTAGGATTGGTTCAAGTGATAGAGGAAAGAAATAAGTGTCAAGAATGGTGTACTTTAAACAAGGAGGTAAAATATCACTACAAGGAAAATAATGAAACACTGCTGAAAGAAATCAAAGACAACCCAAATAAGTAGAAAAATATTCCATGCTCATGGTTTGGAAGAATCCATATAGTTAAAATGACCATACTGCTCAAAGCAATTTATGGATTGAACACTGTGATATTAAAAAAAAAATGCCATTTTTAACAGAATAAGAGAAATGTATTCATTTGGAACCAAAACAAACAAACAAAAAAAGCCCAAATAGACAAAGCATTCCTAAGCAAAAGAATAAAACCAGATGCATCACATTACCTGACTTTAAACTATAAGGCTACACTAAGCAAAACAGCATGGTATTGGCACAAAATAAACATATAGACCAATGAACAGAATAGATAACCCAGAAATAATGCTTCACATCTCCAAATATCTGATCTTCAACAAAATTGACAAAAGCAAGCAATAGGAAAAATACTCCCTATTCAATAAATGGTGCTGGGGTAACTGGCTAGCCATATGTGGAAGAATGAAATTGGACCCCTACTTTTCACCACATATAAAAGTTAACTCAATAGGGATTAAAAATGTAAGTGTTAAATCCTCAAAATATGAAAATCCTACAAGAAAACCCAGGAAGTACCTTCCTAAACTAGTCTCTGTTTGGCAAAAAATTTATGGCTAAGTTCCCCCAGAGCAATTGCAACATAAACAAAAATGGACAAGTGGGATCTAATTAAATTGAAGACTCTATGTCCAGTAAAATAAATTACCAACAGAGTAAACAGACAACCTACAAAATGGGAAAAAATATTCACAAACCATGTATCTGACGAAGGTCCACAATCTACAAGGAACTTAAATCAACAAGCCAAAAACAAGCAAACAAAAAATGCACTTAAAAATGGGGAAAGGACATGAACAGACACTTCTCAAAAGAAGACATACAAGTATCCAACAAATATGAAAAAAGTGCTCAACGTCACTTATTACGAGAAAAAATGCAAATCAAACCCACAATGGATATCATCTTGCCAGCAAGAATAGTGATTACTAAAAAGTAGAAAAACAGGCCGGGCGCTATGGCTCATGCCTGTAATCCCAGCACTTTGGGAGCCCGAGGCAGGTGGATCACAAGGTCAGGAGATTGAGACCATCCTGGCTAACATGGTGAAACCCCGTCTTTAATAAAAATACAAAAAAAATTAGCTGGGCATGGTGGCGGGCGCCTGTAGTCCCAGCTACTCGGGAGGCTGAGGCAGGAGAATGGCGTGAACCTGTGAGGCGGAGCTTGCAGTGCACCAAGATCGCTCCAGCCTGGGCGACAGAGCAAGACTCCATCTCAAAAAAATAAAATAAAATAAAATAAAATAAATAAAAATAAAAATAAAAAAATAAAAATTAGAAAAACAGCATGTTTCTGAGGCTGTAGATAAAAGGAAAAGCTTATATATACTGTTGGTGGGAATGCAAATTAGTTCAGCCACTGTGGAAAGCAGTTCGGAGATTTCACAAAGAACTAAAAATAGAACTATCATTTGAACCAGTAATCTCACTGCTGGGTATATACCCAGAGAAAAATAATCCATTCTATCAAAAAGGCACATGCACCCGTTTGTTCACTGCAGCACTATTCACAAGAGCAAAGACATGTAATCAACCTACGTGCCCATCAGCAGTCGACTGGATAAAGAAAATGTGGTACACATACAATATGGAATACCATCTGGCCATAAAAAATAATAAAATTATGTCCTTTGCAGCAACATGGATAGAGCTGGGAGCAATTATCCTAAGTGATCTAAAGCAAGAACTAAAAAACCAATACTGGATGTTGACACTTGTAAGTTGGAGCCAAACACTGCATGCACATGAATATAAATATGGTAACAATAGACACTGGGGACTACTAGATGGGAGAGGAAGGGAGGAAGGGATGGGCTGAAGGATCACTTGTTGGATATTGTATTTACTGCCTAGGTGATGGGATCATTGGGAGCCCAGGTCTCAGCATCACGCAATTTACCCAAGTAACAAACCTGCACATGTACCCTTTAATCTATAATAAATGTTGAAATGTAAAAACAGGAAAAGAAATTTCACATATATAATCTCATTCTTGGATGATGTTGTATGGATATAACATTGTGGTAGTTATATCCAAATTTGTTATAATATTTATTCCTCTATATCTAAAATTAGAATGATCATTTAGATTCAATTCATTTTTAAGCAGTAATATTTTATTCAGGTTTAAATAACAAGACCTGAACATTATTATTAGATTGGAATATATAAGAACAGGTCAAAAAAGTTTCTGAATATCCATGGTCACAGCAACCAGAGATATTTGCTCTTAGCATTTTAGTGTATGTCTAGTTTATTTTCTATACCTTTATTGAAACATATTATTTATATTAAAAAGTGCATAAATTATAAGTATATAAGTCAACGAATTTTCACAAATTGGACATATTTGTTGTGTAATGAGCAATAAGTCAACAAACAGAATATTACCAAAAACCAAAAATTCCCCTTACACCTCTTTCCTGTCATTAGAACATCATCTGTCCTAAGAGTAACCATCCACTTTGGGAGGCTGAGGCGGGCGGATCACGAGGCCAGGAGATCGAGACCATCCTGGCTAACAGGTGAAACTTTGACTCTACTAAAAATACGAAAAACAGCTGGGTGTGGTAGCGGGTGCCTGTAGTCCCAGCTACTCGGGAGGCTGAGGCAGGAGAATGGCCTGAACCTGGGAGGCGAAGCTTGCAGTGAGCCACGATCGCACCACCGCACTCTAGCCTGGGTGACAAAGCGAGACTCTGTCTCAAAAAAAAAAAGAGTAAACGTCATCTTAAATTTTAACACAATAAATTAATTTTGCCTAATTTTGAACTCTGTATGATTGAATCAAAGTATAATTATTTTCATGTTTAGCTTCTTTCAGTCAGTATTACATTTGTGGGATTCAAACACATTATTGTTTGTGGCTGTAAACCATTCCATTTCCTTGCTGAACAGCATTCTATTTTTTGAACATATCTGAATTTTTTTACTCATTCTACAGCTCATGGGCATTTGGGTAATTTCCAGGTTTTGGAAAAACTAGTGCTATTATGAATATTCTTTTATAAAGCATGATATGCTAGTGGTGAAATACATTAGCTTTCAGGCGCCATTAAGATTTGGAGATCATTATGTTAAGTGAAATAAGCCAGGCACAGAAAGGCAAACATCACATATTTTCACTTATTTATGGAATCTGAAAATCAAAACAATTGCACTCATGTACATAGAGAGTCGAAGAATGGTTACCAGAAACTGGGAATGATAGGGAGCTTTGGGGTTGAGGTGGGGATGGTTAATGTGTATGAAAAAATAGAAGGAATAAGACCTACTATTTGATAGCACAACAGGATGACTATAGTCGACAATAACTTAATTGTACATTTTAAAATGAAGAGTTTAATTGGATTGTTTGTAATGCAAAGGATAAATGATTGAGGGGATGGATGTCCCATTTTCCATCATGTGCTTATTTCACATTGCATGCCTGTATCAAAACCTCTCATGTACTCATAAATATATATGCCTACTATGTACCCATAAAAATTACAAATAGAAAATTAAATTAAGAAAATTAAAAAGTGGAGTGTTGACATCTTAACAAAGATTGTGCCTTTGTTACTCTGAATTAGCAACATGCAGATGGATCTCTAATCTTTCTACTCATTATCAAGAAAAATACTCAATACCTAATTTTCCCAATTATCTAGGAGCTGGATGCCTAATTCCGGAGACTAGTAAAGTATCTTCCAAATGGAAAGCTCTCAAAGACAGAATATGGAGGGGTGGGGAATAAAATTGCCTTTCTCTCTTCATTTCCATGACCATTAATGAGCAGAAGATTATAAGAATTTATACAAAAAGCTCTAATTATTTGAAAATAACTGCTTGTGGATACCAGTTTAGAGATAATAAGGTCTTTCAGATTTTTTTCCCACTAGTCTAAGTAATGATTTTTTAGGGAATAACTTGAGAGAGCTTTTGCAGGAAGTTAATGAACTGACCTAGTCACTTCTCCCTTTTGATATATTTACCATTAAATGTCTATGATTGTTTGAATCTTTTTTTGTGTGTGTGCTCATCTCTTTTGACCTTTAGCAAGTGTGAGTCCACGTAGAAAATCCTTTAAAAGTAATTTCTTGAAAGGCTTCAAGATGGCTGACTGGACGCATCTGTTACTTGTCTCTTTCATGGAGAGGAACCAAAATAGTGGGTAGATAATCATCCCTCGAATAGATCATCTAATAGAGAACAATGGTATTTAACAGACAAGTTATAGGAAGCACTGAAATCAAGGAAATAGAGGGAAGCAAGGCTGTCCATTTGTCCAGGATCAGCTGGGAGCCTGAAGAGGCTCCTCAAGCAGGGAAAGAGTGAGTGAGAGACCTTCAATGGTCCACATTTTTGCCACAGGCTCCTACAATCCTAGCCATGGGAAATCTGCTCAACACTTGCAGGTCCTGATACTAACGTAGGGATCTACCTGGAGACTACACAATGTCATTTATCTAGAGAGGGATATCATGCTGAGTCCCACATACCGACCAAGTCCTAAGCAGCTGCAGCATGGCAGCATTTTGAGAGCTCAGCCACAATCATACTGCATCCTGCTATAGGATGCTGTAGCATCTAGACATATCTGGAGCCCCATTGACATTACCTTCCCACAGCTACCACTGCTGGGGACAAAGTGTGAGACACTAGCAGTGAACCTCCTGCCTTATAGGAAGGGCAGTCACACAGTTTCACATGCCCCAAGTGCAAATTACACTTTCTGCAACCTCTGCCTCTTCTGGCATCTGCAGGGCTAAGGCATGAGTGAATCACATGTTCTCCAGCCACCTGCTTATGGATGCTCCCACTGAGAGCATCTTCACTTCCCCTAATAACAGGGCTATGGCACAGCCAGTTCTACTCACACCTGAGCATCCTGCCTACCACACCCAGCAACTGCAGATACCACCAGGGGACCTGAGAGCTGGTCAGCCTTGCCTTTGCCGACCCCATGTCTGCATACTTTCCAGGGGTCTGGGAATCTCCCAGCCCATTTCAACCAGTGTTAGTACCTGTGCACTCCTTCCAGAGTGGAATATAAAACCCACTCAATCGGCCGGGCGCGGTGGCTCACGCCTGTAATCCCAGCTCTCAGGGAGGCAGAGGCGGGAGGATAGCTTGAGCCCAGGAGTTCGAGACCTGCCTGGGTAATACAGTGAGACCCCGTTCTCCACAAAAAAGAAAGAAAAAAAAAAAGACTAAAACCCACTCAATCTGCTACTACCACCACAATTGGTACCCACACATATGCACAATCTGCTATCTAGGAGACTGGCCTCCAGCCCACCACAGGCGCCACTAACACCAAAATGAACTGCTTGGATCTCAGAGGGTTGTTCCACCATGGCTACTGCCATTGCCCATACAATGCCCACTGCCTAAGGACTAAACAACTGAATTACCCACCCACTGAGCCAACTGGTTCTATTCCTAGCATCTAAGCAAGCCACGTGGAGGCCCAAGAATCAGCCTTTTTAGACCCACTATCATGGTGCCAGTGTATGCCACACTGGAGCCCCAAACAGGCATTCTTGAACCACTCCTGCCAACACTGGGGCTCAGACTTGCTCATTTGGTATCCTACTCTTTAGAAAAATTTTGCCACAGCCCCCACTAACAACCACACTCCAAACCACCAATGAAATAATAGGTGTTTACATGTCAGATTTTCTTTATCCAGTCTATAATTGATGGGCATTTGGGTTGGTTCCAAGTCTTTGCTATTGTACATAGTGCTGTAATAAACATACATGTGCATGTAATTGTATAGTAGAATGGTTTATAATCCTTTGGGTATATAACCACTAATGGGATTGCTGGGTTAAATTGTATCTCTGGTTCTAGATCCTTGAGGAATCGCCACACTGACTTCCACAATGGTTGAACTAATTAACACTCCCACCAAAAGGGTAAAAACATTCCTATTTCTCTGAATCCTTGCCAGCATCTGTTGTTTCCAGACTTAAAAGAATGAGTTCATGTCCTTTGTAGGGACATAGATGAAGCTGAAAATCATTGTCCTCGGTAAACTAACACAGGAACAAAAAACCAAACATTACATGCTCTTACTCATAAGTAGGAGTTGAACAATGAGAACACATGGGCACAGGGAGGGGGAACATCACACACTGGGGCCTGTCGAGGTGGGGGGAAAAGGGAGGGAGAGCATTAGGACAAATACCTAATGCATGCAGGGTTTAAAACATAGATGATGGGTTGACAGATGCAGCAAACCACCATGGCACATGTATATCTATGTAACAAACCTGCACATTGAGCACATGTATCCCAGAACTTAAAGTAAAATAAAAACTTAAAAAAACAAAATAAAAAGAAATAATAGATATTGCTAATGCCATTTAGAGTTGAAAAAAAAATCACACAAAAACTACACTACTGCATGCATCCAAAATCAGAGCCAAAGTATGCTATCAAACAATCACTAAAAAACATCTTTAGGAAAAAGTCCTCCTTTAAGAAAGCAAATTTAAAGAAAAAAAAAAAAATGGAAGAAGCAACTTTCACACCAGATGTGCAGATATTAACCTAAGGACACAGGAAACATTAAAAAGCAAAGAAACATGACACCTCCAAAGAAACAAAATAATTCTCAAGCAACAGATACAAATAAAAAAGAAATTTATGAAATCCTGGAAAAATACTTTAAAATATCGATATTAAAGAAGCTCAGTGAGATACAAGAGAATACTGGAAAAAATACAAATAAATCAGAAAAGCAATTCAGAATATGAGAGAGAAACTTGCCAAAAATATAGACATGATAAAAAAGAATCTAATGCAAATTTTGTAACTGAATAATTCATTGAATGAAATAGAAAACACATCTGAAAGCTTCAACAATGAACTGACTACAGTAGAACAAAGAATCTCAGCACTTGAAGACAGCATTTTGAAATAACACAGTCAAACAAAAGTCTAGAAAAAAGAATTGAAAAAGTATGAGCAAAGCACATATGGCATATGGGAAATGATAAAATGATCAAATATTCAAATGTTCAATGTCCCAGAAGGCAAAGAGAAAAGCAAAGGTTTAGAAAACCTGTTTTATTAAATAATAGATGAAAACTTCCCAAGTGTAGCAAGAGACTTAGGCACATAGATATAGGAAGCTCAAAGACCTCCAAATATATGCAAGACATAAATGTGTTCTCCATGGCACATTACATCAAACTGTCAAAAGTAATAAACAATGATAAAATTCTAAAAACAGAAGGAGAATAGTGCCTAGTCACTTATAATGGAACCCCAGTGACTTCTTATGAAAAAGCTTACAAGGCAGGATTAAATGAAATGATATATTCAAAGTGCTAAAAGAAAAATAATGCCATTCAAGGACACTATACTCAGCAAAGTTATTCATAAATTAAGAAGAAATATTTTTTTTCCCAGTTAACAAGAGTTGAGGGAATTAACTGGCACTATACTGTCCCGACAATAAATACTCAAGGGAGACCTCCACCTACAAGTGAATGAAGACTATCTACCATCATGAAAACACACAAAAGTACAAAATACACTGGTAGAGCTAGCACAAAAACAAGGAAAACACTCAAATGCTACCACTACAGAAATTCACCAAACCACAATGGTATCTGTAAGAGAAAAATAAAGGAACAAAAAGTATACCATCAACCAGAAATCAATAAATGAAAGACAAGGAATAAGCGTTCACACATCAATAATAACCTTGAATGTAAATGAATTCAACTTTCCACTTAAAAGATACAGACTGGCTGAATGCATTTAAACAACAACAACAACAACAACTATATGCTGCCTATGAGAAACTCATCTCACCTGTAAAGACATATACACACTAAAAGTAAAGTGATGGAAAAGGTATTCTATGCAGATGAAAACCAAAAGTAAGTAAGAGTAGCTATACTTAGATAAAACAGACTTTAAGTCAAAAGTAACAAAGAGAGAACAGAGACAAATAAAGTAAATATATAATGATAAAGTGATAAGTTCAGCAAACACGTCTAAAAATTCTGAGCATATATGTAACCAATACCAGAGAACCCAGATATGTAAAGCAAATATTATATCTGAAGACAGAGATAGTCTTCAACACAATAATAGTAGGGGATTTCAGCACCCCACCATCAGCCTTAGACAGATCATCTAGACAGAAAATGAACAAATAAATATTGTATTTAAACAGCACAGTATATTTGTGGTAGGTAAAAATTAAAATAACTGAACTCATGGATACAGAGAGGAAAAAGATATCTACCAGAGTCTGGGCATGGGAATGGGGGAAGTGGGCATGTTTAATAGGTACAATAAAATAGAAAGACTAAGGCCTAGCTTTTGATAGCACAAAAGGGTGACCATAGTCAATCATAAATTAATTGTACATTTAAAAATAACCAAAAGAGTATGATTGGATTGTTTGTAACACAAAGGATAAATGCTTGAGGTTATGGGTACCCCATACACTACCATGTGATTATTATGAATTTCATGCCTGTATCACAATATCTCATGTACCTCATAAACATACTTACCTACTATGTACTCACAAAAATTATAAATTATAAGATAAGCTGCAGGTTAGACCAAATGGACCTAACAGACATTTACAGAACATTTTATTTAACAATTACAGAATACATATTCTTCTCATCAGCACATTAAACATTTCAAAGGACAGATTATATATTGGAAGACAAAATAAGTCTCAACAAATTTTTAAAAATCAAATCTTATAAAGTATCTTCTCAAACCACAATGGATTCAAACTGAAAATAAATAATAAAATGAAATTTTTGGAAACTGAATAAACACAGGGAAATGAAACAACATGCTCCTGAATGTCCATTAGGTCAAGAAAGAAATTACGGAGGAAATTTTAAAATATATTGAAACAAATGAAAATTGAAACACAACATACCGAAACCTGTGTGATACAGCAAATGTAGTGCTAAGAGAGAAGTTATAGCAATAAACGTATTTATCAAAAAGCAGAAAGATTTCGAATAAACAACCGATGCACCTCAAGGAACTACAGAAGGAAGAACAAACCAAACCCCAAATTACCAGAAAAAAATAACAAATATCAGAGGAAAACTAAACCAAATCAACAAAACATAAAGTTGGTTTTTTGAAATGATAAAATTGATAAACCACTTGCTACATTAACTGAGAACAAAAGAGAGAAGACTCAAAGAAACAAAAGTGAGAAATGACATATTAACATTAAGAATGCAGAAATACAAAATATTATCAGAGATGCTTAAGAACAACTACACACCAACAAACTGAAAAACCTAGAGGAAATAGAAAAATTTATAGACACATACAGCCTGCCAAAATTGAATCAGAAAGAAATAGAAAATCTGAACAGACCCATAATGAATAATGAGATTGAATTAGAGTATTAGTCAATTCTCACACTGCTATAAAGAACTACCTGAGACTGGATAATTTATAAAGAAAAGAGATTAAATTGGCTTACGGTTTTGCAGGCTGTACAGGAAACATGGCTTGGGCAGGGCTCAGGAAACTTACTTACTCATGGTGGAAGGCTAAGAGGAAGCAGCACGTCCTACATGGCTGGAGCAGGAGGAGGAGAAAGTGAAGGGGGAAATGCTACACACTTTTCAACAACTAGATCTTGTGAGAACTCATACACTATTATGAGAACAGCAAGGGAGAAGTCCACCCCTATGATTCATTCACCTCCCACCAGGCATCTGCTCCAACACATGGGAATTACAATTCGACATGAGATTTGGGTGGGGACACAGAGCCAAACCATATCAATTAGTAATGAAAAGTATAGCAAGAAAAAAAAGTCCAGGACCAGATGGCTTCATAGCTGAATTCTATTAAACTTTCCAAAGATTAACACCGATTCTTTTCAAATTATTTCAAGACATTAAATTAGAAGAAATTCTCCCTAACTCATTTGACAAAGCCAGCATTAGCCTGATATGAAAACCAGACAAGTATGCAACGAAAAAAGAAAACTACAGGCCAGTATCCCAGATGAATATAGGCACAAAACTTCTCAATATCATAAGGTGGATTCCATATCTTGGCTCTTATGAATAGTGCTGCAATCAACATAGGGGTGCAGAATGTTTGTATCAAAACATCATATTTACCTCATACATATGTACAACTATTATATATCCATAACACTTAAAAATTAAAAAAATAAAATTCTAAACAAAACACTAGCAAACAGAATCAAACAGAAAATGAAAAAATACATGATCAAGTCAGATTTATTGCAGGTATGTAAGGATAGTTCAACATACACAAATCAGTAAACACAATACATCACATCAATAGAATGAGGATAAAAAAATACGATCATCTCAATAGCAGAAAAAGTATTTGATAAAATTCAGTATCTTTTCATAATAAAAACCTTTAAAATAGGTAGAAAAGTAGCGTAACTCAACATAATAAATGTCATATATGACAAACCCACAACCAACATCATACTGATTGCAAAAGTTGAAAGTCTTTCCTCTATGAGCTGGAATAAGATGAGGATGCCCACTTTCAGCATGTCTATTCAACATGGTACTGGCAGTCCTAGCCAGAGCAATTATATGAAAGAAAGAAATAAAAGTCATCCAAATTAAAAAGGAAGGAGTTAAATTATCCCTGTTTGCAGATGACATAATCTTATATCCAGAAAACCTAAAGATTTCACCAAAAAATCTTACATCTAATACATAAAATCAGTAAATTTGCAGGATAAAAAGTAGCATGCAAAAAATAAGTAGCACTTCTATACAATAAAGAAGTAACTGAGAAAGAAACCAACAAGGCAATCCCATTTGCAACAGCTACAAAAATTAAAAAAAAAAAAAAAAAAAAAACAAAAAAACCTAGGAGTAAATTTAACCTAAGGGGTGAAAGATCTCTAGAAGAAAAACTACAAGACTCTGATGAGAGAAATTGAAGAGGACACAAACAAATGAAAAGACGTCATGTTTTCATGGATCAGAAGAGTTACTATTAAAATTACCATAATGCCCAAAGCAATCTACAGATTCAATGCAATCTCTACTGAAATACCAATATCATTTTTCATGGAAATAGAATAATAATTCTAAAATTCATGTGGAATCAAAAACAGCCCAAATAGCCACAGGATTCCTGAGCAAAAAGAACGAACCTGGAGGTATCACACTGTCTGTCTTCAAAATATATTGCAAGGCTATAGTAGCCAAAACAGCAAAACAGTATGGTATTTGGTATAAAAATTAGACACAAAGATAACTGGAACAGAATAGAGAGTCCAAAAATAAATCCATCTATTTATAGCCAACTGATTTTTCACAAAGGCACCAAGAATATACATTGGGGTAAGAACATCCTCGTCAATAAATGGTGCTGGGAAAATAGGATGTCCTTATGAAGGAGAATGGAACCAGACCCCAGTCTCTCACCATATAAAAAAGTCAGGCCAAGATGTATTAAAGCCTTTAATGTAAGACCTGAAACTATAAAACTACTAGAAGAAAACATAGGGGAAATGTTTCAGGTATGCTTTGATCTAGGCAAAGATTTTATGGCTAAAACCTCAAAAGCACACAAGATAAAAAACAAAACTAGACAAATAGGACTATACTAAACTGAAAGGCTTTTGCACAGCAAAGGAAACTAAACGAAGTAAAGAGACATCCTGTTGAATGAGGGAAAACGCTTGCAAACTCTTCATCCAACAAGAGATTAATATCCAGAATATACAAGGAACTCAAATAAGTCCACAATAAATAATAATAAATATTATGTTAAAAGTGGGCAAAGTGCATGAGTAGACACTTCTCAAAGGAAGACATAAAAATAGCCCACAGATATGTGAAAAAAAGTTCAACATCATTAAGTATGCAAATCAAAACCAAAATGGGATACCTTCTTACCCCAGTTGGAATGGCTATTATTAAATAGATAACAAATAACAGATGCTGGCAAGGATGCAGAGAAAAGGGAACTCATACACGGTTGGTGGGAATATAAATTAGTGCAGCTACTATGGAAAACAGTATGGAGATTTCTCACAAAACTAAATATGGAACTATCATATTATCCAGGAATGCCACTACTAAGTATTTATACAAAAAAAACAAATCAGTATACCAAATGAATACCTACAACTCACATGTTTTTTGCAGCACTATTCAGAATAGCAAAGACTGGGAATCAACCTAAGTGTCCTTCACCAGATAAATGGATACAGAAAATGTGGTATAATACACAATTGAATACTATTTGGCCACAAAGAAAGAATAAAATTATCTTATTTACCACAACATGGATAGAATTGGAGGTAACTATGTTTAGTGAAATTAGCCCAGCAAAGGAAGACAAATATCACATATTCTCACACATATGTGGGAGATATAAAAGTTGATCTCACGGAGGTGGAGAGAAAAATGATGGATACCAGAAGCTGAGAAGGGTGTTAAGGTGGGAGGGGGGTATGAAGAGAGGTTGGTTACAATGAGTACAACCATATATTTAGATAGAAAAATTAATTCAAATGTTAGATAGCAGAGTAGCAAATATGTAATAAAAACAGTGTATTTATATATTTCAAAACAGCTAAAAGACTTGAAATGTTCCCAACACATAGACATGATAACTCAATGTAATGTACATCCCAAATACTCTGACTTTAGAATTTCATACTCTATCCATGTAACAAAACATCACACATACCTCATAAGCATGTAAAATATTATGTATTAATAAAAATGTAAAAAAGAAAAATAATATTTTTAAATATTTATTTTCCATTTAAGTCCCTTTTAATCTGTAATGCCTGAGGCATGACAAGTAAGTCAAAAAATGATTAGTAACTTGCATTTATCTTTTAATATGTATGTTTTCATTTATTTTGTTTTGAGGGCAATATATTAGACATGTACATACACACATGGATAGAAATATGTAAGAAAACACAGATTTATTATATGTATCTATGAAAATGCACCTATATGAACATTCTTTTATCATAACATCCTATGTTTTCAAATAGAGTACCTGTTTGAAGCCAATGTTTGAAGCTGTTTATGTGTATATTAATTTTTTATTTATTAAATTACCAAGTGTTTTCTATGAGAGAAAATGTACTATGTCAAACGAAAATTGATGCTAAAATCTGTATAGACTAAAACAGCAAGATAATAAACAAATACATCGTGTTTTCAAAGCAACATACCTATTACGAATTTGCTCAATGGAGCGCATTAGACATTAAAGTAGTTAAAATAGTTTTTTTTTTCATTTTTTTATTATACTTTAAGTTCTAGGGTACATGTGCATAACGTGCAGGTTTGTTACATATGTATATTTGTGCCATGTTGGTGTGCTGCACCCATCAACTCATCAGCACCCATCAATTCATCATTTATATCATGTATAACTCCCCAATTGGCACTTTAGCTTCTCTCTTCAGTGGATCTGAATTTCTACATCTCTTTCAGAATAATAAAGATTTTTTTATCTACTTCCCATTTTGCATCATTCTCTGTATTTGCCTGTTTTGTTACAGTTTCAACAAATAATAAAGAAAAAGAGGTTGTTTAACAACATGTGTTCATAGAAGTAAACCATTGGTCATATCAATGTTAATGAATCCACCCAAGATAAAAATTCTGCATGTAAAGGAGAGTTAACACACTGATGTAAAAACATTGAGTTCTTCTTTATTGACCTAATCCAGATAGTCTATTAGGAAATTGTGGGATTACAAGTCTACTTAGGATTTGGAGGCAAATATTTTCTGGGCACAAGTACGTTAGCTAGATGCTTTGATAGATACTATTTCTTTACAATGACTTCTAACCCTCAATCAAAAAAATATTGTTTCTCCATTTAAAAAGATGAAAGGTATTCTCTGAAGTTTATTAGTCCCTCCTGACACCTAGATGAATGTTATAACTTATTGCTGTATCCTCATTTATATTTTTTCCTATCCTCATTTATCTTAAACTAGCATTTTTTCTGTCACCTTGTCTGTCTGTACTACATTCTAGATGATTTTTTTATATCTATTTTTCAGTTCAGTACTTCTTTCTTTAGTTTTATTCTGTTGATTAACTCATTCGTCTAGTTTTTAATTTCAATGTTTATGTTAATTTATTTCTAACAATTATATTTGGTACTTTAAAAATCTGTTTGGAAATGTTAGTAATATCTAGTTTCTTGCTTATTAATTTAATTCCATGTTTTAATTCCCTAGGCAGTTCAGATAAAGAGTGAAATAAATATATGTCTGAATACTTACGGATCTAAATCTATGCTTAACTGTTTCTGTGATGGTATCATGGTGGTTGGATTCCTTGAGTGTTTGAACATTTGTTTTCTTTTTTTATTGTGAGCTCATATTTGGTTCAGTTTAAGGGCCTCAAATACAGGTAGTGAGATCAAAAGATAAACCCTGAGCCCACAGTAAGGTGTGGATGCTGTTAATATAGACAGGACCTTGAGGTCAGTAGTACTCTCTTATCATAAACAAACACAACTTTACTCTGAAGAAAAGCACCTGTATTTTAGATGCATTTTACAATTATTGCTTTCTCTGTGAGCTCCTTGGGGACAGGCATAATATCTCTCATCATTACATTCTCAGTGCCTGAAATAATGTAGGGCACAGAAGACATTATTTATAAAAATAATTAATGGAAATCATAGTAAGAACTGGAATTATGATCCGGATAAAACTGTGCATGTGACAGCTCTTTTTGTTATCCTAACACTGCCACATGAAATGCTAATTAGATTTTTATAACATTTACTCTCATAATGAAATAACAAGATCAGGTCTGATCTATTGTTATCATTGAAACCATCTAAATTTCTCTGTTTATGATAATGTAAACAGTAAATACATTTATCTAACTATAATGCATCATAAGGAATTTTTAATACTTTTTAATTCTTTTTCCCAATGACTTATATAATGCAGTTATCTAAACAAATGCATCCAGAATGAATGAATGTATTTATTCCTGTTTTGGAGAAATACCTATTTGCACCTGATGTTGAGATTTATTATAGTTCTCAAACATCCTTATTTAGACAGACAGCATAAAAATCAGTAATAACACATACAACAGACTGGAAGTAACTGGAATGTATTTCTCTTCCTTTAACCAAGAGCCATTTTAAAACAATAAATGAGCCATGATGTGTGTGTGTCGGAGTGTGTGTGTGTATGAGTGTGTATTTTTAATAAGGCTAAATTCTACAGGCAGCATTGGAGATTATATTGAATTAGAAGATATGAAATATGAGAGCTTAAATAATATAAACGTATTGCTAATTCTATATTAATAATCTCTTAGTCATATTTATTCAACTGCTCTAATAACTTCATATGATGATATTAGTGTAGTGATAATGTGGTTTATATTCAGGATTAAGCTAATTGAAAATATAGTAATTTGAATACAAATGTACAAATATCAGTTTACTTGATTCTTCTCTATCATAAAATAGAATATTTTAAAATTACATTTTACTTCTTCTTTTTCCAAGACTTCCATAGTCACCCATCATTCTAGCAGGATTTGTTGTGCACGGATATAATCTGCAATTACTATTAAGAAAAAATGCTATGTTCTGATCCAAAACAATCAAATCTATGATTCCTGCAACAAATCAAATAGCCTTAGTTGTATTATTTGTAACATCAGTAATCACAAGGAAATGCAAATAATAACCGCAGTGAAATACCACCTTTCACCTGCTAGTATGGTTTCATCAAAAAACAAAAGGTAACAAGTATTAGAAAGGATGTTGAGAAATTAGAAATTTGTACAGTATTTTCCTATCATTTCAAATTTTATTATAGGTTAAAGGGTACATGTATAGATTTGTTACATGAGTAAATCATGTGATTCTGAGGCTAGACGTCCCAGAGTATTGACACCCAGGCAGTAAGCATAGAATCCAACAGGTAACCACCCCCTGTCCCTGGTTCCCATCTTTACATTAATATGTATTCAATGCTTAGCTCCAACTTAGAAGTGAAAATATGTGGTATTTGGTTTTGTGTTCTTGCATTTGATTGTTTAGGATAATTGGCCTCCAGCTCCATCCATGTTACTGAAAAGGACATGATATTGTTCTTTTTATTTCTATAATATTCCATGGTGTATATGTAGCACCTTTTCTTTATCCAATCCACTGTTGATGGGCAGCTAGGTTGATTCTGTATTTTTGCTTTTGTGAATAGCACTGAAATAAACATATGAGTGCACATGTATTTCTGATAGTTGGCTTTCAATCTTCTGTGTATACTTTCTTTTTTTTCCTATTTCCTTCCTTGCTGCCTGCCTGCCTTTACTTCTGTCTTCTTGTTTTTTTGTGTGCTTCACCAATATTTACATATTGTGAGTCCAACAATGCACAAAACACATGTTAGTTTAGCTAGAATTTAATTATATTGTAGCATGAGTTCCCTTCATTGTATCTAATTTGATAGACTAGATAGAATAAAAGCCACCTAAAGCGTAGGTGGCTCTTATTGTTTGCATGTATGTTCCCTCAATACCTAGTTTATTGAGAGTTTTTAACATGAAGGGGTGTTGAATTTTATTGAAAGACTTTTCTGCCTCTGTTGAGATAATCATGCGTTGTTGATGTTTTCTTTTCACACTAGCGTCTCACTTAGCAAATCGTGTGCTTTTTGTCTTTAGTTCTGTTTATGTGATGAAACATATTTATTGATTTTCATACGATGAACCAACCTTGTATCCATGGATGATGCCTACTCGATCATGACGGAGTAGGTTTTTGATATACTGCTTGATTCAGTTTGCCAGTATTTTGTTAAGAATGTTTGCATTGATGTTTATCAAGGATATCGGCTTAAGGTTTTCTCTTTTTGAAAACTCTGCCAGGTTTTGGTATCAGGTTTTGGTGCCAGGTTTGGGTATCACAGAATGAGTTGGGAAATAAGGATGTGGAGAAACTAGAACCTTGTACACTTTTAGTTGCAATATAAAATTGTGCAGTCACTCAATGTGGAAAACAGTATGGTAGTTCCTCAAAATATATTTTTAAAACATAAAATAGCCATATGATCCAGCTTTCCACTTCCATGTATAAAACCAAAAGTATTAAAAGCAGGAACCTGGACTGATATTTGTACACCAACATTGATACCAGTATTACGCACAATAACAAATACATGGAAATAACCCAAATGCCAATTTATGGATGAAATGGATAAATAAAATGTGGTACATAATACAATAAAATATTATTCAGCCTTATAAAAGACAGAAATCTTGCCATATGTGACAAGATGGATGAACCTGGTGGACATTTGGCTAAATGAAAAAAGCCAGTCACACAAGGACAAACACTGCATAATTCCACATATATTAGTTATGTAAAATAGTCAAACTCATAGAAACAGAGAGTGAATAGTGGTTGCCAGGGACTGTGGAGAGAGAGAAATGGAGAGTTGCTGTTCAACTGGTATAAAGTTACAGTTATGCAAAATGAATAAGTTCAAGAGATCTGCTGTACAGCATTGTATCTACAGTCAACAATAGTCTACTGAGCACTTAAAAGTGCATAAGATGGTAGGTCTCATATTAAGCATATTAAGTTTTTACAACGAAGAATAATAATAGAAATAGAATTTACTTAGAAAAAGCAATTTAATAAATTGTACTAATAAAGTACAAAAACCACAGCGTCATCTTGATAGATACAGAAAAAGAATGTGACAAAATACAACGTGTTTTCAAAGTAAATACACAAAACAAACTAAGCATAGATGAAAACTTCCTCAATCTGATAGGAGACATCTATGAAAAGCTCACTAATCACATCATATTTAATGGTAAAAATTGAAAGCTTTCCTCTTAAGATCAGATATAAGACAAGGATATTCACTCTCATCATGTCTACTCAACATTGTTATCATAGTCTCTAGCCACAGAATTAGGCAAGAAATGGAAATAAAAGGCATATAGATTGGAAAAGATAAACTATCTCAATTTGTAGATGGTATGATCTTATGTAGAGAAAATTCTTAAAGAAACTACAGAAAAAAATTGTAAACAATCTATATAAAAACCATTAAAGCTAAAAAATTAATACATTTGAAGAATATAAGAATATAGAAAAAATAATTATATTTCTATACACAGCAGTGAACAATCTGAAATTAAAATTAACAAAACAATTTCACTTATAAATAAATTTGAAAACATTTAAAAACAAAATATAGGCATACCCTGTTCTTTGTACTTTACAAATACTATATTTTTTATCAACAAAATGTTTGTGGCAACCTTATATTGAACAAGTCTATTGGTGTCATTTTTCCAATAGCACTTGTTCATTTTTTGTCTCTGTGTCACGTATTGGCAATTCCCATGAAATTTCAAACTTTTAATTATTATTATAACTGTTATGGTGGTCTATTATCTGTGATGTTTGATGTTACGATTATAATTGTTTTGGGACTCCCTGCACTGTTCCTATACACAATGGCAAACGTAACTGATAAATGCTTTGTATGTTCTGACTGCTTCACTGACCTGTTGTCCCCCCATTTCTCTCCCTTTGCTCAGGTCTTCTATTCCCTGAGATACAACAATATTGAAATTATGTCAACTACGAATCCTCCAATGGCCTCTAAGTGTTCAAGTAAGAGGAATAGTCACATGTATCTCACTTTAAATCAAATCTAGAAATGATTAAGCTTGGTAAGGAAGGTATGTCAAAAGCAAAGATAGGCTGAAAGCTAGGCCTCTTGCACCAAACAGTTAGCCAAGTTGTGAATGCAAAGGAAAATTTCTTGAAATACATTGAGTGCTACTCCAGTGAAAACACAAATGACAAGAAAGTGAGCTAGCCTTATTCTTGATATGGAGAAAGTTGTAGTTATCTGGATGGAAGATCAAACAAGTCACAACATTTCTTTAATCCAAATCCTAATCCAGAGCAAGGCCCTACCTCTCTTTAATTCCTTGTAGAATGAGAAAGGTGAAGAAGCTGCAGAAGAAAAGTTAGAATCTGACAAATGTGAGTTTATGAGGTTTAAGTAAAAGAACAATCTCCTTAACATAAAAGTGCAAGGTGAAGCAGCAAGTGTGGATGTAGAAGCTGCAGCAAGTTATCCAGAAAATCTAGCTAAGATCTTTGAGGAGGGTGGCTACACTAAATAATAGGTTTTCAATGTAGACAAAACAGCCTTATATTGGAAGAAGATGCCATCTAGGACTATCATAGCTAGAGAAGAGAAGTCATATCTGGCTTCAAAGCTTCAAAGGACAGGCTAACTCTCCTGTTAGGGGATAATGCAGTTGGTGACTTTAAGTTCAAGCCAATGTACATTTTCCATTACAAAACAAACAAACAAACAAACAAAAAAAAACAAAACAAAAAAACCTGTAGTTCTTAAGAGTTATGCCAAATTCTACTCTGTCTCTGCTTTATAGATGGAACCATGAAGCCTGGATAATGGCACATCTATTTACAGCACGCTTTGCCGAACATTTTAAGCCCACTATTGAGACCTATGGCTCAAAAAGAAAAGATTCCTTGCAAAATATTACTGCTCACTGCAAACGAATCTAGTTACCCGAGAGCTCTGTAAAAATAAATTCAGTTTTCATGCCTGCTAACACAACATACATTCTGCAGACTATGTAACGTGGAGTCATTGTTTGACTTTTGGGTTTCATTATTTAAGAAAGGCATTTGGCAAAGCTAAAGCCTCCATATATAAAGATTACTCTAATGCATCTAAGCAACATAAATTGAAAACTTTCAGAAAAGGATCCATCGTACTAAATGTTATTACAAACATTTGATTTATGGAAGGAGGTCAAAATGCCAACATCAACAACAGTTTGGAAGAAGTTTATTTCAACCCTTGTGGATGACTTTGAGGGACTCAAGATTTCAGTAGAGGAAATCACCGCACATGTGAAAATAGCAAAAGCACTAGAATTAGAAGTAAAATCTGAATATATGACTGAATTGCTGCAATCTAAAACCTGAATGGATGAAGAGTTTTTTGTTTTTTTATGGATGAACAAAGAACATGATTTATTGAGATGGAATATACTCCTGAAAAAAATGTTGTGAACACTGTTGAAATGACAACAAAGTATTTAGAATATTACATAAACTTAGTTGGTAAAGAAGTGGTAGAGTTTAAGAGAATTGTCTCAAATTTTGAAAAAAAATTACTGTAGGTAAGATGCCTTCAAACAGCATCGCATGCTACAGAGAAATCTTTCATGAAAGGAAAAGTCAGTTGATGTGGCAAACTTCATTGTTGTCTTACATTAAGGGATTTCCACAGCAACCCCAACCTTCAGTGACCACCACCCTGATCTGTCAGTAGCCTTCAACATCAAGGGAAGGCCCTCCACCAGTAAAAAGATTATGACCCGGTGAAGGCTTGGATGATCATTACCATTATTTTAGCAATGAAGTATTTTCAAAGTAAGGTATGTATACTGTTTTTTAGAGTTAATGGCATCACACACTTAATAGACTACAGTATTGTGTAAATGTAACTTTTACATGCACTGAGATATCAAACAATTGTGTGACTTGCTTTATTGCAATATATGCTTTATTGTGGTGGTCAGGAACCAAACACGTGATGTCTCTGGGGTATGACTGTGCTGAGGAGTAAACTCTAAAGAAGTGCAAAATGTATAGTTTGAAAACGACAAAACATTGCTGGAAGAAATTAAAGAGAACCCAAATAATAGAAAAATATCTTGTTTTCACAGATCAAAATAATTAATACTGCTTATATGGCAATACTAGCCAAATGTATCTACAGTTTCAATATAATCCTTGCAGTAATTCCAGTTGATATTTTATCAGAAACTGATCTAAAAATTCTCATAGAAACACAAAGGATCAAGAAGACCCAAAGCAATTCTGAATAAAATAATAAAAAGACTCATACATCTTTATTTTAAAACTTATTATAAATCTATAGTAATCAAGATAGTATGATACTGGCAAAAGAATAGACATGTAGATAATTGAACAGAATTGAGAGTCTAGAAATCAATGCTTAGTTTTACAGAGAAGTGATTTTTGATGAGGGTGCCTACTTAATTCAATGCGGAAATGTTTAAAACAAACAGTGCTAGGATAATCGAATATTCAAATGCAAAATAAGGAAGTTGGTCCCCTATCTAACACAACAAAAATTAACTCAAAGAGGGGTACAGATCTAAGTGTAAGAGCAAAGCGTTCTTAGATACAACACCAAAAGCACATGTGTCAAAAAAAAGATAAATTGATCTTTATGAAAATTAATAACCTGTCTGTCAAAGGATACTATGAAAACAGTAAAAAGATAACCCACAAAATGGGATAAAATATTTATAAGTCATATGTCTGATAAAGATATTGTATCCATAATATAAAATGAACTCCTACAACTTAAAAACAAATGAGAAATTAAATTAAGGAATTAAAATGCCCAATTAAAAAATGGACAAAGGACTTAAATAGATATTTGTCCAAAGAAGATATATAAATAGCCAATAAACACAGGAATAGATGCTCAAAATGATTATTCATCAGCGAATACAAATCAAAGCCAAAATGAGATAATACATTGCAAACATTAGTCCAGCTATAATCAAAATCACAGAAAATAGTAAGTGTTGGAGAGAGTGGGGAGAAATTGAAACCTTCATATATTGCTGGTAGGAAATGTAAACGGCTGCATACACTTCGGCAAACAGTGTGGTAGTTCCTCAAGTGGTTAAACACAAAATTACCATAAGACACATCAATTTCACTCCTAAGTATGTATACAAGTGAAATGAAAACACAAGTCAACCCAAAACTGTATGCAAATGTTCACAGCAGCATGTTTTGTAACAGCCCCAAAGTGGAAGTGTCCCAAATATCCTTCAACTGATGAATGGATAAATAAAATGTGATGTATACATGCAATGAAATAATATTCCACCATAAAAATAAAAGCAAATAACTTCATTAAAAAGTGGACGGAGGACATGAACAGACTTTTCAAAAGAAGGCATACATACAGCCAGCAGCATATAAAAAATATTCAATATAATTGATCACTAGGGAAATGCAAACCAAAACCACTATGAGATACCGTCTCACGCCAATCAGAATGGGTATCATTAAAAAGTCAATAAACAACAGATAGTGGCAAGGTTGTGGAGAAAAAGGAATGCTTATACACTGGTGGTGGAAATGTAAACTAGTTCAGCCACTGGGGGAAGGAGTTTGGCGATTTCTCAAAGAACTTAAAATAGAACCACCATTTGAGCCAGCAATTCCATTATTGGATATATACCCAAAGGAATATAAATCATTCTAAATAATGCATGCATATGTTCATTGTGGCACTGTTCACAAGACCAAAGACGTTAAATAAACCTAAATGCCCATTAAAAACGTGGTACATATACACCATGGAATATTATGCAGTCATAAAAAAGGACAGGATGATGTCCTTTGCAGCAACATGGACGGGGCTGGAGGCTAAGAGAGAGAACTAATGTAGGAACAGAAAACAAAATACTGCATGCTTTCACTTATAAGTGGAAGATAAATATTGAGAATACATAGAAACAAAGAAGAGAACCAAAGACAATGGGTCCTACTTGAGGGTGGAGGTTGGGAAGAGGGAGAGGATTGAAAAACTACATGTCAGATACGATGCTTATTACCTGGGTGACAAAATAATCTGTACACCAAACCCAAGTGACACAGAATTTATGTATACAACAAACCTGCACATGTACCTCTGAACCTAAAAGTTTAAAAGAAATATGACAATGCTTTTATTCCAAGTGAAATATAATATATATTATTGTGACAAAAGGACGTTAAAACTATTAACTGTTCATCTGTAGGCTCTGGGTTAACTTAACATGTAACATTTCAATGGGCTAAATTCTTGGGCTGGGTGGTGAATTTATTGTTCAACTATTTCTGTAGCATATCAGACTTGATTAATCAGAGTGTTTGGGGCATTTTACACATAGAGAGTTTTTTATTGAAAACATTTACTTCCCAGTGCAAAATATCACAAAAACCCTATTCCCAATAGTAGTTTGAGAGATAAGTGGCTGCCAGAGGAAGGGGATTTTACTCTGTGCCTTTGTTTCCATGCAGGTAAACTAGAGTGAATAGTCATAATTGCTGTACTCTAAAGAATCCCAGAACTGACTGTTAAAGACCACATAACACAATGTCATAACGTGATTAATTTGATCAATTTATTTGACAAAGTCTGTGAAAAAATAAAATCAAAAGCTTTATTTGACTGATCAGTCAGTTTATTCAAAATACTTGACTCAAAACTAAAATCACAATAGTGGGCACAGTCAAAATGGATATCAATGCTGTGAAAGCTCAGGTCATACAGACTTTGAGACATGTATTATAACGTCATCCAGTGTTACCAGATACAGTAAGGGTGGGCTACATGAATAGTCTAAACGTAAGTCTTTATGTTCTGAAAATTCCTTCATAATAGCAAAGCTGGCATTTTATAATTTTCAGAGCTATAAATCATTTTTAAAATCATGATGATACTCAAAGCAGATGTGAAAACATATGTTTGCCACAGTTGTATAAACTGCTTACTTGTCACAGTTAATAAATGTTGACACTTCTACTTTAACTCATTCCCTTTTAATAACTAAACTCTATTTCAGGAAAATATATTTTTTTCTTACCATCACAAATATAACTGGAAGGACTTGACTTAGAGAATCCCATTTTTAAAAAAAAACCTTTCCACTATAACTGGGGTGCAGTTTAATATGCCACTCTTGCTTATTAACGTCCTCATCAGGATATGTGACCAACTTATTTGATTTAAACAAGTAAAATTCTACCATTCCACAGCAAGAAATTCAGAAATACCAGTGCGTACTACTATATATTTTATGAAAATCAGTTACTGTGAACCTGTAATAATGCTCCAGCTGATTTTTCATAGGCCACAATAGTGTACACTTACGTGCTGCAGTACACAGGACAGTCCCAAATGCCATTTTGACTGATGGGGTTCGCAACTCTGATTGTATCATATGCATCATGTACAGCTTGGGACTTTTCTAGCAAAGTTGCTTTACTACCAAGATGTCCTTTAAATAGTCATGAGATGGTGGGAAAAAAAGTCTCAGGAACAAATTGCTGCTGGGTTATAAATGAAGTTTCATCCATAACTAGACTTTCATTACCTGTGCAAGAGTTTGGGTAGTTTAATATCATGAACCTGACTTTCATTCTGACAACTATTCCAAAATCAGTCATCTGCATTTTGGAGCCCCAGAGGGTATAGCCTTTCACTGTCAGGCTAAGAAAAGACAAAACATGTGGCTAGGAAATCAACCATAGATCAATGAAATTAAAATCATACATTATTTCAAATTCCAACTAAAATGCTCATCTAGGTAATTATGAAGCACATTCAGTTTACAGAAAAGAGAAAATATTCTTCATTAACTCTCCAGTTCATGAAGTATTTTTTTTTTCTATATATTACGGACACTTTTAGTAGATAGAAAAATTTACCCTGTGGTGAAGTACAAATACACTATCTGACGACCTGAGAAATTATGTTAGCTACTGTCTAACTCACGGTGACAGCAACAATGTATCATCTATGCCATATGATTATATATTTTCCTTTGGTCTTACCCTTTCAGCCTTATAAACAAAGTTGCACTCAGCTTTCATATTAGGAGAGCATCACTTTAAAATTCTTTGTCTTCCTTGAACAGCTCTCCTAAGACAAAACTGGATACTATGCCGAGGTGATACAAGTACCTCAGCTGATCAAAAGGGAGGTTGAGATAATATGTACCAGTATTCCAGGTAAATACCTGATGGGCTAACTTGCTAAGCTTTCATCTGAAATGTCCAAATTAGTATATATTTTAAAAATCGCTTTCAAGGGTTGACAGAAGCAGCTCCCCTGTGTGACAGCAACTCAGTTTTGTCAAATATAACCATCAACTATAACCAGCAAATGGCGAATCATTTAAACATAGGTAAAAAAGTAAACATATAATACAAAGGGAGTCAGGTGTCTCTGAGCTGGCATAGTAAGAGGGCTTAAGATAAAGTTTCCAACCACATGCACAGATAAATTTCAGGTGGATATGTAATTTATAACCTCCCAAATAAACAAGCTTCAGATAAACATCATGTTTTCTACTATTAAAATAACTTATCCAAAGTTAGTATGAATCTATTCTTACTAAGGGAATTGTGGATGCAGTATACAGCACACGGGTGTTAACTGAGCTAGTATCTGATTATTATATGTGTATCAAATAAGCAAAAATCATTTTACCTTTATTATGTTTTTGGAATTTTTTGATGGTTAGTCCATTATCCTGGACAACAGTAAGTTCCTCTCTATTGCTGGGCATCATAACTATAAATAAGAGATGTAACTGAGTAGTTTTCTATGTAAATACCCAGAAAAAAGGCAGAAAACATCACACAAATGACTAACATAATCTAATAACAACTAACATAAGTTTTATATACTTCTATTTCTAAAACAGTAAAAGACTTTTTGTTGGTCTGAAGATCATATAATGAAAAAATCAGTAAGCTGCTTGATCGTGTGAGTTCTAAAGTATAATTAGTATATACTTAATATATACTATATATATTATATAATATATATAAACATATATATATGAGAACTTGTTAAACATAGCAAGATTAATAGATAACATAACTTTCTGGAAATTATTATGATTCTTTGTAAAACATATTGAAAGAGAAAAAATGTTAATTTTCAGAGTTTATAATTTAATTCTCTTTACTCATATTTTATTCAAACATTATACAGCCCTATTAATAAAATATGGTAACTGTAAATGTAACATGTAAAAATTCTCAAGCCTTTTTATTTATTTATAGACAATCTTGGTATCATTGTTAGATAACTGTGGAATGTGCATATAGAGCCTAATTACTGCCAGTGTAATTAGAAGTAAACTATACTGTCAACATTTTTTTCTAGGATATTACATTGCTTCGGATATGTTTGATTTTACTTCTAAGTATAAGTTGCCCATTCTTTTATGATATATCTATTACCAAGTATATTTCCCTATGTGCTCTGCTTTTTAGCCAGCACTCAATAAATAATTATCTCTATATATCCCTTTCCCCTTTTTGTCTCCTTCTTCCCACCCTCATCAGTATGAATGGTATCCCAACAGAAGAATGTGTCTTTTTGCTTCTTGATTCATTAGTGGTCACTCATTTGTAGACTCTTATTCTTTCTAAGACTTTCTTGAATCAGTTGTACACAATGTTGTAACAACCAGGTAGTCTATGTCACAGAAAAGAGTAAAGCTAGAAGACATCTATCAGGTCTTCCAGGAATTAAACTTACTCTCTGAGAGACATTAGCCTCAAGCTCTAATCTATTGGTTTTTAACCATGGCTGAACATAAGAATCTACGGAAGAAATGCTGAAAAGCAAAACAAAATACTGCTGCCCAGGCTCTATTCCAGACCAAGTGAATCAAACTCTGAGCATGTGGCCTCAGCATCCATATTAATAAAAACTCCGTAGGTGATTATATTTGGGATCCAGATGTGAGAAACACTATGCTCACCATGAAGCTAAAGAGCTCCAAAAAACATATAATACTGACAAGCTAAGTGAGATTTGGATTAATTTCCCCAAGGGATAGTCTTCATCCTTCTGAAATCTAAAACCTTCCCTAATCTCCCAAATTTCTCTTCCCCCAAGAAAATACATTATTTTGGAAAGGCTCAAAGCAATAGCTATTATAAGCTGTAAACATTCACAGTTCACTTAAAGAACTTCCCCCCTTTAAGACTAAACGAATAGCAAAAATCATTTTGCCAAAAGGAAATGGGTACATAGGAGATTGGACTGTGTAGGTACAGAAGATTAACAAAGATTTTACTTAACTCAATTGATCGGTAATTACTATACACTAAATGAGAATTTGTTACAGCTGAATGTACCTGTCGACTTCTATATACCTGAGTAGAATTAGATAGCAGAAAATGATAAGTAATCAAAGTCAAGTCACACAGAGAAGAGTAATTTTTATCACCCACACTTCCTTGGCATTTTTTTCACATAATGTTTCATTTCACCTCTCAATAATCCAGCACATTAGACAGGGTGATAAGGTTTTTTTCCATATAATAAGTAAAGAAATTCATGGTTGTTAAGTGGCATACACAAGATGTTATAGCTAGTTAGTGCCAGACCCATAGCTAGACTAAAGTTTCCAATATGCCACATCACAACCAATTTCTGGAAGAGTGTCTATGGTGTAAGGCTTCTGAAACAACAAAATATATATAAACATAGGGGAAATCATGTTAAATATTTATGATCTAAGTTGCTGAGATTGTGGCAAATCTTATATTGATTCACTTTGTATTCACTCTTAAAAGGGGAACTGCCTAAAGGATATTTTAACTTCCCTTATTCAAAAAGATGTTGTGACTGTGTCAGGTGTATTATATCACATATAGAACTCACATATACTCTACAAACATTCCATCATATTACTTCCATGAGATTGAATGATACAGCAAAGGAAGATCTTTGCAGAGAATAAATTTCTAATAATGTAAGTTTCATTTTGTTGGTCATATTGTTTCAGCAATTACAAATGACCAACTTTCAAAAAGCTATTTATATTAAAGAGGTGGCAGCTTCCCCAGCTTTTCCCTCTCCTCTATTTTTCCTAACAACTAATTTCCTGAAACAATATTTTTCAATTACCTGTTTCAGAAAAGTTACTCACCCATTCTTTCCAAGTGATGATCCATCTGAGAGGGAGAACTGGACACACTGCTGCTGGAGTGGGAAGAGGTCTGGCTCCCAGGACGATGATTCTCTTCCAGACAAGGAGCAGGAGAAGGACTCTCTGGGATCCGCTCCTGACACAAAAGGAAACACAAAAGGAAATGTCATCTATGCGCCAAGTTTTTATGTTGGTTGAGTCTATACATTTGAAATGTTGACCTCTCACTTATTGTGAAAGTGTACTCATCTACAATAATTCGTCTTACAAACATATCTCTTTTTTTTTATTATTATACTTTAAGTTCTAGGGTACATGTGCACAACGTGTAGGTTTGTTACATATGTATACATGAGCCATGTTGGTGTGATGCACCCATTAACTCGTCATTTACATTAGGTATATATCCTAATGCTATCCCTCCCCCCTCCCCACAATAGGACCCGATGTGTGATGTTCCCCTTCACTTCTCAAAAAACATATCTTTAAACAAAAATATATTTTTGATTCTTGTGAAATTAATAAAATATCATGAGGGCTAAATTATAGAAAAAGACAAAAAAGCATATGGTAAAGGGTCAAGAAAAGTTAATTTCCATGTGCTCTCCTAAAAACTTCATAAATGATTACTAGTGTAGGTGTGTTTTGAAGGTTATTGTTATTGTAGCTTCTAGATTGATGTAAAGTTCATAGGAAGGCCTGAAGGGTGATACTCCTATCGCATTAAGAAGGAGAACTCCCATATGTAAAGACTTGAGAGGCCTGGAATAAAACTCACAAATCGTGGCACCTGGTACAAGTTGAGCTTTTCTGTGTGGACAAAATTTATGCAAATAATATACTTGTATATTAGATACCTGTAACCTCTCAGACCTTAATAACTTATGTTGAATTCTGTCAACAGAATATTTTAATAGCCTGGGCACGGTGGCTCATGCATGTAATCTCAGCACTTTGGGAGGCCGAAGCGGGTGGATCACCTGAGGTCAGGAGTTCAAGACCAGTCTGAGCAAAATGGTGAAACCCCGTCTCTACTGAAAATACAAAAATCAGCCAGGCATGGTGGCAGGCACCTGTCATCCCAGATATTCGGGAGGCTGAAGCAGAAGACTCCCTTGAACCCAGGAGGCAGACATTGCAGTGAGCTGAAGTTGCACCACTGTACTCCAGTCTGGGCAAAAAGAGCAAAACTCCATCTCAAAAAAGTATATATATTTTAATAGTCACAGTACACGATTATTGTTTTTTCCAAACTTAACACTACTATCTATCAAGGTCACTTCTTCTAGTATTCCATAGATTTTTGTAGTTTTCAGTAATGAATTTTTTTTTTTTTTTTTTTTTTTTTTTTTTGAGACGGAGTCTTGCTCTGTCGCCCAGGCGGGAGTGCAGTGCCCGGATCTCAGCTCACTGCAAGCTCCGCCTCCCGGGTTTATGCCATTCTCCTGCCTCAGCCTCCCGAGTAGCTGGGACTACAGGAGCCCGCCACCTCGCCCGGCTAGTTTTTTGTATTTTTTAGTAGAGACGGGGTTTCACCGTGTTAGCCAGGATGGTCTCGATCTCCTGACCTCGTGACCCACCCGTCTCCGCCTCCCAAAGTGCTGGGATTACAGGCTTGAGCCACCGCGCCCGGCCAGTAATGAATTTTAATAAAATATTTTTCATACTTTTGCAGTAATTATTATGGCTCTCAAGACTTCTGATTATTAAAATTGCTATAAAACACTGAAGCTATTCACCATGTTTATGCATCACAAATTGATGAATAAATCCAAATCATTAAGTTAATTTGATCAATAAAAGAACCAAAATGCAGTGTTTATGCACATATGCAATAAATGTGACTGGGTGATAGACATGCTGGGACAGAGAATGTTCTATAAAATATTTAATTCATCCATAATAAATTTCTTCAATTAAATGTTGTGTCTAATTATCTGTAATCACATCATTATTCTAATCACCATAACATTAAGAAATAATTTGTCAAATATGTGCTTGTACATTTCGACATTGATTTTGCATGAGAAGCCCAAATAAACCCCCTAAAAACTGTCTGTTTAATGCAAAAGTAATAGCATGAGAGTTAAAATGTATTATTTCATTAGTAGTAGTTAACATTATCCAATGTCTGGCATTGCAGCAGGCACAATGATGCCACCTCCCCAACTTAAAATCTCCAATCCCCACCTTAATCCCAAGAACCTGTGAATTTGTTACTTCACATGGCGGAAGGGACTTTGCAGATGCAATTGAGAATTGTGGAATAGGGAGATTATACTGGATTATCTTAGTGGACCCAATCTAATCACCAGGATTCTAAACTGTGGATGACACAGGCAGAAAAGAAGGGTCAGAAGGAGAAATGACTGCAGAGGAATTGTCACAGAGATGCAACATTGCTGGCTTTGAAGATGGAAGAAGGGAGCCATGAGCAAAGAAATGTGAGTGGCCTTTAACAATAAACACTGGGCACTTCTAGAAGGGGTAGAGAGGGAAAGGGGAAGGGCTGAAAAACTACCTATTAGACACTATAGACACTACCTAGGTGATGGGACCATTAGTACCCTAAACCTCACCATCACATAATATATCCGTGTAAAAAACCTGCACATGTATCCCGTATATCCAAAATAGAAGTTGAAATTATTTTAAAAGAAGAAAAGAAAACAGATAACAGATTCTTCTCTGGAGCCTGTAGAAAGAAATGCAGCACACCTTGACCACACCTCGCTTTTAGCCTAGTGAAACTCATGTCCAACTTCTGACTTACAGAACCCCAAGATAATAAATTTGCACTGTGCTAAACCACTAAATTTGTGGCAATTTGTTATAGCAACAATAGAACACTAATACGGTCATCAATGTAGTATGCATATTTTTAAATTTTCCTTTACATTATTGCTTAGCATTTCATTAACATCCAATAACTTTAGTGAAATGAATAGACTTTGAGTGTATTAGCTGTAGTATATGCTAATTAAATACCAATAATTCTAAATGTATATTACATGTTAAGGACTTTATAGCTGTTGTCATGCCTCCAAAACAATGTTTCCAAACAGAGTAGAATACTGATATATTTCTCTCATATTTAGTATGCAGGAAAATATCTGCTTCTCACATAATGTCTGCCAGGAAAAATAAAAAGAAATATAGAAGCAAAGCAGAAGAAAAGAATCAAGTTTTATCCCCTAATAATTCTATTCACATTTTGGAGGGATGGTACGGGTACTGAAAGCAATATCCATACAGCCCTTCTATCATACGCTTTCAATTTTGAAAAATAAACATGTAGTTTATCAGTTGTGAAATTCAACTTAAACTATAATGCTTTAAAATATATTATTCAAATAGTATGTGTATGCGTGTGTGTACACACACACACACACACGCACACACACACACACACCAGTGAAAGGAATTTAATATATGTGGCCTTTTGTTTTGTCTTTCATCATTGTGTCTCACTGATTCCACGCCAAAATATGTGCGAAAACTGCAGAACATTTGCTATTTGTGTTTGAATTCCAACACTGAAAATGTCCTTTAAATATGTGTAATTCAGTGAACTATATTTATCTCTAATGGACCTCTGAATGAATGGAGAGGGACAAAGTGCAGCAGTTATTGTGAAAAAATAAAACGGACAAAAGGAAAATCACTGTGTAATAGCAAACTGGCATCACATATACAGCAATGTATGCTGCTGTAATAAAAATAAACAATTTTTGAGTGATCCATGCAGTTTCATGGTTTAATAAACAAGAGAATCCAACTGACAGTGATACTTGGCCTTGTTCACCCTCCCTAATAAAAGCTGAATGCTCATTATGAATACATAAACATCATAAGAGCACCTATACGAATAGAAAATATCATGAATGTTAACAAAAATGAAATTGATATTAACTCATATTAAGAAAAAATTGTGGATTCCTCTAACATATTTAAAATTAGCATAGGATCAAACAATATAAACTCCAATAATTTACACTGAAACTCCTTCTTTGCATTTTCAGTAGCATCTTATGTGAAACAATGAACTAACTTTGAGAACGTAATTTAGAAGGTGACTATTAAGAGTGACAGTAACATTTTGCATGAAGCAAATTTTCTCCTTTAAGATTTTGTAGCCTGTACTTACCAAATTTGATCAAGGTTCAGTCCATTGTTATTTTTCTAAGACAGCACAGAAGTCAGACTTTTTATACCACGCAAACCATGTTATGTGAATGCAGTGTCTCATATTGATTAAGAATTAGGTGTTGTGTTTTTTTCTAATCTCTGTGGAAGTGGAATGTTTAAATTCTCCTAAAATAATGAATAATTATATGAAGAATTTCTTCTTTGCAAGTAAACAGATCCATTTCTTAGCCCTGTAATAAGTATGCATCTATTTAGCTACTTAACTGCAATATGCTTTGGTTCATTAGGTGGCTACTGTTGTGTCTCAGCCTAGTTAAAATTTCACAGCAAGTTAATCTGTT
Source organism: Rhinopithecus roxellana (assembly GCF_007565055.1). Classification (NCBI taxonomy): domain Eukaryota; kingdom Metazoa; phylum Chordata; class Mammalia; order Primates; family Cercopithecidae; genus Rhinopithecus; species Rhinopithecus roxellana. The sequence goes on from NC_044555.1 coordinate 42,987,653, forward strand.
TTACTACAAATGAGAACACAAGCGATAATGTTTTCACCATTTGCCAAACACAGGGTTAACAGTATTTGCAACAAATCAATAAGTACATTTAAAAAGGAAACTTGCAAATCTAAAACCTCAATCATTTTTACTAATTGATAAGTTCATTTACATGGCATTTATGACTTTTACAACCCTGTTACTTTTCACGTATTTAATTTATGCTCCATCGAAAACAACTGTAGCTCCTATGAACCACAGAAGTCTTCTCCAAATCCAAAGTAGCAAAGGACAGAGATTTCCAAAATGTATACATTCTCACAATTCCTATTTTTCCCTGTAATTAGTAATACTATCTTCAATAATAACTCAGATTCTGACGTGTACTTACATAGTTCAAGGACTTTGCTTAAAAAAAATAAGTTTTTATAGAAAATGTTATTAATTAGTACATACAATCCCTTCTTCTACTATACCAGTTCTTTTTCTTTAGAGGTATATCACAAATGGTTAAAAATGATGCCCATTATATCAAATTATTTGAAAGTACATTTGAACCTTCATAAAGGATGGGACAATGTTTAGAAAACTGAGTTTTTTATCACAGTCAATTTGGCTTAGGATTCAGTTTATTGGCACTAAAGTATCAACTCTGACCATGTTCATAGAGGCCATTTATTTCATTTCAATATATTGTTTTGCATTCTTGGAAATATGGAAGTATACACAGAATTTACGAAGTACTAACACATTTGTGTTAAGTATCTCTACCATGTGGTAATATGTATGTGCACATGTTCCATTGCCTTTTAAAAACAACTGTGTCAACGTTGAATTGCCTCTGATATTTTATTATATTGATTTCTTTCAAGAATTCAGTAGAATTATGTAATATATGTCTTATTTTTATTTAGTGTGACTTCAACTCTCATTGTAATTACTCTTCCAAATGTTAATCTATTAATGAGTTCCTCAAGGATTTAATGGCATTTTGCTGCTGAAGAGTGGCTTTTGGAAGTTTATTTGAATGCTGGATATTTTATTCATGTATTCGTCTTGATATTTCATATTTAATTGATATGCTTCTTCTGTGTTGTCACCAGAGTTCTGCAGAAACAGAACAGATTGTAACTTGAAAGACTTTAATAATAAAACTGGAGACAGTAAAATAAAAATTTGCTCTTTGTTATTACCAACTTGGCTTACCACTAAATAGGGGAGTAATTTGATGCCCAAAGTTGGTTTATCTAAAAACTTTGGAAGCATGACACTTTATGGATGTTTATGAAACAATTTAAGAATTGGTCTGTGTTCTACAATCAGCAATTTACCATTGAATTTAAATTAACAATGATGAATATAGCAAACTTTTCATAAACTTAAAAAATGGAAAAAGGGCTCTTGAGGTTAAAAAGGAAAAATTATGCAATTTAGTAATTGTTAAACTCCCTATTCCAGGGTAGAAGCTATCACAACATCTGTATTTCATTAGTCTATGAAACAGTGAGTCCACAATACTCTTATCTTGTTTCTCAAGGAGTGTTTAAGAAACTCACCACTCAGAAAAAATTTCTAGATATTGGGAGCTTTCACTCTTCAGCGGTTTTGAAGGCATAATTGTAATCCTGAATTAGAAGAGGCAACATAATATCATGCATAAAAAATAATGCCAGATTGGGGGTGCAGCTGGAATACGTAAGCATGAGAGTGGAAAATAATACACACAACCTATGGGTGACCGATGTGGTGTTTGAACAAAGAATCCTCTCCTCTCTTTAATGTGATGAACTTGTCCTGGAAAAGGCTCACAGATTAAGGGAATCAGCCATAATATCTGACCATAGCCTAAAATACCTTCAAGTGGGAGAATGGATAGTTCAGTGGGAAAAATGCATGGTTTCCAAGTTATGTTGTGGACTTGTAACTCTGCCTCCCACCTACCTACCCACCCACCCAAACAAACAAACAAACACAAACAACCCTTAATGCCCACTCAATGCATCTTCATCTCATGCTCTGAGATAGTAATAGCTTTCTCTTTCCACAGAGCACTTAGACTGAGACCCAAGTAGTGATTTTCGTCAGTGAATTTGAATTATCACACAAAAACCTCTCTGCGTTGACTAATTTTAATACCAGATGTTCACATGCTAACGCCACTGCCGTGTGACCATTTCCTATCAATTCATTAATCGCCAGCTGCTCAGCCAAACAAGAAACAGAGCTAATCAGATGGTGTTGGTAAACTGCCAAATAACAGCTTCCAACTTAAATTTCTTAAATGTGTTATCAGAAAAAAGCTATGGCACACTGACATTACACAGTTTCCCACAAATAGAGAAAAATGTATTGTAAGACACTTAAATGTCAAACAGGGAATAGAATTCCATACCAGTAAGGTATCTGACCTATTTTTGTCTTCATGATTTTGCCACATTCAATAATATAATTTAAGGATTAATAGTCTTGCAAGCCTAATGATCATAATGCAATTCCAATTCATGTTATAGCTATATTATTTATTAGCAACACATGCAAATAGTTGAGCCAACACCAAAGGGATCTGAGCCAGAACTAAAATTTGCCATGTGCCTTGTGTAGCAATATTCCCAAACTATCTACTGACAGAAAACAACAAGAAACATTTATTTGCAACTTGTAACGTCTTTTTCACTTTTGGATTTAAAGTCTGTATTAGTAATAATAATTTATGTTGGAAACACTCCCCAAAGTTTAATATCCAGTGACTCCTTTAGCTTTCATTCACTCATGCAACAAATATTTATTGACTGCCTGATGTACCCCACTGGGGATGAAAGGCAGGCATATGTGTGTTTTCATATGCATTGTAGGTGCCCATGGTGCAAACTATACTAAATAATTCACATGTAAACATTCAAATATTATTTAAAATTAAACACCAACCAGATCAAACTTGATATTTAATTGGGCACCCTTCTCCAGCCCCCATCAGGCTCATAATCTTTATTCTGGGGTATCAAATCAAGGCAACTATCACAGGTAAATCAATGTTGTAGGCCAATAACTGTAGGTGAATTTAAAGGTGGAGGCTCCCGTTGTCCCATTACTGATGAGAGAATATACAGAAGAACCTACATAGAGGAAGCTACCTCTATCTCATGCTAGTTTTTGGCCACAATATGGTTTTCTACTTACTACTATTTCTGTATGGATTCTTGAATATAAAATATTGGTTAATACGTGCTGTGCACTTAGTAGGTGCCAAACATTACTCTAAATGTGTTAACATGCTTTATCTCACTTAGGCTCGTGTTAACACTATAAAGTAGGTACAATTATCATCCCCATTTCATTGGGACCATGAGGCAATCTGAGACACAGGTGGGTTAATTAATTTGCCTAAGGTCACATAACAAGGAATAGTAAAACCAGGATTCAAATCCAGGCAGATAGCAACTATACCATACTACCTCTAATGAAATCGGCTTCTGAATGCATCTTATTTAACTAACAAATTATGACGGCTCTAGCCAGAAGTGGTCCTTTTGGGGGTGGAGCCTATCTATGTCTGTTTCTTTTCTGTGTTTTGGACAAAGCAATATGACAGAGTCTTTTGCATACATTCAACATTTGCTAAATCAGTGAATTCTGTTTTCTAACAGAAAGTGATGAAGATAATAGTACAATAAACCAAAAGTCAACAGTAGCTGTCCTTTCTGGGTAACCGAAAGTATAATTTCAAGACGCTTGCTGATTTTTAAATCTTTATTATCCTTTTTTGTTCTCAAAATGATGGATGGTTCTAGACCTTCCATTCACCCTATTTAATGGAGTTCTGTTCAATGGAACTTTCTCCAATGATGAAAACATTCTATAATTGTGCTGTCTAATACAATAGCCACAAATAACATGTGGCTATTGAGCACCTGAAATGTGACTAATTCAGTAACTGAAGTTTGAATTTTATATTTTTATTTAAGTTAAAATACCAACACATACCTAATGGCTACCATTATGGGCAGTGTTGCTATAGTAGATATATCCTATGCATCTAAGATGTACTGTTAATTATTTAAATCCATGGAGGCAAGGAAATCTATCAGACTATGTAAGAAATACATATTTTCTTTGGAATATAAGCTTCTAAAAGTTATATCACTTCTGAGACCTAAAATGAAAAAGACTTAGCCAGGTGTATTTTCCGTTGTGACAGCTTTCACCATTTGAGGACATTTGCAGGCATCCACACTTCTAATCACCAAACATTTTTTTTTTAACTAATATTTACATGCTGATAAAAAAATGATCCAAATGCAATTAAGCTAAACTCCCTTCCAATTTAATACCATTCTCTGTTAAAGTGGTATAAATTAAACTGGTAAACAAACTTTATTCATTCACTTTTATAGAGAATTCTCAAACATCTGGTTAATGTGTTATGCTTTGTTGAAGGTATTGAAAAGTAAACTGGTTGGAAAAGATTTTTTTGCTTGCTTTGCTTAATAGATATAAGAAAAGGTTGCCATGGAGAGTCTGAAGTGATACCCATTTCATATTTAGTATAATATTTTTAAAGGAGGCTGCTGCCTTGGACCTGCTCAAACTGGAGCCAATTGTCAAATATTCATTAATTTTGTGAACCGGTTGTTAAGCTGTTGGTGACCTGAAATTTGCCATGATAGAAATATCTACACCAAAAAAATGGGCAAATGTTATAAATAACAGTTATCTTCTTATTTTGATTTGTTTTGTTTTTGGAGAGCTGGTTTTTAGGCATATCAGTAGATGCTGGCCCAAAAATTATAAAATCTGAAACACTGAATGTATAAGTCTATTATAGAAATTAGAAGTTTTTCTTTCATCCTAACATTCAACATTACCTGATTAAGCAAATATTAAGTTCATGAATAAGTACACAAGTTCTGTGTTCATTTGAGCCTATGAGCATTCAAACGAACAAAACTAGACTTGTAACATTCTGAAAATAAATGTATTTTGTGAGTATGCACTCAATCACAGTTGCATATATCCCATAGCTTTCTTTTAAGGAATGTGAAAAATAAGAGACAAAAATAGCACACTAACAAATCACCCAGTATTAAAATTTTAAGCAATGTGAAGGTAGATAAGTAGAAATAATTATAGGTAGTTTCACTTCTTTTTATAACTCAAAAACCCTGGTCTCATAGGGCATAAAAGCAAACTCTATCATGTTTTCAAAAGAAAAAATACGGGTTCATTTTGTCTATCTAAATACTTAATAGAGAATTATATAATTATTTATTTTGTTCATTATTTTCTCTCCCATTTAAATCATAAACCTTGAGCACTACCTGATACACAATAGTGATTCAATGAATAGAAAACAAAAAATATGAATGAACCAACAAATTTTTTAAACCAGATACCAGTGGCTTCATCTGATTCAATTAATTGTTAACAAATAAGCCTGCTAGCGAATGACAAATTGACTTACTTGAATTAAAATGAAAAGTTAACACAGCTTACAGATTAGCCTAATCAATTTTCAGATGTAAACTATAATTTAAATAAAAACTTTATATGTAAATATAGAAGTAAAGTATAAAGAAAGCAAGATCCAATTTGCAGAAAGGAAAACTGAAGTGCAGAAATATTTTAAAAATTGCTCCTAGGACCTTTGTCTAGAAATACTAAATGTTAGAAATAAGTATGATTTGTATAGCCAGTCATTTATTAACTTGATATATTCTATGCAGCATATAATCCTATTATTCAAAGAATATACTAGAAGACTAGCTTCCAGTGGAATTAGTGATCTAAGTGTTATGATCATCAGTGACAAGCATTAGCACAGACATCAGCTTAACATAAACCAAGCTAAAGAAGAGTGGCATGTGTTTAGAAGGACACTGAAAACATGTTTCAATATCACAGCTTGCTTTTTTTTTAATCCCAGGGATTTAAAAAAATGATATGGCAAAAAGGATGTCTTATGCAGTTCTTGCATTCCTACAAATAAATACCTGATACTGGGTAATTTATAAAAAAAGAGATGTAATTGGCTCATGGTTCTGCAGGATGCACAGGAAGAATAGCACTCGTATCTGCTTCTCAAGAGGCCTCAGGAAGTATTTACTCATGGAAGTTGAAGCAGGAGCAGGCATATCACATGGCTAGAGCAGGAACAAGCGTGGGGAGGTAGGCGCAACACATTTTTAAATAACCAGATCTCATGTGAACTCAGAGTGAGAGCTCACGTAGCACCAGGGGGATGGCCTGAGACATTCACAAGGGATTTGCCCCCATAATCCAAATACCTCTCATCAGATCCCACCTCCAACATTGGGGATTACATTTCAATAGGAGATTTGAGCAGAAACAAATATCCAAACTATATCATTCCACCCCTAGAATCCCCCAAATCTCTTGTCCTTTTCACATTGCAAAGTAAAATCATGCCTTTCCAACAGTCCCCAAAAGTCTTGGTTTGTTTCAGCATTAACTCAAAAGTCCAAAGTCCAAAGTCTCATGTGAGACAAAGCACGTCCTTTCCACCTATGAGCCTATAAACCTAATTGCTTACTTAAAACCAATTAATTCAAATTACTTACTTCCAAGATACAACAGGAGTATAGGCATTGGGTAAACGTTCATGTTCTAAAAGAGAGAAATCAGCCGAAAGAAAGGCCCCACACAAGTTCAAAACCCTGCAGGGCAGTCATTAAATCTTAAAGCTCCAGAATAATCTCCCTTGACTTCATGTCCCACATCCCACAAAATAACCTCCCTTGACTCCATGTCCCAACTGCCCTTAACTCCAGGGAACACTAATGCAAGTGGTGGGCTCCTGAGGCCTTGGGCAGCTCTGTCCCTGTGGCTTTATAGAGTTCAGACCCTGTGCTGCTCTCACAGGTTGTTGTGCATCTGTGGCTTTTCCATACTGAAGTTGTAAACTGCCAGTGGATCTACCATTCTAGGGTCTTGGAACCAGTGGCCCCTTTCTCATCGCTGCACTAGGCAGTGCCCCAGTGGGGACTCTGTGTCAAGGCTCCAATCCCATATTTTCCCTCTGCACTGCCCTAGTAGAGGTTCTCTGTGAGGGCGCTGCCCCTGCAGCAGGCTTCTGCCTGGACACCCAGGCCTTCTCATACGTTTTCTGAAACCTAACAAAGGCTACTAAGTCTCATCCACTCAAGCATTCTGTGTGTCTGTAGTATTAACACCACACAGAAGCTGCCAAGGGATATGGTGGCTTGTGTCCTCTGGAGTAGTGGCAAGAGCATTATCTGGGGTCCTTTGAGCTGAGGCTGGAGCTAGAGCAGCTGAGATGCAGGCAGCTGTGTCCCAAGGCTGTGCAGGGCAGCAGAGCCCTGGGCCTGGCCCAAGAAATAATTCTTCCCTCCTAGGCCTCTAGGCCTGTGATGAAGGGGCTGCATGAAGTTCTATAAAATACCTTTGAGGTCTTTTTCTCATTGTCTTGGATATTAGCACTTAGCTTTCTTTTAGATATGCAAATATGTCTAGCAAATGGTTGCTCCATAGCCTGCTTTTATTTCTCTCCCATAAAAGCTTTTTCCTTTTTTTGCCACACAGCTAAGCTGCAAATTTTCCAAACTTTAATGCTCTGTTTCCTGTTTAAATACAAGTTCCAACTTTTCATTATTTCTTTGCTTCCACATAAGAGCATATGTTGTTAGAAGCAGCCAGGCCACATCTTGAACACTTTGATGCTTAGAAGTTTCTTATGCCAGATACCCTAGGTCATCACTCTCAAGTTCAAACTTCCACAGATCCCTAGGGCATGAACAGGATGCAAACCAGGATCTTTGTTAAGGTATAACACATGTGAAATTTGCTCCAGTTCCAAATAAATTCTTCATTTCTATCTGAGACCTCAGCAGCCTAGACTTTACTGTCCATATCCTAATCAGCATTTTGGTCACCACCATTTAATCAGTCTCTAATAAGTACCAAACTTTTCCTCATCTTTCTGTCTTATTTTGAGCCCTCCAAATTCTTCCAACCTCTGCCCATTACCCAGTTCTAAAGTTGGCTTCACATTTCAAGGTATCTTTACAACAATGTTTTATCCCTCAGTACCAGTTTTCTGTATTAGGCATTTCTTGCATTGCTATAAACAAACACCTGACAAAGGGGAACCTATAAGGAAAAAGGTTTAATTGGCTCATGGTTTTGCAGGTTGTGCAGGAAGCATATCACTGGCACCTGCTTTGGGGAGGCCTCAGGAAACTTTTACTTATGGTGGATGGTGAAGTGGGGGCAGACATATCACATGACCAGAGCAGGAGCAAGAGAATGTGATGGGGCACGTGCCACAGCCTTTTAAACAACTAGATCTTGTGTGAACTCAGAGTGAGAGCTCACTTTTCACCACAGAGATGCCCCAAGCCATTCATGGGGGATCCACCCTCATGATCCAAACACCTTCCACCAAGCCCAGGCTCCAACATTGTGGATTACATTTCAACATGAGATTTGGGTGAGGACAAATATCCAAACTATATCAAAAGGTAATTTTGATCTGAAAGAAAAAAATGACAATATGAGTAATGTAAACATTTCAAAATAATTTGGTAGCGCTTTCTATAAATTTTCACAAGTTTTATATAACTAAACACAAATTTTGGACCCTTTTTATAATGTGCCCTACTCTCATACTGCATCTTTCAAATTCTGAGTATTGTTTTTCTGTAGGTGTGTTTTAAATCGATTATAGTATATACAGCAAAGAGGTTTTGGGAAAGGCCACTGTGACTTTTCTTAATTCATAGTGGATTTGTCAGAAGGAAATCAAATTTCATAGTGAAGACATTTACTTCTAATAATTAAATGTTAAATATTCTGATAATGCATATTTGGAAAGACAGTTTACCTACATGGTAAAAATGATATAAAAGACCTGGTGAATTCAACTAAGATATTTTGTAAAGTAATGAGTTATACAAATTTAAATATTTGTTTTATTATGTAAAACTGCTAGGATTATAAAATTTAAAGAACAGTGAGTAGATACTCACATTTCAAACAGACTGTCTAAAAGAGAACAGTAAAATTCAACAGAGACTCATGGGAAACCCCAAAGCAAGTAATGAGAGGGTTTGAAGCAGCTTACCAGGATGGGGGCTTGCTGGGGACCAAGAAAAGCTCCTGGACATGGGGAAAAGGTAAGGGAGAAACTCCCCAGGACTCCACACTCCTGCAACAGACTTTAGCAATCTTGGCTTATAGAAGAACCCATCAACCAACACAGGCCTTGAGCCTAACATAGGGAGTTGCCTAGTGATTGGACAAGGGTGTTGCTCCAGAAAGGGAATCCACCCAAAATCCCACAGGCTTCCAATCTCAGAGCAGCTTCAACCTTGAACCATTCTGAGAGACTAGATACCAAGGATCTAGATCCTCCTCCGAGGCAGCACTGACAAGGCTGTTGCCATTGCCAACACTGGACTGAGGAAGGATCTGGGAAACTGAGTGCTCCCACACACCGTTAGGACAATCTCTACCACCCTACTTGAGGCTGCTGTAAGACTGAGGCATAAGCAGACTTCACTTTCTGCAGCTTCTTATCCATGCTGCTGCTGCAAGGTTGAGGCATAAGCAGACTTCACTTTCCACAGCTTCTTATCCATGCTGCTCACCTGAGAGGTACACCACTCTGTCTGGTTATGGACCCACACCTGGTGCAATTTTGAGAGTGTAACACTGGGCTGTGCCCCACCACTGGGCAGAGTTTGAGCTGACTCTGCTGCATCTGCCACCTGGCAGACACTCCTGAAACAATTCCCTCTCCCCTGCTACAGCTGCTGTGAGATCAAGATGTGGACAGGCTGTACTTTCCAGAGTTACCTGCCCCTCCAGCTATAAGGAGCCCCACCCTCCCTGATGGCAGGTCTACAGCACAGCCATGACAGTCCATTCCTGAGAATTCCACTGGTGGCATGAGGACAACCCCACTTTTGCTTATCACAGACAGCACCTGAAGTCACTACTTTCAAGGAAATGTCTCCTTGCCTAGACCCATATCCCCAGCACTCAAGCACGCCATGCAGGACCCAGGAAGTTTCCCAGCCTAGTTTATTATTGCTGGCACTTGATTGCTGCTTCCAGAGTCTGAAGTCATACTGACCCAATCTACCAATACCACAACAGATGACACCCACCCACATGTGCTATCAGCTGGCCAGGTGAACGAGCCTCCACAACCAATTGCAGGCACCAGCAACACGAGCACAAACCACTTGATTTCAAGTGGGTTGCTCCATCTTCACTACTGCATTTAGTCACATCACACCAGCAGTCCAGGGGTCCTGGGAACCTGCCCAAATGCATGGCCCACCACTGTCATTACCAGCATCCAAACAAGCTACCCAGAGGCTCACAAATTGGCCCTTCAGGACTCATGAACACTAGTGCCTGTGTAAGCTGCTCTGGGGACTAAGAACAGGCAGATTCAGCCTATTGATGCCATCATTACTGCCTGAAGAATGATCTGTCTCGCATCCCATTCCTACAGCAAAATTTCAGCACAGGCTTAACACATAACTGTACCGTAACCCATGGAGGAAATCACAGATACCAATGACCCTGTATATTACAGAAAATATTGTATAGATTACACTACCGTGGGCACCCAAAGTCAAAGCCAAAGTATCCGACTCAACCAATAACATATATACACTTTCAGCAAAAATTTCCTGTATAAAAGCAGTTTCAAAAACTTGGAAAAAGCTACTGTTACACCAGGAAGCATGATAAGCAAGGAAATATGACACAATAAAACCATAAAAAATTGATCAGGAAAAGAAATGAATCACAAAGAAATTATTGAATGACAGATAAAATATTCAAAATGTTAATTTTAGAGAAGCTCAATGACAGGCAAGAGAAATCTGAAAACAAATGCAAATAAATTGGAAAATCAATTCAGGACATAAATGAGAAATTTTCCAAGGAGACAGATACCGTTTTTTTTTTTTTTTTTTAAACAAAAACAAACAAACAAAAAACAGAAATTCTAGAATCCAAAAGTTCATTGAAGGAAATATAAAGTACACCTGAATATTTCAGTAATAGACAAGACCAAGCAGAAGGAAAAGTCTCATAACATGAAGACCAGTCTTTTGAAATAATCCAGTCAGTCAAAAAAAAAAAAAATTAATGAATAAAGACTATAACATATTTTGAAGTACATAAAGCAACCAAACTTAAGAATTATCTGTGTTTCTGAGAAAGAAGAAAGAACCAAAAGTCTAGAAAACCTATATGAGGAAGTAATTTATGGAGATTTTGCATTTCTAGCAAGAGTGTCAGACATCTAAAGGAGACTTAGCAATCTCCAAGAGTATACATTGCAAAAAGGACTTCACCACACCATATTATAGTCAAAATATCTAAAATCAATGGGAAATAAATAATTTTAAAATCAGAAAGAGAAAAACATCTAGTCATCTGTAAAGGAACCCCCATCAGACAATGGAATTCTCACCTGAAATGTTACAGGCCAAAAGAGAATGGTATGACATTTTCAAAGTGCTAAAGAAGAAAAAACTGCCAGACAAGCATTTTTTTATCCACAAGAAGAAGCTTCATAAGTTAGGGAAAAATAAAATATTTCCCAGACAAGCAAACACAGAGAATTCCTCCCCACCGTATTGATCATACATTAAATGTTCAAAAGAGTTTTAAACATGGAAACAAAACTTCGTTATTCATCATCATGAAAACACATGGAAGTATAAAACTCACAAGACTTACAAAACAGTCATACAAATGAGAAAGAGAAATAATCAAATGACAACATGTCAGAATTCTATCAAACAATAAAGAAACACAGAGAATAAAGAAAAAGCAAATAATCTGTAAAACCAATTAAAAGGAATAAAAAACATGACAGGCACAAAATTTCACATGTCAACACTAACCTGGAATGTAAATGGATTAAATGCTACACTTAAGACATAGATGGGTGAAATAAATTAAAAAACATGATCCAACTATATGCTGATAACAAGAAGCTTTCCTGTAAAAACAAATACAGAATCAACGAGGTGAAAAACAGATATTTCATGCAAATGAAAATCAAAAGTCAGCAGGAGTAGCTATATTTATATCAGTTACAACAGACTTTAAATCAAAAATAGTAAAAAAAAGACAACCCAATCACTATTGATAAAATGATCAATTCAGCAAGAGGGTATCATGATTCTAAAAATACAAGCACCCAACATGGGAGAACCATTTATAGAATATTCTATCTGACAACTACAGAATATTCCTTCTCCTCATCAGCACATGGAACAGTCTCCAAGATAGACCATATACTTGGCCACAGAACAAGTCTCAACAAATTTTTAAAATTCAAATTCATATCCAGCATCTTCTCAGATCACAATGGAATAAAACTAAAAATCATTGAAAAGAAAAACTAAGGAAACTTCAAATATATGGAAATTAAACAACATGCTCTTGAGCAATCATTGGCTTAAGGAAGAAATTAAGAAGGAAATCTAGAAATTTCTTAAAACAAATGCAAATGGACCCACTACATATCAAAACCTATGAGAAAGACAAAAATTGTGCTGAGAGGCAAGTTTATACCATTAACTGCCTACTTCAAACATTTAGAAAGCTTACAAATTATCAACCTAACATCACACCTCAAGGAGAAAGAAAAGCAAACCCCCCCCAAAAAAATTAGCAGAAGAAATAAATATCAGAGCACAACTAAATGAAATAAAGAATAAAAAAGTATGAAAAATCAACATGAGAAAATAGCTCTTTGAAAACATAAACAAAATTGATAACCCATTAGCTAGACTAACAAAATATACAAATAAAAATCAGAAATAAAAAAAGAGACATTACAAATGATTCCACAGAAAAATGAAAGATCATCAGAGACTACTATGAAGAAGTAAAAGCTTGCATACTTGAAAACCTAGAGGAAATGGATAAATTCCTAGAAACTTACATTCTCTCAAAATTGAAGCAGGAAAAAATGTAAAACCTCAGCAGAACAATAATGAGTAGCGAGATTGAATCATTAACAAAAATAATCATCAACCAAAATAAAGCCCATGATCAGGTGTATTCACAGCCAAATTCTACTAACACCAATCATCCTGAAATTGTTACAAAAAGTTGAGGAGGAGGAAAGTATCCCTAAATAATTCTATGAGGCCAGTAACATCTTGATAACAAAACCAGAGGACAACACAACAATAAAAGGAAACTACAGGCCAATATCCTTGAAAAGCATAGATGCAAATATCCTCAACAAAATATTAATAAATTAAGTCATGACACATCAAAAGGATAATATATAATGGTCAAGTGTGTTTTATGCTAGGAATGTAAGGATGAATCTACATATACAAATGAATAAATGTCATAATCTCAGGATTATGTGGGAAACTACCCCCATGATTCAATTACCTCTACCTGGTCCTGCCCTTGACACTGGGGGATTATTACTATTCATGGTGAGATTTGGGTGGGGACACAGAACCAAACCTTATTACTGGGACTCCACTTTGGGATGCCAAATTGAAAGAAGGGCTTGAGGTCAGGAATTCAAGGCCAGCCTAGGCAACATAGTAAGACGCCCACCTCTACAAAAATAAAAATACAAAACAAAGAAACACATTAGCCAGGCATGGTGGAAAATGCCAGTAGACCCAGCTACTCCAGAGACTGAGGTAGGAGAATCACTTGAGCCCAGGAGCTTGCAGCTGCAGTGAGCTATAATTGTACCACTGCTCTCCAACTTGAGTGAGAAAGCAAAACGCTGTCTTTAAATAAAGAAATACACAAATAGATAAATAAATACATAAATAAGATATATTACACAATCCAAATTAAAAACAAAAATCATATAATCATCTCAACACATGCAGAAAATGCGTTTAATAAAAATCCAACTTCCCTTCATGATAAAAGACCTCAATGAACTAAGGAGCCATAAAAGGAAAATACCTCAAAACAATAAGAACCATTATGACAAACCCACAACCAATATTATACTGAATGGAGAAAAGTTGAAAGTATTCTAAGAACTGGAACAAGACAAAGATGCCTGTTCTCACCAGTCTGATTCAACATAATACTGGAGTCCCAGTAATAAGGTTTGGCTCTGTGTCCCCACCCAAATCTCACCTTGAATAGTAATAATCTCCAAGTGTCAAGGGTAGGACCAGGTGGAGGTAATTGAATCATGGGGGTAGTTTCCCTCCTGCTGTTCTCGTGATACTGAGTGAGTCTCAGGATATCTGGAAGTTTTATAAGCGTTGGACATTCATTTCCACTGCTGGCAGTCTTTCTCTCTCCTCCTGCCTTGTGAAGAGGTGCTTTCTGCCATGACTGTAAGTTTCCTGAGGCCTCCTCAGTCAGGCAGAACTGTGAGTCAATTAAACCTCTTTTTTTTTTTTTTTTTTTTTTTTTTTTTTCATTATACTTTAAGTTCTAGGGTACATGTGCATAACGTGCAGGTTTGTTACATATGTATACTTATGCCATGTTGGTGTGCTGCACCCATCAACTCGTCAGCACCCATCAATTCATCATTTATATCATGTATAACTCCCCAATGCAATCCCTCCCTCCTCCCTCCTCCCCCCTCCCCATGATAGGCCCCAGTGTGTGATGTTCCCCTTCCCGAGTCCAAGTGATCTCATTGTTCAGTTCCCACCTATGAGTGAGAACATGCGGTGTTTGGTTTTCTCTTCTTGTGATAGTTTGCTGAGAATGATGGTTTCCAGCTGCATCCATGTCCCTACAAAGGACGCAAACTCATCCTTTTTTATGGCTGCATAGTATTCCATGGTGTATATGTGCCACATTTTCTTAATCCAGTCTGTCACAGATGGACATTTGGGTTGATTCCAAGTCTTTGCTATTGTGAATAGTGCCGCAATAAACATACGTGTACATGTATCTTTGTAGTAGAATAATTTATAATCCTTTGGGTATATACCCAGTAGTGGGATGGCTGGGTCATATGGTACATCTAGTTCTAGATCCTTGAGGAATTGCCATACTGTTTTCCATAATGGTTGAACTAGTTTACAATCCCACCAACAGTGTAAAAGGGTTCCTATTTCTCCACATCCTCTCCAACACCTGTTGTTTCCTGACTTCTTAATGATTGCCATTCTAACTGGTGTGAGATGGTATCTCATTGTGGTTTTGATTTGCATTTCTCTGATGGCGAGTGATGATGAGCATTTTTTCATGTGTCTGTTGGCTGTATGAATATCTTCTTTTGAGAAATGTCTGTTCATATCCTTTCCCCACTTTTTGATGGGGTTGTTTGTTTTTTTCTTGTATATTTGTTTGAGTTCTTTGTAGATTCTGGATATTAGCCCTTTGTCAGATGAGTAGGTTGCAAAAATTTTCTCCCATTCTGTACGTTGCCTGTTCACTCTGATGGTAGTTTCTTTTGCTGTGCAAAAGCTCTTTAGTTTAATTAGATCCCATTTGTCAATTTTTGCTTTTGCTGCCGCTGCTTTTGGTGTTTTAGACATGAAGTCGTTGCCCATGCCTATGTCCTGAATGGTACTACCTAGATTTTCTTCTAGGGTTTTTATGGTATTAGGTCTAACATTTAAGTCTCTAATCCATCTTGAATTAATCTTCGTATAAGGGGTAAGGAAAGGATCCAGTTTCAGCTTTCTACATATGGCTAGCCAATTTTCCCAGCACCATTTATTAAATAGGGAATCCTTTCCCCATTTCTTGTTTCTCTCAGGTTTGTCAAAGATCAGATGGCTGTAGATGTGCGGTATTATTTCTGAGGACTCTGTTCTGTTCCATTGGTCTATATCTCTGTTTTGGTACCAGTACCATGCTGTTTTGGTTACTGTAGCCTTGTAGTATAGTTTGAAGTCAGGTAGCGTGACGCCTCCAGCTTTGTCCTTTTGACTTAGGATTGTCTTGGCAATGCGGGCTCTTTTTTGGTTCCATATGAACTTTAAAGCAGTTTTTTCCAATTCTGTGAAGAAAGTCATTGGTAGCTTGATGGGGATGGCATTGAATCTATAAATAAGCTTGGGGAGTATGGCCATTTTCACGATATTGATTCTTCCTATCCATGAGCATGGTATGTTCTTCCATTTGTTTGTGTCCTCTTTGATTTCACTGAGCAGTGGTTTGTAGTTCTCCTTGAAGAGGTCCTTTACATCCCTTGTAAGCTGGATTCCTAGGTATTTTATTCTCTTTGAAGCAATTGTGAATGGAAGTTCATTGCTGATTTGGCTCTCTGCTTGTCTGTTACTGGTGTATAAGAATGCTTGTGATTTTTGCACATTAATTTTGTATCCTGAGACTTTGCTGAAGTTGCTTATCAGCTTAAGGAGATTTTGGGCTGAGACGATGGGGTTTTCTAAATATACAATCATGTCATCTGCAAACAGGGACAATTTGACTTCTTCTTTTCCTAACTGGATACCCTTGATTCTACCAGAGGTACAAGGAGGAGCTGGTACCATTCCTTCTGAAACTATTCCAATCAATAGAAAAAGAGGGAATCCTCCCTAACTCATTTTATGAGGCCAACATCATCCTTATACCAATGCCTGGCAGAGACACAACAAAAAAAGAGAATTTTAGACCAATATCCCTGATGAACATTGATGCAAAAATTCTCAATAAAATACTGGCAAACCGGATTCAGCAGCACATCAAAAAGCTTATCCACCATGATCAAGTGGGCTTCATCCCTGGGATGCAAGGCTGGTTCAACATTCGCAAATCAATAAACGTAATCCAGCATATAAACAGAACCAAAGACAAGAACCACATGATTGTCTCAATAGATGCAGAAAAGGCTTTTGACAAAATTCAACAGCCCTTCATGCTAAAAACGCTCAAGAAATTCGGTATTGATGGAACGTACCTCAAAATAATAAGAGCTATTTATGACAAACCCACAGCTAATATCATACTGAATGGGCAAAAACTGGAAAAATTCCCTTTGAAAACTGGCACAAGACAGGGATGCCCTCTCTCACCACTCCTATTCAACATAGTCTTGGAAGTTCTGGCTAGGGCAATCAGGCAAGAGAAATAAACCTCTTTTCTTTATAAATTACTCAGTCTCCTAGCATCATGAGAATGAACTAATACAGTAAATTGTACTGAGATAGTAGGGCACCGCTGTAAACATACCCAAACATGTGGAAGCAACTTTGGAACTAGCTGGGTAACAGACAGAGGTTGGAACAGCTTGGAGGGCTTAGAAGAAGACAGAAAGATGTAATAACGTTTGGAACTTTCTAGAGACTCATTGAATGGGTTTGACCAAAATGCTGACAGTTACATGCACAATGAAGTCCAGGCTGAGGTGGTCTTAGATGGAGATAAAAAACGTGTTGGGAACTGGAATAAAGGTGGCTCTTGCTTTAGCAAAGAGATTGGCAGCATTTTGCCCCTACCCTAGAGATCTGTGGAACTTTGAACTTGAGAGAGACGATTTAGGGTATCTGGCGGAAGAAATTTCTAAGTAGCAAAGCATTCAAGAGGAAGCAGAGCACACAACTTTGGAAAATTTGAAGGCTGATGATGCAATAGAAAACTCCCATTTTCTGGAGAGGAATTGAAGCCAGCTGCATAAATTTGCATACGTAATTAGGAGCCAAGTGCTAATCACCAAGACAAAGGGGAAAATGCCTCCAGGCCATGTAAGAGAGCTTCCCATCACAGGCTTGGATGCCTACCAGGGGGAATCGGTTTCCTGGGCAGGGTTCAGGGCCCCCCTGCTGTGTGCAGCCTAGGGACTTGGTGCCCTTTGTCCCAGCTGCTCCAGCTGTGGCTGAAAGGGGCCAATATACAGCTCAGGTAATTGTTTCAGGGGGTGCAAACCCCAAGTCCTGGTGGTTTCCATGTGGTGTTAGGCCTGCAGGTGTGCAGAAGACAAGAATTGAGGTTCAGGGACCTCTGCCTAGGTTTCAGAGGATGTATGGAAACCCTTGGATATCCAGCAGAAGTTTGCTGCGGAGACACAGTCCACAAGGAGAACCTCTGCTAGGGCAGTACAGAAGGAAAATGTGGCATGTGAGGCCCCACACGGAGTCCCCACTGGGACACTGCCCAGTGGAACATTGAGAAGAGGGCCACTGTCTTCCAGACCATGGAATGTTAGATCCACCAACAGCTTTCATCATGTGCCTGGAAAGGCCAGAGACACTCAACTGTGAAGGCAGTCGGGAGGGGGCTGTACCCTGTGAAGCCACAGGGGCAGAGCTGCCCAAGGCCATGGGAGGCCACCTTTTGCATCAGCATGACCTGGATGTAAGACATGGAGTCAAAGAATATTATTAGGGAACTTTAAGGTTTAACGACTGCCCTATTGGACTGCAGACTTGCATAGGGTCTGTGTCTCCTTTGTTTTGGCAGAATTTCTCCCATTTGGAATGGGTGTATTTACCCAATGCCTGTCCCTCATTGTATTTAGGAAGTAACTAACTTGCTTTTGATTTTAGAGACTCATAGGCAAAAGGAAATTGCCTTGAGTCCCTTCTCAGATGAAACTTTGGACTTTGACTTTTGGGTTAATGCTGGGATGCATTAAGATTTGGGGAGACTAGGCCAAGCGCAGTGGCTCACGGCTGTAACCCCAGCACTTTGGGAGGCCAAGGCGGGCGGATCACGAGATCAGGAGATCAAGAGCATCCTGGATAACAAGGTGAAACCCCGTCTCTACTAAAAATACAAAAAATTAGCTGGGCGTGGTGGCGGGCGCCTGTAGTCCCAGCTACTCGGGAGGCTGAGGCAGGAGAATGACGTGAACCTGGGAGGCGGAGCTTGCAGTGAGCCGAGATCCCGCCACTGCACTCCAGCCTGGGCAACAGAGTGAAACTCCATCTCAAAAAAAAAAAAGAAAAAAAAAAAAAAAAAAAGATTTGTGGGGACTACTGAAAGGGTATGATTGTGTTTGGAAATGTGAGGACATGAGATTTTGGAGGCGGCATAGGTGGAATGATATGATTTGCCTCTGTGTCCCCACCAAAATCTCACCTCGAATTGTTATAATCCCCACATGTCAAGAGCAGAACCAGGTAGAGGTAATTGAATCATGGGGGGTGGTTTCCTCCATGCTGTTATTGTGAAAGAGTGAGTCTCATGAAATCTGATGATTTTATAAATGTCTGGCATTTTCCCTGTTGGCAGTCATTCTTTCTCCTGCTGCCATGTGAAGAGTTGCCTCCTGCCATGGTTGTAAGTTTTCCTGAGGCATCCCCAGCCATGTGGAGCTGTGAGTCAATTAAACATATTTTTTTAAATAAATTACTCAGTCTCAGGTATTTCTTCATAGCAGCCTGAGAATGAACCAATATACCCCAGCCAGAGCAATCAGGCAAAAGAAACAAATAAAAGGCATCCAAACAGAAAAGGGGAAGTCAAATTTTCCCAGTTCACTGATGACATGACCTACATCTAGAAAGCCTCAGTCTCCACCAAATATCTTTTGAATTTGAGAAATTAATTTAGTAAAGTGTGAAGATCCCTTTACAAAAATTGGTAGCATTTCCACATGCCAATAATGATCCAGCAGATAATCAAATAAACATGGTAATCCCATTTACAACAGCTAGTAAAAAATAAACTAAGAATAATTTTAGCCAAAGAGGTAAAAGATATCTACAAGGAAAACTACAAAACACTGGTGAAAGTAATTGTAGATGCCAAAAACAAATGGAAAAATATCCCTTGTTCTTGAATTAGAAAAACTAACATTATTAAAATGACCATACTGCTCAAAGCAATCTACAGATTTAATGCAATCCCTTAAAAAAATTCATTTTTCACAGAAATAGAAAATACTATCCTCAAAATCATATGGAACTAAAAAAGAGCCCGAATAGCCAAATAAATACTAAGCAAAAAGAATAAGGCTGGAGGCATCTCATTACTGACTTCAAATTATACTATAAGGCTACAGTAACCAAAGCAGCATGGTACTGATATAAAAATAGACATATATATCAAGGGAACAAAATAGGGAGCACAGAAATAAAGCCAGGTACTCAGAGCCAACTCTTTTGTGACAAAATCAACAAGAATATACACCGGGGAAATGACATCATTTTCAACAAATGGTGCTGGGAAAATTTGACTGTCATACACAGAAGAATGAAATTGGACCCTTATCTTTCAGCACATTCAAAAATCAACTCAAGATGGATTAAACCCTTAAATGCAAGACATAAAATTATAAAAGTACTGTAAAAATACCTAAGGAAAATTCTCCTGGACATTGGTCTAGGCAAAATATTTATGAATAAGATGTAAAAAGCACAGGCAATAAAAACAAAAATAGACAAATGGGACTTAATTAAACTAAAAATCTTCTGCACAGCAAAAGAAATAATCAAGATTGAACAGGCAACCTACAGAATGGGAGATAATATTTGCAAATAATGCATGTGACAGGGGATTAGTAAACAGAATTTAGAAGGGACTTAAACAACTCAAAATGAAAACTCCAAATAATCCCAGTACAAAGTGGGCAAAGGACATGAATAAACATACAAATGACTAACGGGCATATGAAAATGCTCAACATCACTAATCATCAGAGAAATGCAAATTAAAACCACAATGGGATATCATTTTACATGAGTCAGAATGGCTATTTTTCAAAAGACAAGAAATAACAAATGTTTGTGAGGATTTTTAAAAAGCTAAAAAATAACAAATGTTTGTGAGGAGAAAACGTAATGCTTATACACTGTTGGTGGAAATGTAAATTAGTACATTCACTATGACAGTAGGGAGATTTCTCAAAGAACTATAAATAGAACTCCCATTCAATCCAACAATCTCACTATTGGGTATCTACCCAAAGGAAAATAACTCACTATATCAAAAAGATATCTGCACTCATATGTTTATTGTAGTACTATTCACAACAGCAATGATATGGGATCAACCTAAGTGTCTGTCAACAGATGATATGATAAAGAAAAACTGCAAGATATATATATATATGCACATATATATCTTGCATATATATATGAATATATGCACATATATATCTTGCATATATATATGAATATATATCTTGCACTTTTTAGGATCATAGTATTCCATTATATATATATATATATATATATATATATATATATATATATTCTAAATAGTATTCATATATATATAATATATATTATATATAAAATAAGGCACACATCACCGCCACTGCTACCAGGTTTGCTTTTTAATATAATTTCGCCATTGTTCTTTGTTGTCATATTTTCTTAATAGCCATACAGTTTCAAAATCATGGGAATTTATCCTAACAGGCATATTTGCCTAACAGGCAAATTTATCCTACATTTCATGGGTAATTTTCTTCTCAAAGACAACTCTAAGTCTAAGTTTACACTCCGGTCAAATATTTTAATAACAGAGCTCTCATTAGTTGGGATAGACTAACCCATTATCAAATTCCTATCTATCCATCGACATAGATAGATAGATAGATAGATAGATAGATAGATAGATAGAGGAATACGATATATATATATATATACACATATATATATACACATATATATATACACACACATATATATATACACATATATATATATATATACACATATATATATACACATATATATATATATATACACACATATATATATATATAAATGGAATACTATTTAGCCATAAGAAATAATGAAATTTATCTTTTGCAGCAATATGGATGAAAATGGAGGCCATTATCTTAAGCATAACAAGTCAGACACAGAAAGACAAATACCATATGTTCTCACTTATAAGTGGGAACTAAATAATGTGTACACAGGAGTGTAAAGTATGGAATGAAATGATAGACAATGGAAAGGTGAGTGCATGATGAGAGATTACTCACTGGGTACAATGTACATTATTTGGGCAATGGATACCCAAAAAGCCCTTCTTCCACCACCATGCAATCTATGCATATGACAAAATATATTTCTCATAGATTTGTACAGAAATAGAAATTTTTATCAGTGCTTTAATTAAATATATCTGTCTTAACTTACTTTAGTCAAAATAACGACATGAAAGTAGATACATTTCTCTTTAGCATAAAATGGTTTCTATGTATTTGTGTATTTGGCAGGACATAAATAAGCATATGATCTAATTTCACCTGTTAAAAAGTTGTATAAAATTGTTTGTGACAATGCCAACTTTCTTTTTTAAAAGGTTGCATATGAAATAGACTAATAAGCCCTAAACAAAATGTCAGTTATATTGCTGTAATAGGTAAAAAAAAAAAAAAAAAAAAAAAAAAAAAAACTTGGATTAAGAAGATAATTATCTTTCCCATTTCCAGGACCATAATTATGAACCACATTTCCATGTGCCTCTTGACGCAAATTATTCACAAAGCTAACTGAAGTCTCAAACATTCAAATGAAATACAGCTAATTAAATGTGGTACTTATGAAAACCAACCGATGTACTTTTGAAGAGTCATAAGCATGCCTCTATTAAGAGTACTCCTCCATCATTCCAAAGCCAGTATGATGATACAATTACTTTGAAGTGCTTTTGTTTGTTTGTTTTAGAGAAGGAGCCTCACAATGTTGCCCAGGCTGATCTTGAACCCCTGGTTTCAAGTGATCTGCCTCTCTTTAGGCTCCTAAGTAGCTGGGACTACAGGCACATGTCACTGCCACTGCTCCCAGGTTTGCTTTTTAATATAATTTCACAATTTGTTTGTGTTGTCATATTTTCTTAATAGCCATCCAGTTTCAAAATCATGGGAAATTTATCCCACATTTCCTGGGTAATTTTCTTCTCAAAGACAACCCTAAGTCCAAGTTTACACTCCCGTCAAATATTTTAATAACAGAGCTCCCATTAGTTAGGATAGACTAACTCATTATCAATCACAAGCTTTATTTTTACCTTTAATTTTTTTTATTGATTCAGGGATACAAGTGCAGTTTTGTTGCCAGGGTATTTGTGTAGTGGTGAAGTCTGCAACCAGTCTCTCCAGGAAGCATACTTCCAGTTGGTGTTATAAATATATAGATGAAGCTTTATAAAAATGATCAATTTTTCTGTTCCTTTCTTACAAAGGTTATGCTTCAAATATTCTTCAGTGCTTTAGAAGGCTCCCAAATTACAAGCTAATTTTAAAATGAAACAAGTATGTTCAAAATGTCACATTTCCTCTGCCTTCATTTCTTTCACCTCCATACCTATCTATTACAATCATATCAATATTGCAAGGCTTAGTTGAAATTCATTAACTATAATACCTTCCCAGATCCCTGCCTCCTCTCTTCTAAAAGGTAGGTATAATCACTCCTTCCTCTAAATTCCTGTAATACTTGGTGGTTCTCTTATGTTATCCATCATAGTCTGTCTTGTTGGTATAAGTTAAGTGGGTACTTGTTTGTCTCACATTTATGTTTGGGAGCTCCTGAAAGTCAAGGTGTATATCGTACTTATAAATTTCCCATATTGCTCAATACCCTGACATGTAATTATTAAAGGTGTAATATTTGTTGAGTAAGTGGAGGAATAAAGGAGGGAATCAATGGGTTTTTGTGATTAACTAAAATCTTGGGATACTATGTACCCATATATCACCTCTTCACAAGAAGAAAAAGCATTCAAAAGCCTAGTTCATATGATAATTGAAAAGAGAGCAGAAAAGCCATATGCCAAACTAAGAGGAAAAAGAAGCGGTAGCTACAAAATATTCTTTGTGTTTCATTATCCCATGTCCATAAACTTGAAAAAAAAGTATTCTAACATCATAATGTTAATGCAATAAGTTATCATAAATATTGTTAATATTTTGCAGGTTTTTACATATATTTTACTCATATTATCTCCAGACAGCCCATGAAATAAGCAGCATAGATTATTAACTATGACCTTCATTTTACAGTTGAGGAAACATGTTCAGGAGGGCTGTCATGCCCAAGTTCATTCAGCTAAGTTGCAAATCAGAATTGGAACCCAAATCTGTCTGACTGTAAGTCCTGTATGGTATATCATACCTCATAACTGTCCCTCAAACTCCAAAAAGATGCATAGTGTTTACTTTGTTTCACCCCAGCAATGGGAATGGTTTTTGCACACTCTTCTACTCTGTCATTAGTCTGCCCATGCCTCCCACACACTGTGCACATGACTGCAAGACAGGAAATAGAATTAAAAGTGAGATTTGTGACCATGGAATGAAAACAAACAAACAGCAACAAACCTGGCAGGCCTAGTCACAAACTAAGCCCATCAATACTGTATGCTAACTCACTGAGTCAATGAGCTGAGTGACTACTGAAGATCCAGTGGGATTGTTAATATTTTATCTAAATTTGCATGTAATTGACACCTTTGTCCTTTTCTAAATCATGATTCTTACCTTTATAACAGAGGTACCAGCTCTGGAGAGTGGACTGTGAATCTGTGCTGCAGCAGCCATGTTGGCAATAGTATTGAGATGGTTCATCTGATTCATTGCCATGGCAACTGATGCAGGAGGTAAGCTGACTGGAAGTAGGGGATGAGGCATCATCATAAATGGCAGATCCAGTCCTAAAAGAGACAGTGCATATTAAACTTGTTACATTATGATTATCTGAAATAGTTTGTCAAAAAGTATCTGAATTCATTCTTAGTTTTCTTATAAAAAACAATTTTTATTATATCCTAGTGTCTCCTTGTGCCATTAATAGCACCTGTGGTATTTTATATTGTTTAATCATTTAAAAAATCTTCCTGTATCCACGTTTAATTATAAATATGCTTTGTTCTTGCTTTCATTCCCCAAATATTGATAAGATGCAAAATTTTTACCCATAAAAGAAACACAAATCTTTAAGCCAAACATCATTGCATTTCAAAAAATAAGAACTTTCTTCTTAATCATTATAACTGTTTTGTAACATCATAACAATAATGCATTGATGTGTTGATAGTTGACAGCTTTATAATTTCTTTAAGAGACTTAACAGAGGTGCTGGTAAGGCAGGATGTAGATTCTCTAAGCTTCAGAACTATAGAAGAAAACAGACTTGGAGTATGTTATACCCTTTTAGATATAAATCTCTAAAATGAATGCTTATATTAATAGCTTTAATTTAAAGTCTTTGTCAATAAATAATAACTCCCTTATCAAAATATCAACCTATTTTCCAGTTTAATAAGAAATACTTAATGACAAATATTGTTGAGTCATTTCAGGAATTTCTTTTTTTTTCTTATGCAACTCGAAATAATTTTCACACATTTGAAATATCTGAAAGAATATCTCTCAATTATTATCCACATTCAACTTCTGGTAGCCACCGGTATGCCATCATGTAAAAGGTAACGTTGAAATCATTGTCTACTTATCCCTTAATAGGCTGAAATTTGTAGGAGGAAAGGAGTTTGAGCAGAGTCTACTAAAATTTAGTCTAGCTTTATGGATGTGAACGTGACTGTGAGCAAATCATAGCACTTATTATAAACAATTACCTCTAGAGTAATCTTGCCTGATTTTGGACAGAAGCCCAGAAATCAGTAGTCTTTAATAGATGTTCTAAAACATCCCTGCCTATAATTTTTCTAAATTATCGCAGACTACAGAAACTCTATGGTG
Source organism: Rhinopithecus roxellana (assembly GCF_007565055.1). Taxonomy (NCBI): domain Eukaryota; kingdom Metazoa; phylum Chordata; class Mammalia; order Primates; family Cercopithecidae; genus Rhinopithecus; species Rhinopithecus roxellana. The sequence continues at coordinate 43,013,211 of NC_044555.1, forward strand.
GACAGCATTTACGTTGATTCTGCGCACAAGTATTAAGTATTAATAATGTCCTTTTTTTTCTCTTGGTAATTGCTTCACATTTCCTTGCTTCCCTTATCACAACAGAAAAAGAACATCAGCGAATCTATAGAAAGTATATGAAAAAGCTCCCTAAACCTCATTCCTCAAACCAAAGTGGCAGTAATAAAAACACTCAAAACACATCTATTTTTAGGACAAAGATTTTCTTGCATTCTATGGCTTCATTTTCTTAACAGTGCGTTTCACAGAGTAGTTTTTAATTTTAATAAAGTCCAATTTCAATGGGAGCTAGAAGGAAGAAGCAGTGTTAAATTATTTGAGGTCCATCTCCTGATTTCACTTATCATGGTTGATCTAAAACTGTTAACAAGAAAGTACAAAGGCAGCACAAGCAGTGGAATACCTTTCCAGGTAGGTAAGGTCTCATATAACACTCAAGTGATCATAACAATGAAAGCAATTCCTTAATAAAGAAAACATTAGCCACCAGTGTTTCTGATAAAGACAGTCACAAAATGCACTGTTACCAGAATTACACAAGGATAAAACCTAACCTAGAAACTTAAATTCTGTGTGGAACTCAGGAAAGGAAACATTCTCTGTACTCCCTATCTGACTCCATATCCCAGAGTCGGAAACTATTTTAAACTTTTCTCCTATCCGTGTTCACTTATGGCTCACTATCTCTAAATCCTTTTTAGGAACAACCTTCTAAACCAAACTTTCGAGCTCTGAAATATTTTTGTTGCCATTATTAATTTATCAATGAAGGCTCAAAACAACTCTTACAGTATTGAATTCAAAGTGGCCTTTCCACTCACTTGTGATTATTTTTACTTTTTAATAGTTAAAATTTTTATTATAAGTTGACAAATTACAATTGTATATACTTATGGAATACCAAGTGATCCTATTATATATTATATATGTGTACACACACATATATACACATATATATATACACACACACAATGTGGGATAACTAAATAAAGCTAATTAATATATCCATCGCCTCAAACACTTGTCATTCTGGAGAACATTATGCTAAGCAAAATAAGCCAGGCACAGAAAGACAAATGCTTTGTAATCTCATTTGTATGTGCAACTCACTCCCTTTAAAACTAGAAGCATATTTTCAGTTAGCCTTCTAAAATTACTTAGGTACATATGCATTTTTATCATATAGTTTATGCTATAATGATATTTTATAATATATATTAAACTAATCACTGTTTATCTTTCTCCTGAAACCTTCACATTATGTTCAACATAATAACGACAATCAATGACCTAAGTAGGTTTCTATATAAGGCTATCATTTACTGCAAGCCCAAGGTAATTATACACTTCAGTCCTTCCTTGTGTACACTGCTTCAGTCACAAATTGATCAAACTTAGATGAAAAGTAGCCATCAGTGCTCCTATTTACTATTCAAATGCTCAGATAAGCTTTTGTTCAACTTACAGTTCCCTCAACAGTGTAATAATCTTTCCTCATTCTCCAGAGATTTTCAGTATCACCTAGGCACCATCTGGCGATAATAAGAAATATACCTACTTAAAGTCCAATTGAAATGCAAACTAAATGCAAACTACAAAAAGAATTTAACAGCCCATTGGCAGTTTTAAAATCTAATTCATCAAACACTTCAAATGACCATGAAAGGCTTAAAACTCATATTTTGAAATCATGACCTGCAATAACTGTCAATTGACTGTAATGCCCTAGACTTTACCCCAAGCTAGTACTTACATTACAGGCCAATTTAACAGTGACCACACATGAGTTCTCCATGCAAAGCATATGCAAATACTGAATTATGAAAGTCAAACTTCTTCTGAAACTGAACACATGTAATTAAAAACCATCAGTAGTACAGATTGCCACACCTGCAATCTGGCTCACTTAGTCACATGCTAGATATACAGGTAGCCTTTTAATAGCATGATAATAAAGACAAATCTTTTTAAAAAATCTCCAAAATGGGTTATTTCTTTTCCTATTGACTTCACAGACATTATGCAAGTTACTATAAGAATAATTCTTTTTTTAATTTAAATTTTATTATTTATTTATTTATTTTTTTAAATATGACAGATTCTCGCTCTGTCATCCAGGCTGGAGTACAGTGGCATGATCTCGGCTCACTGCAACCTCTGCCTCCCGGGCTCAAGCGATTCTCCTGCCTCAGCCTCCCAAGTAGCTGGCATTACAGGCATGTGCCATCACGCCCAGCTAATTTTTGTATTTTTAGTACAGATGGAGTTTCACCATGTTGGCCAAGCTGGTCTCGAACTCCTGACCTCGAGTGATCTGCCCACCTCGGTCTCACAAAGTGCTGGGATTACAGCAGTGAGCCACCGAGCCGGGCCTGTAAGAATAATTTCTAATGCATCTTGGTATTTCAGCAACTCCTACAATTCTTATATAAGTGCATAGCACCACCTCCTTCTAGCTATGAAATGTACAAACTTTAGTAATCCTCTGTCTATCTAAATCTCACATTGATTTGATTTCTAAGTCACGTTGACTTCTGTAATATTTTGTCATTTCTACGGTGACTACCAGGCATTAATCCCTTGATAGAAGTACCCTATCTTCCCAGTCTGTCTTCCTGTGGTTTTTCATTTGCCTATCCACTCCCTTTTTAAGACTTCCAGTGACCACTTACTGCTACCAGAATAAAATACAAGCATTTTTATTTAATCCAAAATTACCTTTCTGGTTGTAATGTTTCATTATATTCCTCTCTGTATGCTGTACTCTAGCCCCACTGGACTATCTACATCTACAGTTTGAATTCATGTTAGCCTTCACTCATGTTAATGCTTCTCTCTGGAATCTGCCTTCCTAACCCATTGATTTGCCTATGTAAATACTCCTTCCCTTTAAAAAATAAATAGACTAGTTTTAGAGCAGTCTTAGATTAATAAAACACATTAGCAGAAGTTACAGAGAATTTCCTTATGCCTCCACTCTGCCATCACACAGTTGGTCCTCATATTAATATCGTGTAAGAATCTGTTGTATCTCTACATTTGAAAAATCAATATTGATGTATTAACCACATTCCATAGTTTATAGCAGAGGTCACTTGTTTTATCCCTCCCCCCAACCTCTGGCAATCACTGATCTTTTTAGGCTCTATAGATTTGCCTTTACCCGAATGCTATCTAGTTAGAATCACACACTATTTAGCCTTTTCAGACTGATTTGTTTCATTTAGCAATTTGCACTTAAGATTCACCCAAGTCTTTTCAAGGTTTGATAGCTCATTTGTATTTATTGCTAAATATGTTTCCATAGTACATATATACCACAGTTGGTTTATGCATTCAACTATTAAGGCATATCTTGGTTGTTTCTAATTTTTAGCAATTATGAATAAAGTTACTGTAAACTTTGGTGTATAGGTTTTTGTGTGGACTTAAGTTCTTCATTGATTTGTGTAAATATAGGACTATGTTTACTTTAGTTTAAAAAATGCCCAAAATGTCTTCCAAAGTCATTATAGTATTTTGCATTTCCATGAACAACAAACGGAAAGTTCCTGTTGCTCCAAATATTTGTGAGCAATTGAAGTTGACAATTTTGGATGTTAACTATTTCCACAGGTGTTTATGGGTATCTCCTAGTCGTTTTAATTTGCAATTCCCTAGTGACATATTATATGCAACATGTTTTCATCTGCTTATTATCCATCTGTGTCTTAATTAATGAGATGTCTGTTTAGGTCTTTTGTCCACTTTTTAATTTGGTTGCTTATTTCTTATTGTTGAGATTAAAATTTATTTGTATATCTATCAGTCCTTTATCATATATGAGTTGTTCAAAGACTTTTCCTATTCTTTTGTTTGTCTTTTCATTCTCTTAACAGTGGGCTTCATGGAACGGTTTTTAAGTTTAATGAAATCCAACTTATAAGTTTATTTTAAGGTTTATGGTCTTGATATTGTATCTAAAACCTCATTGCCAAACCCAAGATTACCCAGCTTTTCTCTGATGTTATCTTCTAATAGATTCAGAGTTTTGCAATTGCAATTTACATTTAGGCCTATGATGCTCTTGAGTTAATTTTTGTAAAGAACGATGGCCTGTGTCTAGGTTCATTCTTTGCATGTGATATCCCAGTTGTTCCACTGTAATTCGTAGAAAAATGCTATGATCTTTCTATTGAATTGCCTTTGCTCCTCCATCAAATACCAATTGACTATATTTGTATGGATCTATTTCTAGGCTCTCTATTCTGTTCTGTTAACATTAATCTATTTGTCAGTTCTTTTGCCAAAATCACACTATCACGAATACTGTAACTTTATAGTAAATAATGAAGTATGGTAGTGTCAGTCCACTACATTTTTTGTTGTTGTTCAATACTTTCCTGGCTATTTTGGTTCTTTTAATTTCCATATAAATGTTGGAATCACTATGTGAGTATACACAAAACAACTTCCTTGGATTTTGATTGGGAATATATTAAATCTATAGATCAAGTTGGAAAGAACTGCTGTTCTAACGATATCAAGTCTTCCTATCCATGAACATAGGATACCTCTCCATTTATTTATATGTTCCTGGATTTTTTCATCAGAGTTCTGTAGTAGTCATTCTAATAATCACACACACACACACACACACACACACACATATATATATATATATATATATATATATATATATGGCTATGTTTATACTTAAGTACTTCAATTATTGCTGCTAATTTAAACAATTTTGTGTTTTTATTTGTATAAATTTAAGAGGTACAAGTGCAGTTTTGTTACATGGATACATTGTGTAGTGGTGAAGTCTAGGCTTCCACTTATAAGTTTTTGACTTTCTGTTTCAGAGTTATTTCACTTTAGATGTGTTTTTAACTTCAAATTGCAACTGTTCATTGTTGGTATACAAGAAAGCAGTTGATTTTTTACATTAATTTTGCATCCTGCAACCTTACTGTAATCTCTTATTAGTTCTATGAGACTTTTTTGTAAAATCTTTTTAAATTTTACACGGATAATCATGTCATCTTTGAACCAATACAATTTTTTCTTCCCTAATTTGTATAAATTTTGTTTCATTTTCTTGTCATTTTTCACTATCTAAGGCCTCCAGTACAATGATGAATAGAAGTGATAAGAGGGAACATCCTTCCCTTATTTTCAAACTTAGGGGAAAAGTACCTAGTGTCTCACCATTGAGTAAGATGTCAGCAGTAGGTTTTTATGGATGTTCTTTAACAAGTTGAGGAAGTTCCCCTCGATTCCTATTTTTTTCCTAAGAGTTTTTATTATGAATGTGTATTGTATTTTCTCAAAAACTTTTTCTGCATCTACTTTTAGTATCATATTATTTTTATTCTCTAGCCTATTGATGTTACAGATTACATCAATTGATTTTCCAATGTTGAGCTACCTTTACATACGTGGAATAAATTCCACTTGGTAGTGGTGTGCAATTTTTGTTTTGTTTTGTTTTGTTTTTTTGAGATGGAGTCTCACTCTGTCACCAGGCTGGAGTGCAGTGGTGCAATCTCAGCTCATTGCAACCTCCATCTCCCTGGTTCAAGCGATTCTCCTGCTTCAGCCTCCCTAGTAGCTGAGACTACAGGCACACACCACTGCACATAGCTAATTTTTGTACTTTTAGTAGAGACGGGCTTTCACCATGTTGGCCAGGATGGTCTTGATCTTTTGAACTCGTGATTCGCCTGCCTCAGCCTCCCAAAGTGCTGGGATTACAGGCATTGGCCAACGCGCCCGGCCGGTGTGTAATTTTTCCTATACATCGTTAACTTTAATGTACTATTCTGTTTTCAGGATTTTTGCATTATGTTCATCAGAGACACTGGTCTGTAGTTTCCCTTTCCTACATTGTCTGTCTCTGATATTTTGGTATTTGGTTAATTTTGATCTCATAGAATGAGGTAGAAAGTATTCCCTCTGCTTTTATCTTCTGGAAGGGATTGCAGATAATTGGTATATTTTCTTCTTTAAATGTTTGGTAGACTTTACCTTTGAACCCATTTGAACATGGTGCTTTCTGTTGTGGAAGGGTTTTAATTATAGATTCTATTTCTGTAATAAGTATAGGCCTTTTCAGATTATCTGTTACTTCTTGTGTGAGTATTGGTAGATTGTAGCTTACAAAAAATTCGCTAATTTCTTCCACGTTATCAAATTTGTGCTTATAGAGTTGTTGAGTATTGCTATATTATCATTTTAATGTCATAGTATAAATAGGGATGGCCTCTATTTTCTGATAATAGTAATTTGCATCTTCTCTCTTTTTGTTAGTTAGTCTGCCTAGGGGTTTATGAATTTCATTTGTCTTGTCAATGAACCAGCTTTTGGTTTCATTGATTTTCTCTGTTGATATTCTGTTTTCAATTTCATTCATTTCTATACTAATAATTATTATTATTTATTTTCTTCTGCTTTAGATTTTTTATCTTTTTATTTGCCTAAAGTGGTAGCTTTGATTACTGATTTTATTTCTTTATCCTTTTTAATACATTAATTAATTCAATGCTATTTATTTTCCTCTAAGCACTGCTTTTGCTACATCCTATGAATTTTGATAAATTATATTTTCATTGTCATTTGCTTTAAAATACTTTTGAATTTTTCTTGGGGGTTCTTTTTTTGACTTGTGTGGTATTTATAACTGTACATGTACAGTTTCTTTCAGTTCAGTTCAGATTTTGATTATTTTTTGTCTTCTGATATGTTTGGGGTTGGTTTGCTCATCTTGAATTGTATTCCCATAATTCCCATGTGTTTTGGGAGGGACCCAGTGGGAGATAACGGAATCATGGGAGTGGTTTCTCCCATACTGTTCTCATGGTAGTGAATAAGTCTCACAAGATCTGATAGTTTCATAAGGAGAAACCCCTTTACTTGGTTCTCATTCTCTCTCTTACCACTGCCATGTAAGAAGTGCCTTTCACCTTCCACCATGATTGTGAGGCCTCCCTTACCACGTGGAAGTGTAAGTCTATTAAATCTCCCTCTTTTGTAAATTGCCCAGCCTTGGGTATGTCTTTATCAGCAGCGTGAAAATGGACTAATCCATGGTCTATCTTAGAGAATGTGCCACGTGCTGATGAGAAGAATGTAAATTCTGCATATATTGGATAAAGTGTTCTGTAAATACTTTTAGGTCGGTTTGTTCTAGCATTCAGTTTAAGTCCTTGTTGGCTTTCTGCTTTGATGCTATGTCTAGTTCTGTCAGTGGAGTGTTGAAGACACTCACTATGGTTGTGCTACTGTCTACCTCTTTTCCTAGGTCTAGTAGTAACTGTTTTATTAATCTGGGAGTTTCAGAGTTAGGTGCAGGTATATTTAGGAATGTAATATCTTCTTGTTGGATGTATCCTTTTATCAATATATTAATATAATGACCTTCTTTGTCTTTTCTTCACTGCTTTTGCTTTACAGTCTGTTTTACCTGATATAAGAATTGCTCCTCCTGCTCATGTGGCTTTTATTATTTGAACAGACCATTATGTGTTAGATTAACTAAGAATTTTTATAAATTGGTCTGGCACAGTGGCTCACGCCTGTATTCCCAGCACTCTGGGAGGCCAAGACAGGCAGGTATCTTGAGCCCAGAAATTCAAGACCAGCCTAGGCAGCGTGGCAAAACCCTGTTTCTACTAAAAAATACAAAGGTTAGCTGGGAGTGGTGGCACATGCCTGTAGTCCCAGCTACTGGGGGGTGGAGGGGGTTAGGAGAGAGGATCTCCTGAGCCTGGGAGGTCAAGGCTGCAGTGAGCCGTAATCACACCACTGCACTCCAGCCTGGGTGACAGAGTGAGACCCTGTAAAAAAAACAAACTAATAAAACAAAAAGAAGAAATTAAAAACATTAATTTATCTTTCTTTCTTCGTGAAGAGTTTTCAATGTTTCTTGAGATGCAGTTCTACTGGTATGGGAACAAATTACCTCAATTTTTGTTTGAGAAAGTTTTTATTTTTCCTTCACTTTTAAAGGGAAATTTTCCTGGACACAGAACTCTAGGTTTGTGGGGTTTTAAATATATATTTTTAAATTCTTGTGGGTGGATAGTAAGGGTATACATTTATGGTGTTTTCTTTTTCAACACTCTAAATATTTCATTCCACTCTCTTGCTATTTGCCTGGTTTCTAAAGAGAAGTCCAGTGTAATTATTATCTTTGTTTCTGTGTGAAAATAAAGTTTTTTTCTCTGTCTTCTTTCAAGATTTTCTTTTTGTCATTGGTTTTCTGCAGTTGGAATATGATATGGGTATTTGTAGATTTTGGTATTTATCCTACTTACTGTTTGCTGAATGATTTGTGATTTGGTGTTTCTCATTAATTTTGGAAAACTCTCAGTCGTTGTTATTTCAAATATGTCCTCTGTTCTTTTATCTTTTTCTTCTCTTTGTCACACAGTTCTTAGATAGTCCATTCTGGTATTTTATTTCTGTCATCATTTCTCTTTTTTCAGCTTGGGAAGTATGTGTTGAAATATCTTCAAGCTTACTGATTCTTTCCTTGACTCTGTGTATTCTATCGATAATTTCATATAAGATATTCTTCATTTTATTGGAGTTCTTTCTTTTATTCCTAGCATTTTCTTTTGATTTTTTCTCAGGGTTTCTGCCTCACTGATTAACTATCCCATGTGTTCTGTATGATGTTCGTGTTTTCCATTCTCTTAGTATATTAGTTGTTTTTTTTTTTTTTAATTCTCAGTCTGATGATTCTAAAATATCAGCTATGTCTGAATTTAGTTCTGTTGTTTGCTCTGTCTCTTCAGATTGTGTTTTTTGATTTTGTTTATGTTTGCATTTTCTTTTTCGTTTAAAGCCAGAAATGATGTAGTAGGAGAGACTGAAGTAAATGGGCCTTTGGTGATAGGTTTTATGCTGATCTGGCTGGGAGTTAGTCTATCGTAAATGCTTGCTTTACCTGTGACATTAGTGTCTAAATTTTCCTCTAGTCTTGTTTCTGTCCTTCTTAGTTTTGCTTCTCCCTAGAGAACCTGTCATAACTCGGGTCTGAAAATTGCAGTTCTTTAAGCTGTAATCCCCCTTTGTTATACAGGAGCACTACTGTGGGGATACTTAAATGTGAGAGAAGAAACATTCTATAATCTTATGATTAGGTCTTAGTCCCTTAGTGAGGCTGTATCCTTGGGCTGTGACTTTCACAAGTAATTTTTAACTCCCATAAGTCCTTAGGTGAGACAGAAGGCTTAAGACTGCTGGAACTGTACTGTTCTTTTCCCCTCACATAAAAGTTAGAGAGGGTTGGAGGTTAGTATATCCCTTTCTCCAGGTCAGTTAGGCTCTAGCAAAACCAAGTAGTTTAAGCTCTGGTAAAATAGTTTTCTTTGAGGACGGGCCTTCAGGAGAACAGAGTACTATGAGCATATTTCAAAGTTGTTACTTTTCCTTTCCCCCTGCTAGAAACATGAGGGGAATGTTCTCATATCTTCACCCTGAGAATCTGGTAGGGCTCCTAGAAATAAAACTCATGAAAGTTTAGGGGCCTCATAAACCAGGGCCCCCACGTGTTTTTGTCTCTTGAGCTAGATCTACAGCAAGTCTCCTGCAATTACTCAATTATCTTTTAAATGCTTCCACCAGGATGTAGCTGTGGCTTCTTCTCCTTATGAGCTGTGCTGCCTTTCTCTCTAGTTTCCAGCATTGTGGGGCTCTGTGACCTCAATCTCTGGTGGCTTTAATAAGAGTTGGTGATTCTCAGATTGTTTATCTTTTTTCTAGTTGCAAAGATGGGAGTAATGACTTCCAAGCTCTTTATACGTCAGACTAGAGGCCAAAGTCTTCTAAATTACTCTCATTATAACCTGAATCTACCTTAATCAGTCCTTTTTTAACTTTTCATATCATAATATTTATAACTTTTCTGGCATTCATTTCATTTGCTTTTGCTTAACATTTCATTTTGTATGGGACATTTTATGCTTGAGATTATAACCACTTTAAAGTAACACACCATAACCTATTTTTGTATGCTTAATAGCTGACCAATTTCACTAAGATTTGGAACATTATATTAAAATGTCTCAGAATTCCTCTGTTGCCTTAATCCCAAGGTAGAATGGGAGAATAAAAGTGTCAGGGAAGAGAGTAATGAAACCCTATCCTGGATTATCCATTCATAAGAAAAGTAAGATATATACAAAAGTAATATACACAAGATTTGCTTTGCTGCAGAAAGACTTGTGAGTCTTTGAAGTCCCTAAAACATCATCTAAACCTGTATTTGTATACATTAGCTATAGTGCGATTGCTAAGTAATAATACTACTTGTGATATATCTAGTACTTACTATATGCAATTCACTGTTAACATATCTTACTTTATTATTCTGAGACCTCACAGCAACCTTAAGTGGGTGTATTTTTATCCACAGTCTATATAGTTGTGGATATTAAGACTTGGAAAGGTTAGGTGACTTCTCCAACATCTAACAATAATGTCGAATTCAAAACATGTGGCCGGGTGTAGTGGCTCAAACCTGTAATCTCAGCACTTTGGGAGGCCAAGGCGGGCGGATCACCTGAGGTCAGGAGTTCAAGACCAGCCTGGCCAGCATGGTGAAACCCCATCTTTACTAAAAATACAAAAAAAAAAAAAAAAAAAAAAAAAACTTAGCTGGCTGTGGTGGCAGGTGCCTGTAATCCCAGCTACTTGGGAGGCTGAGGCAGGATAATTGTTTGAACCCAGGAGGCGGAGGTTGCAATGAGCCAAGATCGCTCCATTGCACTCCAGCCTGGGCAACAAGAGCAAAACTCCATTATAAAAAAGAAAAGAAAAAAAAGAATTCAAAACGTGGGATTCAAACACAAGTTTATGTGACTTTAGCCAACATTCTTAATGACTATACTACATAGCCTCCCATGTACCTCTACTCTATGTACCTCCACCTTCCACGTACCTCCCATGTGCCCTTATATGTACTTAAGATTTAACCATTTAATATCAGAAGGGGAGGTAAAGAGGGAAAATGAGTCCCTCTTTACCTCCCCTTGTGATACTAAATCGGTAAACCTTATTGAAGAAAAATAGACTAAGCCCTGCCAGCCAAAGTTTTCTAGTAGGTCTTGGATAGTATTTTGCTCAACACACCCAGTTTTGGGAGGACGGTATACATACTATTGGTTAGCAGGTGGTTCTGCTGCAGTGGATTGAGGGTTGGAGCACCCCCAACGCCTGGCTGGCCAGCTAGGGCTGCATGAGCAATTCCATGTTGGGGTCCAGGTGCCGCAAATGGAGACTGCATCTTATCCTTATCCCAGGAGGATTCACTTCCACCTGAAAAATATTCATATAAACAGATTTCAATTTGACAACTTTCCATAAGAAGGCTTTTTAAAATTCCATTTTAGAGCTGCAATCATGAATACCACCTCTTAGAAAATTGTTATTGAACACAGTTAACTCATTTTTATGACAGTTTCAAAAACTTTCAATAGTCTAGAGATGTAAGCTGCCTTTGGGAAGGCTAAATCATTCTCAATAATAGTATAGGCACTCTTGACTTGTTGGTATTCTCAACAAATCTGGAATCATAATGAATAGCTTTTAGAAGCACTTACATGTTGGGGAACATTAATTGACTACCACTGCCTTGTATTCTAAACCTTTAACATACATATACTATATTTTAAAGGACTGTACTGATCACTGAAAAAGAACGCACTCATTTGTAAGAGCATGATAACATGCAAAAATACATGGTAAGAAACAGAATGATCTTTTCTTCTCAGGTCACTCAGAGAAGCAAATCTATTCATATACACTAGAGTTTCGTATCAAATAAGCTGGACAAAAATAGGAAAAAATTGTTTTGAATTTGAAATTATACTTACCTTGATCCTTCAAGATAGAACGTGAGGTAAAGTGTGTATAAATGTAGATAAATCATGATCTACATTGACATAGCTATTTCATCTGGTATCTAACATACTATGGGGGATAGAATCATTGCTTAAAACCATATGGAAAACAAACACAGAATAATTTCCAGGACATTCTTTCAGGATAATACTTTAAACAGGGGAGTAAAGAGTGGGATTCCAATCACTGCAGAAGCAGATAGTCTGGCTTTAGAAAACAAAAGGGTTGTGCAGGCAGCTCCATCTATTTGCTTGATGTGCTTCATTCATTCAGGGGTCAGTGGTTCCTCCTCCATTCCCATGCTGGGACTGCAACATTAGCACTCTACCTGGCTGACACCATCCCACTTACTGCCTAAAACTCTGACCCTGTTTGTGTGGGGTTTGGTCTTGGGACTCTTGGGAGCTCTGTAAAATATGTATATTTAATGATTTTTTTTAAAGGTAGAAAAATCAACATACTCATATCCACAACATTTAATATTGTGATTATTTTCACATCTTTGACTTCCCTCCCACACTTTGTTCATATGGATACCCATTTTTACATTATAAGCAGTCTGTCGTGTTGCTTCAGGTATCATATCTACAAAGTGCAATAACTATTAAACATTAGACTTCGTTTCCAATTGTCACTATTATAGTCTACATTATAACAAAAACATTCATTTAAATTATTTCCTCAGAATCAGTTAATTCCCTGAGTGGAATTTGAGTCAAAGGGGACAAAAATTTTTATACTTTTATTTCAAACACCACATTTGCAAAAGCAGTTTTGAGAGTTGTAAACTTTTCAGGGAAATGTCTTCAGGCCCAATTGGTATTCCTCCTCAAGATTTAAAATTTATCAAGCAAATTGCCTGCTAGAATCTCTGAAAGGATTGTTTAACCTTCCTCTCCAGTCATCCAGTCTTACCTCAGTTCTGAAGAGGAAGAACCTTATTCTAGTCCTCCTCTTCAGTACTCTTTCAGGCTCTTTTGTGGCCAAAGTTAACCTCTAATCCAAAAGTGAGAGTCTTGACTAGCCTCCAACTAGATGAGCTGAGATAAGGAAACACCAGATTCTAGAGCAGTATATGTAAAGATTGAAGGGTATCTGGCCCTGCTGATGTGGACGCAGATTTTCCAATCAAATGTGGGAAGAAATAAGCAGTTACTTGTTGGGGTCCTGCTATAAGCCATTCAGATAAGATGCATGAAACCTTCGTAGGTAGGAAATTTGGTTGAATTTAATAGACTGGTTTAATGGACCAAAAATCATTCCCTTGATCATGTTGAGGTGTGCTATGTTCATTGAAAACATGCAATACTTCTATGATTACCGCTTTTTCTCTCTTTTCATCCAGATGTTGGCTGTTGTACAGCATGTGCTTAAGAGCAGGGAGGTAATTTATGGTTTGGTGCATTGACATATTTTAGTGTTGACAAATTTGAAATTTCAATTAAAATCAATAAGACATTGTTATGCTGTAATGAGAGATGGTGGGGGAAGGGAGTATTTTAATAAGCTATGAAAGTAACCACTGCAACACTGATAATTCTTTATAGAAACATTAGGCCAATAAACATGATTAACACCAGAAAATGCAAAAATTTGAAAGATCAATTGCTGAGCAAAAACAGAAGCACTACATCATTTTAGCACTATGTTCAAGATAAGAATTAGCTTACCATTGCAGAACTGTAATTTATAAAATGAGTAAAATATTGACAAAGGAAGATATATTTAGAAGACATTAAATTATACCATATGATAATAATATAGTACTGCAGTATCACAGCAGCAACAGCAACACAGCAATATTGGAGTTGAGATTATATCAATATTTATTTTATAAATGTAAAACTGTTTAGTCTACATTTAATATTAAATGGTACATTAGGTAGTATTCTCATGGTTTGTGTATCACATTTTCCAAATAAGCTTGAATAGAAATGTTTTAAAAATCTTATCAAAGGATTTCAATGTGGTTTTGTGTATGCTTTGATGAGAACTTTGGATACACTTTTTCCAACAGCTCACACCTTTGTTAACTACTGTGTTAATGATAGAAAAGGTAGTTTCCATCTCTTCCCACCTCCACCAAATATGGATGTAAGTATTATCCTGCAATGTAACGGCAACTGTATATGAATCAAATGGCTGAGGAGTATGGAACATTCTAGATATTTGAATTAGGAGGTATTAACTCTCTGAATACATGTTTTGTCTTTTGACCTAAATCTCTTATCGTTTTTAAGTGTAAACATTAATTATGACTTGATCTGGAATGTTCAGAGGCCCCAATATTTGCATTTTTATGCCTCTTTGTCAAGATGCAGTAATACCCATTGCCCTTTAAACTAACAAAGTATTTTGACCAATCTAAGCTACAGTCAGCCTTGTATTAACCATCATTTTGAAGGCTTGGGTATCCACCTTCCTTGTCCTATCTATCTGTCTGTCTGTCTACCTCCAAATGCAGTAGTTAGCTAAGGCTGCCATAACAAATACCACAGACAGGATGGCTTAAACCACAACAATGTAGTTTCTCACGGTTCTGGAGGTCAGAAGTCCAAGATCATGGTTTTGGCAGGTTTAGTAGTTTCTCCTGAGACCTTCCTCTATGATTTGTAGATGACTATGCTTTCCCTGTGTCCTCACATGCTCTTTCCTCCATGCAAGTTCATCCTTGGTAACTCTTTTATGCCCAAATTTCCTCTTCTTATAAGAACTCCAAGCAAACTGGATTAGAATCCATTCTAGGCCGGATTTATTTATTTATTTATTTATTTAAATTGTTAATATTTTTTAATTTTTGTGAGTACAGAGTAGGTGTATATATTTATGGAGTACCTGATATGTTTTGCTACAGGCATGCAATGTGAAATAAGTACATCATGGAGAATGAGGTATTCATCCCCTGAAGCATTTATCCTTTGAGTTACAAGCAATACGGTTAGATTCTTTGTTTTAAAATATACTTAATCACCTCCTTAAAGGCCTTAGCTACAAATACAGTCACATTTCAAAGTAACTGGGGGTTAGGGCTTCAATATCTGAATTTTAGGGGTACATAATTCAGCCCATAACACTAAAGCATGCGCATTTGTTGGAACCAGACCATACTAGCTTTGTGAGGTAATTCCTCCAGTAAAGAGGAGATAAACTGGACAGCATTTTTAACAAGGCATGACTAAGAGGCTGGCAGGGTAGGCAGTGGGTTTGGGAAAATAAAATAACCTCTTTAAGTCTTCATGAAATTTTGTATTAAGTATAAACGTAACCCAACACAGTCCTAAGTATGTAAAGATAATGTAGAAAATGCAGCAAATCCTCATTAACTGAATAATTTATTTAAGCTTTTCCATATCAACTACTTCTCACTGTTTTACCACAATATTTAGTAAAACTAAATTGATGACAATAAACAGTGTATCACAATCAACAGTATTACAAGCAACTATTGCTACATTAGTACTAACTAATTTAATCCTAACGTTACCAATAAGAAAGCTAGAGAGAACTACATTTTTATAAGCCCTTACTTCATAGAAACATATATTCTTAGTTAGAATCAGTGTAAGAACAATAAAGTGATTCACTGTGGGGAAACATTAATTTAACAAAGTATCTGACAAACTTCTATTGCTTTAATCAGAAACTCTTTAGTTTGCAATTTAGACCTTTTAAAAAAAATCCCATTTTAAAATGTTAGGGTTCCCAGAAGGTTATTTGTTTTTGTGGCATTTTCTTTGTAGGGTAAGTGGGTAGAGGACAGAGACCTATGAATCACGGAGATCCTACAACAGAAACATGGAATTTAACACATAAAAAGGACCTTTTTATCCATTTAGTTAAAAATAATAACTTGAAAAAGGATTGGCTGGGTGCGGTGGCTCACGCCTGTAATCCCAGCACTTTGGGAGGCCGAGGCGGGTGGATCACGTGGTCAGGAGATCGAGATCATCTTGGCTAACATGGTGAAACCACGACTCTACTAAAAATACAAAAAATTAGCCGGATGTGGTGGCAGGCACCGTAAAAGCAGTATTTTAATGTTTTAATTTGCTAAAATTTTGAATTAGCACTTCCGCATTTCCCATTCTAATAACACAATGCTTACTATGGTCAGGTTGTGAAAAGCAATAACAAAGATCATTATGATGTGTTCCAAACAAGTTAGCATAAGCCTACAAGCCAAAACACCGAAACACCAACATGTTTCAAATGGATATAAAGGAAACCCAGCAGTAAGGCTCTAAATAAAAATTCCAAACAATCATTCTTCACCTTAGCACCATGTTGTTAAGAATGAGTAAAGGAAGCTAATAAAATATTCGCTGAAGAGAATCAAGACAATTTAGTAACCAGTCTTCCTCATCCACCCATAGGGGTCAGTGATCCTCTTTATAAATGAATAAGCTGTAATTTCTGTAGGTTTGAGTTTCTAAGACTACTAGAATTGTGTGAGTCATAGGCAAGTGTTTCATAATTTAAAGGTGATCTGTCTTATGAATTCAAGTTGAGTGCAACTTTTAAAACTTTAGAGGAATACTGTAACAGCAGTTGCTAGTATATTTTGCAAAGTACACATTTAAAAGCCACCTACTAGAAAAAATATATAAGGTAATTATATAAATTCAAAATTATGGCCTTGAATGTGAAAAATGGAAGTGTTTATAACAAGCTGTCCTTACATTGAAACTTTTGTAGCTACAACAAAACATGTAAGTCAGATTATTTGAAAATATGTGTCTAAATTGATCATGTTTCCAGTAATCTTATGTACATAAGCAAAGAAAAAGCAGTCAAATAGGACGAGGTCTATGTAGCATGTGGCCTAAATCAAGCTTGTTCTCTCAACTATAGAATATTTGTTTAGCTAGAATCTTAGATAAACGCACCTTGTTTGATGAATCTACACAGCATGAAGCATTTTGTAGTAGAAAAATATTTTGAATCATAATTAAACCGTTAAAGACTTCATTTTTTTTTCTAAATAATAATATAGTATGTGTTAAGTGTGTGTAGCGGGGAGGTGTACACACACATATAGACACAAATTCAGGGTTTAGGATATTGTAAAGTACTAATACATGAATGGAAAACAAGGTGTGTATGTGTAGAGGTGCTATACTCTACAATCTTATCATATTATTCTTTTATTTGCTTTTCCTGTATGCATTCAAAAAACAGAATATTCAGCAGTTTTCCAGATTGGTGACATCAGTAGCACAATCATGCAGTATATCTGAAATTTGAACCAATATGGATAGAAAATAGACAGCAATTATTCATTTTAAAATATTGAGAAGATCTCAACTAGTTTATCTCCTCTTACTTTAAAACGTTACCTAGGAACAGCCACACTGCTGGGTGATGGTCTAGGAATTTCAAGTTTAATCAGAGGTATAATAGCAGCTAATTGACGAGCCTCTAGGGCTGTACTTGCCAATACAATAACCACTAGTCACCTGTGGCTACTTAAATATAACTTAATTAATTAAAATAAAGTAAAAAGAATGAAAAAATTCAGCTCCTCAGTTGCACTAATCACATTACCAATGCTCAAAGGTCACATGCAGCTAGGGACTATCATATCGAGAAGTACAGATACTGATAATTTACTTCCTTGCAGAAAGTTATACTAGAAAGCTCTATCCTAGAGTATAAGCAGTTTGTGTAAAACAGTTTAAACCACAGGTATCTACAGCATCTTCATTTCAACATATCTGAAACTAAATTGACCATTATTCAATGAAAGAGATCTTGCTCCTTTATTTCCTATATCTGTTAGTGGCATGATGCAATTGTTTCAATGGGAAATGTTTGAGTTCTTAACATGTGTCAGGTGCTATTTGCAGGTATTGGGAATAGAGAAATAAAAGGCAAATCCCTTGACCTCAAAAATCTCTCAGTGCAATAAGTATCATTGCCATCTCTTAACCATTCACTCTGTGCTTAAGTGACCAAATTATCTGGAATTGACTTTACACTGAGTTACCTTCCATTCCCACTGACACTGCCTTTGTCTGGACCCTCATTCCTCTCTCACATTACAATCATCTCAAGAGACTCTTAACTGACTTTCCTACTACTAGCCTCATCTCCTCCAATTGGCCCTTGACATAGCGACTGAAATAAACATGAAAAACAAAAATAAAGAAGGTGGAGTATTAGAAAGGACAATTTAAAAAGAGGAGAATACAACTGAGCAGAGCAGTATCCAGGAAGAAAGAAAAGAATGCCTTGGTTGCATGACCAGAATGTTTATATACAAACCTTCAAAGGGTTCCAAGAAATGTGCTAAGATTCTGTGAGACAGTGTGATGGGTGGACCAACATGCACTACAACTGTTGTATTAACACATAAGCATTATCTTCTTTCTTTATTATACTTTAAGTTCTGGGTTACATGTGCAGAACGTGCAGTTTTGCTACATAAATATACACTTGCCCTGGTGGTTTGCTGCACCTATCAACCTGTCACCTACATTAGGTATTTCTCCTAATGTTATCCCTCCCCTAGCCCTCTAGCCCCTGACAGGCCCCAGTGTGTGATGTTCCTCTCCCTGTGCCCATGTGTCCTCATTGTTCAACTCCTACTTCTGAGTGAGAATACAAGGTGTTTGGTTTTCTGATCTTGTGATAGTTTGCTGAGAATGACGGTTTCCAACTTCATCCACATCCCTGCAAAGGACATGAACTCATCCTTTTTTTATGGCTGCATAGTATTCCATGGTGTATATGTACCACATTTTCTTAATCCAGTCTATCATTGATGGACATTTGGACTGGTTCTAAGTCTTTGCTATTGTGAATAGTGCTGCAGTAAACATACGTTTGCATGTGTCTTTATCATAGAATGATTTATAATCCTTTGGGTATATGCCAAGTAATGGGATGGCTGGGTCAAATGGTATTTCCGGTTCTAGATCCTTGATGAATCGCCACACTGTCTCCTACAATGGTCAAACTAATTTACACTCCCACCAACAGTGTAAAAGTGTTTCTATTTTTCCACAACCTCTCCAGCACCTGTTGTTTACTGACTTTTTAATGATCACCATTCTAACTGGCATGAGATGGTACTCATTGTGGTTTTTATTTGCATTTCTCTAATGACCAGTGATGATGAGCTTTTTTTCATATGTCTGTGGGCTGCATTATCTTTACAGGCAAAACCACCAACCACACAAACAAATGAAAAAAAATCAAACAAATGACCCTATACTTTTATCATCACTGTCATTCAAAAAGATTAGGAGTCAAGTTCAAAAGTTTCCAAATTAATAGTGAATAAATCTGTTTCTGGATTTAAAAGGAACTCACGCTTCAAAGTAGACTCGATAATTAAAATATAAGTACTCACCACAGGCTTACTGAAGTCAATTGCACCTAACTCATACATATTTCTAAAAATAAGGTTAATATGTTTCACAAAGTAAATGTAAAATTCAAACAAAGTCCCAATGTATTTGTTTCTAAATTAAAATGTTGCAAGATGTAAGTATTCCCTGAGTGCCACTTTAAAGCACAGTGGCTAAAACTTGAACATCACATTATCGAGTTTCAAAGATTAGTTTAGTTGTAGAAGGAATTATATCACAGATAATGAAGGCACAGTGCTCTTCCATATGACCTGCCGAGTGTGATGATATGGTTGGAGAAACTCTTGCAAACTATTAGTTTGCATAACTCAAAATACACTCTGGTTCAAAGGTATTTTATCATAGACATGAAGAAAATGGGGTTTTGCCAGATATTATTTTGCAATTCCAAATGATAATCTTATCTTATTCACTCTCCTATGAACCCCCCACATTTTTAAATTGTCATATTTATCTTGGTATCATGTTATGCTGCCTAGAGTAGAAGTTTTTTTTTAAAAATACCTTTCAATGGCTGGGTATGGTGGCTCACACCTGTGATCCCAGCACTTTGGGAGGCCGAGGCAGGCAGGTCACGAGGTCAGGAGATCAAGACCATCTTGGCCAACATGGCAAAACCCTATCTTTACTAAAAATACAAAAATTAGTTGGGCATGGCGGTGCACAACTATAGTCCCAGCTACTCGGGAGGCTGAGACAGGAGAATTACTTGAACCAAGGAGGCAGAGGTTACAGTGAACCAAGATCACACCACTGAACTCCAGCCTGGCAACAGAGTGAGACTCTGTCTCAAAAAATAAATAAATAAATAAATAAATAAATAAATAAATAAATAAATAAATAAAAATAAAAATACCCTTCAATTCTATATAAGCTGTCTGCTGTGGCAAGTATAGAAAAATGCGTTTATGTGTGACAAGACACTTTGGAAATTTGAATTCATTTCTTGGTACTGTAAGTATTGCAAGTTAAAACACTCAAAAAATCTAAGTTCAAGACAGTGATAGCATTTTCTCATTTGAATTTGAGCTCCTTCTTTCATTCTTAATAACATGTGGTCTGTCTAAATGACGAACATATTATCAAGTCATTTCACAGTAAATAATCATATAATACCACCAATATAGCTTGGATATTTGTCCTCACCCAAATCTCATGTTGAATTTTAATTTCGAATGCTGGAGGTGGGGCCTGGTAGAAGGTGTTAGGATTGGGGGACGGAACCTTTATGGCTTGGTGCTGTCTTCATGACAGTGAGTGAGTTCTTGCAAGATTTAATCATTTAAAAGTGTGTGGAACCTTACCCTCACCCTCTCTCCATTGCTACTACTTTCACCATGTGACATGATTATTCCCCCTTTGAGTTCCGCCATGAAGAAAAGCTCCTTGAGGCTTCACCAGAAACCAAGCAGAACCACCATCTCTCATTTCCCTCTTTCGTCATATTTCTGAAACATTGAACAATTACTGAGAATACAGGCAAATTATTTATTTTAAAGAGCTAGTTCCTGGAATTTATAAGTTGTGATATGTGCTCTTGTAAAATATACCTTAAATTGGAGGTCCTTAAAATGAGGTTATGCATACCCTAGAAAATATAAAAGCTGACCTACAAAGATAGAGCAAGATATTTGAGTTTTAACATTTATTTGATATGTTAACCAAAAAGTAACTACAACATTATGTGTCCCTAATATTTAAGATATGAATCATCACTGATGCCTTCACCGCTCAAGTATTAGAGGAACCCGGAGGGGTTGGGGGAAGGAGGAGTTTTCAGCAGGGCACGTGGTTGGCCATTGGCAGCCCTAGACTTTTATTTACTCTGACCTCATTGTGATATGTTCTACATGCCCTCAACTGAGTAGATTCAATAAACCAGCCGTTACAAAGTGAACAACACAATACAACCTCAGATTGAAGACAAAAATGCAAGCATAGGAGAAGAAATATAAAATAGCAGAGCTGATACTTCTCCTACTCAATGTAGGAACTCTGTCACTTTCATTAAGAAGTAAAATATTGTAAAGGTCATCAGATTTGATGTATTAATCACATTGTCCTCACTGATACTAAGAATATATGTTTTAAAGGTTTTATGTAATTAATAAACTTTATTAGTTAAAATCTTGTTTAATCTTGTTCTCATTAATTTCTATTTTGTGTACATATGTTAGTACATGTATACAGCTTGAAATGTACTTTATGTATACTAGAAGAGCATACATTATTATTATTATTATTATTATTTTGTTTTTTTGAGACAGAGTCTCCCTCTGTCTCCCAGGCTGGAATTCTGTGGCACCAGCTCGGCTCACTGCAAGCTCCACCTCCCAGGTTCACGCCATTGTCCTGTCTCAGCCTCCCAAGTAGCTGGGACTACAGGCACTGGCCACCATGCCCGATTAATTTTTTGTATTTTGTTTAGTAGAGATGGGATTTCTCCGTGTTAGCCAGGATGGTGTCGATATCCTGACCTTGTGATCCGCCCGCCTCAGCCTCCTGAAGTGCTGGGATTACAGGCATGAGCTGCCACGCCCTGCCTAAAAGAGCATACTTATTATTTACCTGATGGAGTGTATGAACATAAGGTTTCAATGACTGCTTTGAATTTATAAAAAAATTAAATGGCACAAATTTACAGTTTTTTCATAATCAGAAATTTTAAAAAATATGTGTGTAATATTATATTTTTACAACACTCATTTTTCATAGATCAACTAAGAAGACGAAAAATGAATGTTATAAAAGTGTAATATTATGGATGTATATTTACCTACCCATACATAATTTAAGTATATTTACCTATTTGTAACATAATTTAAATATATATACCTACCCATAACATAATTTAAGTATAGATACCTACATAATTTAAGTCTATTTTCCTACCCATAACATAATTTAAGTATATATACTTACACAAAACATAATTAAAGTACTTTTTCTGTTACACTGTTAATTTAACCAAATAAACCATGCTTTAGAAGCTAATGATGTAAACCAAAAAGCAGAGGATAAGACTGGCCACATAGAAGTAGATAGAATAATTCATCTCTTCTTTTTATCCCTGCACATAAACTAATATCATTTCTGTAGGTATAAATATCTTCCTGTCAGTGCAATTCTTACAGCTATCAAAAAATTGTTTAGGGAAACCATATCACAGTCTCTAGACAATAGAATTCATTTTGACCAATAAATCGAGATGAAAGCATTATGATCTTTTGCAGCCAATGGTGAGAGTTTATTACTCACACAGCAAGTTTTCTCGTTGAGATTTCAGCCTGTCTGTATGCTTTGCAGTGGTGAGGTTGAAGCGATCTTACTTGACTAGTAGTGGTCAACTGGCAAAGTTCTATGAAAGTGGCAGATAGGGACCGACACAAAACAGAGAAGGAAGAAATGTATCCTTCAAAAAAATCCTAATAGCATAGTGGAAGGAGCATCAGACAGACCTGAGGTTGAATTCTGGTCGCTCTATTTACTATCTATGGGCTTTGCAAATGACATTAAGGTTCTTTGAGTCCGAGTTTCCTAATATCTGATAGGGAAATGTAATCTACCTGCTCTAGGGTTGTTTTAAGGATTAAATGAGATAGAATATGTAAAACAACACAATAGCTAGACATATCAAACACTAAATGAGTGTAAGCTATTATCATTTAAGTTATTTTAGAATATAAAACCCCATCTCTACTAAAAATACAAAAATTTAGCCAGGCATGGTGACGGGCACCTGTATTCCCAGCTACTCGGGAGGCTGAGGCAGGAGAATGGCATGAAGCCAGGAGGTAGAGCTTGCAGTGAGCCAAGATCACTCCACTGCACTCCAGCCTCGGCGACAGAGCAAGACTCTTGTCTCAAAAAAAAAAAAAAAAAAAAAAAAAATATATATATATATATATAAAACAAAATAGGGTATTAACTTCATTAACCTGTCTATAGAGTGACTACCTTTTTAACTATACTGCCAACAAAAGATGATGAAGACCACTAGCGACGCCAAGAATTAAAGAAATAATTTGCAAAGGTAAAACTCTTATTTTTGCAGTTAACCACATTAATTTTCATGGCCATGTGCATTTTAACTTATTGCTCTTAAAGCAGATTGCATAATAGAATACAGTAAAACATCGAAAATGAGAACTCCAGATAAGACTTTACTAGGCTACTTCTAATAATCTATCAAGTGGTTCACCAGTGAGACTAAACAACTATATATAGCCTGTTCTCCTCTTGAGAAAGCAGAAGCAGAAGGCTCTTTGTTTTTTTCTCTCTCTGTACAGAAAAGACTGGGCTTGGCTGGTAAACATTGATTATTAATCCTAGGACTTCTTAAAAGAAGAACAATAAGAAAGAAACAAAAAAATATTTAATATGAAGAAAGAGGAGAAAGTTGGTAGAAATAATGGAGAATAACTTTTGCCAATAATTTTCATAGTGCTCTAAACTGAACACAAAATAAAACAAAAAACAAGAGGAAAGAGGCAAGCATACAACATGAACATGAAAGACACAAAAAATAAAGAATTTCAGCAAGAAAAAAGTAATCCTTTTGCCCACATAAAGACAAAACCTGCAGACCCAAATTCACAGAAATCTATAAAACTGGGGAAAATATGACAAATTGAAATACATGGCAGAACCTGAAATAACAATACAAAGAGAAAGAAACATATTTGTTAAGCTGAGGCATTAGACTGAATACACCAACAATTCTTCTATACGGAAAAAAGAAAGGATAAGGGAATACAGTTTTTTTAATGAAAAAAAAAAGAAGAAGAAAATGCAGTAGATGCAAAATAAATCAATAGATATAATCAATATATAGCAAGTATAGATTTGACAGGGACCATTCACTGGCTCTCGGATCTTAATGCCTGTGTGTGGAATGGATCTTTCACTTGTATTACACTGGGGCTTATGAATTACTGCTGATGATATCAAAGAGATTCATAAATGGATTTTATCACTACATTGAGTAATTAAAACTACAATTATCAGTTAAGGGCTGCTACTTACAAAACAATTACAGCATATATGTCTAATACCTGTGAAAATCACATTCACTGAACACACACTATGTGCCTGAAAAACGTGGAAAGCACACTGGGCACTTGACATGTGCCAGAAAGTATTCACCTAATCCTCAGAACACCATGTCATAGGTACTGTAATCAGCCACATTTTATAGAAAAAACTGAAACTCAAAAGATTGATTTTCCCACGCTTGTACCAGCAGTAAAGAATCAAACCAGGAAAGGCTCCAGAACACACACACTAAATCACTATCCTCAACTGTTACTGATACAAGGTATCTTTTAACTGAGACTTTGATTGTGAATGTGCACAGTCTAGAATCTGAGGAACAAAATGAGGCACTTTGGTGAAGAGAACTAAGAAAGTGGTAGTTTCAAAGATAGACTTACTAGACTAGGCTGAGACCTGTAGTGGGCAGACCTGGGAATCATGAAGTATTGAAGGCCTTCAGAGAAAATCCCTCAATTCCAAGTGGCATAGGAAAGCTACTTTCTTATTCACGTCCCTCTTTTAAAACGAAGTCTTTTTAAAACATAAATGATATGAGTCAATTATGGGTAGTGTTTTCTCTGTCTTGAAAATGAAGGTAAGGCTACAAAGCATCTGAAGGAAAAGGGCCAAGTTGATGCCTGAAAAGAGTGGAAAAATAATGGTATTTCTTGGAAGCCAATCACTAAAAGAAGGACAGAACATACAAGGTCTAATTCCACAACTGAAAACAATAATTTAAGT
The DNA here is from genome assembly GCF_007565055.1 of Rhinopithecus roxellana. Classification (NCBI taxonomy): domain Eukaryota; kingdom Metazoa; phylum Chordata; class Mammalia; order Primates; family Cercopithecidae; genus Rhinopithecus; species Rhinopithecus roxellana. The sequence goes on from NC_044555.1 coordinate 43,038,272, forward strand.
GGAAAAGGCATTATTACTACATCCAATGTGATTATTAACACTTCTTTAATGATCAGAAAAAAAAAATACTAAAAGCCATGGGCTTAAAGTAATGAAAATATATCTAATTCAGAATACAATAAAAATGCCACAAGTAGAGTAAATCTTTTTTTTTTTTTTTTTTTTTTTTAAGACAGAATCTCACTCTGTCACCCAGGCTGGAGTGCAGTGATGCAATCATGGCTCACTAGAGCTTTGAACTCCTGGGCTCAAGTGATCCTTTCAGCTCAGCCTCCCAAATAGCTGGCAATACAGGTGTACAACACCATGTCTGGCTAATTTTTTCTATTTTCTGTAGAGATGGGGTCTCACTGTTTCCCAGGCTGATCTTGAACTCCTGGGCTCAAATGATCCTCATAAAGTGCTGGGATTACAGGCATGAACCACTGCAACTGGCCAAGAAAACTTTTTATACACTGTTTTTCTTAACCTCAATTCCTGAACTTCTCTTTGAGCAGCTAAAATTATTTTTCAAGTAGTGTGCTAGACAAGCATTAGGAATAAGATTGTCTGCTTTTCTTAACCAAAACAAGAGAACACATCCTTTTCAAGTTGCAGGTTTTTTATATGAAATGCTTACCATATCATAAAGAAACAAATTCAAGAAAATTCTATCAAGCAAGATAGAATGGAGTCAGACATAGATATAGATAGATAGGTAGATAGATAGATAGATAGATAGATACATACATACATACATACATACATACATACATACATACATAGATACATAGATGAATGTGGAAGGCATGGCATGCACTCCCTGTCTACTGATGTTAGAAATGTTCAAGGGCAGCTGGATGCAAGGACTGACACCAGTAATCCTAGCAATGTGGGAGGCTGAGGCAGTAGGATTGCTTAAGCCAGGAGGTCAAGACCAGGCTGGGCAACATAGCATGACCCCATGTTTACACAAAATAAAAATCAGTTTTAAAAATTAGCCAGGCATGGTGGTGTGCATCCATAGTCCCAGATACTTGGAAGTCTGATGCAAGAGGACAGCTTGAGTCCAGGAGGTCAAGGCTGCAGTGAGCTATGATCTCACCACTGCACTCGAGCCTGGATGACAGAGTGAGACCTTGTCTCAAAAAAAAAAAAGAAAAAGAAAAAAAGAAAAGAAATGAGTCATTATGAATTCAATAATTAAAATACATTTACTGGTTGAAAAAGCCATTAGTTTCTTTTAAAGAAAATAATGATGAGTATAGTTAAAATATGCACAAAATTTGCAAATGATTAAGGAGAAGCACTGACTTCCTTTCCAAATGGTCATTCAACACACGATAGGCAACAGAGCAGTAAAAAATAGTGTCTGGTAATTTGTTTTCATTCCAGATTGTTCCTTTGAACACATTTTTCAAAGAAAACTATCAAACATTGGATTAACTTATGCAATTTAATACATTAATAGTTTAGCTGCAGTTTTTACTACCTGCACACAAAAGACGGATGTTTACAAAATATGATTATATATTCTGTGTTAATGGCTGGATGATAATTATCTTTAAGAACTTTTAGTTTCTCCAAAGCAGCTACAATAGTTGGAAAAGTTTTAAAGCATGCAGTTATGTTTCAACATTCCATTTAAAAATTCAGTAAGATTTTGAAGAGAGAAGAGAGAGACTGATCTTAACAACAGTACAATTTGAGATGTCTGGATCTTTTTCAAAAATGGAATATTTTGCCATCATTAAATTATTTGAATTGGCCTCTTCACACTATGTATAGTATGCTCAAAAGAGAGGGAGTAGAATATAAACAAATGAGTCTATTTTGCATAAATATAAAAATCTTGTGAATCACTGATAGACTAGATATTCTTTCAAATACAAGCCCAAATTCAGTTGCATGGTATAATTTAGTATGAGATTCTCTATTGGCCACAGCCTACCAAATTTCAATACATAACAACCATTAAGCTCAGACCCATTCCTGTAAGGAGGAAAGGTTAAATATGCACCAACACACCACACAGGTTTGGCTTATTAGGGTTGGCAGTGCAGCAAAAGTAGCAGAGACTCATAGCAAAATAATGTGTGATGCTTTTGGCCAATTTACAGACTTGTTTCCAAGGCCGACAACCTGGCATGATAAATGTATTTGGGAATACACACACACACACACACACACACACACAGAGAGAGAGAGAGAGAGAGAGAGAGAGAGAGAGAGAGAGAGAGAGAGAGAGAGAGAGAGAGACATATAAAACCTATGCCTGGCACTGAAAGCAAAGTCTGTATGCTACAGTTTAACTTTTTGGAGTTTTATAAAATAATAGTAACTTCAAAGTTAACAACATTGCAAAATCATAGGCATTTTAAAGTTTGCATGTGTTGAAAATATTTATGCATTGTCAACAGTAGTAATATGTATGTTTTAGAACTCTGTAGAACAGAAAAGAGCACAGATCCAAGCTCAAAGTAAAAAGAAATAGCTCTTCATAGATATGTGTGGGAGTAATTCATACGTACGCATTCACACAAATTTCCTAAGCTCTGCCATCCTAACAATGCACAATATACAGAGTAGCCTAAGAAATTGGGTTGCAAATCAAAAGCCTTAAAAGCAAATTTGGAAAACTGGCTAGAAATTATTACCTTCCAAACTTGATTAATAACTCAATTCATACAGGCTTACCTCAAGCAGTCTAGATAGTTCAGACATATTTTATAAAGTAAGTATAAAAAATTTAAATTATTGTAGAAATGGAGGTGGGAAAGAACATTTGTGGGATGTAACTGGGTAGGATTGCGTAGGACAGGAAGGATGGTGGAAGATACAGTTGCCTAGGTGTAGCCGAAGAAGGGGAGGATAAAAGGACATGGAGATCTGGAACCTAAGATACCAAGGGAACAGGCAGGTCCATAGTTTTGTCTACTTTTCACCTTCTCTGTTTCTGACCAAGAAGTTTAATTTGTGGTCATGCAATTGAATTCAGCACCAATATGTAAATGACAAAGATGAAAGGGATACCACTACTTAAAGCAATGCTGCCTATTCTAGAAAATGTCAAAGTTAAATCAGCCAACTATTTTAAAAAGATCTATAACTTGATAATAAAATACCTGAAAGCGGCCTATTTTTTATTTTATGTTTCCTTTTAATGATTGCTCTTATTTATTTATTTACTCATTCCATCTATGTGATAACATCTATAGTTCATATGTTTCTGAAAGTCAAATTCATAAAAGCATACATATGTGATTATTTCTGCAAAGTACCAAATCTGTTATTGAACAAAAATAAATTATTTATATTTCTATTACAGTATTGATATTTTTGTAAATGACACAAAACATGAATTCTTATTGTCTTATTTTCACCAAGTGAAAAATAGAATAATTGTAAATGTTTTCAAACATTCTTTTCTCACTAATATGTTTTCTTTTGGCTGTTCAGTTCGTTATCCAATTTTGAAACATATTTCCAATTTGGCAATGGACACAATAAATATTGCACAGTCTGTTATTTGGAAAGAAAAATAAATAATATTTTCTCTTTGAATACAGAACACGTGTACCCTGCTTGAAATGGAAATAGGCCACTGATTATCATAAAATACAATGGCCTGAAAAAATTTCATGGTTACAGTGCTCAGTGGGAATATACTATCTAAAAATGTATTATTTTAAGTTGATTTGAACACCTGCACCTTTGTATTTTTCTTTAAAATATGGGTTGCATTTTTACCATGTACCACCTTGATTATCTTTAAAAAAATATTAACAGCTTGCAGCCTCATACCAATGCCCAGTTACAAATTCCAAATGTTTTGTCACATTTCTTGTGAGCAATGCCATCTGCCAGAGGTGGCATTCATGGCTGTTTACCCTGACTCCCTCCAAGAATTCATCTGCCACTATCTAATGCTGCCTGAATAAAGAGGATTAAGACTCTGATGCAACAGAGACTATTGATAATTTGGTATAATTGGGAAGAAATGAAGATAAATGAGGTTGAAGATGGAGAGGCAATTAGTTGAGCCGCCTGTACAGCTGTGTTCTCGGCCTAGCTCCCCTGGCCTTTTCTTCAGTGAGGTATGCGCAAATTAACCATAACGACAAACACACACTTCCCAAAGCTCTTGTACTTTGTAAAACCTGAGAATTCACTTTTCACTTCTGATAACTCAGTTAGTTGTTTGGTAAAGTTGTTTCTCACACAGTCTCTTAATGTCCTAATTACTGAGGGCTACCACACCTGTTATACTTCAGGACTAATATCCACCTCCAAATACCCAAATTCCTCGCTTTCGGTTGTTGTCAGGCAAGTGTTTACAAGCTGGGTACAGTGAGAATCCGAAGCCTATTTTACCTTAATTGTGGTCCAGTGTTTAGGACATATTGGCAGTTCTTTCATTTTTACATGATTAGAAGCCAAGAGAACTCTTCAGAGTGAATGAAAAGCAGCTTATCTTTTAATTTTAGGAGAATAGTGTGCAAATTGCATTCTTTTTGATAGTTTGTGATGAAAAGGCAGGGCCAGCTTTACAAACAAGCTCTAAGGCATCTTTAGAGATTGGCAAAACCAGTATTTATTTTCTAAGGTAAAATTTACATATTCATATTAAGCCTGTTATTTTCATTATTATGCTTCCTAAATGAAAATGGCAACTCTGTCAAAAGTTCACCACAAACATGTGTAGGCAGTGACTAACTCAAAATGTGAGATCTCTTTTTCTAACCACAGAAATGGCTATGTTGGGCATTTAGTTGAGGATGCTATCATAGAAAGTAAATATTTTGAGGTGCAGTATCTCCATTGATATTTTTTCTCTATTTTGCCGTATAAAAATTATTCTTATTATCTCATTTGTAAATACCTCTGTGTGCCTTTGAATTGTTACTTCTTGTGAGAAAACAGTAAAACTAAATTAATACATTTAGAATATGTAACTGCACTAATATAGTGTGGGGTGATGGATGCCTTTGCCCACTCTATGGAAAGGAATGTGGCAAGATAAATACTTTTTCAATTTGTGATTTGTTTTGCTCACAAAACCAATAACCTAGAAGTATTTATTTCAAAACAAACGGTATGCTAATTACAAATGTTGATCAATTCAGGCATATACATGCAGTGTGAGGACTGTTTATGGTTACATTCTTATTTCTTGAAAACACAAATTAAATTACTCATTTTTTATCTGAGCTGTGCAATATAGTAGCCACTGGACACATATGTCTATTTAAAGTTAAATTAATTAAATAAATAAAATGAAAAATTCAGTTCCTCAATCACACCAACCCTACTATGATGGACAGCATGGAAGAACATTTCCATCATCACAGAAAGTTCTATTGGTCAGTGCTAGTCTATATTTCAGAATTACTGCTACCCCATTCATACAAACTAGTGAGGTTGAACCGTAGGCAGACTAGGGATGTAAGAACAGATAAATGAAAGACAGGAGTCTTCAGTTTACAAAGGGATTCAGAATTCGCTCAGTTTTCTCAGGTGGAGTGCTAGAAGCTTCAGTTTCAACAGGCTTAGTTGATAAATATTAGAAAAAACATTATTGGTGTGTTTACAGAGCACTGATCTTTTTAAGACTTTAAGAAACTTTAGCAAAGGTTATTCTTCAGCTAAATCTCTGCTATTTTACCCACAATTTCCCTTACACAGCCAAGGTATGTAGTGTGACAATGGCAAGCCATCAGAAATAAATCTTAGGTTATTACTTACTTAAGGTGATGAACTGTAAAATCAAAGAAATAATATGTTACAATTTCTGGGGAATATTTTGGAAATTAATACTATGCTCAGCTAGTCTGAAAATATTACATACACATATGTATGTGCACACACATGTTCAGCAATACAATTCTAAGCAAAATCAGAGCAGATTAATATTTTTATCGGAAATTATTTTTCACTGAAATTGTTTTAAAAAGACTACTGCATGTTTTAAATTTTACTACTTTTCAATAGGACTGAGGTTCTTGGTTTATAATATAATTCAGAGACTGATAAATGTAATACATACAAGTTTGATAAGCAGTTTATCTGTAAATATGTTCTCTTACAAATTGTATAGTTTTAAGTAAAAAAAAAAAAAAATCAAAAAACAAACAAACAAACAAAAAACTCTTAATTTGAGACTCATAGCACCAAGTTTTAATGTTAAGCATTTTAATATCAATTTTTTTCAAGACAGTGTTTCACTCTGTCACCCAGGCTGGAGTGCAGGGACACAGTCACCACTCATTGCAGCCTCAACCACCCTGGGCTCAGATGATCCTTCTACCTCAGCCTCCCGAGTAGCTGGGACTATAGGCGTGTGCCACCATGTCCAGCAAACTTTTGTGTTTTTCTAGGGACGATCTCTCGCCATGTTGCCCAAGCTGGTCTTGAGCTCCTGGGTTCAAGTGATCCACCTGCCTTGACTTCATAAAGTGCTAGGATTACAGATGAGAGCCACTGCGCCTCGCTGTAATATCAATTTTTATGTTGTAATTATAAATAAATGGATAAACTCATAGAATGTTAGTAATTTTCCAACCTCTAAACTGATGATTAACTTCCCACTAAAAGGCTAGACATCCTCAGTTTGCCTCCTATAGGTTTCAGTTTCCTTTCTTATACAATTATTAAGTTGAGCTGGATGATTTGAAAGCGGCCTTCTGGCTCTGGCATTCCATGATTCTATAGGTTGTTTCTATAAATAAATATTTATTTAAATATAAGCACCATAAAAAAGTGGTGAAATGTTAAATGCAAAATTCTGGAGAGTGCTTATCTTTGGTCGGGAGGCAGAGGGATGGGAAAAGGGATGTGCGTATATGTAAATGCAAGTTTTTAATAATCTTTTAGTTCTTGTGTAGTGAGTTCACTAATAATTTATATATATTACTGTTGGGAACAGGTCCCCCAAAATCTGGCCATAAACTGGCCTCAAAACTGGCCATAAACAAAATCTCTGCAGCACTGTGACATGTTCATGATGGCCACAACACCCACGCTGGAAGGTTGTGGGTTTACCGGAATGAGGGCAAGGAACACCTGGCCCACCCAGGGCGGAAAACCACTTAAAGGCGTTCTTAAGTCACAAACAATAGCATGAGCGATCTGTGCCTTAAGGACATACTCCTGTTGCAGATAACTAGCCAAACCCATCCCTTTATTTCGGCCCAACCCTTCATTTCCCATAAGGGATACTTTTAGTTTATCTAATATCTATAGAAACAATGCTAATGACTGGCTTGCTGTTAATAAATATGTGGGTAAATCTCTCTTCGAGGCTCTCAGCTCTGAAGGCTATGAGACCCCTGATTTTCCACTTCACACCTCTATATTTCTGTGTGTGTGTCTTTCATTCCTCTAGCGCCACTGGGTTAGGGTCTCCCAGACGGAGCCGGTCTCAGCATATTACATATTGTCTTTTTCAATTCCAATGTTTTTAAAAGGTAGCATAAGGAAATTACTGAATGGCTACTCCATTTGCTTCTAAGAATCAAGTTATCTGATGTTAGGCTGTGCTACGTAAAAGCACAGGGCAAGACTTCTTTAAAGCAAGTACAGGTACAAGAGGAGTGGATGATGAGCCCAGATTGCTCAGAGATTATAAAACTGGCTCGAAATACTTGTCACTTTCTTTCTTTTAAAGCAGAAATCCTGTATTTTCATCAGTTTTTGGATATGACAAAGAAAAATGCAGAAGGGTAACAGACTTGCTATTTGTGCAATAGGAGATTCTGGAGCCAGAAAAGATCAACACTAGATACTCAAGATATTTCTATTCACATTGACATTGCTTATTTTAAATAAGTTCAAGATCTTAATGAGTGGGTCCTGAGCTAAAATTTCCATTGAACATGATTCTATTCTGCTCTTTTGGCCATTCAACTGTAAAATATCAAAACCAACTGTATGTACACACTCATAAAAATCAATTCAAGATAGAACAAGCTTGACAATGGAGGCTTAACAGCCTACTTTGCTGGTAGAACATTAGAATATTTGTAGTTCAAGTTCTAATCACTACTTATTTCCTGAGTCCAGTGGCTAGTAAAGTCCAATGAATTGTGACTTCGAAAGTTGTCAAATTAAGAGACGGTAGCTACTTGGTGGCAAGTTATTTCTCTTTTGAGAGTCTATTAAAGGCTTACTTCAGACAAGAGTAATAAACAATGTCCTCTGAGTACACATGCAAAAATGTACCAATAATAAATTTTGACATTAACCAAAGAGAATAGAGAAAATCAAAGAGAAGAGCTGAGGGTTACAACAAACTTTTAGGGTTCTGGGGAATTATGTAGGGAACAGAATTATCCAAAGGTTCTGCCTTGTACAAAGTTCTGTCCATTCATGAATTGCTATGAAGAATTACCTGAGACTAGGTAATTTACAAAGAAAAGAGGTTTAATTAGCTCACACTTTTACAGGTTGTACAGGCTCCCCTAGCTGGGGAGGCCTAAGGAAACTTACAATCGTGGTGGAAGCATGAAGGGGAAGCAGGCATGTCCTAAATGGCTGGAGAAGGAGGAAGAGAGTGAAGGGGGAGGAGCTGCACACTTTTAAAACACCAGATCTCTTTATAACTCACTCAGTGTCATAAGAATAGCAAGGAGGAAATTCTCCCATTATCCAATCACCTCCCAATAGGCCCCACCTCCAACACTGGGAATGACAATTCAACATGAGATTTGGACAGGGCCACAAATCCAAACCATATCATTCTGGCCCCTCCCAAATCTCATGTCCTCACACTACAAAATACAATCACCCCTTCTCAACAGTCTTCCAAGTCTCAACTCATTTCAGCATTAATTCAAAATTCCACAGTCAAAAGTCTCATCTGAGATAAGGCAAGTCTCTTCTGCCCATCAACTTGTAAAATCAAAAACAAGTTAGTTACTACCAAGATACAATGGGGGTACAGGCATTGGATAAATACTCCTGTTGCAAAAGGAAGAAATAAGCCCAAACAAAGGGGCAACAGGTACCATGCAAGCCTGAAACCCAGCAGGGAAGTCATTAAACCTTAAAGCTCCAAAATATTCTTTGACTCCATGTCTCACATCCAGATCACACTGATGCAAGGAGGCGAGCTCCCAAGACCTTGGGAAGCTCTACCTCTGTGATTCCGCAGGTACAGCCCCCTTGGTTATTTGCACAGGCTGGCATTAAATGTCTGCGGCTTTTCTAGGTGCACAATGCAAGCTGTCAGTGGATCTACTATTCTGGGGTCTGGAGGATGGTAGCCCTCTTCTCACAGCTCCACTAAGCAGTGCCCCAGTGGTGACTCTGTATGGGGGCTTCAATCCTATATTTTCCCCTCACACTGCCCCAGTAGAGGTTCTCCATGAGGGCTCTGCCCCTGTAGCGGGCTTCTGTCTGCATATCTGAGCATTTCCATACACCCTCTGAAATCTAAGCAGAGGCTCCCAAGCCTCAACTCTTGCCCTCTGCACACCTGTAGGCTTAAAACAATGTGGAAGCTGTGAAGGCCAACAGCTTGCACCTTCTGGAGCAGCAGCCTGAGACATATCTGGGGCCCTTTTAGCCATGGCTGGAGCTAGAGCAGCTGGGACTCAGGAAGCAGTGTCCTGAGGGTGAGCAGGGCATTGGGGTCCTGGGTCCAGCCTGCAATACCATTCTTCCCTCCTCAGCCCACAGGCCTATGATATGAGGGGCTGCTGCCATGAATGTCTCTGAAATCCCTTTGAGGCATTTTCCCCATTGCCTTGGCTATTAACATTTGGCACCTCTTACGCAGATTTCTTCAGCCAGCTTAAATTCCTCCCTAGAAAATCTGTTTTTCTTTTCTACCACATAGCCAGACTGTAAATTTTCTAAAAGTTTATGCTCTGCTTCCCTCTTAAATATAAGTTACAGTTTCATATCATGTTTTTGCTCACACATATGAACATAGACTTATAGAAGCAGCTAGGCTAATTCTTGAATGCTTTACTGCTTAGATATTTCTTCTGCCAGATACTCTAAATCATCTCTCTCAAGTTCGAAGTTCCACAGATACCTAGAGCATGGGCACAATGCTGCCAGTCTCTTTACTAAAGCATAGCAAGAGTGACCTTTACCCCAGTTCCCAAAAAGTTCCTCATCTCCATCTAACACCTCATCAGCCTGGCCATATCTGTTCATATTACTATCAGCATTTTGGTCAAAACCACTCAACAATGCTCTAGGAAGTTCCAAACTTCCCTCATCTTCCTGTTTTCTTCTGAGCCCTTGCAACTGTTCTAACCTCTGCCCGTTACCCAGTTCCAAAGTTGCTTCCACATTTTCAGGTATCTTTAGAGCAATGCCCCACTCCTCAGTACTAATATTCTGTATTATTCCATTTTCACATTGCTATAAAGAAATACCTGAGACTGGGTAACTTATAAAGAAAAGAACTTTAATTAGCTCACACTTCCACAGGCTGTATAGTAAGTCTGGCTGTGGAGGTCTCAGGAAACTTACAATCATGGCGGAAGGCAAAGGGAAAGGAAGCAGGCATGTTTTACATGGCTGGAACAGGAGGAACAGAGTAAAGGAGGAGATACTGCATGCTTTTCAACAACCGGCTCTCTTGAGAACTCACTCACTATCATGAGAATAGCAAGGGGGAAATCTTCCCATCATTCCGTCACCTCTACCATGACGCTCCTCCAACACTGGGGATTACAATTCAATATGAGATTCAGACAGGGACACAAATACAAACCATACCAGCCTCTATAACACTTTTGGTATCAAGTCCATGAGCAAAAACTATTTAAAATGGTATTACCAAATTAATGCCTTTTGTTGCAATATCCTTTATGGATTTTATCATTCAACCTAATGTGGAATATAACTGATCTTAATTGCATTAGAAGGTATCATGTATATACAATGAAGATCACTGAGAACTGTAGTGCTAAAACATAATTGTATTTATTTCTAGCTTTACCAGTCCATTTTATACACATATGGCAGATAAGACATACAGACACATTCGTCACTCAAATGTGATTCAATTGTTATGTTACTAAAACAAAAGAAACAATTCAATGCAAGGAAATACACACAATGAATTTGAATTGTCAATATATCTTATTGAAAACACCCTGTACTGTTTATATGTGTCACTAGCGATTCTATGTGCACCAAATGGCTATGTAGCACCGACTCCTCAGAAAAGACAATAGAGCCTCACTAAGGGGTAAATTAAAATATGCTGGTCAATTTAGTCACTATAACAATGTCCATATACTGTTTCTTCACGCTATAGATTTTAAAAAGAGTCAACATACTCTAACTTGCCCTTATGATAACAGCATATTTCAGATGAAAGAAACCTTTAAAATGATCATTTTACAGATAGGGAAACCTGAGATTGACACAAATGAAGGCCAAGGTCAACTGCTAATTAGTGGATGAACCATTAGTTTACTGTTAAAAGCTGTTTCTGTTCATCAGTCAAAAAGATAGGCAGAGAGATATAAGTCATCCCTAAGATGCAGGGCCATTATAGGGATGAAGCTTAGGTTGGGAAGAGGGTTAGAATCCACAGGGTTCTACTGAAGGAGGCACCTCTTTTCTGGCCATATGAGAAAAACAATCTCCATTCTAAAAATATGTAAATAATCACCCCACACATATATATGACTGTTAGAATTTAAAAAGTATTTTTCACATCCATAACCTCATTTTATTTTCACAACAAAAATAATGAGACAATGAAAGTAAAATAGCTTTGACAAAAAATTTCTGTATAGCTTATATAGCTTTAATATATTATTCTTTCAGTTATAGTGAAAAGCTTGCTAACCACTTCCCCTCTCAAATATATTTCTCAGAAAGAGTAAGAAAAAAGATAATTACATGGTCTAATTCACTCAAATAAACAGTCTGTATATACTATCCAAGTTTATTAAATTATCAAATACATAAATGGACTTTGTAATAAAGATTCCCAGCATTTGTAAGCATTTTAACTTTTGAAAGCACTTTTAAATCCATTATTGCATTTTATTTTCACAACAGTTCTATGAGTACCTCCACGAAAAGGAGTGTGTCTTATTCTTCTTAACATCAATGCCACAGATTAGGCAATAAATAAGGGCTTATTGAGTGAATATATAAATTAAAAGGTAGAGGAATAAGGGGATTGGGCAAATGGGTAAATGAATAGGGAAAAAAGAACAAAGTAGCTCGGTATTTATTTTTTAGAGTATTTTTAGCAATATGTCTGTAATAATCTGTCTCTACAATTCTGTATTTGTAAAGATATTTTAAATTCCTAAGTGCACAACCTTGCCGTAATTCTCCTTTAGTATTATAGCTCCATGGCAATGTCCTACCTTATATTGCAGTCCTATATTTAGGACTGTTGTAGTTTAGTATAATTTGTATAATTGAATTCAACTCAGATGTGATGAGACTCTCTAAGTAGGTCCACAAATGGGTGAAGAATGTAGGTATGCTTATGCTTGCTGTTGTGCATTTTTTTCCTTGTTTATTTTATTGACCATTGTAATCTAGCCTTTCTGGATTTTATGTTATTTGAACCTCTTTTATATTCAATATTGTGACTTTCAACAGGTTTCCAATTACCCCATTGCAACTATTAGTTGACTTTTGCTTTTGGGATATCAAGGCCCTATTGGTTTAATATATGTTGTTTCTGTTCCTTCTAGCTTTATATGTACTGACCAAACACCCATCACTGCCCTCTTCCATCTACCCCAACACATGCTATCAGCAACACAACAAAATATCGTTGTTGTTTTTTTATACTTTAAGTTCTAGGGTACATGTGCATAATGTGCAGGTTTGTTACATATGTATACTTGTGCCATGTTGCTGTGCTGCACCCATCAACTCGTCAGCACCCATCAATTTATCATTTATATCAGGTATAACTCCCAATGCAATCCCTCCCCGCTCCCCCCTCCCCATGTTAGGCCCCGGTGTGTGATGTTCCCCTTCCCGAGTCCAAGTGATCTCATTGTTCAGTTCCCACCTATGAGTGAGAACATGCGGTGTCTGGTTTTCTGTTCTTGTGATAGTTTGCTAAGAATGATGGTTCCCAGCTGCATCCATGTCCCTACAAAGGACGCAAACTCATCCTTTTTTATGGCTGCATAGTATTCCATGGTGTATATGTGCCACATTTTCTTAATCCAGTTTGTCACAGATGGACATTTGGGTTGAAAAGAAGACATTCATACAGCCAACAGACACATGAGAAAATGCTTATCATCACTCACCATCAGAGAAATGCAAATCAAAACCACAATGAGATACCATCTCACACCAGTTAAAATGGCAATCATTAAAAAGTCAGGAAACAACAGGTGTTGGAGAGGATGTGGAGAAATAGGAACACTTTTACACTGTTGGTTGGATTGTAAACTAGTTCAACCATTATGGAAAACAGTATGGCAATTCCTCAAGGATCTAGAACTAGATGTACCATATGACCCAGCCATCCCACTACAGGGTATATACCCAAAGGATTATAAATCATGCTGCTATAAAGACACATGCACACGTATGTTTATTGTGGCACTATTCACAATAGCAAAGACTCGGAATCAAACCAAAATATCTTATACTCTAGTGCTCTCAGTTGTTTGAACTTGATTCCAAATTCTGTATGATTACCTGTGTATGTTAACTGCCATGCCTAATACCTGAATTCCTTTGTACTAGTGCTTCCTTCACTGAGACAAAGTGTGTTGCTTAACTTGGAAGCGACCCAAAATAATGCATTGATAAGAACCGCTGTTACTGACTTTGCAGTAGCAAATCAAATCACAGCAACAAATTTAATGTTTTCCTTCAGAGTTTCTAAGTTGCAACTTATCACAGATTTGTTCATTATAATTATTTCACCTTTGAGTACACTTTCCAGTAGCCTGATTAGAAGAAAAAAAATGCTTATTATAAAATTTCTATTTATTTACTTATTTTGGACATTGCAGAGAAAGGCAACTCTTTGTTTCTATTGACAAAAAGAAAATCTTAGTCTATAATGAAGACAGAGCTAGAATAACAGTATATCCTACAATAGTGTAATCCACAGGACTCTCAGCATAATGTATTGAATACAATGGGACACTACGCAATCAGCATTCATCAAATATTTATTACTGAGTGCCTAGTCTCGGCCAGAAACTTGTGTTAAAGGTGAGATAATTGATCTATTCTTGATATATTTATCATCCCAACTTTATGTAAGACACTATTCTAGATTAATGAACATAAAAATGAAGACCAGATAAGTATTACATTGTTGAATAAGGAGTTTTCATAATGAAGCAGCTAGACTCTCTTACAGTTGATTTGTACATTTGGGCTCAAACAGGTTATTTTTATTAGCGTTCATCACTAGCAGATTACATGTACAAAGAACAAATAGATTGATTGTAATAGCTGTCTTCCCCTTTGCAAAAGAAAGAAAAAGATAGAATCCCCTGTGACAGTGTTACATATCATTTAAAACAAAAACACCTGATGCTAGTTATCATAGCAAATAAAAGATGCTGTTCACCATCATCAAACTGAAATCTCCTCTACTGCTTTGCAGTGTGAGCAGTCATGAACCCAGGGTTTAGGAAAATTTCCATTCTAATTACACTGTGTTCTTACCATTATGATGTCACCAAAATCTATTAACCTGTACATTGATGGAACCATATGTGTTCTCAATTTAATTTATTTACAATGAGTTATTTTGCCATGAAAATAATGTAAGCTTTGGAGTTAAAATTCATATATTTGACCATATAATGTCTATTTGAACTTTACTAAATCACTGAGCCTCTTTGGGCCTTGGTTTCTTCTAATACCAAAGAGAAATCATGACACTACTCGCTCTACTTGCCTTATAGAATTTTCATGATAATCAAAGGAAATATGTTGATGTGAAATCACTTTGTGAACTAAATTGCTAAACAAATGTGAGCTTTCAAGTAAATGACCAATATATATATATATATTTTTTGCCAATTCTTGTATCTACTAAGAAGGGTCTAAAACAAGAATTGGAAAGCAAACAAATGCAGTAAGACTGAATTTGATAACCATATGCTATTAGATATGTATAATCAGAAATGCCACCAGTAATGTGTTAGTACATCTGAACAGTAATGTGTTAGTACATTCTTACAATTATCAATGGGCAATAATACATGTGTTTTGAAGGGAAGATGAAACCTATTCATAACGCATATAATTTCTTTTTAGGCTACTTTCTTTGGCCCTTGGAACCCATCAACATTAAATGAGAAAAAAAAAAAAATCTAAGACCTCCAAATATTAGTAAGTCTTTAGTGACCAGAATGATTTGTGACTCTAGCATTTACTGACAATGAAGTACATAACATATGGAATAGCTGTTACATTCAGTCTGTCAACTCATTAAATTCTTTGTTTGAATATAAAATTTTTATTTAAAAGATGATATTATTTTGTATAACCATACTAAAATATAATACATGCTTCAATTATATAATATATGTCACTTAATTAAACTTCTCTACCTAGTCTTTGCAATAATATTCAGAGATCATTATCAGGAACAAAGCAACAAATCCAAAACCCTCGTTTCCTAAAATTAAAAACAAGGTGAATGCTCTTTCATTTCCCCACCGCAACATATTGAAAATAACACTAAAATATTTGGATTGGAAGTTTTTATTAGATCTTATTTTCTTCCCTTTTAAAATCAATTTCTTTGTTTCTTGTACACATCTCTTGTCAATAAAATGAAAAATGATATAGATTTAGGAGGATAGTGGTCTCAGTGTAGCATCTCTCATATTATTATTCCAGTATCATCTGTTACAAAGTAAGACCAATTCCCACATCTAATTACAAACAGGATTTCAGAGTCATTAAACAAAATACATTTACATTAATGCTGCTGTAAGAAGATAGGGGAAAAATGAAGATTAGTTCATGCTGCACCTCTGCTTTTCAAGCTTTGAAGATTTAGACCTCTGTAGTTAGAGACTATAAATTTGTCAAAGATCAGCAAAGTTATAGACATGTGAAAATGCTTTACTCTACATAGCTTAGGCTGCACTACTTGTATTTTGTCATTAGTTTTTATTGTGTTGCATTTAGTACATGAGGAAATTAACAAGAAACTGAAAAATTCCTTCCCTGTTGCTTGGTAGGTGCCTGGAGGTATCTTCTTGTGCTCTACAAAGACATGTTCCTCATACTTCAAAGTAAATTTGCTACAACAAAGCTTACATAAGAAAATAGATTACTTTCAAGTAGGTAATTTTGATTCGATAAGACAAAGTTATTTTTTTACCCTATTAAAACACAGTGCCAATTCTTCAAATACAAGGAAGGTAACAGAATAAATAAACCAAGTAAAGTGGTTCATGCAATATCCCTAAATGGATGAAATATAAACTAAGAGGTATATATTTTCCTTCAATGAAGCATGCAGTTCTCGTTAACGTTAATGAATCCAGGGAAGACATTGCTGAATGTCTGAAGGACATGTTTTTTGCACTTTATTTATTTACAATTTTCTTATGGAAAGTTTGTTTCAAGTAGTCCAAACAGAGCTTTAAAGTGTCCCTGTTCATAGTATTTTAAGCCATATAGCTCATGGAGATCCAAATAATTCTAAACTGAAGAAAGATAAATATGATGACTCTGGTCCTACAGGCAAAGGAGAGAGAAGGCTTCTCATTTGAATTTTAACTCTTTCAAGAATAACGACAAATCTAGTATATTACATTAGTCCTTTTACCCTTTTATTGTGGATAGAAAGCGGTTAAGACCAGGGCCATTCTCTCTCTCTCTCTCTCTCTCTCTCTCTCTCTTTCTTTCTTTCTTTCTTTCTTTCTCTCTTTCTTTCTCTCTTTCTTTCTTTCTCTTTCTCTCTTTCTTTCTCTCTTTCTTCTTTCTTTCTTTCTCTTTCTTTCTCCCTCTCTCTTTCTTCTTTCTTTCCCTCCCTCCCTCCCTTCCTTCCCGCCTTCCTGCCTTCCTGCCTTCCTCTCTCTCTCTTTCTTTCTCTCTCTTTCTTTCTTTCTTTCTTTCTTTTTTTTTTTTTCCGACAGTCTTGCTCTGTCATCCAGAGTGGAGTGCACTGGCGCGATCTCAGCTCACTGTAACCTCTGCCTCCCAGGTTCAAGTGATTCTCATGCCTCAGCCTCCCGAGTAGCTGGGACTACAGGTGTGCACCACCATACCAGGCTAATTTTTTTCCTTTTTTTCTTTTTTCTTTTTTTTGTAGAAACAGCATTTCTCCATGTTGGCTAGGTTGGTCTGGAACTCCTGGCCTCAAGTGATCCACCCCCCTCAGCCTCCCAAAGTGTTGGGATTACAGGCAAGAGCCACCACATCTGGCCCAGGGCCACATTCTTTACTATACACTGTTGAGATGCATCACATAGCCACTCAGTGTTTTCTAATGTGTGTTATGGAAATGTAGTTACTCTAGAATTCTAGAAGAAAATGAAGAATTGGCAGTAAAACAATATCTGGATTACTAATTTTCTAAAGTTTATTTACAGACAGTTCCTGAGCTAAATGGGCATTTTACCTATGTATTGCCACACCTCTCTTTCTCCCTTCTGCAATTAGAATGACAGCAATAACTCATTACCCTATGTACAAAGAGAGAATTGCCACAGCTAGAATTGTCTTTAACTGTAATCTAATCCCACTTACTATTTTACAAATCAGAAAACTGAGGCTCAGGTACAGAAAGAGACTTGCCTGGATTCACAGCTACTTCTTGGCAGGGGTGGTTCTAGAATCCAGGTCTTTTAACACCTAATGTTAGGTTGCTTCCTCTGCAATTTCCCCACTTAATGTCAAATGCACTCTCTTATTTCACCCTCTTATTTTTCCTCATTCCCAAACCATCATGATAGTTCTTGTTTCTTGCTTGAGAGCAGGGACATCTTTCCTGGATTATGACTGTAGCGATAGTGATGTTGATGCAGGTGCTTCAGCACTTCAGCATGCATGTGCTCATTCTCTTTCTCTCTCTCATGCACACACACACACACACACACACACTACTCCAAAAACATTGCTGAAGTATATGAATGCCTTTATTAACTTAATATATCTGGTAGACATAGTAGAGGAGTAAACAGAGGTTGGTGGAGACAAGAAAGAGAGGATAAAGTTGGAAAATATCATCCAGAAGCAAAGGAACCAGGCAAAATGAGAATTCAGACCTCAGACCATTCTACAAGTTGATTCAAAATATTAATTTGGCTTCCTGAATTTTTCACTTATTGTGATTTTGTCAGTAGAAATAGCATATAATAATAATGATGATGAGTTTTCTGAAAATAAAAAGTGTAAATTAATGCTCCTCCCGAAGAAGTCCTGTACACAATACCAAATCCACAAGAACTTATGAAAAGAAAGTTTAACCATGTATATGTCGAAGTATGCACATCTGTTTCCATAGAAATACTAGTGACACAGAAATCAGGGAATAGCATATGTTTTATAAATTTTTGTTATTCATTATTTCCAGTGGAAATTCCATCAAAAGATTTGTAGGGTTTTTTTTTAAACAAAGTAATATATAATTTTAAATTGAACCCTCATCGGCAATTAACTTCCTGAAATCTATTTGGACAGACTTTTCCAAAACATAGATGATACAAAAAATATTACTTTCCAATTCTATGCCATTAATCCTGATTGGCCGGTTGTGATTTTTCCTTCATTGGCTATAAATTAGCAGCTAATATGGAATAGAAGATTTTCATTAAGTATTTTCTGGCTTAGAGACAATTAAACACTTATAAATACAGTGAGACTTACAGAGAAAAGATGGGATGCAGCAGTAGAGTAGAAAACACATTAGGCTCACTGGACTGAAAACACAAAATCTTGGCTTTGTTACCACTAATTTTCTCTTAGTGTCAAAATATGTCACCTTAAGAGAGGCACTTCATTCTTTTGTGCCTCTCTTTGTCTCTTCTATGATAATAGTCAGAATACTGGCTTCTTACTTGCCTCATAGGGGTAATACAAAGGCATAAGGATGTCAATAACTATATTTTGGCAAGATGTTACTAGACAATGCTACCCTTGTGTATTCAATAAAATTATATTAAATGCTTACATGTATAGTATCTATAAATTCATTTTTATATTAGTACACTATAGAACTTTCCATGTTTATAAATGGCATGCTCATGTGCTTAAATCACTAAAATAAAGTGTTTCCTTACATTTATTGAAGGCAAAATGGTTAAGAAAATACTTTGTTCATGAGATAAATGTGTAAAAATATTACCTACTTTGACAACTTCAAAACACTCCTGGGAACCTTGCACAACACTCAAAAACATGAAAAACAATCTTTGGTCTTGTCATCTTTACTCTAACACTAAAATAACAGCCCAGGCATGTTGCTTTTTTAGACTAAAAGATGTACCTCTTTTGCCTTTTGAAGCACTTGAAATTTTAAAAAAGAAAAACTCGAAAACGCTGATTGCATAATAGCTGAGTATTCATGGTGGGTGTAGAACATGAAAGGTTACAGTATGGATCTGTGCCTACACATTTCTTTTCAACTCGAGCAGAATCCTCCTGCATCTGCTAACTCGGCAATCATGCGGCTGACAGATTTCTGGGTTTTCTAAATAATGCATGGGCTTTTCTTTTAACATGTCAGTGCAAAGGTATCAATTCTGCCCCAGTGTCTTTCATGATGTTCATTTGCCTTGACAGCATTCCATTAAACCAATGAGTTTCTCCCCTCCTGATGGTTCCTTAAATATTCATCCGAGTGATGTATTTGTTGTTTTTAAACGTATTATGAAGGATGTTTGCATTTATGAGAAAACTCCATGGCAGGTATAGTTGGAAAAAGAGGTAGAACAACAATCAAACTTTACAGCATGATGCTTTTCCTCATTCCTTTGATTCCTCCAACTCCCTCCCTCCCCGCAAACACCACCACCCTCTACCCTCCCAAAAGAAGGTCTACACTCAAAACATTTGAACTTCCTAAAGAAATAACACTGAAATATTTACTACTACTTGGTATATCTCTTGAGAAAGCAAAAATATATTTATTAAATAATGCAGGTTAACTTCAGCATCTACACTAGGAAAACAAATGCTTTGTTTTCTGCTCAGTGTTTTATGGGAGCAGGTACTGTCTCCAGTACAATGCATTGATGTTCCATTGATTATGTCCCAGTAGGAGGAACAAGCCTAAAAGCCAGAAAGTTAAAAGGGAATAGCATTTGTGCTCTATTTTTATAATGAGGTATGTAGTTTTCATAGATGTTGCTGCCCATAAAATACAAACCTTGAGCATCTGCAGAAAATAACTTTTGCCTCCTGGTTAAAAATGATTTAGATGCAAATCTGTCCTAATGGTTTATAGAGGTTTCTTTGCAAATTTCTGCAAGCCATTTAAGATAAACGTTAGGATTTTAGGATGATCACCTAGAGGAGGCACTTGTAACCAACCATTTATGATGCAGCTAGAGAGACTTGACAATTTAATTCATATAGAAAAAAGAGAGACCTGGACTGAGAATGCATTAGGTTAAGTGGACATGGTGTCAATTTACACATGGAGAATAATCCTTGTGAAGGAACAACTTTCTCTTTTTGCCAAGAAAGAGAAGAAAGGCATCTTCAATAAGATTTGGAAATATTGTTCATTAGGAAATATTAAATGTTCAGAAAAGAATGAAGTAAACTTTGAAACAGGAAGCGTTTGTGTCTGGGACCCTAACTTTTAGTTCTTTTTTCTCTCCTGTTGTTTAAAATCTCTGTCCAGAGAATTACCACTTCTCATCAGCATTAGCTCTCAAACTTTGATTCACACTAACATGCAAACAACTAATAACTGTCAAAAATAGAACACCCTGAGTAGCTTTACAATTAACTTTATGCTTTGCATTAAACACGTCCTAAGAGAGTTGGCAACGGCAGAAACACGACAATTTCTCAGAGTCCATAAAATTACCTTACTTAAAGATAAAGGTAGCTCTGAGGAAGTGTCTTTTGTTACTTCATTAATTATATCTAATTCTGAA
The DNA here is from genome assembly GCF_007565055.1 of Rhinopithecus roxellana. Classification (NCBI taxonomy): domain Eukaryota; kingdom Metazoa; phylum Chordata; class Mammalia; order Primates; family Cercopithecidae; genus Rhinopithecus; species Rhinopithecus roxellana. The sequence goes on from NC_044555.1 coordinate 43,059,301, forward strand.
AGGAAACGTAACTCTTTAGAATCTGTGCCCATCAACTTCCCGACGAATTGATGGGTGCTGACGAGTTGATGGGTGCAGCACACCAACATGGCACAAGTATACATATGTAACAAACCTGCACGTTATGCACATGTACCCTAGAACTTAAAGCATAAAAAAAAAAAAAAAACGAAAACTCTCATACACGAGTGAAATAAATATTTCTTACAGCGAGTGCCTACATTGTTTCCATATTGAAGTTTTACTCCGAGAGTCAACGATCTTAATAGTGGTTTCTTGAAAGTTTCTCCAACTATATTCTTCTTTTATTATTAAAAACCTACTAATTTTCACTGTCTGTAATTGTTTTTTTATTTCACTTTATATTTTACTGTTTTATTATTTATAGTACAATTTTTGATAAATGTTTATCTTATGTGTAATCATTATCCATTTATCATTATCATGACATATTTTTATACCAATAAAGAATATATATATGTGTATGGTACATAAATATAAATCTGTATGTATATAATATTTAGGGTGTTAATCCCTTTGAAAGGGGTCTTATTTAACTGTTGTAAGGTTTAAGATTTAGGCATAATTCTCCATAGTAAGCCAGAAGAGAAGTGAAAAAAATCTAGGAAGATATCACTCCCTTAAGGACTTACCAAAACCTATGAGAGGGTACCTTAAGACAGTTCACCCAGTGGCAACTTCCCCAGAATCTGATTTTTCTTTTCTCTTTGTACTACTGTTCATGTTATTTCAGTAGAAGAAAACTTACATAACCCCCATCTCCCACCTTTGTTTGTTTGTTTGTTTGTTTGTTTGTTTGTTTGTTTTTGCTTTAGTTTGAGACAGAATCTCGCTCTGTCACCCAGGCTGGAGGGCAATGGCGTGATCTCGACTCACTGCAACCTCTGCCTTCCAGGTTCAAGCTATTCTCCTGCCTCCCGAGTAGCTGGGACTACAGGAGCGTGCCACCAGGCCCAGCTGATTTTTTGTATTTTTAGTATTAGTAGAGTCAGGGTTTCACCATGTTAGCCAGGATGATCTCGATCTCCTGACCTCATGATCTGCCTGCTTCGGCCTCCCAAAGTGCTGGGATTACAGGCGTGAGCCACCTCCCACCTTTTGAAGTAAAATAGACATACCTTTATCCCAACTAATGATACCTTCCTACTTAACTCTTCATACATTTCCTCCTTCTGAATCTGAACTGTCTTACCCCATATGTGACCAGAAGCCAAGGGTTAGAATGCCAGGCTAATTCTAGTAGAGCTGAGTCTATGAGAGCATTGGTCTTGATGACAATACTGCTATGATGACCCCTATGTGGCATAATTTATTTTCCTGCTCTATGTTGTTTATACTACAAACTTCAGAAAAGTCAGAGGTCAATTCCTCTCTCCATATATCAACCAAACAATCATATTTCGCTTCTTAAACTTTCTTTGAAGTCACAACCTTTGCTTTTATTGTTGAAGGCAAAAAACTTTACTTTTTACAAAAAGTTTTTTTGTAAAAAAAAAAAAAAAAAAAAGAAAAGAAACTTTAATGCTGCTACTTGGCAGGATCAGCTTGCCTCTAAAAAGGGGAATTACAATGTTGGAATATCAAGAAATTTACATAAGAAAGACCATAGAGTGCGGAGCATCCAGGAACTGCATGGTGTATGAAAATCTATTTTTTGAAACCAATCTGTGAATATGTAATGTACAAAATTCACTTTGGAAATGTAAAATGTTTGGCATTTCTTCAAAGTCTTAAAAACAGAGTTATCATTGTACCCAGCAATTCTACCCCTTGGTATATATCCTGGAGAAATAAAACCATATGTCTACACAAATCTTGCACACAGATGTTTATAGTAATATTATTTATAGTAGCCAGAAAGTGGAAGCAACCCAAATGGCCATGAACAGATAAATGGATAAAGAAAATGTAGTATTTTCATAAAATGGAATCTCATTTAGGCATTAAAATAAATGAATTTCTGATACATGCTACAATATGGAAGAACCTTAAAAACATTATTCCAAGTAAAATAAATCAGACACAAGAGGTCACATATTGTATGATTCCATTTATATGAAATCTCCAGAATAGGTAAATCCATACAGAGAGTACAATGCAGTAGTAAATTAGTGGTTTCCAGGTTCTTGTGGATGCAGAGAAATGGGCATCCTAATGGGTACAGGATTTCTTCATGAAGTGATAAAATATTTCTGGAATTTGATAATAACTTATTAAGACTAGAATTAGATAATGATAGTAGTTGTATAAGTCTGTGAATATACTAAAACTACTGAACTGTACACTTCAAAAGAGTGAATTTTATGGTATGTGAATTTTCCCTCAATAAAACTCATAAAATTTTCACTTTGGATACTACAGAACTTCCAAACCTTTCCATAAGGGCACAAGTATTTATTACTTGAGTTCAGTGCATGAACTAGGTTCACTGTATATACTGATCATATCCATGACTGTGACGTTAATATCCAAGTATCATAGAAAAGTAGGATTTAGAAAAAAATAATAGTGATTATATCTGAGTCCCTTACACTAATATGTCCAGTGTAAAGTAGAATCCATTAAATGTGGGAGATATTTAATGAGCTTAACTCTATGTGAAACTATATGCTTATTAAACTGCCTTTTAAAAAGTAAATAGAAACAAAATAATAAGAGTATGTATATGATGACAGTGCAGAATTACTATTATTTTAATTTTTAGATACATATATACTCTAAAGAGTATCTCAAAATCAATATATGCTGTAAATTAACCTTTGAAATCTGGCATTGTATTAAGCAAATTACTATTGACTATTTTGTCATGTTCCATTTAATTCATGAGGGAACACTTCTTAAATGATAGCATATACCAATAATTACTTATTGTAAACTCCATTTATGAACACAATCTCTCAAGGTAGATATGACAATAATTTGTCAAAGGTTTTAGAAAATAAAATAAAATTATATTACTTTTTGGCCCAGTTTAAGAACCATTGCCTATATTTTCCCATTCTGTTATTTTTCACCTGTTTGTACTTAACCTGTAAGGATAACATGTGTGTCTTGGAAGATACTGCAAATCAATTTGCAAATACCTTGAAGGGAACAGTATGCTGAATAACACCCTGCATGGCTTTCTAGCGATTGAGTCTTGTCAGGCGAATCTAATCTCCTGTGACAGAATGACAGCATGGGAGATAGACGGGAAGCAATAGATATAATTTATTTTGACTTTACTAAGGTTTTGGAGACCATTCTAAACAATTGGCTCATCAATATATTGTGAAAATCCAGTCAGAGCACACACCTGAAGAGAGTTCCCAGCAAGGGCACGAAGAGTGATCACCCATGAATAAATGTTAAGTTGAGGCAATGATACAAAAAAGTATTTTCCAAATCCCAAAAGCAGGAAAAACATTTCTGTGAGTGTACTGAACATGGACAGAGGCACATTTTGATCACATGACACTAACCTCAAACTTCTAAGGAAGGGTTCAGAACCTGAAGTGACACCACTAAGTGAAAGATTCTGTAAGGAATAAATAGTATGGACTATGAGAGCAACAGATTCAGGAGAGTACCCATTAAGTAAAAAAAATACAAACAGAAGATGGGACTAGACTAATGATGCTCAAGAATTATAATAATGAATTCTAAGGCAATATGATTATCCCAGACTCATTCATTATAAGCAAAGCACCAAGAGAGAATACTTGCTTGAAATCACTTGTTTTGAACCACACAAAACTGTAGCAGAGCTAGATATTTAGCATTAATGTACAAATAACCAGAAACACTAAATGAGAATAACATGTAGGAACCAAGACAATATATTCAACACTGATTACATCTTCTCAAAAGTGAAGTTCTGCCCTTTGATTTGATAATAGCATAGTTGGGGACAGGAGGAAGGTGGAGGACTAGGAAGATCAGAATGATTATGCATTGGCTAATAGGATCTATAAGGATAGATCACATCATTTCAAATTATTAATTGTGAGGAAGAGATAACACTAGGCCAAACTCTGAGGTGACTTCATACAAACTGACCTTAATATTACTGACAAAACAAGAAATGCAATTCACTAGATGAGGTATTAGGAAGAGACATAATAAACAAGTCCCCAGAAGTGAGAGTTGCTTACTCCTAGAATGAGTTATAGAAGGGTATTGAAAAAACAATAGGTTCTTCTGGCTTACTTTTTAAGGGGTCATAAGCACAGAAGAAAGATGGGTAAAGTAGTAAAAGTTGAAAATTCTATCAGAAAAACCCTCTGAAATCAGTTCTTGGTATCAGGAGCTAATAAAAACAGCATGCCTCGCTTGATTCCCTAGAAATATCTTGCTCCATATCTAATGAGGTGTTTGGATAGCATAAAGAAAGAAGGCAATCTTGGGATTTTCTAATTCAACTTTGCAAGTTAATCAACCATATACACTTTGATTCTCTCCACTAAAACTATATTTTCCAAAAGGTAAAGTACTCAACATCTGCTCCATGGAAACAAAACTGACACAAAAGTCAGAACAAACAGGGACTTGGAGGATAAAGATTTACATGGTTATAATCGTGGGTTCTCCAGAGAACATCACTGAGCATAGTTCTTCCTGAAATAAGCAATGCAGTTAAAAATACTCCATTTATTTCTACAAGTAAATGGGCAACCCTGGAAGTCTTTGTTATAGTTTAAAAATAGATTCTGCAACTGTATAACTATATTTCTAATTTGACAGCTACAATTATAATCATTCAAGCATCTATTTCCCACAAACTCTCTACAGCCATAACCTTTAGTGATTAATTATAAAGCTCCATGAGAAATAGTACACAGACTAATTTCCTAAAACAATAAAAAACAGAATTTCTCATTTGGAGCTAAATGAAACATGAACAAGTTGTTATTCATGCTGAAATCTTGATGCAGAGTCATGGTGCAGCCATTATGGAAACTATTAAACAAACCTCAAATCAAAGAAACTATAGGTCTGCCTTCAAAGAGAAAATTCTGGTCTTGCATAAGAATATTCTAACTCCTATATTTGCTTTTTCTTTTAAAGCCTAATGGTATGCACTCTATTTTCATACTCTCCTGCCTCTGCTCTTGTCGAATCACCCAAAAATATCAACTTAAGCAAAATAGAAGATGTAAGAACTCCCAGCAGGAAAACTCTTTTTTCACACACATTCAAACATCTCAACTAAATACGGCCTTCCAGTATTTTTAGGTCAGTGTGCTGCTTATTTCAGGATGTGTCAATAAATTTGGAAATTTCCTTAGGTCAAGAAATATGTGCTCTTTGACCTTCGTGGTTGGTTTTTTTGTGAAGAGCAAAATGCACAATGGTTGATCTCATGCCCTCTAGGAAGTTGGTACATTGCTGTACATTTCTCTGTTTAGTTCAATTGTGAAAACATGATCTTTTGTCTGTATTTTGATAAAGGCTTTCACAAATAAAAGCCAATACCTCCACAATTAAATGGCAAGAATCAATGGGTAATGGGTTCTAGAATAAAAAGTTACAAGGAATATGCAGATAAAACGAAATTTGATCTTTTTTAAAATGACAAGATAGATAAACATATTAACACCAGCAGAAAAATTTTAATTGAATACTTGGCATGTTTTTATACCTGTGATATTATGCCTTCAGGGGATTTAGCCACTAATAACAATGATGAAATTAAATAGCAATTCTGCCACAATAAGGCATTTAAAACAGAGCGTGCTCACTCTTAAACTGAAAAACAAACTCATTTTTAAAGTTTTCTGGTTACACAAACCATTGTGAAAATGGCTTATAAGAACCAAAAATTTCCTCTCAAGAAAAATGTTCATATGACCACAAATACATTCAACAAAGAGAGACCATTCATTTATATTTATAATTGTGTCTTATAAAAACAAATGCCACTCATAAGGGAGAAAACAGGAAAGGTAATATGCACTTAGCTTGATTTCAGAGCAGGGATATATCTCATTGAGTTTATACTTAAAACAGTATAAAATTCTAAATCATATTTAATAATTTATAATATTTGTGGCTCTAACTAGATTTTTTAATTTCAATTTTTAATTTTTGTGGGTACATGGTAAGTATATTTATGGATTACAGGAAATATTTTGATACAGGTATACAAAACATAATAATCACATTGGGGTAAACAGGGTATCTGTCACCTCAAGTATTTATCCTTTGTGTTATCCACAAAAAATACAATCCAATTACACTCTTTCAGTTATATTTAAACGTGCAATTAAATTATTTTTGACTATAGTAACCCTGTTGTGCTAGCAAATACTAGGTTTCATTCATTCTTTCTATTTTTGTACCCATTAACCCTCCCCACATCACCTCCTCACCTCACCCCCCACTACCCTTCTGAGTCACCTTCTACTCTGTATCTCCATGTATTCACTCATTTTAATTTTTAGCTCCCACAAATAAATGAGAATGTGCAGAGATTGTCTTTCCATGCCTGGCTTACTTCACTTAACATATTAACCTCCAGTTCTATCAATGTTGTTGCAAATGTCAGGATCTTGTGATATTTTTATGGTTGAATACTACTTCTATATATATATATATATATATATATATATATATATATATGTATGTATGTATTTACTACATATTAAAATACATATATATGTATTTTATGGCTTGATTAATTGGACAGTTTCAGAACTTCAAGTGAAACACTTGTTTTCTATACCTTACTTAATTGAAGAGAAAAAAAGATACTATCAAGAAAGAAAATCTATCAGATATGTAGTCAAAATAGTAATTCCCAGAGTAGATCTTGAGGTCAGGTCAGGTCTCATCTGAAGTCTGGTAACTATTTTGTAAACAAAATATTAGTCAAGCCAAATTAAGGAAAATCTCCTTTATCAGCTACATCTCAATCTCTAGGCTTACTGATTGAGATTCATTATAAAAGAAACAGATTAGATTATGTAGCTTAAACTATACTAGAAAATTGATTCAAACATTAGAAACATAATGTTATGATGGAAAGATCAAGGAACTATGAATCAGTGTGAGATCTCTCACTACCTAGCTGTGTGATTACTGACCAATTTCTCATGCTTCATACATCATCTGTAGTATGAGGGGTTGGGATTTAATTATCTGAAGTCACTTAGGACTCTAAATATTAATTTTAGAGATCTTGGTCAATAAGATTGTAAACAACAGGTGCTTTATAGTTAACCTAAAAATGTAATTGATCAAAACTTTATAGTAATCAAACATAAAATTTCCTCAAGCCATGTCCTCAACTCTTACCTAACTCCTAGAAATGTCCTGGCGTCTCTGAGAACCACTATTTGAAAATGATTGTCTAGGGGAATAGTACAGTGTGTTTATTTTTTGAAGGCTTATTTTATTTTAATGATTGATCTATGCAATACCGAGGCCATTATGTACAGATAAGTGAGGGGAGCTTTATTTCTTGGTCTTTTCTGTACTGGACAAAGTCTTGATGATATACTCATTGGTCTGGAGGCACTCAACACAATGAGACAATCTGTTTAATACTTCATTCAAAGCTATGCAATTTTTTTTTCTGATGTTCAATTTCACCTTCTTCAAAGAACAGTTCAAATTCTACATCCTACAATTGAATCTCTTTCTGATTATCTTAGAAGTAATTTTTTTTCTCTATATTGTCACAGTTCTTCTTGTTGCTTTTATCACATTCCATGTCAGAGTATAGTCATTTATATATTGATTCATTTTTATCTCCTCTCCTACCTAGATCATAAGCATTTGAAATACAGTGATTTGTTTTGTCTTCTCTCCTCAGACTACCAACATATTGCCTTTATAAGTGTTGGAATATTGTACATTGTGGAGCCTAATAAATATGAAGATTGAATTTTGTTGAGAATCCTATTCAAGAATTACTCTAGTCCCTCATGGAGTGGTTTAGAAATAGTCACTAGCCACACTGCTTATTTCGTTTATGTACTTGCCCTTCATGGAATGTCTATTATTTGCTAGTCACTTCAAATATACAACTGGAATTATTTACAACAAAATTGAAAATAACTGCATTTTATCATAATCTAACACTCACTTCTATGTCACCACATAAATGATGGAAACATTCAATGTTTATCCCTCTGGATACCTCACAACCCACTCAATTGAATATTTACCAAATTGACTGCTTTTCTTTGGCCTGATTAGATCTAGTACTTATCCTGTGAACAAAGTTTGAATGTTTCTCCAAGATCTAGCTTTCCTTTGGATTAAATAGCCAATTTTCCAATCCTACTTGAACCATAAGCATTCAGAAAGAACATTTCCATAACTAGTAATCAGACCATAAATGCTATGACCCCTGATCTCCCTTGTTGGAATTAGCTATTTCTGTTGCTTCTTGGAAGGCACCAAAGTAGATAAAAGTTGGAAACAAAGAGAAATCAAGCCCAGTCTTTGATCTCAGTTTAAATGGTGAGATAGGTGACCCAAAGGGCAACAAGACACACTACTCCCCAGATTACCAAAAATTTTCGGTTCTAAAATGCTTGAAATAAATTTTCATTTACAAACGATCATTTAGGAAACTGTAGTAGTTTCACTTTCCAGTAGAGCAGGGATTTCATTTATTCAGACTTTGAAATGCTTCAGAAACTTCATTTAAACCTATACAATAATTATTATTATTATACTTCAAGTCAGCTTCATTACATCAAGATAAGGATAATTAGATTGTAATCTCTGCATGGCCAAGGACAATCACTTCTGTCACTCAAGTTCTATTGCACCAAGTATAACATCGTACACAGATGGAAATCTATATTTTATCACAATGATAGATATTCAGAATTAGGCCAGATTATATCTAGACAGGAAAATTATTAACTATTTAGCAAGTTTAAAATTAGGCACCAGTATAGCTCTCATATATGATAGCTCATTACAAAGGAGACACATTAAAAACATTGTAGAAAATCTTTTTCCAGAAAATGGTATTCCTGAGACAAACATGAAAGAAATTACTGTGTGAACTCTCACTAATTTTTATTGGTAGAAAACACTGCTTTATAACAACATTGGATTATAAGAGGCTTCCTTTAGAATATTGGTCACTTCTGAGTTACTTTAAGTTTTGAAAGCCAGTATGAGTTAACTGGTATTAGGATTAGGAAACTGATCATCAGTTTTCTCACTGTATATTCATTTTAATATATTTTTTTTAATTCCAGGGTTTTGATAAAGTCAATTTCTCATTACAAACCAAGATTGAAGAGGAGGCATAACGTGGGAAAGGCAAACACTTTGGATTTAACTAGACCCAAGACTCAAACTTAGGTCTGCAATTTACTAGCTTTGTGATTATGGGCAAGGCTGAACCTTTGTGCTTCTGTTTCCTGATCTATAAGATGGGAGTATTGAAAGTACCTTTTTCTCAAGATTCAGGTAAAAATTAAATGAGTTATTATGTGAGATACTTAGTACATAATAACTAGTAACTATTCTTACTGTTGCTATTATTATTGTTTAGTGTTGTTTATTCTTATCTATGGGTTGTTTTCAGTTTCCAAGAACCCAATAAAATACACATTTTCCATTGATTCCCCAGTAAATCGCATCCAGGCTGTGTAGGAAAAAGTCACTGTTAGCACTGGTTGAAGTGCAGTTCTCATCTTGTATTTCACCATGAAAATTGTAATTTTACATGAGTCAATCTACCCTGTCTTAAAGTCAGAGGAGTTTCTCATACTGGTTTCATTCAATAATTTTCCTCTTTAATTGCTCTTACCACTTCCCTGAAAAATAAAGCCCCACCATGCTTGAATTTCCAGGAGTCTAGAAAAAGAGATGTAAAGCTGCTGCCAATTTACCTATCATATTATATTGAATTAAATTGCAGAATTAGTTTGGAAATCTTTGGATCCTAAAACCATCTTTAATTGCTTTTTTTTTTTTTTCTAAAAATGTTTGGGGGACAGGGCCAAGACGTTGAACTAGAAGCAGTTCATGTGCACTGCTCTTATGGAAAAGAAAGCAAAGGGTTAGAGAACACTGCTGTGCAGGCCAATCAACAGAGAAATCATGTAGGGATCCATCAAGGCAGCAGGCAGAAACAAAGAACAGAAAGGAACAAAGCTGGCCACTAACCTGTTAGATATCAGCATCTTAAAAAATATCGGCCGGGTGCGGTGGCTCACACCTGTAACCCCAGCACTTTGGGAGGCCGAGGCACGTGGATCACCTGAGGTCAGGAGTTCGAGACTAGCCTGGCTAACATATTGAAAACCCTTCTCTACTAAAAGTACAAAAATTAGCCGGCTGTGGTGGTGGGCACCTGTAATCTCAGCTACTTGGGAGGCTGAGGCAGGGAGAATTGCTTGAACCCAGGAGGCAGAGGTTGTAGTGAGCCAAAATTATGCCACTGCACTCCAGCCTGGGTGATAGAACGAGACTCTGTCTCAAAAAAAAAAAAAAAGGGGGGGGGGCGGAGCAAGATGGCCGAATAGGAACAGCTCCAGTCTCCAACTCCCAGTGCAAGCGACACAGAAGACCGGTGATTTCTGCATTTTCAACTGAGGTACTGGGGTCGTCTCACTAGGGAGTGCCGGACAATCGGTGCTGGTCAGCTGCTGCAGCCTGACCAGCGAGAGCTGAAGCAGGGCGAGGCATCGCCTCACCTGGAAGCGCAAGGGGGAAGGGGATCCGTTTTCCTAGCCAGGGGAACTGAGACACACAACACCTGGAAAATCGGGTAACTCCCACCCCAATACTGCGCTGTAAGCATACAGGCACACCAGGAGAATATATCCCAATCCTGGCCGGGAGGGTCCCACGCCCACGAAGCCTCCCTCACTGCTAACACAGCAGTCTGCCGCGATCTATCCGCAAGGCAGCAGCGAGGCTGGGGGAGGGGCGCCCGCCATTGCTGAGGCTTAAGTAGGTAAACAAAGCCGCTGGGAAGCTCGAACTGGGTGGAGCTCACAGCAGCTCAAGGAAGCCTGCCTGTCTCTGTAGTCTCCACCTCTGGGGACAGCGCACAGCTGAAGACCAACAGGGGAAGTAGCGGGAGCCGGTGCAGACGCGAACGACTCTGTCTGACAGCTTTGGGGAGAGCCGTGGATCTCCCAACGCGGAGGTTGAGATCTGAGAACGGACAGACTGCCTGCTCAGGTGTGTCTCTGACCCCTGAGTAGCCTAGCTGGGAGAAATCCCCCACTAGGGGCAGTCTGACACCCCACACCTCACAGGGTGGAGTACACCCCTGAGAGGAAACTTCCAAAGGAAGAATCAGACAGGTACACTCGCTGTTCAGCAATATTCTATCTTCGGCAACCTCTGCTGCTGTTACCCAGGCAAACAGGGTCTGGAGTGGACCTCAAGCAATCTCCAACAGACCAACAGACAGTCCTTCTGACTGTCAGAAGGAAAACTATCAAACAGGAAGGACACCTATACCAAAACCCCATCAGTACGTCACCACCATCAAAGACCAGAGACAGATAAAACCACAAAGATGGGGAAGAAGCAGGGCAGAAAAGCTGGAAATTCAAAAAATAAGAGCGCATCTCCCCCTGCAAAGGAGCGCAGCCCATCGCCAGCAACGGATCAAAGCTGGTCAGAGAATGACTTGGACGAGAGGAGAGAAGAAGGCTTCAGTCCATCAAACTTATCAGAGCTAAAGGAGGAATTACGTACCCAGCGCAAAGAAACTAAAAATCTTGAAAAAAGAGTGGAAGAATTGACAGCTAGACTAATTAATGCAGAGAAGATCATAAACGAAATGACAGAGATGAAAACCATGACACGAGAAATACGTGACAAATGCACAAGCTTCAGTAACCGACTCGATCAACTGGAAGAAAGAGTATCAGCGATTGAAGATCAAATGAATGAAATGAAGCGAGAAGAGAAACCAAAAGAAAAAAGAAGAAAAAGAAATGAGCAAAGCCTGCAAGAAGTATGGGATTACGTAAAAAGACCAAATCTACGTCTGATTGGGGTGCCTGAAAGTGAGGGGGAAAATGGAACCAAGTTGGAAAACACTCTTCAGGATATCATCCAGGAGAACTTCCCCAACCTAGTAGGGCAGGACAACATTCAAATTCAGGAAATACAGAGAACGCCACAAAGATACTCCTCCAGAAGAGCAACTCCAAGACATCATTGCCAGATTCACCAAAGTTGAAATGAAGGAAAAAATCTTAAGGGCAGCCAGAGAGAAAGGTCGGGTAACCCACAAAGGGAAGCCCATCAGAATAACAGCAGATCTCTCGGCAGAAACTCTACAAGCCAGAAGAGAGTGGGGGCCAATATTCAACGTTCTTAAAGAAAAGAATTTTAAACCTAGAATTTCATATCCAGCCAAACTAAGTTTCATAAGTGAAGGAGAAATAAAATCCTTTACAGATAAGCAAATGCTTAGAGATTTTGTCACCACCAGGCCTGCCTTACAAGAGACCCTGAAGGAAGCCCTAAACATGGAAACGAACAACCGGTACCAGCCATCACAAAAACATGCCAAAATGTAAAGACCATCGAGGCTAGGAAGAAACTGCATCGACTAACGAGCAAAATAACCAGTTAATATCATAATGGCAGGATCAAGTTCACACATAACAATATTAACCTTAAATGTTAATGGACTAAATGCTCCAATTAAAAGACACAGACTGGCAAACTGGATAAAGAGTCAAGACCCATCAGTCTGCTGTATTCAGGAGACCCATCTCACATGCAGAGACATACATAGGCTCAAAATAAAGGGATGGAGGAAGATCTACCAAGCAAATGGAGAACAAAAAAAAGCAGGGGTTGCAATCCTTGTCTCTGATAAAACAGACTTTAAACCATCAAAGATGAAAAGAGAGAAAGAAGGCCATTACATAATGGTAAAGGGATCAATTAAACAGGAAGAGCTAACTCTCCTAAATATATATGCACCCAATACAGGAGCACCCAGATTCATTAAGCAAGTCCTTAGAGACTTACAAAGAGACTTAGACTCCCATACAATAATAATGGGAGACTTCAACACTCCGCTGTCAACATTAGACAGATCAACGAGACAGAAAGTTAACAAGGATATCCAGGAATTGAACTCATCTCTGCACCAAGCGGACCTAATAGATATCTATAGAACACTCCACCCCAAATCAACAGAATATACATTCTTCTCAGCACCACATCGCACTTATTCCAAAATTGACCACATAATTGGAAGTAAAGCACTCCTCAGCAAATGTAAAAGAACAGAAATTATAACAAACTGTCTCTCAGACCACAGTGCAATCAAACTAGAACTCAGGACTAAGAAACTCAATCAAAACCGCTCAACTACATGGAAACTGAACAACCTGCTCCTGAATGACTACTGGGTACATAACGAAATGAAAGCGGAAATAAAGATGTTCTTTGAAACCAATGAGAACAAAGATACAACATACCAGAATCTCTGGGACACATTTAAAGCAGTGTGTAGAGGGAAATGTATAGCACTAAATGCCCACAAGAGAAAGCAGGAAAGATCTAAAATTGACACTCTAACATCACAATTAAAAGAACTAGAGAGGCAAGAGCAAACACATTCAAAAGCTAGCAGAAGGCAAGAAATAACTAAGATCAGAGCCGAACTGAAGGAGATAGAGACACAAAAAACCCTCCAAAAAATCAATGAATCCAGGAGTTGGTTTTTTGAAAAGATCAACAAAATTGACAGACCGCTAGCAAGGCTAATAAAGAAGAAAAGAGAGAGGAATCAAATAGATGCAATAAAAAATGATAAAGGGGATATCACCACTGACCCCACAGAAATACAAACTACCATCAGAGAATACTATAAATGCCTCTACGCAAATCAACTAGAAAATCTAGAAGAAATGGATAAATTCCTGGACACTTACACTCTCCCAAGGCTAAACCAGGAAGAAGTTGAATCCCTGAATAGACCAATAGTAGGCTCTGAAATTGAGGCAACAATTAACAGCCTACCCACCAAAAAAAGTCCAGGACCAGATGGATTCACAGCTGAATTCTACCAGAGGTACAAGGAGGAGCTGGTACCATTCCTTCTGAAACTATTCCAATCAATAAAAAAAGAGGGAATCCTCCCTAACTCATTTTATGAGGCCAACATCATCCTGATACCAAAGCCTGGCAGAGACACATCAAAAAAAGAGAATTTTAGACCAATATCCCTGATGAACATTGATGCAAAAATTCTCAATAAAATACTGGCAAACCGGATTCAGCAGCACATCAAAAAGCTTATCCACCATGATCAAGTGAGCTTCATCCCTGGGATGCAAGGCTGGTTCAACATTCGCAAATCAATAAACGTAATCCAGCATATAAACAGAACCAAAGACAAGAACCACATGATTGTCTCAATAGATGCAGAAAAGGCTTTTGACAAAATTCAACAGCCCTTCATGCTAAAAACGCTCAATAAATTCGGTATTGATGGAACGTACCTCAAAATAATAAGAGCTATTTATGACAAACCCACAGCTAATATCATACTGAATGGGCAAAAACTGGAAAAATTCCCTTTGAAAACTGGCACAAGACAGGGATGCCCTCTCTCACCACTCCTATTCAACATAGTGTTGGAAGTTCTGGCTAGGGCAATCAGGCAAGAGAAAGAAATCAAGGGTATCCAGTTAGGAAAAGAAGAAGTCAAATTGTCCCTGTTTGCAGATGACATGATTGTATATTTAGAAAACCCCATCGTCTCAGCCCAAAATCTCCTTAAGCTGATAAGCAACTTCAGCAAAGTCTCCGGATACAAAATTAATGTGCAAAAATCACAAGCATTCTTATACACCAGTAACAGACAAGCAGAGAGCCAAATCAGGAATGAACTTCCATTCACAATTGCTTCAAAGAGAATAAAATACCTAGGAATCCAGCTTACAAGGGATGTAAAGGACCTCTTCAAGGAGAACTACAAACCACTGCTCAGTGAAATAAAAGAGGACACAAACAAATGGAAGAACATACCATGCTCATGGATAGGAAGAATCAATATCGTGAAAATGGCCATACTCCCCAAGGTTATTTATAGATTCAATGCCATCCCCATCAAGCTACCAATGAGTTTCTTCACAGAATTGGAAAAAACTGCTTTAAAGTTCATATGGAATCAAAAAAGAGCCCGCATTGCCAAGACAATCCTAAGTCAAAAGGACAAAGCTGGAGGCGTCACGCTACCTGACTTCAAACTATACTTCAAGGCTACAGTAACCAAAACAGCATGGTACTGGTACCAAAACAGAGATATAGATCAATGGAACAGAACAGAGTCCTCAGAAATAATACCACACATCTACAGCCATCTGATCTTTGACAAACCTGAGAGAAAAAAGAAATGGGGAAAGGATTCCCTATTTAATAAATGGTGCTGGGAAAATTGGCTAGCCATAAGTAGAAAGCTGAAACTGGATCCTTTCCTTACCCCTTATACGAAGATTAATTCAAGATGGATTAGAGACTTAAATGTTAGACCTAATACCATAAAAACCCTAGAAGAAAATCTAGGTAGTACCATTCAGGACATAGGCATGGGTAAGGACTTCATGTCTAAAACACCAAAAGCAACGGCAGCAAAAGCCAAAATTGACAAATGGGATCTAATTAAACTAAAGAGCTTCTGCACAGCAAAAGAAACTACCATCAGAGTGAACAGGCAACCTACAGAATGGGAGAAAATTTTTGCAACCTACTCATCTGACAAAGGGCTAATATCCAGAATCTACAAAGAACTCAAACAAATATACGAGAAAAAAACAAACAACCCCATCAAAAAGTGGGGAAAGGATATGAACAGACATTTCTCAAAAGAAGATATTCATACAGCCAACAGACACATGAAAAAATGCTCATCATCACTCGCCATCAGAGAAATGCAAATCAAAACCACAATGAGATACCATCTCACACCAGTTAGAATGGCAATCATTAAGAAGTCAGGAAACAACAGGTGTTGGAGAGGATGTGGAGAAATAGGAACACTTTTACACTGTTGGTGGGATTGTAAACTAGTTCAACCATTATGGAAAACAGTATGGCAATTCCTTAAGGATCTAGAACTAGATGTACCATATGACCCAGCCATCCCACTACTGGGTATATACCCAAAGGATTATAAATTATTCTACTACGAAGACACATGTACACGTATGTTTATTGCGGCACTATTCACAATAGCAAAGACTTGGAATCAACCCAAATGTCCATCTGTGACAGACTGGATTAAGAAAATGTGGCACATATACACCATGGAATACTATGCAGCCATAAAAAAGGATGAGTTTGCGTCCTTTGTAGGGACATGGATGCAGCTGGAAACCAGCATTCTTAGCAAACTATCACAAGAACAGAAAACCAAACACCGCATGTTCTCACTCATAGGTGGGAACTGAACAATGAGATCACTTGGACTCGGGAAGGGGAACATCACGCACAGGGGCCTATCATGGGGAGGGGGGAGGGGGGAGGAGGGAGGGCTTGCATTGGGGAGTTATACAAGATATAAATGATGAATTGATGGGTGCTGACGAGTTGATGGGTGCAGCACACCAACATGGCATAAGTATACATATGTAACAAACCTGCACGTTATGCACATGTACCCTAGAACTTAAAGTATAATAAAAAAAAAAATATATATATATATATATATATATAAATGGAAAAAAAAATAGGATTTCATATCCAGCCAAACTAAGCTTCGTAAGCGAAGGAGAAATAAAATCCTTTTCAGACAAGCAAATGCTGAGGGAATTCATTACCAAATGGAAAAACATTTCATGTTCTTCAATAGGAAGAATCAATATTGTTAAAATGGCTAGGAGAACCTCTCAAACATGGAAAGGCTGAGTGAGTGAGAGGCCCCAGGGAGATTCCTGCTCCCCACAGGGACCTGTGCAAGACTGGGAATAGGGGATCACTCTGCTCCCCCGCACCCTTCCACCACACTTTTAGACTGAGGCAAAGAGTCACCTGAAGGTTTTGTGGGAGCAACTCCCAAGTCCAAGAGGACCTCCACAAGTCTTGGACCCTGGGACAAAACAGCACAGGTGTCACAGCACCAATAGAGGCCATAGTTGCAACGCCAGGGAGCATTAACATTGTTCCACCACTGCTTTTCAGCCAGGGCTCAGCTCCAGCTTCTGGTCCAGCAGTCCTGCTTTGACCCAAACTTGGCCACCACCACCCAACTCTGCCACTGGTAGCCAATCGGGCAACAATTGCTAGAATCTCCATATGTTCCTCTACAAATAGCATCTTTATCTAACAAAATTTCAGTCTTTTGATCATTTTTTAAAAAGAAAAAAAATGAAAAGGTACAAACAAAATATCTGAGAAATGTGGAATTTTGTAAACTCCCACAAGCACTTCACATGAAGATTTTCCCCAAGACACATAATCATCAGATTCTACAAGGCTGACATGTAAGAAAAAATGGTAAAGGCAGCTAGAGAAAAAGGACAGGTCACCTACATAAGGAAGCCCATCAGAATAACAGCAAATCTCTCAGCAGAAACCCCACAAGCCAGAAGAGTTGGGGGCCTATAGTCAACACTGATACAGAAAGGAAATTCCAACCAAGAATTTCATATACGTGACTGGGCATGGTATCTCACACCTATAATCCCAGCACTTTGGGACGCCGAGGCAGGTGGATCACCTGAGATCAGGAGTTTGAGACTAGTCTGGCCAACAAGGTGAAACCCCTTCTCTACTAAAAATACAAAAAATTAGCCATGCGTGGTGGCAGGCCCCTGTAATCTTAGCTACTTGGGAGGCTGAGACAGGGAGAATTGCTTGAACCCAGGAAGCAGAGGTTGTATTGAGCTGAGATCGTGCTACTGCACTCCAACCTGAGCGATAGAGTGAGACTCTGTCTCAAAAAAAAAAAAAAAAAAAAAAAAAAAATTCATATTTGGCCAAACTAAGCTTCATAAGTGAAGGAGGAGACATAAGATCCTTTCCAGACAAACAAATGCTGAGTCAATTCATTACCAAATGGAAAAACATTTCATGTTCTTGGATAGGAAAAATAATATTGCTAAAATGGCCATACTGCCCAAAGCAATTTCCTGATTTAATGCTATTACTATCAAACTATCAATAATATCTTCACATATTCTAAAATTCATATGGAACCAAAAAAGATCCCAAATACCCAAAGCAATCCTAAGCAAAAAGAACAAAGCTGGCCGGGCGCGGTGGCTCAAGCCTGTAATCCCAGCACTTTGGGAGGCCGAGACGGGCGGATCACGAGGTCAGGAGATCGAGACCATCCTGGCTAATACGGTGAAACCCCGTCTCTACTAAAAAATACAAAAAAAAAAAAAAAACTAGCCGGGCGACGAGGCGGGCGCCTGTAGTCCCAGCTACTCGGGAGGCTGAGACAGGAGAATGGCGTGAACCCGGGAGGCGGAGCTTGCAGTGAGCTGAGAGCCGGCCACTGCACTCCAGCCTGGGCGGCAGAGCAAGACTCCGTCTCAAAAAAAAAAAAAAAAAAAAAAAAAAAAAAAAAAAAAAAAGAACAAAGCTGAAGGCATCACATTACTTGCCTTCAAATTATATTACACGGCTACAGTAAACAAAACTGCATACTACAGGTACAAAGCAAACACATAGACCAACGTTACAGAATAGCTAACCCAGAAATAAAGTCACAGACCTGAAACCATCTGATCTTTAATAAAGTTGACAAAACAAGCAATGGAAAAGAACACCCTGTTCAATAAATGGTGCTGGTGTAACAGGCTAGCTGTATGCAGAAGACTGAAATTGGACTCCTTCTTTACAGCATATACAAAAAATCAACTCAAAGTGGATTAAATTCCTAAATATAAAAACTCAAACTGTAAAAACCTTGGGAGATAACCTAGGAAATACCATTTTGGACATAAGAACTAGCAAAGATTTCATGAAGAAGATGCCAAAAGCAATTGCAACAAAAGCAAAATGTGAGAAATGGGACCTAATTAAAGTCAAGAGCTTCTGAATAGCAAAAGAAACTGTCAAAAGAACAAGAAGGCAAGCTAGAGAATGGGAGAAAATATTTTCAGTCTATACATCTGACAAAGGTCTAATATCAAGAATCTTCATGGAACTTAAACAAATGTTCAAGCAAAAAGCAACCCTGTTCAAATGTGGGCAAAGTACATGAACAGACACTTTTCTAAAGAAGACATACATGTGACCAAGAAACAAATGAAAAAAGCTCAACACCATTGATTATTAGAGAAATGCAAATCAAAACCACAAGGAGACAACATCTCACACCAGTCAGAATGGCTATTACTATAAAGTCAAAAAATAAGAGATGCTGACAAGGTTGTAGAGAAAGGGGAATGTTTATACACTGCTGATGGAAGGGTAAATTAGTTCAACCATTAGGGAAAGCAGTGTGGTGATTCCTCAAAGAACTAAAAACAGAAGTACTATTTGATCCAACCATCCCACTACTGGTTATACACCCAAAGGAATATAAATTGTTCTACCATTAAGATACATGCACACATATGTTCATTGCAGCGCTTTTCACAATAGCAAAGACATGGAATCAACCTGAATGTCCATCAATGAGTGGATAAAGAAAATGTGGTAAATGTGCACTATGGAATACTATGCAGCAATAAAAAACAATGAGATCATTTCCTTTGCAGGAACATGGATGGAGTGAGGCCATTATCAATAGCAAACTGATGTAGGAACATAAAATCAAATACTGCATGTTCTCACTCACAAGTGGGAGCTAAATGATGAGAACATATGAACAGAAAAAAAGGGAACAACAGGCACTGGGGCCTATTTGAGGGAGGAGGGGGTAGCAGGGAGAAGTTCAGAAAAGAAATAAAACTGTCGGGGACTATCTTTAGTACCTAAGTGACAAAATAATCACTATGTACACCAAAACCCCAAATCAAATATTTACCTATTTAACAAACCTGCACATGTACTCCTAAATCTAAAATAAAATTGGATACTTCTTAAATCTTTCCTTTATTTATGTGTCCATCCTTCCACTTATCCATCCATCCATCTTTCCATCCGTCCATCCATTCATTCATGTGTGTTGATAGTTATAATCCCACCTACCTTCAAAAGAGATCTGAGGGGTCTTATGATCAAGGCCAAGGTAAAATGATCACGGGGTAAAAGAAAGAAACAAGTAACATGAGAGGAGAGGACTTTCCACTCTACAAGTCACCTCTGTTTTCTTTTCCCTTCATCCATCTTTTCTTCTTTGCCTGCTCCCTGTTCTACCTCTTTTCATTAGTCCCTGTTGATAATGCCTGGAATCACCCAGCACTTTCCTTTAGCTAAGGAGGTGGTACTCCAGCTGAAAAGACTTCAGCCCAGCCAACCTGGACTCTCAGCATTGCCTTTCAGTGGTAAATTATTTAGAATAGGATGGAGTAAGAAACCTGGGGTGATGCTGGAGTGCAGCAGTCTTTGTCAGGCAGAGAGCACAATGGCTAGCACTATAGGAATTATAATTCAATTCCACCACAGCAAAGCAGTGAAGATAACTAAATGTTTCCAAAACGAGATTAAGACTTGTAACTGTTTTCTAATTTCAGTGTACAAATGTTAGCAATAGGGCTAAGCATCCCTCTTGAGTACCTTTATAACCAAAGTAGACATATTATTCTCTCCTCCATCCTCATCCTGCCTCTCTCCTGCCCCACAATAAAACAGTAAGAGTCACCTGTCTGGAATTCTGGAAGACACTCACCTGTGTTAGAATTAAGATCATCAGGCTCTGATTCAGTCCCATTTTGGCTTCCATTTCCCTGAAGAGTGTTCATAGCCATAAGCTTCATCTTCTGCAGTTTCATCGCCTCAGCCATTGCTGCAGCTGTTATACCTAAAATCAGAATTATTCCATTCCATTTATTTATTTATTTATATTAACAATTTCAACTTTTATTTTAGATTTGGGGGTACAAGTGCAGATTTTTCACATGAAAATATTGCATGATACTGAGGTTTGGGCTATGGATGATCCTTTGTAAAATGGGGATGATTTCTTAATGTATTTGAAAGCTGGATAAGTTTATTTTACAGAGCTATGATGCATAGCACAAACCAAAATTAACTTGAATTTGTTAATATTTTTAACAATGTATCTTTCAACTCTTATAATTCCTTCACGCTACAATGAATAGTTTATAAATTTAAAAAATATATATTCAACATATATCTGATCCCCAATTTGAAACACAAATAAAACAAAGATAGTAAAATGCAAATTGTTTAAAACATTCCAAGACTCTTGCTAATGTATTCTTTTGTCTGCTAAGAGTTTTGGATGGTTATTTTGGACAGAACTCACTATGTAGTAAATTCCATCTAAACCAACATTGTCAGTGGGAGCACTCTGAAATTCTAAAAGAAACACCTTTTAGTGTATATTCCCATTAGTGCATATCTAAAGGAACACTTTTCTAGTGTATATCCTTGCTAGCACTTTTATAAAGGATAGTGTGCCTCGCCTATGAGGATCAGCTTAGTGGGGAGGGGAAGAAGGAAAAGACTTCAGATATTCTTTCTACGTTTTTGTCTGCCTCATACTTACACACTGAGGAACCAAATGAATGAAAACATGGCATGCCACCTATATAGACAGCATCTGTAGTATAGTTATAATCTTTCGCATTAATAAAAGTCAGACATTAGAATAAAGCTCTCAGCATAATGGTATAAATAGGTGGGGTGTGGGGGAATGACCATAGATTAAAAAGTGAATATGTAAGTTTGAAATTATTTCTCCTAGGAAGTCTATATCAGACAGAAACACAACCATATATAAGGAAACAAGTACTAAAAGTACCAGAACAATACATACTCCAACGATGTCCTCCAAAAAGTCTAGTGAATTCAACTTAATTATATTTAGATAATGTCCCTAATCATCTACTGGTACACTGCTATCATGGGCCAAAAAAAAAAAAAAAAAAAAATCATCATCATTATCATCTACTGGTACACTGCTACCATGGGCCAAAAAGAAAAAAGAAAAATCTGGTAGATTTTGAAGCATTATTTCAGAATTGAGTAAAATTCATCCTACCATAAAAATGTGATTCAAGGAAAAGAAGGCAAACATTGGTTGTTCAAAAAACAACAACAAACAACAATAACAACAAAAAACCATAACTGTCATTAGAAGATTCTTATTCTAAGAGGTAAAGTGAATCCTTATCAAACATGTGAGGGGAGGTAAATACAGGCTAAACGATCTGTGTGTTTGGTAGAATAACTAAGGTTCTGTTTTGCCATTCTGTATTCCTATGATGCGTAGAAAACTCACATTGAAGCAAACTTTTCATTACATTAGATTGTCTCTAAATCATGGCAAAGAAAAAATCTGAAGGGAAATTTCCTTAGTATCTAAACTGATGATATACATTTGTACATTATCTTGACGGTCCAAGAGATTTTCTTGCCACATCTGATTTAGCTTTATAAAATTCCAATCTCCCAAATAACCCATTCAGCTCCCAAAGGGTATGTCTAGACAGAAAATATGATGGCAATGATTTAAACAAATGGACCCTGCTTAGGACTACCATGACTGAGTGCCTCATAATCAAAACTGTATCAATAAGTTTCCAGAATTTACATTGGCTCCTCAGAACTGAATCTGGCTATGGTAATTACTGAATTAACAGGTAATTTATTATTTGTAGGGTAAATAATGGATTTTGGTGAACAATATATGCTTCCTAACTCTGAAAACTAAAGGTATACAAATATCTAAACCCTCTCACAGATAAAGAAAGTTCATGGTAAAATGTTTGTCTCATATGATGATATTAAGATAATTAATTAGCAAGACTCCCCACGTATTTTTAATTCATACAAAAAATTAGGAGCTAGTTTAATTCTTCAGTTTGCAGATGAGGAAACTGGGTCTCAGATTGAACTATTATAGGTCAGTTATTTAGGTGAATATAGGGAGAAGTCCAAGTTTCCTGATGGAACCTAGATGTATTTGTTAAAGTCCTAAAGTAGTTCACACATGATTAAAAAAAAAAAAAAAAAAAAAGTCTCTAAAGGATAAGATCCCCTTACTGCATACGGTCATGAATTTTTGTTTTGTCTTTTATATAGCTCCTTATACTTGATTCAAAGTTTAGAGGTATAGCCTATATAACATATATTTTGTATTGCCTCATGGTCCAGAAAAAAAATTATTATTTGACTTTTTATTTTATTTTTTGAAAATTACTTAGTAGAGGTACAATTGAGATACAAAAATCTGTACATATATAATGTATACAACTTGATGAGCTTGGAGCTAAGCATGTACCCATGAGACCATCACCATAATTTATACCATATTTGCAGTGACTTTAAGCTTATGAAACTCTTAAATCCTATTTGTTTAGTCTTCAGTGCAGCACCTGAATATCTGTGTCTTCAGATAATATCACAGCTAAGGATAGGAAAGCAGTGGAAAAGATGTTTTGGTTCATATGAATTTTTCATAGCAATTTGGCCTTTTATTCAACTGTTCAATTAAATTCTTATCCTCAGGAAGCTTCTCAGTGTAACACTGATAGATTTAAAATAGCACTTTATCACCTGGCCACAAGTTCTCAAAATGCAGGTCTGGAATAATTCGTAAAAAGGGCAATACACAAAGCTGATTCGGGAGTTACTTAGTTAAATTTTACTTGGGAATCGAAATTCCAACTTGCACCAGACAACTAGAAAATAGTAAGTTAAATGAAAATGAAAAGATGCCTTTAAAAGTGAAAGTGTTACAATATAGGTAAAAACCCACACATATACCTAGAAGATACCTAGAAGTATTGTTCAAATTACATATATTTAAATTATTGAAATTGGTTTGGAAAGGCAGAGATTCAATTTTACTGAGAAAACATTCACATTTTGCACTTACTGATAACTGAGCATTTACTTCTGAAAACTCAATGCCTTCTATTCTTGTTCACTTAATTTTATTATTGCCTCAATGTCTAGTCACTGTAATTATTGACCAAGTCATAATGTATAGCCCTTATGATACTCTATATTTTTTTATAATTTAAACATATTTATTAAGTTATTTGATTTGGTATTTTCTTTTTTAAAAATACTTTACTGAGGTATGATTCAGATACAAAAAGCTGTAAATATATAATGCATAAACTTGATGAGATTGGACATATATATATCCATGAGACCATCACCATAGTCTATACCATAAACCTACATAAGTTTCTGCCTGTCTACTTTATTATTGTTGTTGTTTGTGTGATAAAAACACATAAAATAAAACCTACCCTCTTAGCAAAGTTTTAAGTATACAATACAGTATTGTTAACTATAGACACTATGCTGTACAGTAGATCTCTAGGACTTATTCATCTTGTACATCCGAAACTTTGCTCATCTCAACTAATAGCATCCTGTTTCCTCCTCTCCCCAGTGCATGGCAACCACCATTCTAATCTCTGCTTCCATGAGATTGACTATTTTAGATTAATCATATAAGTGGTGTCATGGTGTATGTCCGTCTTTCTGGCTTATTTCATTTAGCATATCATTCTCCAGGTTTATTCATGTTGTCACAAATTGCAAGATTTCATTCTTTTTAAAAGCTGAATAATATTCCATTGTATATAATATATAAATACCAGGTTTTTTGAATCCATTCATCCATTGTTGGTCATTTAGGATTTTTCATATATTGGCTATTGTTAATAAAGCAGCAATGAACATAAGAGTGCAGATATTTCTTTGAGATTCTGATTTTACCTCTTATATATATTCAGAAGTGGGATCGTTTGATGGTATAGTAGTTCTATTTTTAATTATTTAAGAAACCAAAATACTGCTTTCCATACTGGCTAAACTGTTTACATTCTCACCAATATTGTGCAAATGTCCTCTTAATCCACATTTTCACCAACATTTCTTATATTTTAAAAAAATGATAGTCCTATTAACAAGTGTGAGGTGACATCTCATTATGATTTTGATTTGCATTTCCCTGATGATTAGTGATATTGAACATGTTTTTTCAAAAACCTGTTGGTGATTTGTATGTCTTCTTTCAATAAAAAAATGTATTTTCAGCTCCGTTGCCTATTTATTTATTTATTTATTTATTTATTTATTTATTTATTTATTTATTTATTTAAAGCTATTTAGGATATACAAGTGTCAGTTTCATACATCCATATATTGCATAGAGATAAGGTCTGGACTTTTAGTGTTTATTTTTCGTTATTGAGTTGCAGGATATCCTTATATATTTTGCATACTAATCCTTTGTTATATATATGATTTGAAAATATATTCTCCCATTCCGTAGGTTGCCCTTTCACTCTGTTGGTTGCTTTCTTTGCTGTGTAGAAGATTTTTAGTTTGATATAGTACCACTTCGTATTTGCTTGTGTTACCCACGCTTTTGGTGTCATATCCAAGAAATCACTGCCAAGACCAATGTCAAGAAATTTTATCCCTGTGTTTTCTTCTATCAGTTTTGTCATGTCAAGTCTTATATTTAACTCCGCTTTTTAAATAAAAGTATACATTTAAGGGGTACCAGTGCAGTTTTATGGATATATTATATATTGGTAAACTCTGAATTTTTAGTGTAACAATCATCCGAACAGTTTGTATTGTACCCATTAAGTAATTTCTCAACCCTCGCCCCCTACCTGCCCTCCCACCCTTCTGAATCTCCAATGACTATTACTTTACACTCTGTGACCATGTATCCATGTTATTTAGCTCCCACTTATAAGTGAGAATATTCAGTGTTTGAATTTTCATTTCTGAGTTGTTGCACTTAATGGCCTCCAGTTCTACCCATGTTGCTGCAAAAGACAAGTCATTCTTTGTTACAGCTAAATAGTCTCCCGTGGTGTATGTGTATACCACATTTTCTTTGTTTTTTAAATTTTTTATTTCAGGTTTAGGGGTACATGAGAAGGTCTGTTGCATAGATAAACATATGTCACGGGGCTTTGTTGTACATATTATTACATCACCCAGGTATTAATCACAGTACTCAATAGTTTTTTTTTGTTTGTTTTTTTTTTTGTTTTTTTTTTGCTAATATCCTCCACCATCCTCTCCCCTAAAGTAGACCCCAGTGTCTGTTGTTCCCTTCTTTGTATTCATAAGTTCCTATCAGTTAGCTCTCACTTATAAGTGAAAACATGCAGTATTTGGTTTTCCGTTCCTGCCTTAGTTTGTTAAGGATGATAGCCTCCAGTTTCATCCATGTTCTCCAAAAAGGCATGATCTTGTTCTTTTTTATGGCTGCATAATAACCCATAGGGTATATGCACCACATTTTCTTTATCCGGTCCATCATTGATGAACATTTAGGTTGATTCCATGTCTTTAGTATTGCGGACAGTGCTGCAATGAACATTTACATGCATGTGCCTTTCTGATAGAATGCTTTATATTCTTCTAGGTGTATACCCAGTAATAGCATTGCTGGGTCAAATGGTGGTTTTGCTTTTAGCTCTTTGAGGAATCCCCATACTGCTTTCTATAAAGATTGAACTAATTCACACTCCCACCAACAGTGTATAAGTGTTCCCTTTTCTTTGTAACCTTGCCAGCATATGTTAATTTTTTTTTTCTTTTTCATGATACCCATTTTGATGGAGGTGAGATGGTAGCACCTTGTAATTTTGATTTGCATTTCTATAATCATCAGTGATATAGGGGTTTTTTTCACATGCCTGTTGGATGCATGTATGTCTTCTTTTGAAATGTGTCTGTTGATGTCCTTTGCCACTTTTTAGAGAAATTGTTTTTATCTTGTAAATCTCTTTAAGTCCCTTATAGATGCTGGATATTAGAATTTTGTCAGATGCATAGTTTGCAAATATTTTCTCCTATTCTGTAGGTTGTCTGTGTACTCTGTTAATAGGTTATTTTGCTGTACAGAGCTTTGAAGTTTAATTAGATCTCATTTGTCAATGTTTGTTTTTGTTGTTCTTGCTTTTGGTGTCCTTCTCATGAAATCTTTGCCCATTCCTAGGTCCAGGATGGTATTGCCTAGGTTGTCTTCCAGGGTTTGTATAGTTTTTGGTTATACGTTTAAGTCATTAACCCATATTGAGTTAATTTTTGTATATGCTTTAAGGAAGGTGTCCAGATTCAATCTGCTCCATATGGCTAGCCAGTTATCCCAGCACCATTTATTAAATAGGGAGTCTTTTCCCCATTGCTTGTTTTTGTCAGCTATGTCAAAGATCAGAGGGTCATAGATATTCACCATTATTTCTGCACTCTCCATTTTGTTCCATTGGTGTATGTGCCTGTTTTTGTACCAGTGCCACACTGTTTTGGTCACTGTAGCCTTGTAGTATAGTTTGAAGTCAGGTAATGTGATTCCTCCAGCTTTGTTCTTTTTGCTTAGAATTTCCTTGGCTATTCCAACTCTTTTTTAGTTCCATATAAATTTAATTTTTTTCTAGTTCCGTGAAGAATGTTTTTGGTAGTTTGATAGGAATAGCATTAAATTTGTACCTTGCTTTGGGCAGTCTAGCCATTTTAATTATGTTGATTCTTCCTATCCATGAGCAAGGAATGTTTTTCCAACCATTTGTGTCTTCTTTGATTTATTTGAGCAGTGTTTTCTAATTATCATTGCAGAGATCTTTCACCTCCCTGGTTAGCTGTATTCCTAGATATTTTAATTTCTTGTGACAATTATGAGTGGGATTGTCTTTCTGATTTGGCTCTCAGTTTGGCTGTTGTTGGTGTATAAGAATGCTAGTAATTTTTGTACATAGATTTTGCATTCTGCAACTTTGCTGAAGTTACGTGTCAGTTGAAGAGGCTTTGGCACCGAAACTATGGGGTTTTCTAGATATAGAATCATGTCGGCCACAAACAGAGATAGTTTGACTTCCTCTCTTCCTATTCAGATGCCCTTTGTTCTTTCCTTTGCCTAATTGCTCTGGCTAGGACTTCCTATACTATGTTGAATAGATGTGATAAAAGAGGGCATCCTTGTCTTGTTGCAGTTTGCTTGTTCCAGAATGCTTGTTCCAAGCATTCTCCTTGAGGAGAATGCTTCCAGCTTTTGCACGTTCAGTATAATGTTTACTGTGGGTTTGTCATAGAAGGTTCTTATTATTTCTAGGTATGTTCCTTCAAAACCTATTTCGTTGAGAGTTCTTAACATGCAGAGTTGTTGAATTTTATCAAAAGCCTTTTCTACGTCTACAGAGATAATCATTTGGTTTTTGTCTTTAGTTCTGTTTAGTTCTGTTTATGTGATGAATCACATTTATTGATGTTCATATGTTGAACCAACTGCATCCCGGGGATGAAGCCTACTTGATTATGGTGGATTAGCTTTTTGATGCATTGCAAGATTTGGTTTGCAAATATTTTTTATGGAGGTTTTTTGCATCAATATTCATCAAGGATATTCACCTGAAGTTTTCTTTTTTTGTTGTGTGTCTGCCAGGTTTTGGTTTCAGGATGATGATGGTCTCTTAGAATAAGTTGGGGAGGAGTCCCTCCTCTTCAATTGTTTGAAATAATTTCTGTAGCAATTGTATGAGCTCTTCTTTGTACATCTGGTAGAATGTGACTGTGATTCCATCAGGTACTGGGCTTTTTTGGTTAGTAGGCTATTCATTACTGATTCAATTTCGGAGCTCGTTGTTGGTCTGTTCTGGGAATCAGTTTCTTCCAGGCTCAGTCTTGGGAGGATGTATGTGTCCAGGAATTTATCCGTCTCTTCTAGGTTTTCTAGTTTGTGTGTGTAAAAGTGTTTGTAGTAGCTTCTGACGGTTGTTTTGATTTCTGTGGGGTCAGTAGTATCATTCCCTTCATCATTTCTAATTGTGTTTATTTGGATCTTCTCCTTTTCTTTCTTAAGTAGTCTAACTAGTGACCTATTTTATTTTATTTAAAAAAAAAATTCCTGGATTTACTGATTTTTTGAATGGTTTTTATGGGTCTCAGTTTCCTTCAGTTCAGCTCTGATTTTTGTAATTTCTCATTTTCTGTGAGGTTTGGGGTTGATCTGTTCTTGCTTCTCTAATTCATTCAGCTGTGAAATTAGCTTGTTAATTTGAAATCTTCCTAACTTTTTTATGTGGGCATTTAGTGCTATGAATTTCCCTGTTAACACTGCCTTCTATGTGTCCCAGAGATTCTGGTACATTGCGTCTTTGTTCTCATTATTTTTAAAGAACTTACTGATTTCTGCCTTAATTTCATTATTTACCCCAAATCATTCAGGAACATTTTGTTTAATTTTCATATAATTGTATATTTTTTTTTAGATATTTTCATTGTGTTGATTTCTATTTTTATTGAGCTGTGATCTGAAAATGTGTTTGGAATGATTTTGGTTCTTTTCCATTTGTTCAGGATTGTTTTATGTCCAATTATTTAGTTGATTTTAGAGTATCTGCCATGTGGCAATGAGAAGAATGAATATTCTGTTGTTTTAGGGTGAAGACTTCTTTGAAGGTCTATCAGATCCATTTCGTCCAATGCTGAGTTTATGTCCTCAATATCTTTGTTCATTTTCTTATTCAATGATCTATCTAATACTGTCAGTGGAGTCAGTGGAGTGTTGAAGTCTCTCACTCTTATTTTGTGGGAGTCTATGTCTCTTTGTATGTCTCTAAGAGCTTACTTTCTGAATCTGGATGTTCCTGTGTTGGGTATATTTATGATAGTTAGCTCTTCTTGTTGAATTGAACACTTTACCATTATGTAATGCTCGTCCTCGTCTTTTTTATCTTTATTGGTTGGAAATCTGTTTTTCTGAAATTAGAATTGCAACTCCTGTTTTTGTTTTCTGTTTTCAATTTGCTTGATAGATTTTTCTACATCCCTTTATTTTGAGTCTATGAGTGTCATGACATGTGAGGTGGATCCCTTGAAGACAGAATACTATGGGTTCTTGCTTTTTTATCCAGGTTGCCACTATGTACCTTTTAAGTGGGGCATTTAGCCCATTTACATTCAAGGTTCATATTGATATGTGTGGATTTGATATTGTCATTATGCTGTTAGCTGGTAACTATGTTGGCTTGTTTGTGTGATTGCTTTACAGTGACACTGGTTTATGTGTTTAAGTGTGTTTTTGTATTAGCTGATAGTAATCTTTCCTTTCTATTTTAGTGCTCCTTTCAAGACCCCTTGTAAGACACTTCTAGTGGTAACAAAGTCCCTCAAAATTTGCTTATCTAAAGAGGATATTATTTGTCCTTCACTTAGGAAGCTATGTTTGGCTGGATATGAATTATTGGTTGAAGATATTTTTCTTTAAGAAGATTTATTGTTATTAAATAAATATAGGCCCCCAATCTCTTAAGACTTGTAGGATTTCAGTTGAGAGGTCTGCTGTTAGCCTCATGGGAATCCCTTTGTAGGTGACCCGCCCTTTCTCTCTAGGTGCGTTGAACATTCTTTCCTTCATTTCAATCTTGGAAAATCAGATGGTTATGTTTCCTCGGGATGATCTTCTTGCGTAGAATCTTGTAGGAGTTCTCTGTATTTGCTGAATTTGACTGTTGGCCTCTCTAGCAAGGTTGGGAAGTTTTCATGGACAATCTTCTAAAATATATTTTCCAAGTTGTTTGCTTCTCCCCTTCCCTTTCAGGGGTGCCAGTGATTTGTAGATTTTGCCTCTTTACATAATCCCATATTTCCTGGAGATTTTGGTCATTCATTTTTATTTTTTTTCTTTATTTTTGTCTGACTGTCTCATTTCAGAGACCCAGTCTTCAACTTCCAAGATTCTTTTATCAGCTTGGTTTATTCTACTGCTAACACTTGTGACTGCATTGTGAAATTCTTCTATTGTGTTATTCAGCTCTGCCAGACACGTTAGGTTCTTCTTTACACTGACTGTTTTGTCCTTCAGCTCCTGTATCACTTTATTGTGATTCATATTTTCCTGGGATTGGGTTTTGCCAACCTCCTAAATCTCAGTGATCTTTGTTCCTATCCATATTCTGAATTCTATTTCTGTCATTCCAGGCAGTTTTGTCTGGTTAAGAACTCTTGTTGGAGGACTGGTGTGATCATTTGGAGAATGTATGACACTCTGGCCATTTTAGTTATCAGAGTTCTTACGCTGGTTCTTTCTCATCTCTGTGTGTGGTTGTTCCTTTAATTGTAGTGTAAATTGAATACAGTCAATAGAGTTCTTTTTTGGATGTTTTCACCGGGCCAAGGCTTTGTGTAGTGTCTTTATTTGAAGCTGACTTTTTGTCTGTGGTTTCACAGAGGGAAATGTTAGTAAAGTATTCTTGGGGTTGAAGCTTTGGGATGTGATACTTAGCCTTATTGGTCAGTTGGTAGACTCTTGCTTGGTTGTGTGGCTCCCCTATGTTTCCTCACAGTTGCAGCTGTGTTCCCCCTCCTGCTCTGAAAGGGTGGCTTCCTCTCCCCCTTGAGTGCTGGCTGTAGTTCATGACTTGGCCCTCCTTAGCTGCCTACTGCAGTTCCTAGGCGATCTCAGTGTTTATGTTCCTTCCCCAGCTCAGAGGCACTAGATGAAGAGATCTTAGTGGTTGTGGCCAAGGGTTATTTTGCTTGACTCTTGGGGGATCTGCCACAGAGAGAGATGCAGGTGTAAGCAATCACTCCATCCAGTCATCCCAAGAGGGAAGGTTTGTGCTTTGGGCCCAAGCCAGGGGTTTACTGTCTGGTTATGAACTGTGAGAGGTGTGTGAGGCATGTGGGAGATGAACTGGCCTCTTCTCCTTGTGTCAACTGCAGCTTGTTGGAGATGTGGATAAAGCACTTACGGTCTTCACTTCTTCATTAGTCTGGGAGTGGCAAGGACAGTTCCACAGCAGAGGAAGCGGCAGAGAGGCTTTCAGTTGCCCTTGGAGGCTCTGTCCAGGGAGTTGCTGAGTTTGTACTGGCTCAATAGCTCTGGCGGGGGGTGGCTGGAAGCACAGACTGGAGGGCCTGTCCAGTGAGGAGATACGGGAACAGGCACCCGTGTAACAATCTGGCCAGTTTTCAATAGGGTTGCTGCAGTATGCTTGGGGCCCGCTCCAGTCCCTAGTCACCTGGGATTTTCCAGAACCCAGAGGTGTCATCAGTGAAGGATGCAAAACAGCAAAGATGGTAGTCTGTCCCTCCCTCTAGGAGCTTTATCCCAGGGAGGTACAAACCTGTTGCTGTTCCAAAAGCACATGTAGGAAGTTGGTGGAGACTCCAGTTGGGAGGTACCTCTCAGTGAGGAGAAATAGGATCAGGCATCCACTTAAAGCAGCAGTCCGATCATGTTTTGGTAGATCAGCTGTGCTATGCAGGGGAATCCCTTCTGCCCTGGGTCAGCTCAGAATCTTCAAAGCCTGATAGC
The DNA here is from genome assembly GCF_007565055.1 of Rhinopithecus roxellana. NCBI lineage: Eukaryota > Metazoa > Chordata > Mammalia > Primates > Cercopithecidae > Rhinopithecus > Rhinopithecus roxellana. The sequence continues at coordinate 43,091,648 of NC_044555.1, forward strand.
TGGAACTACTAAGGTGCCCCAGTAGCAAAGATGGTGGCCTGCGCCTCCACCAAGGAGCTCCTTCTTAGGGAGGTACAATACCACTACTTGTAGCTGGCTGGAATTCTAAACCAGTGGGTCTTATATTGTGATGTGCATTGGAAGTGGGGCCTGCAGGCTGTTACTGTTCAGCCCCCTGGATTCAGCCTCTTTCCTAGGGGTATGTACCATAGTCTAACCTACCACTTTGCAGGAGCTGCAGCTAATTTTGCCAGTAAGCCCAAGTATCTAAGGCTCCAGGGCCTCCAACGCATGCCTGAGCAACTGCTCTGCCATAATTCCATATAGCTCTGTGTGTCAGACTGAAGACTGAAGGCCTTGGTGGACTGGGTTCACAAGGACATCTCCTGACCTGAGGGTTGCAAAGATCTGTGGGAGAAGTGTGGTTTCCCAGAGTCGCTCATTCATTCACCACTTCCCTGGGCAAAGCTCCATGTTGCTCCCAGGTGGGCTGTTTTCCGGTCTTGCTTTTCTTCATTCTCTGTGGGTCAAGTTGTTTCCTGGATCAATTCCAATGTGAATACCTGGATGTTACAGTTGAAGATGTTGCGTTTACTCTCTCAATTTCTGTTCCTCTCTGTGAGAACCACACACACTAGCTGCTTCTAGTTGGTCATCTTGGTCACTCACCGCTACCATATTTTCTTTATCCAGTCATTCACTGATGGACATTTAGGTTGATTCCATATCTCTGCTATTGTGACTAGTGCTGCAATAAACATATAAGTGCAGGTATATTTCGGATATAATGATTCCTTTTCCTTTTGGTAGATACCCCGTTGTGGGGCTGCTGGATCGAATGGTAGTCCTACTTTTAGTTCATTGAGAAATTTCCATACTGTTTCCATAGAGGTTGTACTAATTTACATTCCCACTAACAGTGTATAAGCATTTCCTTTCTCCATATCCTCACCAACAGTTGTTATTTTTTTTTTTTTCCTTTTTAAAAATAACCAGTCCGACTGTTATAAGATAATATCTCATTATGGTATTAATTTGAATTTGATGAATAGTGACATTAAGTTTTTTTCACATGCTTGTTTGTCATCTGTATGTCTTCTTTTCAAAAATATCTATTCATATCCTTTGCCCATTTGTTAATGCAGTCTTTTTTTTAATTTGTTGTTGAGTTGTGTAAGTTTCTTATAAATTATGACTATCAATCCCCTGTTGGATGCAGAGTTTGCAAATATTTTCTCCCACTCTGTCAGTGGTCTGTTCACTCTGTTGATTATTTCTTTTTCTGTGCCAAAAGTTTTTAGTTTAATTCCCATTTGTCTATTTCTGTTTTTATTGTTTGTGCTTTTGAGGACTTAGTCATGAATTCATTGCTTAGACAATTGTCCAGATGAATTTTTCCTGGGTTTTCCTTGATATTTTTATAATTTCAGGTGTTACATTTAACTCATTAGCTCTGGAGCTAGTTTTTTCATATGGTGAGAGACAGGGATCCAGTTTCATTCTTCTGCATATAGTAATACAATGTTCCCAGCACCATTGAAGAGGGTGGGTGTCCGTTCCCCAGTGTATGTATTGTCAACTTTGTTAAACATCAGTTGGCTGTACGTATATGGCTTTATTTCTGGGATCTCTATTCTGTTCCACTGATCTATGTGTCTGTTTTAACACCAGTTTCTTGTTGTTTTCATGTATTATTTGGGATCAGGTACTGTGTTGTATAATTTGGGATCAGGTACTGTGATGCCTCTGCCCTTGTTCTTTTTGCTTAAGATTGCATTGGCTATTCAGGCTCTTTTTTGGTTCCATATGAATTTTAGGATTTTTAAAAAAATATTGTGAAAAATGACATTGGTATTTTTTTAAATTTAACTTGTACTTTAGCTTTTGGGGTACAAGTACAGGTTTAGTATGTAGGTAAACTTGTGTCACGAGGGTTTGTTATGCAGATTCTTTCATCACTCAGGTACTATGTCTAGTACCCATTAGTCTGCTCCCTCCTCCCAACCTCCACTCTCTGGTAGGCCCTAGTATATGTAGTTCCCTTCTATGTGTCCATGTGTTCTCATCATTTAGCTCCCACTGAAAAGTGAGGATATGTGGTATTTGCTTTTCTGCTCCTGCATTAGTTTGCTAAGGATAATATTCTGCAATTCCATCCACTTTCGTGCAAAGAACATGATTTTGTTCTTTTTTATGGCTGTATAGTATTCCATGGTGTATATATACCACATTTTCTTTAATCAATCTACCACTGGTGGAAATTTAGGTTGATGCCATGTCTCTACCATTGTGAATAGTGCTGCAAATGTCTCTGGGTATAATACCATTCAACACAGCAATCCTGTAATGGGAATTGCCGAGTTGAATAGTATTTTTTTAGGACTTTGAGGAATAGCCACACTGTTTTCCATGATGGTTGAATTATCTTACACATCAACCAACAATATATAAGTGTTCCTTTTTCTCTGAAAACTAACAAGCATCCATTATTTTTTTGGTTTTTTACTAATAGCCATTCTGACTCGTGCTAGATGGTATGTCATTGTGGTTTTGATTTGCATTTCTCTAATAATCAGTGATGTTGAGCTTTTTTTTCATAGGCTTCTTGGTCACATGTGTGTCTTCCTTTGAAAAGTGTCTGTTCATGTCCTTTGCCTGCTTTTTAGTGGGGTTATTCAGTTTTTTCTTGTAAATTTGTTTAAGTTTATTATAGATGCTGTATATTTAAACTTTGTCACAGGAATACATTGAAAAAAAATTTCTCCCATTCTGTAGGTTACATGTTTACTCTGTTGATACTCTTTTGCTGTATAGAAGCTCTTTAGTTTAATTAAATCTCATTTGTCAATTTTTGTTTTTGTTGCAATTGCTTTTGGTGTCTTTGTCATGAAATCTTTGCCCATTCCTATGTCCAGAATGGTATTGCATAGATTATATTCTAGGGTTTTTATAGTTTGGGGTGTTACATTTAAAACTTTAATCCATATTGAGTTAACTTTTGTGTGTGATGTAAGAATGGGGTATTGTGTCAGTCTTCTGCATATGGCTAGCCAGTTATCCCAGTATCATTGATTGAATAGGGAGTTCTTTCCCCATTGCTTGTTTTTGTCAGTGTTGTCCAAGATCAGGTAGTTGTAGTCGTGTGGCCTTATTTCTGGGCTCTCTATTCTGTTTCATTGGTCTACGTGTCTGTTTCTGTACAAGTAGCATGCTGGGTATTTTTGTTGTTGTTGTTTTTTGTTTGTTTGTTTGTTTTTGTTAATTTGTTTGTTTTGAGATGGAGTTTCACTCTTGTTGCCCAGGCTGCAATGCAATGGTGCGATCTCAGCTCACTTCAACCTCTGCCTCCTGGGTTCAAGTGATTCTGCTGTCTCAGCCTCTTGAGTAGCTGTGATTACAGGCTCCTGCCACTACGCCCAGCTCATTTTTGGTACTTTTAGTAGAGATGGAGTTTCACCATGTTGACCAGGCTGGTCTCGAACTCCTGACCTCAGGTGATCTGCCTGTCTTGGCCTCCCAAAGTGTTGAGATTACAGACGTGAGCCACCGCACCCAGCCTAGCATGCTGTTTTTGTTAATGTAGCCATGTAATACAGTTTAAAGTCAGGTAGCATGATCCCTCAAGCTTTGTTCCTTTTACTTAAAATTGCCTTGGGTATTTGGGCTCATTTTGGCTCCATATGAATTTTAAAATAGTTATTTCTGGGTTTGTGAAAAATGTCATTGATAGTTTAATAGCAATAGCACAGAATCTATCAATTGTTTTGGGAAGCATGACCATTTTAAAAATATTAATTATTTCTATCCATGAGTATGGGATGTTTTCTATTTGTTTGTGTCATCTCTGATTTCCTTGGGCAGTGTTCAGTAGTTCTTCTTGAAGGGATCTTGCACTTCCCTGGATAGCTGTATTCCTAGGTATTTTATACTTTTTGTAGCAATTTTGAATGAGATTGTGTTCATGATTTGATTCTCAATTTGACTGTTGTTGGTGTATAGGAATGCTAGTAATTTTTTTGCATTGATTTTATATTTTGAGATTTCATTGAAGTTGTTTATTAGCTTAAGCAGATTTTGGGCCAATACTTTGGGGTTTTCTAGATATAGGATCATGTCATCTGCAAACAGAAACTGCTTGACTTCCTCTCTTTCTATTGGCATGCAGTTTATTTCTTTCTCTTGATTGATTGCTCTACCCAGCACTTTCAATATTATGTTGAATAGGAGTGGTGAGAGAAGGCATTCTTGTCTGATGCCAGTTTTCAAGGGGAATGCTTCTGGCTTTTAACCATTAAGTATGATGTTGGCCGTCGGTTTGTCCTAGATGTCTCTTATTATTTTTCTTATTATTTTGAGGTATGCTCCTTCAATACCTAGTTTGAGATATATATATATATATATTTTACCACCATGAAGCGTTACATTTTATCCAAAGCCTTTTCTGCATCTATTGAGATAATCATCTCGTTTTGTCATCGGATCTGTTTATATGACGAGTCACATTTACTGCTTTGTGTATGTTGAAGCAACCTTGCATTCCAGGGATAAAGCTTACTTGATTGTGGTATATAAGTTTTTTGATGTGCTGCAGAATTTATTTTGCCAGTTTTCTGTTGAGGATTTTTGCATCTGGTGTTCATGAAGGGTATTAGCCTGAAGTTTTCTTCTTTCATTATGTCTCTACCAGGTTTTGGCATCAGGATAATGCTGGCCTTATAGAATGAGTTAGGGAGGAGTCCCTCCTTCTCAACGTTTTGGGGAATATTTTCAGCAGGCGTGGTACCAGCTCTTCTTTTTATATCTAGTATAATTCAGCTGTGAGACTTTGATATTTTGGAAAAGATTGCAGGGAATCTGTAGATTGCTTTGGGCAGTACGGTCATTTTAATTATATTAATTCTTCTAATTCATGAGCATGGTATGTATTTCCATTTGTTTTTGTCCTCTACAATTTCTTTCATTCTTGTTTTGTAGTTTTCTTTTACAGACCTTTCACTTTCTTGGTTAAATATATTCCTAGGTATTTCAATTTTCGTAGCTATTACAAATGGGATTAATTTTGTTCTCAGCTTGTTGTTGTTGGCATATACAAATGCCACTGATTTTCCTACCTTGATTTTGTGTCCTGAAAATTTACTAAATTCATTTATCAAATCTAAGTATTTTGGTGGAGGCTTTTGGTATTCTAAATATAAGATCATGTCATCTTCAAAGTGGACCAATTTGACTTCCCTGTTTCCACTTTGAGTGTCTTTTATTTCTTTATCTTGTCTAATGGCTCTGGCTAGAATTTTCAGTAATATGTTGAGTAGAAGTGGTGAAAGTGGGCATCCTTGTCTCATTCTAGTTCTTAGGAGGATTGCTTTCATCTTTTCCCCATTCAATATGTTGTTGGCTATAAGTTTGTTATGTATGGCTTTTATTATTTTGATGTATGTTCTATGTTGATATGCTTCAGATTTGTCTCCCTGCCCAAATCTTATGTCAAATTGGAGGAAGCAGTGGTGGGAGGTGATCGGATAATGGGAGTGGATTTTCCACTTGCTGTTCTCCTGATAGTGAGTTCTCATGACATCAGATGGTTTAAAGGTGTGTGGCACTTCCCCCTTCACTTGCTCTCTCTCTCTCATGCTCAGCTATGGTAAGAAATGCTTGTTTCTCCTTCAACTTCCACCATGATTGTAAGTTTCCTATGGCCTCCTAGTAATGCTTCCTGTATGGCCTGTGTGACTGTGAGTCAATTATACCTCTTCTCTTCATAAATTACCCAGTCTCAGTTGTTGAGGGTTTTTATTATGAAAGGATGCTGAATTTTATCAAATGCGTTTTTCTGCTTCTGTTGAAATGGTCATGTTGTTTTTGTTTTTAATTCTGTTAATATGGTGAATCACATTTGTTGATTCAGGTGTGTTGAAACATGCTTCCATCTCCTGTGTAAAAACCACTTGATCATGGAGCATTATCATTTAGTTCTGCTTCTTTTAGCTGTGCTGTTGGATTTGGTTTGCTAGTATTTTATTGAGGGTTTTTGTATCTATGTTCATTGGGGATATTGGCCTGTAGTTTTCCTTTTTTAGTTGTGTGCTTGTCTGGCTTTGGAATCCAGGAAATATTGGCCTTATAGAAGGAGTTAGGAAGTATTCCTTCCTTTTAGATACTTTGAAAGAGCTTTAAGAGGATTGGTACCAGTTCTTCTATGCATGTCTGGAAGAATTCATCCGTGAATTTATCTAGTCCTAGGATTTTTGTGTGTGTGTCCCGAGATTGTTTTTAATTATTACTGATTAAATCTTACAGCTTATTGTTGGTCTGTTCAACATTTCTTCCTTGTTCAATATTGGGAGGTTGTATATTTACAAGAATTTACCCAATTTCTCTGTTTTTTAATTTGTGAGTGTATAGTCCGTCATAGTAGTCTCTAAAGATCTTTTGTATTTCTCTGGTACCATTAGTAATGTCTCTTTTTTCATTTTTAATTATGTTTATTTACATCTCCTCTCTTCTTAGTTTGTCCAACTAGAGTTTTATCCATTTTGTTTCTCTTTCAAAGAACCAACATTTCATTTCCTTTATCCTTTGTATTTTTTGGTCTTTATTTCATTTAGTTCACTCTAACCTCTGTTTTTGTTTGTTTTTGTTTGTTTGTTTGTTTTTTGGCTAGCTTTGGGTCGGGAGTTTCTTTTTCTAGTTTCTTGAGGTGCAACATTTGGTTATTAATTTGTGGTCTATTTTTTCTTGATGTAGGAATTTCACTCTATAAATTTCTCTCAGCACTGCCTTTGCTGTATCCCATAGGTTTTATTATATTGTACCTTCATTTTTGTTTTAGAAAAGTTTTTAATTTCCATCATAATTTTGTCATTGACCCAAAGAACTCTCAGGAGCATTTTGTTTAATTTCCAGGTATATGTATAGCTTCTAGAATTCCTCTTGGTGTTGATTTCTAGTTTTATTTCTCTGAGGTCTGAGAAAATACTTGATATGGTTTTAATTTTAAACAATTTATTGAGAGTATCTTTAATTCATTGTGAGTTGATTTTTGTGTTTGCTGAAGGGTCCAACTTCATCCTCTGAAGTGAATACTAAGTTTTCCCAGCACCATGTATTGGAGGGACTACCTTGTCCCCATTGTGTATTCTTTCTACATCCTCTTCTTAACTTAAAATTCAACATAATATTTTGAAAAATAACCCATATTATGAATGTGTGTGTGTGCACATGTGTATGACTATTATAATTGTTAGCACGTATATTAGGTCCAAATTGAGGCTTAGAATGTTGAGAGAAGTTCTTAAGTGTTACAATAACTTTAATAAACATCTAAACCAAATCCTCCATTTTATAAATGCAAAACTCTAAGTCTAGAGTGGAAAAGTGAAGCAGGGGCTGAAGATAACACAGTCAGTCAGTGGTGGAGCCGTAAAGTCCACACAAAATGGAAAACTTCAAATAATTGGATGGCGTTCCATGTCAAACGGAGGTAATGAAACCTTTTTGCCCTAGTGCTTTATTTACTAATCCCAAAATTCATAATCTTGACTTGAACTTATTTAAAACCCTCTAAAATGGATCCGCAGAGATACCTTATATGTCACTGACCAGAATAAAGGAGAAATTGCGTCATATAACTTTTCTGGACTTCAGTTTATTCATGTGCAAAATGGAGTTCAGCCAGATTGTCCTTGAGATCCTTTATGAGTCTATGATTACGTCTAGATTTGCTTTGTACTAGAGAGTTTTCTGAAATTCCAGTTTTTAAAATCATTCATGCATGCTCTAAAACAAAGTTCTTCTTGTACTCCTTTCTCACTAGTAAACAAGGATTTGATTTACAACTTTATGTCATCTACAGTCCTTAAACTAGCAGTGTGTGAAGAAAAAATGATGGCTTGCAATACAATTTACAAGGAAAAGAAACAAAAATGTTTGGTGACTTTGGGTTCCTCCACTGATGTGAACTATGTCCTTCCCATCATATTAGTTTGAAATATTTTCTGTCAATACTGTGAGCAAGTAAATTAACCAAGGGAGAGCTATGAGTAATCAAACCTTGAGGTTTACAATGAACTAAATATAATGGTGAGTCAGTTCACTGCAATATGGTTTTATATTTTAAAAATAACGCAATTAAATTAACAGTCAAGGCATTGCAATTGATAATATTCCTCCAAAAATGAAAAGCAGTTTAGATCTGCCATATTATTTCCATCTATCTGTCAAGTACCATGTGTTAGCTTGTTTGTTGTTGCAATCAAAGCTACTTTGGGTCAAATATGATGTATCAAAATATGAATAATAAAACATCTGTTGTTATGAAATGTTAATGTTATATATCACATTGAATGTACTGGAAGCACTTTTGAAATTCTCTACAAATCAACTGGGAAGATGTAAATCTTTCCAAACAGAGGTAGTATCTGGGTTTATTTTCAGTTGATGCCTAGGCTCTGAATTCTCGGAAAAATACTAGAGACTGAAAAAGCAAAGAAACCACATGAAAGTATTTACAGGCTAATCAAATGAGGAACAAAAATTCCGGTGGTTTTTAAGTGTCACCATTCATGGATAGACACAAGATTAAAATTTAGTTCAATTCTATGACTGTAAGGGAAAAGTTGACAAAATACAGCTTTGGAAGGATCTCAAAACATTCAACAGGAGCTGCATTTTGCTACACATCAGCGAAGTCTTCAAATGATGTGAACACTAGAAGTTGACTATATTTTGCAAATATCTGTTGAGTTACAGATAGATATTAAGAGAGAATACACTCAGTCTGTGCTAAAGTTCCACTTGCTTCACCAAAACAACAGTTGGAGGATGTACAATCAGGCAGTGAATTTGCAGTTACCTTTCTGCAAATGCATAATAGGCACTTCAGTTGCCTGTAATCCAAGCTACTCTGGAGGCTGAGGCAGGAGAATCACTTAAATCCAGGAGGCGGAAGTTGCAGTGAGCTGAGATAGTGCCACTGCACTCCAGCCTGGGCAACAGAGCAAGACTCAGTTTAAAAAAATGTTTAATAAGCTCTTCAGACACCCCTGTTACATCTACTGTTAAAATATTAAAAGCAAAAGAGAAGCACCATACAGAACCTGTCTTATATCAACTTTTTCCAAACTACTTTTCATTTGACTACTTGTTCCACAAAATGTTAAAAGAGCATCTATTTAAAAATGGAGAAATTGGGTAAGAAATTTCCCAGGCCAAATTAGTTAACAATGAGTTAATAAAAACCTTACCTAGCACTTGTCATATGCCACAAGCTCTCTCTCGTTCATATATATATATATATATATATATATATACACACACACACACACACATACATATATACATGTATATACAGACACACACACACACACACACACACACACACAATTCAAAGCAACCTTAAGAGGGTAATAACATTACTATTTCCATTTCTCAGATGAGTAAACCAAGACAGAAACTGAATAATTTGTCTAATTTCATGCAGCTAATAAATCTTGAAATTGGGGTTTAAACCCAGTTACTCCAGGTTTTTTTAATGGCAGTTTTTTTAAAGCTTTACACATGTAATATTTTAATGAATTTCCAAAAGAGACATAAAATGGAATACCTATTATTTGATCTAAAGATACAAAAACTCTGTAGAACACAGTTTGAGAAATGCTGCACTAAATCTATTTCTTTTAGCAAAGGATATAAACTCAACTTCATCTGCTTGGATACTATTATTTTCTGAATTTGAATTTAAGCTGTATATTGATATCAGGATTTCTTAAAATTTATATAAAGTTCATCTGTTCTCTCATTGAGTAATCATGAGTTATACTTGTCTGTTGGTAGTTTATTTTTATTATTTACTTATTTATTTATTTTTTGAGACAGGGTCTTGCTCTGTTGCTCAGACTGGAGTGCAGTGGCACAATCCCAGTTCACTGCAGCCTCAACCACCCCAGACTCAATGGATACTCCCACCTCAGCCTCCTGAGACTACAGGCATGTGCCACTAAGCCTGGCTAATTTTTTTTATTATTATTATGCAGAGACACGGTTTCACTATATTGCTCAGGCTGGTCTTGAACTTCTGAGCTCAAGTGATCCAACCACCTATTTCCCAAAGTGCTAAGATTAGAGGCATGGGACACCGCACCCAGCCCACTGGTGATATTTTAAATTGTAAATGTTTCCTCTTTTTCTACCTTATAATTAAGAGAATTATTAATTGTCTTTCTTGTACCACTGAATAGATAATCTTCTTGTTTAAGAAAATTTGAGCCATAATAACTCTTAATATTACATACAAATTCCAGTAAGTTGCACTCTGCCCTAAGGTGACTTATTTGAGCATTTTTATAGAGTATTACTGGATATTTCAAGATAATTTTTAAGGAATTTCCAGCCCTGACTTGCCATAGGACTATGATATCTAAATCAGAATATCAGAAGTGGTATGATCAGCAAATGCCATTGTGATTCGAGGAGAGAGTGTACATTAGACATAGACTAGAGGTGACAAAACACTCCTAATTTCTGACATTGGACCAAGAGTGACTCTTTCCATGCCTAGTTAGCCCAGAAATTCGGGAAGACTACCTGAAATGCTGGGAACCCAAGAAAATTAGCAGCAACATATACTCCTGTTTTTTAGAAAGGCAGTTCTGTCTGTAGAAAAGCAGCAATACTTTGCAAAATCAGTACAATAAATTTCCCTTTATAAATAGAATAAATGGGAAATTAACCTCAAATTCAATAATATATTTTAGTCTAAAATTGTAGTGCTAACTTCTGCATAGCAGCTAATGAAAATTCAAATGTGTTCTGTACTTGTTAAAAGGTATCAAACTGCCAGTAGGAGAATATTAAATTTCAATAATGAACCACCTTCCAGAAAGGTAATTGGCTTCCTAAAGATCACTTCTCTTGTGGCTTTTCAGTAGTCATTCTTCCCTCGGATATACCACATAAATGCCAGAGAATCAACCGTGCAATCAATTCTCCACTCTTCAGAATAGTGATTCTCAACCAGTGTCATGCTCTGTTGCTGCAGAGAGCAACTACTATGATTCTTAGTTGTTTTTATTCAACATTGTGATAGTTTGTGTTTTAAATATGTGTATACTACTTAAATGAAGGACAAAGAATCCAGCAATACATCTAGAAATGTTAATTGATCTAAAAAGCTGCATTTTTAATGTTGCTTGCGACATATTTATGATAATTAAATATGTAATTCATAACATCAAGAAAACAGCGAGGATAGTGCTTGTCTAGTCCGAATTATGATGTATGTATGTACATCATACATACATATGATGTAAAGAATACTGAATGAGGAATCATAAAGTCTGGACATTAAAATTGGATTTATCTATAGCTACCTGTATGCCTAGCTGAATCACTTTATCTTAAGAATTAATGTTCATGTCTTTAAAATGAGGTTCAATCCACTGTTAAAGAGAGTCTAAGCAGAATGAAATACTTCCAAAATAACCATAATGAACTAGTCATTTATTAATTTTATATGTTAATAATATCTCCCTTACCAAGGCTGCAAGGTGCTTACTACCATAAACCAGAAATGTATTATTCTTATCGTTTGTATTCCCTGGTGCCTGACACAGTAGTGAGTCCATGGTGATGCCCAGGAAATGACTGCAGAATAACAAAATGCACCTTCAGAAGGGACAACAGCAGGAGGAAGAAAAAGGACTATTAGCTCAATGCTAGTAGTTAAGGATGCTTCTCTAGAAACAGGTCTATTTTATGTTCTCTTCACAATCGCATTTTCCCTGACTATTCTGTTAAGACATAACAACAAAAGTGAGAAGTGCCCAGGGATGAAGATGGTTCACTCAAACACTGAAAGCGTTTGCCTTTGTTTTACTCTTTGTCTGATGGTTTCATTCTTTATCATCAGTTTATGCTTATATTTACTGAAGCCAAATACATCCAGCATCTGTTTTAGAAAGCAAAGCAATATGACATAGTGAATACAATTATGTGAAAACTTTGTGACAGAACTTGTCATTCTCAATTTAATGAGTACATAAAATTAAATATAGATGCATTGATATAAATGCATGAATAGACTTGTAATCACATTTCAGAGGTTTGCATTTGAATAATATGTAAAGAAATGTTCATCCTAATTGTTTTTAATCTACCACTTTGAAGAGACTGATTCTCAACCTCCAGAAAACAAGAGATTTAGATAGTACCTAAATTAAGCTTACTATAACAATAATACTTAATTACATATCCACATGCTTTAAGATACAAATGTTGAAAACTATGTTTCTATTAACTATCGGAATGTATAATTATTGTACTAGAAGCTACTTGCAACAACCAACAACAACATGAACAATTGTTATGTGACAAGAAATGATAGATATCATATAAATAGATACAATAAAACCTAGGCTAAGGCAGTCTCAGAGGGAGATGAGAAACTTGTTAAAAACTAGAATATAGGTGACTCTTGCTATGTTTTAGCAAAGAGACTGGCAGTATTTTGCCACTGCCTTACAGATCTGTGGAACATTGAACTTGAAAGAGATGATTTAGGGTATCTGGAAGAAGAAATTTCCAAGCAGCAAAGTATTCAGGATGTGACTTGGGTGCTCTTAAAGGCATTCAGTTTTATGTATTCACAAAGATGTGTTTTGGAATTGGAACTTATGTTCAAAAGGGAAGCAGAGCATAAAAGTTTAAAAAATTTGCAGCCCAATGATGTGATAGAAAGAACAAAACACTTTTTGAGAGAAATTCAAGCCAGCTGCAGAAATTTGCATAACTAAGACGGAGGCAAATGTAAGTCACCAAGACAATGGGAAAAATGTCTCCAGGACATGTCAGAGGTCTTCCTGGCAGCCCCTCCCATCACAAGCCAGAAGGCCTAGTAGGTTAAAATGGTTTCCTGGGCAGGGCCCAGGGCCTTGCTTCTTTATGCACTCTTGGGACTTGGTGCCCTGCGTCTCAACTATGACTAAAAGAGACCATTGTACAGCTCAGGCTGTTGCTCCAGAAGGTGCAAACCCCAGGTTTTTGTGGCTTCTACATGATGTTAAGGCTCTGGGTGCCCAGAAGTCAAGAACTGAAGTTTGGGAACCTCCACCTAGATTTCAGAGGATGTACAGAAGCTCCTGGATGTCCAGACATAAGCTTGCTGCAAGGGCAGGGCTCTCATGGAGAACCTGTACTACTAGGGCAGTGCAGAAGGGAAATGGGGGGTTGGATCCCCCACACAGAGTCCCCACTGGTGCACTGCCCAGTGGAGCTGTGAGCAGAGAGCCACTGTCTTCCAGTCTCCAGAATAGCAGTTCCACTGACAGCTTGCACCATGTGCCTGGAAAAGTCACAGACACTCAACACCAGCCCATGAAAGTAGCCATGAGGGGGGCTATACCCTGCAAGCCACAAGGGTGCAGCTGCCCAAGATCATGGGAACCCATCTCTTGCATTGGCATGACCTGGATATGAAACATTAAGTCAAAGGAAATCATTTAAGAACTTTAAGATTTGATTGTCCTGCTGGATTTCAGACTTGCAAAAGACTTGTAGCCTCTTTGATTTGACCAATTTCTCCCATTTGGAATGTGTGTTTTACCCAATTCCTGTACCCGCATTGTATGTAGCAAGTAACTAACTTGCTTTTGATTTTACAGGTTCATAGGTAGAAGGGACTGGCCTTGCCTCAGATGAGCCTTTGGACTGTGGATTTTTGAGTTATGTAGAAATGAGTTAAGACTTTGGGGGACTGTTGGTCAGGCATAATTGGCATTGAAATGTGAGGACATGAGATTTGGGAGGGGCTGGGGTGGAATAATATGGTTTGGCTGTGTCCCCACTGAAATCCCATCTTGAATTGTAGCTCCCATAATCCCCACATGTCCGTGAGGAAGACCTGGTGGGAGGTAATGGAATCAATGGGGCAGGGTTTTCCCATGCTGTTCTCGTGATAGTGAATGAGTCTTATGAGATCTGATGGTTTTATAAAGGGGAGCTCCCCTACACAAACTCTCTCTTGCTTGCTGCCATGTAAGAGGTGACTTTGCTCCTAATTTGCCTTCTGCCATAATGGTGAGGCCTCCCTAGCCATGTGGAACTATGAGTCAATTAAACCTCTTCCCTTTACAAATTAACCAGTCTGGGGTATGTCTTCATTAACAGCATCAGGAGAGACTAATACAGTGGACTTAGGGGATTGCCTCTAATACTAAGAAAATATATAATGGGCATAATTTTCTCCTAAAATTTCTGTGGAGCATATTACTGTCAGTAAGGACACTCAAATGACATGTTTGAATTGCACACATACAGTATTTCATAATGGCTCAGTAGAAAAATAAGTGCAAAGGAAAATTCTGATACCAACCCATCCTTCTCAAAAGTGTCATTATTTGATATACACAAGGTAGCTCTTGGTTAATAGAAAAATACTTCTCCATTAAATAATTATGCCAGGTTATTAATGGAGGAAAGAGAAACCCACCCCTAACACACACACACACACAAACACACACACGCACACAAACACACACACACTAAGAAGGTTTTTGTATAGAGATATGCGATAGTTGAATGATTTGTAAGGTGGAATATTCTTTCTGGTTTCTGGAATTCTGTCACAGTCCTATTAACAATAAATTCCAAAAGAGATACAAATCATTTTTCTGCTTGGAACCAATATCTTGAGGCTGCTACTGGGCATAGTAACTCAAATGGGTCAAATTAAACAGAAGCCATAAAGAAATTTATCTTTATCCTACCTTTTTTTTCAGTCAGAATTGGAAACATTTTGGCAATAATATGTCGGACCTTAAAACTGCTATGCTAGAGATAAGCAAATATACACAGCTGGGAGGTAGATGAGGATGGGTTGATCCAGCACAATACTAATAACACTATACCATCTTGGTGATGAGAAAAGGCACTCCATCTTTGGTAGATTTGAGAATTTCCATAGGTATTTTTGCCATGAATATGACTTTGTATGTTCGCAACCAATAAAATAGAACAGAAACCTCTCCCTAGATAATAGTTTATTAAACTATGTTCTGTTTACTCCCTTTCATTTCAATGATTTCTTCCTTTTCCCATTTTGTCCTCCTAGATCTTGGATATTGTTGGAAAACTGTGTTTCCTGAAAGACTGTGGTAACCTGTTAACTTGTTCAAACAGATTGGCATAAATCATGAGCTTTCCAAAGTCAAAGGTGTAATTTCCAGGTGATCTATACCATCATTCCTTCTGTTTGTGATCCTGATAATAAACTCTTTTCAACTTTTTGTCAAATTATACTTTCTCTTAACCAGTTATTACTCTGTTATTTTTGCTTTTAAGAAACACAGAATCTTAGTATTGTTTATGTGCCATTTTTTTTAATTGCCATGTATCTCATGCAAGATAAACACATTTAAAAAAAACAAAAAGCAATATGATCTGCTTGGTTGCAATTGAATCGGAAGCGTAGGGATGTTAGAAAGTTCTACATGAACTAATAGGAATGTATAGATAAAGTACACTTTATTTTTTAGTTTGAAATCCTGCTACTAGTAATTTCAAACATATTTATTTTCCAAAGCAGGTTTAAATAGCATTACTTCAAAGTTATACATTGTAAGTCTAAAGGAGATTTATTGACTATAAAAGGAAATATGAACGGCACAGCCACGTTTTTTTTTGTTGTTGTTGTTATTTCTTTTTTTTTTTTAATTTTTTTATTTTTTATTATACTTTAAGTTCTAGGGTACATGTGCATAACGTGCAGGTTTGTTACATATGTATATTTGTGCCATGTTGGTGTGCTGCACCCATCAACTCGTCAGCACCCATCAATTCATCATTTATATCATGTATAACTCCCAATGCAATCCCTCCCCGCTGCCCCGTCCCCATGATAGGCCCCGGTGTGTGATGTTCCC
The DNA here is from genome assembly GCF_007565055.1 of Rhinopithecus roxellana. NCBI lineage: Eukaryota > Metazoa > Chordata > Mammalia > Primates > Cercopithecidae > Rhinopithecus > Rhinopithecus roxellana. The sequence goes on from NC_044555.1 coordinate 43,107,562, forward strand.
CTTCCCGAGTCCAAGTGATCTCATTGTTCAGTTCCCACCTATGAGTGAGAACACGCGGTGCTTGGTTTTCTGTTCTTGTGATAGTTTGCTAAGAATGATGGTTTCCAGCTGCATCCATGTCCCTACAAAGGACGCAAACTCATCCTTTTTTATGGCTGCATAGTATTCCATGGTGTATATGTGCCACATTTTCTTAATCCAGTCTGTCACAGATGGACATTTGGGTTGATTCCAAGTCTTTGCTATTGTGAATAGTGCCGCAATAAACATACGTGTGAACGGCACAGCCACTTTTTAATAGGTCTGTATTCTTTCTCAGCTAGACTACTTGAAGAACTTCCTGAGTGATTGCTCTGCCTCTAACTCTTTGCCTTTCCAGTTTTTGTTATATTCTCATATGAGTGACATTCTTGTAAAGAGGAGTATCTTCACATTGCTCATCTACAATAAAGTGTTTTGTGGTTTGATACTTGCTGTAGAATAAAGTTCAAAACTTTTAATATGGGAGTTAACAATCTCCAACAATCTATCCCCACCCATCTTGAGACAGAGCTCCTTTTTTTTTTTTCCATCACAAATCCACTATTCTAGCTAGACTGAACCCTTTGTTACCCAAAAAATTGGTATTAATATTTGCTTGTGTTCCAACCATTGCCAGTTTCCCCTGAAATGCTTTTATCCCTGTTTTGCCAACTGCAACTTAACCAACCTTTAAGGGACAAATTAAATGCCATCAACACCAAATATTTTCTTTAATTCCCAAAACTGTTAATAATTATTCTCATCTTTCAATGTCCCTATATCACATAGACATATTTACACAAACATATATATGCTTATAAATACAGGATTTTGCCTTTTATTATAATTATGCCTACAAGTAGGTCTCATTTTCTCAACTCGAACAAAGGTTGTGAAATCTGCTATAGGTCATTGACTATGTCTTACTCATCTTTGTACTCACAGTATGACCTAGAGTGGTGTTTCACAGGTAGGCAGTACTTGATAAATAGCTGCCTAATGAATTTACCATTTAATAAAATAGATTTAGTAAAGGTGATATAAAGATCTTCAATAGTTAGAATGTAGTCATACACATGGGTTAATAGTACTCACAAACATACCTTCACTACCATCAAACACCAGTTTTTTTTTTTTTTTTTTTTTTTTTTTATACTTTAAGTTCTAGGGTACATGTGCATAACGTGCAGGTTTGTTACATATGTATACTTATGCCATGTTGGTGTGCTGCACCCATCAACTCGTCAGCACCCATCAATTCATCATTTATATCATGTATAACTCCCCAATGCAATCCCTCCCTCCTCCCCCCTCCCCCCTCCCCATGATAGGCCCCAGTGCGTGATGTTCCCCTTCCCGAGTCCAAGTGATCTCATTGTTCAGTTCCCACCTATGAGTGAGAACATGCGGTGTTTGGTTTTCTCTTCTTGTGATAGTTTGCTAAGAATGATGGTTTCCAGCTGCATCCATGTCCCTACAAAGGACGCAAACTCATCCTTTTTTATGGCTGCATAGTATTCCATGGTGTATATGTGCCACATTTTCTTAATCCAGTCTGTCACAGATGGACATTTGGGTTGATTCCAAGTCTTTGCTATTGTGAATAGTGCCGCAATAAACATACGTGTACATGTGTCTTTGTAGTAGACTAATTTATAATCCTTTGGGTATATACCCAGTAGTGGGATGGCTGGGTCATATGGTACATCTAGTTCTAGATCCTTGAGGAATTGCCATACTGTTTTCCATAATGGTTGAACTAGTTTACAATCCCACCAACAGTGTAAAAGGGTTCCTATTTCTCCACATCCTCTCCAACACCTGTTGTTTCCTGACTTCTTAATGATTGCCATTCTAACTGGTGTGAGATGGTATCTCATTGTGGTTTTGATTTGCATTTCTCTGATGGCGAGTGATGATGAGCATTTTTTCATGTGTCTGTTGGCTGTATGAATATCTTCTTTTGAGAAATGTCTGTTCATATCCTTTCCCCACTTTTTGATGGGGTTGTTTGTTTTTTTCTCATATATTTGTTTGAGTTCTTTGTAGATTCTGGATATTAGCCCTTTGTCAGATGAGTAGGTTGCAAAAATTTTCTCCCATTCTGTAGGTTGCCTGTTCACTCTGATGGTAGTTTCTTTTGCTCTGCAGAAGCTCTTTAGTTTAATGAGATCCCATTTGTCAATTTTTGCTTTTGCTGCCGTTGCTTTTGGTGTTTTAGACATGAAGTCCTTGCCCATGCCTATGTCCTGAATGGTACTACCTAGATTTTCTTCTAGGGTTTTTATGGTGTTAGGTCTAACATTTAAGTCTCTAATCCATCTTGAATTAATCTTCGTATAAGGGGTAAGGAAAGGATCCAGTTTCAGCTTTCTACTTATGGCTAGCCAATTTTCCCAGCACCATTTATTAAATAGGGAATCCTTTCCCCATTTCTTGTTTCTCTCAGGTTTGTCAAAGATCAGATGGCTGTAGATGTGCGGTATTATTTCTGAGGACTCTGTTCTGTTCCATTGGTCTATATCTCTGTTTTGGTACCAGTACCATGCTGTTTTGGTTACTGTAGCCTTGTAGTATAGTTTGAAGTCAGGTAGCATGACGCCTCCAGCTTTGTCCTTTTGACTTAGGATTGTCTTGGCAATGCGGGCTCTTTTTTGGATCCATATGAACTTTAAAGCAGTTTTTTCCAATTCTGTGAAGAAACTCATTGGTAGCTTGATGGGGATGGCATTGAATCTATAAATAACCTTGGGGAGTATGGCCATTTTCATGATATTGATTCTTCCTATCCATGAGCATGGTATGTTCTTCCATTTGTTTGTGTCCTCTTTGATTTCACTGAGCAGTGGTTTGTAGTTCTCCTTGAAGAGGTCCTTTACATCCCTTGTAAGCTGGATTCCTAGGTATTTTATTCTCTTTGAAGCAATTGTGAATGGAAGTTCATTCCTGATTTGGCTCTCTGCTTGTCTGTTACTGGTGTATAAGAATGCTTGTGATTTTTGCACATTAATTTTGTATCCGGAGACTTTGCTGAAGTTGCTTATCAGCTTAAGGAGATTTTGGGCTGAGACGATGGGGTTTTCTAAATATACAATCATGTCATCTGCAAACAGGGACAATTTGACTTCTTCTTTTCCTAACTGAATACCCTTGATTTCTTTCTCTTGCCTGATTGCCCTAGCCAGAACTTCCAACACTATGTTGAATAGGAGTGGTGAGAGAGGGCATCCCTGTCTTGTGCCAGTTTTCAAAGGGAATTTTTCCAGTTTTTGCCCATTCAGTATGATATTAGCTGTGGGTTTGTCATAAATAGCTGTTATTATTTTCAGGTACGTTCCATCAATACCGAATTTATTGAGCGTTTTTAGCATGAAGGGCTGTTGAATTTTGTCAAAAGCCTTCTCTGCATCTATTGAGACAATCATGTGGTTCTTGTCTTTGGTTCTGTTTATATGCTGGATTACGTTTATTGATTTGCGAATGTTGAACCAGCCTTGCATCCCAGGGATGAAGCCCACTTGATCATGGTGGATAAGCTTTTTGATGTGCTGCTGAATCCGGTTTGCCAGTATTTTATTGAGAATTTTTGCATCAATGTTCATCAGGGATATTGGTCTAAAATTCTCTTTTTTTGTTGTGTCTCTGCCAGGCTTTGGTATCAGGATGATGTTGGCCTCATAAAATGAGTTAGGGAGGATTCCCTCTTTTTCTATTGATTGGAATAGTTTCAGAAGGAATGGTACCAGCTCCTCCTTGTACCTCTGGTAGAATTCAGCTGTGAATCCATCTGGTCCTGGACTTTTTTTGGTGGGTAGGCTATTAATTGTTGCCTCAATTTCAGAGCCTGCTATTGGTCTATTCAGGGATTCAACTTCTTCCTGGTTTAGCCTTGGGAGAGTGTAAGTGTCCAGGAAATTATCCATTTCTTCTAGATTTTCTAGTTGATTTGCGTAGAGGCGTTTATAGTATTCTCTGATGGTAGTTTGTATTTCTGTGGGGTCAGTGGTGATATCCCCTTTATCATTTTTTATTGCATCTATTTGATTCCTCTCTCTTTTCTTCTTTATTAGCCTTGCTAGCGGTCTGTCAATTTTGTTGATCTTTTCAAAAAACCAACTCCTGGATTCATGATTTTTTGGAGGGTTTTTTGTGTCTCTATCTCCTTCAGTTCTGCTCTGATCTTAGTTATTTCTTGCCTTCTGGTAGCTTTTGAATGTGTTTGCTCTTGCCTCTCTAGTTCTTTTAATTGTGATGTTAGAGTGTCAATTTTAGATCTTTCCTGCTTTCTCTTGTGGGCATTTAGTGCTATAAATTTCCCTCTACACACTGCTTTAAATGTGTCCCAGAGATTCTGGTATGTTGCATCTTTGTTCTCATTGGTTTCAAAGAACATCTTTATTTCTGCTTTCATTTCGTTATGTACCCAGTAGTCATTCAAGAGCAGGTTGTTCACTTTCCATGTAGTTGAGCGGTTTTGATTGAGTTTCTTAGTCCTGAGTTCTAGTTTGATTGCACTGTGGTCTGAGAGACAGTTTGTTATAATTTCTGTTCTTTTACATTTGCTGAGGAGTGCTTTACTTCCAATTATGTGGTCAATTTTGGAATAAGTGCGATGTGGTGCTGAGAAGAATGTATATTCTGTTGATTTGGGGTGGAGAGTTCTATAGATGTCTATTAGGTCCGCTTGGTGCAGAGATGAGTTCAATTCCTGGATATCCTTGTTAACTTTCTGTCTCATTGATCTGTCTAATGTTGACAGCGGAGTGTTGAAGTCTCCCATTATTATTGTATGGGAGTCTAAGTCTCTTTGTAAGTCTCTAAGGACTTGCTTTATGAATCTGGGTGCTCCTGTGTTGGGTGCATATATATTTAGGAGCGTTAGCTCTTCCTGTTGAATTGATCCCTTTACCATTATGTAATGGCCTTCTTTGTCTCTTTTGATCTTTGATGGTTTAAAGTCTGTTTTATCAGAGACAAGGATTGCAACCCCTGTTTTTTTTGTTCTCCATTTGCTTGGTAGATCTTCCTCCATCCCTTTATTTTGAGCCTATGTATGTCTCTGCATGTGAGATGGGTCTCCTGAATACAGCAGACTGATGGGTCTTGACTCTTTATCCAGTTTGCCAGTCTGTGTCTTTTAATTGGAGCATTTAGTCCATTAACATTTAAGGTTAATATTGTTATGTGTGAACTTGATCCTGCCATTATGATATTAACTGGTTATTTTGCTCGTTAGTCGATGCAGTTTCTTCCTAGCCTCGATGGTCTTTACATTTTGGCATGTTTTTGCGATGGCTGGTACCGGTTGTTCCTTTCCATGTTTAGGGCTTCCTTCAGGGTCTCTTGTAAGGCAGGCCTGGTGGTGACATAATCTCTAAGCATTTGCTTATCTGTAAAGGATTTTATTTCTCCTTCACTTATGAAACTTAGTTTGGCTGGATATGAAATTCTGGGTTTAAAATTCTTTTCTTTAAGAACGTTGAATATTGGCCCCCACTCTCTTCTGGCTTGTAGAGTTTCTGCTGAGAGATCTGCTGTTAGTCTGATGGGCTTCCTTTTGTGGGTAACCCGACCTTTCTCTCTGGCTGCCCTTAAGATTTTTTCCTTCATTTCAACTTTGGTGAATCTGGCAATTATGTGTCTTGGAGTTGCTCTTCTGGAGGAGTATCTTTGTGGCGTTCTCTGTATTTCCTGAATTTGAATGTTGTCCTGCCCTACTAGGTTGGGGAAGTTCTCCTGGATGATTTCCTGAAGAGTGTTTTCCAACTTGGTTCCATTTTCCCCCTCACTTTCAGGCACCCCAATCAGACGTAGATTTGGTCTTTTTACGTAATCCCATACTTCTTGCAGGCTTTGCTCATTTCTTTTTCTTCTTTTTTCTTTTGGTTTCTCTTCTCGCTTCATTTCATTCATTTGATCTTCAATCGCTGATACTCTTTCTTCCAGTTGATCGAGTCGGTTACTGAAGCTTGTGCATTTGTCACGTATTTCTCGTGTCATGGTTTTCATCTCTGTCATTTCGTTTATGATCTTCTCTGCATTAATTAGTCTAGCTGTCAATTCTTCCACTCTTTTTTCAAGATTTTTAGTTTCTTTGCGCTGGGTACGTAATTCCTCCTTTAGCTCTGATAAGTTTGATGGACTGAAGCCTTCTTCTCTCCTCTCGTCCAAGTCATTCTCTGACCAGCTTTGATCCGTTGCTGGCGATGGGCTGCGCTCCTTTGCAGGGGGAGATGCGCTCTTATTTTTGAATTTCCAGCTTTTCTGCCCTGCTTCTTCCCCATCTTTGTGGTTTTATCTGTCTCTGGTCTTTGATGGTGGTGACGTACTGATGGGGTTTTGGTATAGGTGTCCTTCCTGTTTGATAGTTTTCCTTCTGACAGTCAGAAGGACTGTCTGTTGGTCTGTTGGAGATTGCTTGAGGTCCACTCCAGACCCTGTTTGCCTGGGTATCAGCAGCAGAGGTTGCCGAAGATAGAATATTGCTGAACAGCGAGTGTACCTGTCTGATTCTTCCTTTGGAAGTTTCCTCTCAGGGGTGTACTCCACCCTGTGAGGTGTGGGGTGTCAGACTGCCCCTAGTGGGGGATTTCTCCCAGCTAGGCTACTCAGGGGTCAGGGACACACCTGAGCAGGCAGTCTGTCCGTTCTCAGATCTCAACCTCCACGTTGGGAGATCCACGGCTCTCCCCAAAGCTGTCAGACAGAGTCGTTCGCGTCTGCACCGGCTCCCGCTACTTCCCCTGTTGGTCTTCAGCTGTGCGCTGTCCCCAGAGGTGGAGACTACAGAGACAGGCAGGCTTCCTTGAGCTGCTGTGAGCTCCACCCAGTTCGAGCTTCCCAGCGGCTTTGTTTACCTACTTAAGCCTCAGCAATGGCGGGCGCCCCTCCCCTAGCCTCGCTGCTGCCTTGCAGATAGATCGCCGCAGACTGCTGTGTTAGCAGTGAGGGAGGCTTCGTGGGCGTGGGACCCTCCCTGCCAGGTGTGGGATATATTCTCCTGGTGTGCCCGTTTGCTTACAGCGCAGTATTGGGGTGGGAGTTACCCGATTTTCCAGGTGTTGTGTGTCTCAGTTCCCCTGGCTAGGAAAACGGATCCCCTTCCCCCTTGCGCTTCCAGGTGAGGCGATGCCTCGCCCTGCTTCAGCTCTCGCTGGTCAGGCTGCAGCAGCTGACCAGCACCGATTGTCCGGCACTCCCTAGTGAGATGACCCCAGTACCTCAGTTGAAAATGCAGAAATCACCGGTCTTCTGTGTCGCTCGCGCTGGGAGTTGGAGACTGGAGCTGTTCCTATTCGGCCATCTTGCTCCGCCCCTCTTTTTTTTCTTTTTAATTCAACTGTAATCATCATGTGTTGTCATGTCTCTTGTGTCTTTAATATATCATGAAAATTTCCCTATAGTTCGATTAATCTATGACAAGAAGAATGAAAAATGCATGATCCTTTTTAAAGCTATTAAGACATTTTTAAGCAAAGTTTTAAATATTTTTAAAATATCTAGGTTAAAAGAAATATTTTCTCCTATTAATCATAGAGTAACTATGAATGGTAAGGAGAAATTATATTACTAATGAGCAACCATCTGTTATCAATTACATGGCATTTTCATCAAAAGACCTACAAAGGCAGAAGACTGACCATTTAACATATTTCCACTGACCGGGGGGATTTTTTTTTTAGTTTATAGCTTGTGAAGAATGCTTCCTTTTGATACTTGTCTCTGACACAAAAATGATTGTCCCATTTAACCAATCTTCTATCACATATATCAGAGAATCTTATTTACTCACACACTATTGGAACATGAAAACACAATAGAGCGATTGTCTCTAAAAGAAAAAAATTCAAGATTGACTTCCTTTTTACTCCAAAAGAAGATTGAGATCAAAAGCTAACTCTAGTAGGTGTTTGACTAAGGTCATATTCCTAGGAAAAGAAATACTGAAAATGAAATAAAGTAAATACATAGGTTTGACTTTTGATCTCAGCAAAATCCACTTGACATTGTTTAGCTTTTATGATACTTTAGTTTTAGGTGATATTGTGACTGAAATGAATTGTCTTTTTTTTTTTTTTCTTGAGGTTTTAATAGCTCTGTATTACTTTGGCATTTAGCGAAGTTCAGTAAAGCAGATCCCTGTTTTCTAAACTGATATTGCAGTATTAGTTGTAAACAAGTTTTATTCATTCATAAATACCACTATTATATGATATACACACTAGATTTTCCAAAAATATGAAAGGGAGCTGAAAAACTAATTCCTATGAAATGTTCTTGAAAGAAAATCAGCACTGAAGTCACTAAAATTTGTAAATGGCAAAGAGCCTTCTTAAATTTAAACTACATTATTTTGAATGTACATTTTCCATGAACTAGAACAGTTTGTTACTTTAGCTCATCACTGGACAGAGTCAATGCAAGAGAAAAAATGAGAACTATTATTGAACACCCACTGCTGTATGTCAAGCACTATTTCAAAACTTCACATACATTATCTTATTTAATCTTCAAAACAACTCTATGAAAATGCAAGAAATATTATGCCAATCATACAGACGAGGAACGCAAAAGCAAGAGAGACTGACTAGCATGGGCAAGATCACATGGTGAATAAGTAATAAGGCAGAGATTTGGACAAAGCTTTAATCTAACTCGAAAGTTCTATTCTTCTTATGATTTTTTTATTATTAAAATTCTGGAACCAAAAAAAAGTTCTTTTCATAGTTCCATGAATTAAATCTTTGTCAAAACTGGAGCAATAAATTAGTCTTATATAATCCAGTATGGAGGATTGAGATATAGCAGAAGAGTTATACCACTTAATTTATCAAACACTTGTCTAGGTAATTCATGCCTCCCCAAATTATGTTTTGTCTAATGTTTACAAATTACCACTGTGAAAGTTCAGAGTATTGTGTCTTATTTCTTCAGTGATCTCAATAACTGTCTCACTGTGCCACTTCTCTTTGCAGGTGCAAGCTGTCTCTAAGTATCTGCATCTTGTAATGATTTGAAAAAAACTAGAACTAGAGCTCTCTAGAAGACACCTTCCCATACATTATCAAAAGACTTTACTCAATGTATTTTTAAATAAAAATTATCACCACAAAGCTCAGTGATTCTAATGAGAAACTGGAGTTTCCAAATTAATAGATTAACAAATGTTTTTAGAAGAAAACAGAAAAAGCCCAAAGGAATCATTATAAGTAGTAGCCTCTTCTTAACATATTTTAAACTTTTCAACTGTATTAAAAGACAGACCCATAGTTCTTATGTCACACAAGCCTCTAAAAAGAGGGATGTCAATCACAAAGATTAAGGACTCTCTGTACTGAAAACAGAGAACTTCCCAGAATCAGAGATCCTCTCGAATCTACTTGTCTTTGAAAAACATGGGGTACATTAATATATCCTCTTTCTCTCCTTTCTTTTATTTTACTTGCTTGTCAAAAGATTATTTAGTGGCATTTATTCTCCTCCTGCACTGCTCCCACTACTCAGTCTCCAGCCCTCAGCCCTTCCACAGTCTCTCAATCACAAACAAAAGACACAATGGAGAAACTAATAAAAGAACTATGTTATTGTTCTCTGGAATAAATCAAAATTTATATGTCCTAAGGATAGAAGACTCAGATTAAAATATGTTTGAAACTCAGAGGGTTTACAATATGTTTGGCATTCCAGTTTCAGAGAGAAAACAGATCAATATGTTAAGGGAATACTGAGGATGTTTTAGTAGTTATCGTCTCTTATGCTTTTCTTCATGAGTGTCAGTGTGAGAAAGCCAGGGAAAGCTGCTGTCCATGCTACTCACAGAAAAGGAAAAAATATTCCCCATGTTTCAAAACCAGTTCCCTGACTCTCGTCCTGAAGTGATGAGGAACTAAGCACAACTGAGAGCCTCAGCTGTTTGTTACCTCATATGAAGAGAAGATACCATCCTAGCTCACGGCCTTTTTCTATGTACAACTTTAAAGGCAACTAATTTTTCCACTTTAAAAGTTATGACCTAATGCTATACCTAATGTAAATGACGAGTTAATGGCTGCAGCACACCAACATGGCACATGTATACATATGTAACAAACCTGCACGTTGTGCACATGTACCTTAGAACTTAAAGTATAATAATAATAAAAAAAGTTATGACCATAAACGACTAGTTAACAGTTCACTGGAACCACCTTGCCTTTACTGCCAAAAGTAACAAAATATTTCACTAACTTAAGGCCTAAATAGAATGAAAGCCACTTTAAGTAATTCTGTGGATATTTCTAATAGAATAAGTTTGAAGAGGCCTCCTTCAAACAGTCATAGCTCTGTTTCCCATCTCAATCAGGTGTTAAAGTTTGCAATCTAGGTAGAGAAGCCACTGAATTAAAAAGAAATATATTTTAAGTTTGCTGTAATTTTTCCCAGGAAAAATTGGCATCTACCTAACAACTGCATTGTAGTATCTGTGTGTATAATGGTTTTGTAGTGTAAGCATTTAATGTTTGCCTATATAGCATAACTCTAAGCATTTTCATTTCTTAAATGTAATTAAATTATCAGAGTGATTGTAATGCAACATTTCATGGTACAGTAACTAAGATGAAGTGACATATTATCTTCCCCAAGAACAACTGAGAGTGCCCCTTCCTGTTCATTCAGCAATTCACTTGCGCACTTTGCGTGGGAAAAAGATGATAGGTCAGTATTATGCAGTATCTGTAATTTTAAGGACCATGGTTTCTTTAATAGCACTGTCAGTCAAGATCTGTGGCTTGAAGAAATCTCAAGAGTTCATTGTTAATGCCACAGAGTACATAGGAAAATTTTCAGCATAGTTACGTCCTTATAAATAGAAAAATCTTGGGGTCAATAAATTGGTATATTTTACACTATGTTAAAATCATTTCTGCTATAGCCTCTCTTGTCCCTACTTATGTCATTAAAAAATTCACACAGAATATTAGCCTTGATTTGCTTTTTCTGGCTTCAGGAATACTGGGTTAAAGGTTTTTTTAGTTGCAAGAAAGAAGAAAATAAAGAAGATAAAATATTACATAGGGCAGCTGCCCAGGACTAAATCATAGATATTCAACTACAATAGACATGGCCTTTTCAAAGGTAATTTTTACATAGAGTTATTCTGTGCCTTTATGCGGTAGGGTTCTCAGAAGACCTACTCAAACAGGCATTTGAATATGTCATCTTCTCTCTTATTTACACAAATAATTATAAGATCCCGGTTATAATTGATGATTACATTTCTGTGCCAGTATTGCTAAAAAATTCCAGTTGAAGGAAATTAATTTTAGACTAACAAGTGTATTTTCACAGAAAATAACAAATTTGATATGAATAACTGGACTATATGGGAGAAAACACATGAGAGAATGTATGGTGTTTAAAAAGCAAGAACTGAACCTAAGTTATGGTAAGAGCCAATTCTAGTGTCGTAGTCAATGTAGTTTATATAAATAAGCAAGTATAAGTTCTTCTTCCTTCCCCAAATTCTCAAAACTTTCTATTTTAAAACTGCATGCATTTTTAAGTAACCACAGTATAATTGAGAGTTAGAAAAAATATAAGGCAATTGTAAGAAATCTAATGTAAAGTATGAAAAGATAAAACTACTCATGAAAAGTCTGTAACTCAAAACACTGTCTTTCAACGTTGCATATTATCATATATATATATTTGGTTATTTAAAACAATATTATTATGATAATTAAACTACTAATAATAAATCTATTATGATAATTAAACTACTAATAATAGTTTACATTTATGCATAGATTCACAGTTTATGTAAAACATATTTGTACATGTATCATTTAATTATCAAAAAAATTCTACAAAGTAATACACTCCAGGCTTAGACTATGTCAATAATTCTATATTATGAACACCTACTATGTATGATACATTTATCCATTTTATGTTGTTATGATAGCAAAGATTATAAATGAAAAACAACAAACATAGACAGCTTTTTATAAAATTGTGACTCTTTCTATTCTTTTCTTTTATTCATGGTGAACAAAAACATTACAGTATATTTTGCACTGAATCACCAAAATAATGTTCGTTGAGCTCATAAACTATATCTGGCAATATGATACTTTGGTTTTTGAAAACTAATTGAGATGTGATCTTGACCCAGGCTGGAGTGCAGTGGCACAATCGTAACTCACTGCAGCCTCGAACTCTTGGGTTCAAGTAATCTTCCCACTTCAGTTTCTTAAATAGCTGAGACCACAGATGCACAGCACCAGGTCTGACTAAATATATGTGTGTGTGTGTAAATATAGTAAATATATATGTGTGTGTGTGTGTGTGTGTGTGTGTGTGTATATATATATATATATATATAGAGAGAGAGAGAGAGAGAGAGAGAGAGAGAGAGAGAGAGAGAGAGAGAGAGAGTTTATCTCTGTAGCCCAGGCTGATCCCAAACTCCTTGGCTCAAGCAATGCCCCCACCTCAGCCTCCCAATGACCTGGGATTACAGGCACAAGTCAGTAGGCTCAGCTGATACTTTCTTTAATATAAATTATTTCAGTCAATTCTCATCATAATCTTAAAGCAACTAAAAGTTGCTATTTCTTTTTTTTTTTTTTTTTTTTTTTTTTGAGACGGAGTCTCGCTCTGTCGCCCAGGCTGGAGTGCAGTGGCCAGATCTCAGCTCACTGCAAGCTCCGCCTCCCGGGTTCACGCCATTCTCCTGCCTCAGCCTCCCGGGTAGCTGGGACTACAGGCGCCCGCCAGGTCGCCCGGCTAGTTTTTTGTATTTTTAGTAGAGACGGGGTTTCACCATGTTAGCCAGGATGGTCTTGATCTCCTGACCTCGTGATCCGCCCGTCTCGGCCTCCCAAAGTGCTGGGATTACAGGCTTGAGCCACCGCGCCCGGCCAAAGTTGCTATTTCATTTTACAGATAAAGAAAGTGAAACAAAGAAACATTAAATAACTTATTCAGTTTGCTACATGCTGGTAAAAACAAAATTCAATGCAAAGGCTTTCATTATAAACCAATGTTTTAATAAACCAGAGTACTTCAGGTTACATTGCTCAAAATTGGATTTAAAAGTCAGAAAAACCCTTATTCTGCATTGTTAATTCACATTTTATAGTACTTGCACTTGAAATTTTATTTCACGGTGGAAAGGATACTTTTTTTTCTAATAATGTTTGGTCAACATATGAATGCTTAACATGTACCACATGAAGGTTGATACAAATGTTACCAATATTTGTAGAAAAAAGAAGTGTTACCAATATTTGCAGAAAATAAACTCTAGAAACAGTAAACAGTTACATAAAAAGAATTAAATATCTAGGAATACAGCTGAACAGAAAGGAGAAAGAGTTTAAAGATCAGAATTACAAAACACTGCTAAAATAAATCAGAGAAGACACAAACAAATGGAAAAACAGCCCGTGCTTGTAGCACGAAAGAATCAACATCATTTAAATGGCCATACTGCTCAAAGAAATTTACAGACTCAATGCTATTCCTATCAAACTACCAATGATACTATTCATGGAAGTAAAAAAAAAAAACAAAACTATTTTAAAATTCATATGGAACCAAAAAAAAAAAAAAAAAAAAAAAAACAGGAGCCTAAATAGCCAAGGCAATCCTAAACAAAAAGAACAAAGCTGTAGGTGTCACATTACTCAACTTCAGACTATACTACGTGGCTACAGTAACCGAAACAGCATGGTACTGGTACAAAAAATAGACACATGGACCAATGGAATAGAATAAAGAGGCCAAAAATAATGACATACACCTTCAACCACCTGATCCTCAACAAAGCAGTTGAAAACAAACAATGGGGAAGGAACTCCTATTCAATGATTGGTGCTGTGATAGCTGGTTAGCAATATGTGGAAGATCAAAATTGGACACCTTTCTTACACCATATACAGAAATCAACTCCAAAGGGGATTAAAGAATTAAATGTAAAACCAAAAACTATTAAAACCCTGAAGGACAACCTAGGCATTACCATTGTGGACATACAAATAGGCAAAGACTACATGACAAAGACGACAAAAGCGATTGCCACAAAAGCAAAACTTGACAAATGAAATGTAATTAAACTTAATAGTTTCTACACAGCTAAAGACTACCAACAGAGTAAATAGGCATCCTATAGAATAAGAAAAAAAAATACAAATTATACATCTGACAAAGTTTTAATATCTAGCATCTATAAGGAACTTAAAGAAATGTATAAGTAAAAAGCAAGCAACCCCATTAAAAAGTGGGCAAAGGACATGAGCAGACACTTCAAAAGAAGACACACATGCAGTCAACAAGCATATGAAAAAATGCTTAATATCACTGATCATTAAAGAAATGCAAATCAAAATCTCAATGAGATACAACCTCACACCAGTCAGAATGATTATTATCAACAAGCCAAAAAATAACAGATGTTGGTGAGCTTGTGGAGAAAAGGGAAAGCTTATACACTGTAGATGGGAGTGTGAATTAGTTAAACTTTTGTGGAAAACAGTGTGATGATTCCTCAAAGATCTGAAAACAGAACTGCTGCTTGACCCGGCAATGCCAGTATTGGGTACATGCCAAAAGGAATATAAATCATTCTACCATGAAGACACATGCACGTGAATGTTCATTACAGCACTATTTACAATAACAAAGACATGAAATAAACTTAAATGCCCATCAATGACAGATTGAATTTTTAAAATATGGTTCAGATACACCATGGAATATTATGCAGCTATAAACAAGAATGAGATCATGTGTTTTGGGGAACATGGATGGAGCTGGAGGCCATTATCCTTAGCAAACTAATGTAGAAACAGAACAAATACCACATGTTCTCACTTATAAGTGGGAGCTAAATGATGAGAACTCATGGACACAATGAGGGAGACAACAGACACTGTGGCCTAGTTGAGGGTAGAGTGTGGGAGGAGGGAGAGGATCAGAAAAAAAAAAGAAAAACAATTGGATACTATGCTTAGTACGTGGGTGATGAAATAATCTGTACAACTAACCCCCATGACACAAGTTTACCTATATAACAAAACTACACATGTACCCTGAACCTGAAATAAAATTTAAAAAAATCAATAGGCAGTTAAATGGCTGCTATCACTCTATAAGGTCTATGTGGTATATAATATAGATTATAGGCTAAGGGGAGAAAATATTTACATTAAAATGTGCTTTAGTTACTCCTTTATGTATAATCTTGTGAAAATCTTCAGTGTTCTCATGTATAAAACAAAGTCAATTACTACACTTTACAAATTGTGGGGTTACTGTGCTGAGTAAGACAGCTCAGGAAAATAAAAATACACTGAGCAGTCAAAAATATGACAGAGTATTACTAGTATTATTAGTCTTGAACTATGAAGTCCAGTTCTGCAACCAGATCAAGGTGATCTGGAGACATATAAATCTGATTTCAAGTTTCAGATCTATCACCTACTTTGACAAAGTCACTTTATCTGTCAGAACTTTAGTTCTCGCCTATGTAAAATGGGGGCAACAATATTCATTCACAATGTTGTCATAATAATTAAATAATATGAAGACAAGGTAGTTGGACCCATAATAGGTTTGCATCTGCTAATTTCATCCCAGAAATACTTGAAATGTCATTTCAAAGGGGAAAAGTTGAATTCCTTCATGAAACTCAAATCCACATTCTGATAGCAACAGAGCTTCTCTTTCTTCAGACGAAGCGATTCTCTTAGTCTGATTTGCCTTAAGATCTTTTCCAGAAAAGACTAATAAGAGTGGGTGACAACAGGCACTGATAGAGTGCTTTAGGAGATTTCAAGGTGTTCTAATACTTTATGGACCTATTCACTTTGTTTCTCTCACAAAGAAGGCTTTGTATAGAGAAAAAGATACAGAATTGTAAGGCGTAGACAAATTCAAGAAACTTTGCTATTCTTTGCCAAATGTTGGATGAGAATTTGTATCAAAAACATAGAGAAAATCTCTAATTTTTCCTTATTTACATTCAACCGTCCTAAAATGCCTTTTGAGATTACCTTGCTAGGTACAGCTCACCTTAAATGAGAGTACAAATTAACTCATTTTGCTGATGAGCACTGCTATCTTGAGCTGTATCCCCCTCAAAATTTTATGGAAAGCAGAATTTGTAGGATTTTCAACAACACTACCTGATCCCTCTGCTGTGATATAAATAGCAGTGGCCAGCTCTCCATTGTCAAATTTGATAAAATTAAATTGTCATGAAACTAAAAAGTCCATTGTGAAGGTGGTGAAAAAGATACTGAACAGAATATCAAGGCACCAATGGTAAACTCTAAACTTTGATTTCCTCACCTGCAAAATGGGATAACATCTTCTCTGCAGATTTATTATGAGGTGGCAGTGTAATAAGAGATATGAAGAATACTTTCACAAACATTAGACATATCCAAGAGAGTTATTTGTCTCAAGACCTTTTAAATGGTCACAATATTATATTTTTCTTAATTTTTTCTATTTTTTCAATATCATTTTAATAATCAATCCTCTACAAATCTAAGTATATTATTACAAATAAATTCTACTCCCCATTAACAAGCTTGCTTTTTGGAGGCAGAGTATAAGATTTCCTAAACACTATCAAGTTCCACCTAAGATAACGAATCTTGACACAATTATAGTTCAATAGTAATGAATACTCACTTATCCATCTAGATAATATAATCATTTGGTCAAAGTGCCTGTATAAAAATCAATAAACAAAATATTTTCTTCAGTAGTTCAGGTATCTCACTTGAAAAAACAGATTTATTTTTAGAAAATGATGACGTTACTGTGATGTAGTTTACCTTTGAGTAAAATGCTGCACACATTTTACTCAGTTAGTTCACCTTTTATATTTGAATATGTGCTTGGTAATAAGTTTGTCAAAAACGCTCTACATTAATTTATACAAAAGAGTATATTCTGTACTTTTCCTTTATGAAGTACATGAGAGTTACATAGAAATATGTTGAATAATATTTTATAAATTAGGTCTTAAGCATGAAAGTAGAAGGAGCTACTCCATCTTCTAGAACAGACCATGTGACTGACTTATGCCATAGATCCTGAATTATTGACATATATGCTTATGTATTATGTTTTATAAGAAATATCAAGAGATCATACTATCTGACAAGAAGGCTTCAATGATACAATGATAGTACCTTATTCTCAGAAAACACCAGAACCTAGATAAACTCAAAACTAAACAAATTTTTTATTTTTATTTTTATTTTTATTTTTTATTTTTTATTTTTTTTTTGAGACGGAGTCTCGCTCTGTCACCCGGGCTGGAGTGCTCACTGCAAGCTCCGCCTCCCGGGTTCACGCCATTCTCCTGCCTCAGCCTCCGGAGTAGCTGGGACTACAGGCGCCTGCCACCTCGCCCGGCTAGTTTTTTGTATTTTTTAGGAGAGACGGGGTTTCACAGTGTTAGCCAGGATAGTCTCGATCTCCTGACCTCGTGATCCGCCCATCTCGGCCTCCCAAAGTGCTGGGATTACAGGCTTGAGCCACCGCGCCCGGCCAACAAATTTTTTAATTATGAGGTTCTACCAAGGTAGACAAAACAGAAAGCTGAAGATGATTTATTTTCCCAAAATCAAGAAGTTAACCACTGAGCAGCTTATAGTATACACCAATGGGAAGTCATTGACCATGGATTAGTCAATCAAGATAATATTTTTTTCATTAACTGAAAAATTTTATAATTAGTTTTATAGTCTATACTAACAGAATAGTAATTTAAAGAGGAATGTTATACAGAATAAAGTTTTTAGTATAAGCATTGAAATAGAAAGGTTCCAGGAGCACTGGTCAGCACAGAATAAAGGTAAACGTAAGAGATATACAGATGAAAAGGAAAAAGAAAGGTAAGAGTTAGAGAAACACAATCACTGACAGGAGTTAGAAAGCTGAAAAAACTCTGAAGGCATTCCACCTAAGAGACACAGACATATTTTTTAACCAATTATAAATTATATATTATTTTAAACAGAGAACTACTGAAAGTACAAAGCTGATAATTAAAGGTGGGAGATTTGCACAAAATATCTATATTAAGGATTAAAGAACTTGCAAAGCAGAAATTTTTTTTTATTATACTTTATGTTCCAAAGTACTGGATTAAGAAAATGTGGCACGTATACACCATGGACTACTATGCAACCATAAACAAGAATGAGTTCATGTCCTTTGTAGGGACATGGATGTAGCTGGAAACCATCATTCTCAGCAAACTATTGCAAGAACAGAAAACCGAACACCACATGTTCTCACTCATAGGTGGGAATTGAACAATGAGAAATATTTTATATAATAAACTATATGCTACTATTTATTCATGTTAACATGCATTTGACTTTGGATAGGAAAACCTTGATATTTAGCCAGGAAAACAATATTGCAAAACAAATTTCAATCAGTTTAAAAGATGAATTTCCTCATAGTAAATATTCTGTAACTTTAAAAGTCTATTTCAAGTCCTAGAACAATAGATTAAGTATGATCTGCCTTTTAAAGCTAGGTCATGAGGTGGGGCAAGATGACTCAATGGAAGTATCCAATGATTGTCTTCCCAGTAGGAACACCAAATTTGACAACTATCTACACAAAAAGTACACTCATAAGAATCAAAAATC